>NC_070612.1:58438893-59081393 GCF_027172205.1 Podarcis raffonei | reverse complement strand
TTCAGCAAATAAGTACATTGACAGAGAACACCCAGCTGTTAACACACACACACACACACAAAATAAGATATGAATTTCCTAATTAATTCTTCAAGTGTTCTGAGTGCACAGATTATGGTCCAAGCAACATTCCATTGCTAAGAGACTAAAACTAAGAGAGTGATATTGAATATTAATGCAAATGATGAGTCCATTGCATCAGCCAGAAAAAAGGGGGGAAGCACATTATATTTTAGAATGTGTGGCTTTTTTCCCTGTTTGCCGCAAAGCCTTTTTCTAAAGCCCTGTCAAGAACATCTTACAGTGCCACTTTGTTCTTACTTAATGAATATTACGAAAAAGCAGGAAAGTATTCGGAAGTTCTTACTCCAGATGGTACATTTAAAGGGATCTCTCTGTGAAGCACAAAAGTCTATTTCAAAGGAGATTGGTCCAGTATAAATAAGCCAGTGTTTCTCTCCTGACATTTTCCGAATGTCACCTTACAAAATGTCTTCTTTCACCTACGAGGCCCTATGAGAACTTTGAGCTTGGTCTCACATGCCCTCTGATCATTGGGTCCTGTCATCGCTTCAGCATGTTTTTGATGCCACTGCGCCAAGAGGTTGCACGGAGTGGTGGTGCTTTTAATAAAGCAGAATGGAAGCCCCGCTACATCAGCCTGAAAGTGTATTTGTACAGCACCCTCTTCCCACAGTGGCCAACCCAGCGCCCATGGTAAGGCCACAAGCTGGACATGAGCGCAATAGGCCTTTTCCACATATGTCCCCAAGCAACTCCTGTACAGAAGGATACTTTTAGAGTTGTGTATCATTTCCTGATTTGCTCCCACCCTCCCTCACACAGAAACATCTTACACCTTCCCAGTACTTCAGGGCTGAGAGAATACTTTCTTCTTCTTTCACTTTTCTGTATTCCACTCCTCACATCCAGTTTAACAGTGAGAAATTCTAATATTAGTTCTGAAATTGGAGTATGTTGTTTGCCTCAACCTATAGCTTGACCTTCAGTCATTATCCAGAGGGAAAGTGTGACCCTCCAGCTACAAAGCGTGTTCTCCTTCATGGAGAACACGTGTTGCAGTGGGGGCTAGCAAGACACCCCACTGTTGCTGGGCGGAAAATAAGAGAGTTGGCCACCATTGCAATTGGGTTCTTCTTGTTGCTGGGGAGATTTATATGTTGCCATTTTGTGATTGACAGCCAAAGCTGATAAAAGCCATGCGCACAGCGCTGAGCTTCCTCTTTTCGCTGCGCACATCGGATCACCCGCTCACCCTCCCTATTTTGAGGGTTGTTTGCTTGACCTTGCTATGCCTGTCATGGGGTCATCTGCTCTTGGGGCAGGGGCCCGGTAGGAATTTTGTCCATTTGGCTGATTGGTTGGTGCCATTTGGTTTTTGCCTACTGCATAGCAAATCGTCCCAACTTGTAAGGTTCCGGTTAGGCATTGGTTTAGGAATTGGTTGGTGGAGGGGTATGGATTGGCTGTGCCTGCCCCTCCAATGCTGCTGCTGCAAGGGTATTCCGTTAAAGGAATCCAGGGGCTCGCCATGCTTTTGTCCAAGGGGCTAGGGCCATGCAAGAGCCCCTGGGAGCATTTGGGGAGAGGTGAGGGCATGGTACCCAGTCCCGTCTCTCTCCCCAAAATGTTTTCCCTTTCTGACTTCGTGGGCGTGCAAATGTCAGTCTGTCCACCAATGCCTAAGCAACCACTCACATTTTCTGTATTTTAATAAAGTTGTGACCAAAATTATGCCAAAAACCTTAAACAAAAATTATGTGTCAATTGTGTTTTATTTGGGGTGGCTTGGGGACCTCGACACACAACTCCCTCTGCCCCTGTCCACTGGCCAGCTTGGCTGAGACTGGAGGGGACTTGTAGCCCAAAACATCTAGAAGGCCACAGGTTCCCCACTCCTTCCTTATCCCAGTGAGGAAGAGTTTAAGTGCAACTACATCTGCCCATATTCACTTCTCCTGCTATCACCTCACTTTTTTTCTCCCATTTTTTGGTTGTCTCTCTCACTGCCTAAATTCAGACTGTAAGTGCCTCATGGCAGGGTACCTTTGTCTTAAATCTTCCTTTTCTTCCGTGCATTGACAGTCCCATAAAAATACTGGTACTAAGCTTTCAGGGCCTTAGAGGTAATATCTTTCCTTCTTTCCACATTTTTAGAATTTCCCAAGGGGCTGTTCTGTTTAGAAAAGGATCTGCATCCTTTCAAAAAGGAAGTGGGTCTCATTACTCATTCGGCCAAACCTCAAGGGGCAGCTGCCTGGCAAACCGCTGTATCAAAAGTCTGCAGCCATATCATAAGGTCAGACCTCCAGGCAGAAAAGAGCCACCTAGGGTCACAGGAGGAAATTAGTCAAGCCCAGAGTGACAGGCTTTGTGTATCATTGCTATAACAACTTTTCCCTTGTCAAAGGGTGTGAGGCAGTTGGTTTTAATGACCTGCCGAATGCTAAGCTGGAGACAAACATCCATAGAAGTCTTTAGTTGTCACTCTTTAGACCTGGGGAAGGCGGGTCTAAATCTGTTCCAAGTCCTCAAAGAGTCATGCTGGTAGCTTCGAGAACACTGTCCAACCATCTCGTCCTCCGTCATCCCCTTCTCCTCATGCCCTCCATCTTTCCCAACATCAGGGTCTTTTCCAGGGAGTCTTCTCTTCTCATGAGGTGGCCAAAGTATTGGAGCCTCAGCTTCACGACCTGTCCTTCCAGTGAGCACTCAGGGCTGATTTCCTTAAGAATGGAGAGATTTGATCTTCTTGCAGTCCATGGGACTCTCAAGAGTCTCCTCCAGCACCATAATTCAAAAGCATCAATTCTTCGGTGATCAAACTTCTTTATGGTCCAGCTCTCACTTCCATACATCACTACTGGGAAAACCATAGCTTTAACTATACGGACCTTTTTAATTATGGGTGTTTATTTTAACGTTGTACGGAATTGTTGTATATTTTAATTATGTGTGGTTTTATTTTTTAATAATTGATGCCATACTTGTAAACCACATAGAATCTATTCTGGCATGTAAGCAGTATAAAACTTAAAATAAAAATCAGCGAACCCTGTTGTAGCCTTAGCAATGGCCCAATGATACTGAGTGTGGAGAATGGGCGCAATAGCATCATGTCAACACTAATGTTTGAAGAGTATCACTTCATCCAATACAGCAAGTTACTATAATATTTTATAAATGGAAAACGTCATCAATTTGAATTCAATCCCGTTTAAGAGGGAATACAAATCAGAAAGTTGTGTTTAAATTATTTCAAATTGAATCTGATGCACACACAAAAATGATTTATGGATTAGTATTGTTTGTTCAAAAGTGGGCTTTACTTTTTGTTTACCCAAACAGCGTTCCTTTCATGAAGCACTCAATTAAAACAGATTGTACACCAGTTTGGAAATGATTTAGCAGGTTTAAATTAAACAATAGTTTCAAAGCACGACAACATTTGGTAGACAAAAATAGACACAAATTGGGAACTGGAGGGAGAGAGATATTCTAGTTGTATCAAAACAAGAAATTTAATCCACTTTATAAATGTATTGTGTTACCAGATTTTTGGATACCTGTAGCTGATTGGAGGCCTACCACCAAGTTTCTGAAAACACACCAGAAGTGGAGCAGTGGGGTTGGGGATGCTGGTTCCCCCCTCTCTGGCGCTGTTTTGGTTGCCCTCATTTGTGGAGAGCAAATGATTGAAGCAGGGAGACTCCTGGATCCATGGAACTCCCTGTGAACAGTTCTGGAGTTTTGAAGACTGCAACCTCTTGAATTTCTGCTTATTCTCTTTGACTAGGAAAGTCCCCAAGTGGGAATAATGATAATCCTGCTCTGCTGTTCCACCCTGGTTATCTGGACTATGCTCTTTCAGTCTAAAGCATCCAATTTAAGAGGCCAGGGATATATAGCTCCAGTTTATCCTCTTTGTGAGCTGACTTAAGACATAAGACATGTTTTCCCTAGGTTCCTCTGTAAACAACTCGCCGCACTCCTGGCTTGATGGAAAGCCACTTCGACCCTTTAACACCAGCCTCAAAAGAAGGCTGACTTCTCACATTGCTCAGAGGTCCAGCATCCATTTCGTATGGCGAAGGCATTGGGTTCAGTTCCCACTGTCTCCAGGGTCTGAGAGCCACTGCCAGTCAGTGTTCGCAATAGTGAGCTAGGCAGGTCAAGGCCGCTTCCCATGCAGTAGCAGATGGGGCTTTGCTGCTCACCTGAGCTCACACTGGCTAATTTGCTGCTGCAAAAAGGGATGGAGAGGAGGAAGGCTTGAGGCAGCAACAAGGTCAGTGCGGTGCAAACACCCAATGAGGCAATCTGGTGCCCAGGGCCAGCCTGCTCAAGAGGCACGGTGAGGCAACCAGCTCAGGTAGCAGGATCCACAGGGGCAGTGGATCCCAACGTCAATTTTCCCCGCCTCCCAGCAAGCACTTAACACTCTCTGCCATGCATAAAATCAAGGAACGAAGACTGGTAATCCATAGGCCTGTGTCTAGCTTGTAGTCTTTGTTACGTACTGAAGTTCTCACCCTGGGCCAGCAGGGGGATACTCTAGATAGTTCAGGTCCACATATGCAAATAAGGAATTGAAAGTGACGTTCAGTGATTGGATAGTTACAGAAAGTTGCTACTGTTGCTTTTGTAGTTGAGCTCTATATAAGCAGGCTGGCTGAACCCTTCAGTTCAGTTCTGTTCTGGCCTGTGAATAAACAAGAGCTGTTTGAAGAATCGCTGTGTCATCTGATATGTTCACCCACAACTTAACAGTTTTTAATGGTTGATGTTGCTGTGTTTTTATTATGTTGGAAGCCCCTCAGAGTGGCTGTGGCAACCCAGTCAGTTGGGCAGGGTATCAGTAATAATATTTATTAACAATAGCATTCCCTTCAACATTTTGTAAGAAAAATTCAGGGCACTCCCCCTACCACCCACCATTTCTGTCGCTCACACTCTTGCCTTCCTTCCTTGCCCACCTGATCACCCCTCCTTCCCTCCCCTCTCTAACCATTACTCTCTTTGGCCTCCTGTTCAGCAGCCTAAAGCAGCCTCAGGAAGGTAGTCCTAGGCCCAGGGGTAGGCCTGGGGGGCGGATCTGGCCCAATCGCCTTCTAAATCAGGCCTGCGGATGTTCCAGGAATCAGTGTGTTTTTACATGAGTAGAATGTGTGCTTTGATTTAAAATGCATCTCTGGGTTATTTGTGGGGCATAGGAATTCGTTCATATTTTTTTGCCCAAAATATAGTCCGGCCCACCACATGCTCTGAGGGACGGTAGACCAGCCCATGGCTCAAAAAGGTTGCTGACCCCTGGTAGGCCATTCGACTCTGGGAGATGCTGTGATGCCTGGAATGGCCTCCAGGAAAACTGGGGCATCCCGGATCGCGATCAGAAGCCAGGGCAGCTTCTGTAAATTTGGGATATCCCGATTAAATCGGGTCACACTTGAGGGGTCTTTAATCATCATCAGCCCTGAAAGAGGCTCTTTGACAGGAAAGGTTGATAGGAAGAAGGTACTAAATACTAAACATCTAGAAGCAGCTTCATAAAAAATAAGCAGTAGAAGACAGTCACAAATCAAAGGTATATCTATCTTGGGAAACATTTTGCCTCTGTACCCATCGTGGCAATACTTCATCTTTTACTGAAGAAAGCATCACAGGATGATAGCTGTTAAGGTTTTAAGAGTGTAAGATGGGATGCATCTAGCAAGGGTATCACATTCTGTAAGTTGCTTTAGTGCTATCAAGAGGGGTAATCTGATCTCCTCGGAAACACTGTATAGAATGAGTGGCTGAGTCCCTGTCTCAAAAGAAAAATCTATAATGGACATTTTCTTAAACATTTGCTTAAGAGAATGCAATATGCTGAAAAATTACTTTTTGCCATCAGAATTCCGATGCGATGACATTTACCTTATAAGGAAAATGCTGTTGTGTGCAATATGGTATATTTAAAATTGGAAATATAACTAAAAAGAACTTCTTGTGGGTCTCTCTCTCTTTCTCTCTCTGTGTAGTGTTTGCATAGGTGCACAATTCCCTAGAAAGAGGGAATCTAGGTGACTTTCCTCCAATGGACAGCATTAGTGCTTGGAATTTATTTATCCTTTTCCTTATTAGCATCCTCTTGCTAATAAATGTGATCCCACGTCAACACACACATCCCAGCAACTGAAACAACTTTCAGGATGGAGGAGAAATTAGCTTGGTCTGCATTTTGCAGCACACCGATCCAATCCAACTTTCTTGAGCCTTCTTGCAGAGTGGAAAGCAAGACACATTCGAAAGACATGCTTTTCTAGGTTTTGCAATTCAGTTTCAGTAGAGGGAAAGCGTTCACAGGAATATGCTTTTTACACAAAAGATGTGTACAATGTGTGCATTTTATAGACATGCATTGAAAAGTGCATATTTTACGTTAAGAATGTGGACAGAATATAGCTGGGATAGCTCAGTTGGTAAAGCATGAGACAACAGATTCCTGCAATGCAGGAGGTGGAGTCGATGACCTTCGTGGTCCTTTCCAACTCTTCCAAACCTACAATTCTATGATTGAAAGAATGCATACAATTTAAGTGCAAATTTCCCACACGTTCTTTCAAAGATTCCACACAAAATGGGACTGAACAGACCTATGGCTGAGCACCAGCAGTACGGAAACAGGACAGAATTAGCTCCTCGGCCCCTCTGCAGGTGTAAGTGCTGAGTGCATTTTGAGTACCACTAACCCCTATTAGCCTTCTTGTGGCATCACTGGGGCAAGCAAGGCAAGTCCCTTTCCCTGCCCAGACCATTTTTGGCCTTGCCTTCCCACTCCTGTGTACTATTTCCCTTTTCAAAATACGTTAGAGGCTGACTGTTCTCCCTTTGTGCCATTCATGGACCTTTTAAGTGGTCCTTTAAACAAACCAACAATGTTAAGAGCACAAGCAAGAATGCCTCTCTGCCTATGGCATTGTCCTACCATCTTATTCCTAGTTCTTCTTTCCCCTTAAAACAGTGGGGGGGGACCATTTTCTCCCCAAGGTCCACCGTTCCTCATGAAGAGCCTTCTGGGGTGGGTGCAGCAACAGATGTGAGTCCAGTAGGCTGCAGTCGGGTTACACAAAGGTCAGGACTCTATCCAGGCAGGCAAGCAAGAGGCATGAGAAGGAGGTATGATCTGAGGAGACACCTGAAGTCTAGATAGAGAGGCCCAGAGGGCTTCATTTGGCCCGAAGCCTAGAGTTTCCCAGCCCTGCCCTGACATTGTGTTTGAAAGTTAGTGCTCATCCCCTCAGCACAGCTTCTGTGAAAGAGCATAATCCAGAGGTCTCTCAGTTATCTCAGAGCCTTTTGGAGTGTCCTGTCATTTCAAACAGGGCCTGCTGAGTTCAGATGCTTCTGCTCATCGCTAGGCACAGCATGAGATGTCATTTCAATTTCAGCAGGTATTCCCCCCCCATCCCAATATTGACAACAAACAATGTCATCCAGGGAATACAGGACTTCTCCATGATGACATCATGGTGCAGCCCCCAAACATTTATGTATGGGAAGATCTGAGCTGAAAACATTGGCCCTCCCAGGGCTAATATGTATTGGTTAAGTAGGTCAACATTAAAGCCTCAGCTGAATTTTCAGGTGTGACCACTGACAGAATTGCTCCTGCCCCAAGAATCTTACAATGAAAAATGTGGCAGTGAAGGGCAAATGAAAGGAGGAGAAGTAATAAGGGAGTAGAGATGGGGATATTTGTTTGGTTCACTTTTGCAAGCAAGCCCACTTAATTTGCACTTCCACAAGCCAATATATGAACTGAAGCACATCTATAATTTGAAATCCTAAAGAAAAAGATGGTACATTTTTTTATATGTGGTGGGAATGCAAGAAAGTGAAAAGCTTCTGGGAATTGATATATAATGAGCTGAAAAAAATGTTGAAATATACATTTGTTAAGAAACCAGAGGCTTTTCTCTTAGGAATTGTTGGTAATGAAATAAATAGAAAGGATTACAAAATTTTCCAATATGCAGTGACAGCGTCAAGAATACTACTGGCCCAGAAATGGAAACAAGAACAAATACCAACGTTGGAGGAATGGAGAACGAAGCTGATGGACTATGCAGAACTTGATAAACTGACTGGGAAGATTAGATATCAACGAGATCAAAAATTCATCGAGGACTGGAGAAAATTAGTGGAATATTGGGAATGTATAAGTGATAATGGAATAACGTTAGTGGCATTTAAAGAAGCTCTGTAACAGAATAAGAAATATTGTAAAAAAGCAAAATATAAGAGGGGGGACGGTATAAAGGCAATACTAAAATTTGGAAATGTGTATTTTAAAAAATCAGAATTTGAATGATTGGCAGAGAAGCCGAAGGAAGTCAAAAAACCGAAAAGTCTAATGCAAATTGTTAATGTGGTATAAATGTATGGAAAATTAATAAAATATAATTTAAAAATATATATATAATTTGAAATCCACACTTCTTTGAATTTGGTGACGCAGTTTTCCAAGTGCAAAAAAACACATATGAAAATGCGTGCACTAAAGGAATGGCACACTCTTCCACTGTCTCTTGAGACGGATGCCAACAAAAGGTGGCAAAAATATAAAAATGCATTATATTAGGGGGAAATGCTTGCAAAAAAAAAAAGTATACTAGGAGACATGCACATGAAAAGATGTATAAATTTTAATGTGGACTTTTAAAAAAAAAGGCCAACTAATGCAAAATGAGGTGAACTGAACCAAAGACTGGGGGGAAAGAAATAGGGAGAAATGAAAATTGACAGATTCATCCATCCTATAAAGGTAACAAAGGAAGAATTTGTACCTTGATATTTTGATATAACAATAATTACTGAAAAGTCTCCAAATGTCTCCTCTTGAGAGAGTATCATCATCTTCCCAGCTGTGAGGTTATTTGCAGATTCCATTTTTATCTCTAAGAAAATATTAATAAAAGGAGATCAAAGACGGTAATCGGATCCCAAAGTAAGAAACAGGCAAACCCAACACAACAGAGCAATCTGGCAACTTTATTGCCATTCTTTCTATGCATTGCCAGAGATACATTTTGTCCACATGCTCATGTGATGCACAGCGCGAGTGAAATGTGACAGACTAGTTGGATGGACTTGAAGGTCCGCTGTTACAGGCTCAAATAAAATAGAGAAAAGCTGACGTGCAAGGGGGGAAAACATACGCAGTCTGAAAACATATGGATAACCTGGATTTTGTTGAAAGAGAAGTACTGAAAGGGAATAATGGAGAAAAATCCAAAATCAGTATAATAGTTCTGATTTCCTTGCCCAGTTGTGAAGCCAGAGATGGCCAGGGTGCCATTATCTCTGCTTCACTCATGGAAATGTTTATTTATTAGATAAACAGTTGCTCAAAGGTTCAGTTCAGACATCATGTTGGGGCAGAATGTCAAACACATCTGCACAGAAGGGAGAATTACAATGTGTGGTCCCAGAGGTCATGAAAGCGGACTCAACGTTCCAAGATCTGTATTACTCGAAAAGTGACATCACTGAAGCTCAGAGCTATTCACTCATTCTACATGCTACAGTTCTATACATGCTTCCCTGGGACTAAGTCCCATGGAGCTCTTTTGGGTAGCATGCACAGGATTTCACTTCTAGCTACCTGCTTGTTAAGTTTGTTTATTAAAAATATTTCCATTTAGCATTTGTCCAAAGCAGTATACAATGGGCGTGGGTCTGCCCCCATATAAAATCAAGAAGAACAGAATAAAGTAACCAGAAAATCACAAAAGTAATTCTACAGAGACTCCCAAGGACTCCCTGCTCCTTGCCCTTCCTGCTGCCCATTTCTGGGAAGAGACAAGAAAAGCACGTAATGATACAGTTTGATGACCATCACTGAGAATCCATTTCAGCACTAGCTTATGGAAACGTAGAAATGGCCTTAATGAAGGCTTTTTATTCATTCGTTCATTTATACGCCCTCCCACCAGATGTCAAAGAGAACAACAACTACCAGACTTTTAGAAGACATCTGAAGGCAGCCCTGTTTAGGGAAGCTTTTAATGTTTGATGGATTACTGTATTTTAATATTTTGTTGGAAGCTGCCCAGAGTGGCTGGGGAAGCCCAGCCAGATGGGTGGGGTATAAATAAATTATTATTATTATTATTATTATTATTATTATTATTATTATTATTACAATTTGTATGCCTTGCCTTAAGCCAAGTCACATTATACCCACAATGCAATTCAGCCTTACACTTTCACCAGCTGTTTATTTTCTTCCTTGTCTGTGGGTCTGCCCTGTGACTTTGCTTTCCACAGTCTATATATATCATGGGAAATATCTGCATTTGGTCAGGAAGTTGGCACACTTTTTTGCAGCACACTCACTGAGCATTATCTTTAAATATGCCTTCTTCAAAAGAAAAGGCGATTGGATTTTGCTTGGGCCAGGAAGGTGATCTTTGTCCAAGGCTTGCATATACAGTTACCCTGAAAGCAGGGAGCAGCTATAAAAGAAAGTATCAGACCTTGGCCAAGGAGAAAAGGATCAATCTGACATGGGTTTTTACTCTCATTTCTTTGCTTGGATAATTAGTAATCGTCCCCCTGTCCTTTTGTTTCTGCTTCGGTGTTCTTTCCATTTCTACTGTATACAACTTGTAATCTTAGCAATAACAGCCGCCAACATATTTGGTCATGTACACTCGGTGTACAGTTTTTGTTGTACTCGTATTTCTTTTGGACTGAATGCACAAGGACTTGCAGAAAGAAGAGTCAGAGGTGAAAAAGATAATTGTATGCTCTAAAAGTCTTGGTTAAGACCAATTCTTCTAGCACTCTTGCAGAATTCTGTTTGGAACAGAGAAGATATGTTTTCTCAAGGAGTATTACTGCATGCATGCTTGCTTGCTTGTTTTCTCAGCAGAAGGAAGTGATCATTCCTGCCTCAGAAGTCTTCTCTGAAGGAGCCATTTACTAACAAACCCCTCTGTTCCTTTTTGATCCCAGGTATCGGCTTCCTTGTCAAATGGCCACCTCAGCCTGGGCTTTCTGAAATCTGTTCTCTCAGGCTGAGTGAAGGTTCAGCCTCCCCCTCTAACTTGGAAGGGTTTTTTGTGTGCTATGAATTAGTCGGAGACCCACCCTGTGCATTATTCCAGGGCAATCTCTGGAGACAAGCCTGGTGAGGTCTCTCTCTGGATACAGAAGTCTTCTGGATCAGTGCCAAAGTTAGAGGAGGTTAGGGGAACCCTATTTTGGCCCTCTAAGAGACCAGCATCTGGAGAGCAGCGAGCGCTGAGTGGAACAATGCTGAAATCAAAAGAACTTGTGTCTTCAAGCTCATCTGCCAGTGACTCAGACAGTGAAATTGGCGAAAAGGCAAAAAGGAAAACACAAGCAGTGTCCAAAAATCCTGTAAAGAAACAGAAGACTGCTAAAAGGTGCTGCCTCCTACAAGCCAAGTAGTAACGGAGAGGAGAATATGTTTCAGATTGGTAAAATGAGATACGTCAGTGTTTGTGATTTTAAAAGTGAAGTCCTAATTGATGTTAGAGAATACTGGATGGATCAAGAAGGTGAAATGACACCTGGCAGAAAAGGTATCTCTCTAAATCCAGAAGAGTGGAGCCAGTTGAAGGAACAGATTACAGATATTGATGAAGCAGTAACAAAAAACAGTAAAGATGAGCCATGCAGAAACTCTGCTGTTATAGGTTTAAGTAGTCTTTTTACATTGGCATTCCTTTTCTAAACTATTTGTTTTCCAAGCTATTGTATATTTGGATTGCAAAACAATTTGCAAGATGAGCATTTTTTAATGTGCATTAAAAGTGTATTATGGGCAAAACTACAAGAGAGAGAGAGAGAGAGAGAACAGCATCTGATATGCCATAAAGTGGGTTTGAGGAACACAGTCACAGTTTTACAGTTATCAAATACTTTTTCTACCACATGGAATCTGTAAAAAAAAAGGAAAGGAAAGGAATATGGTTCCAAACATTTTCACCATGCCAATCTGTAAATCTCAGAGGCTGACTTTTTCCATTAAGATTATGGTTGCATTATGTGGATTAAACTGAAATGTAACAAGACAGCAAGAATGATAATCTTTTGCTCTGAATCTCAAATTCCATCTTTTCAATGCTAAAATTTCATTTGATATACTTGGAGCTACGGAAATGTAGTATTTCCTCATCCATAACAGACAAATACCTATTTCTCACAGTGATCTGAAAGCTCTCAGAACACATGAAAGAAAACATTCTGCTCTCCCCTTCTTCCACTCAATTTTTAAATTGCTCTTCAATGTCTTTTATGTTCTTACTCTCATGAGCCGTGTAAGCAGGTGCATAGTTGACTTTTGTTTGTGATCATTGTGTTGTAAACAAGTGCAGGGAGATCTGTATGCTGCAAGCAGCATGGGAAACTTCCTGAGCAATCACCTTGTATTGAAATGCCACTGTCCTCCTTGAATATTCAGGCTCCTTCCATCTGCTAGAGCAATTCAGCTTAAAAAATCTGCAGCTGTATCTAAATTACTCAGGAAGATGCAAGTTTTCAGTACTGAAAATTACCATGTCCTGTTATCTCACTGAAATGATGATGGTTGCCTCTGATTTATCATTCAGTTGCAATGATAACCAGGTGACAAAATACATACACAACCCAAAAGACTTAAATGATCCTCAATGTATTTGTCCTTAACTTCAGAGGCCAACAATGGCATCAATCAACAAGCTGCTTACTGCACTGAATGAGGACCAGACCACTGAAGTACTTCTCTGGTATGAATGAATGAATGAATGAATGAATGAATGAAAAGTAGAAAGTAGCCAGTTATCAGCTTTAAGATTCAAAACACCTGCAGATTTAATCAAAGTGCCGCACTGCAGAAATTAACTCATTCCTGATCTTGATATGCAATGAGCACAGTTATCTAATTAACAGGGGTCTGCTGGAAATCTATTTGTTTCAGCAACAATTCTTGGAGAATTAATTTGATTCAGTATTGATCATTTGTTCTGTAATTTATGGTTTTATAGTTTCATAATAGAATAGTTTTATGATGTTTTAATGATTTTATTGTACACCGCCTTGATCTTCTTATGTGTTGGTGGCTTAGAAATATTCTGACTAATCGGGGGTTGTTGTTGTTGTTGTTTAGTCGTTTAGTCGTGTCCGACTCTTCATGACCCCATGGACCAGAGCACGCCAGGCACTCCTGTCTTCCACTGCCTCCCGCAGTCTGGTCAAACTCATGCTGGTGGCTTCGAGAACACTATCCAGCCATCTCGTCCTCTGTCTTCCCCTTCTCCTTATGCCCTCTATCTTTCCCAACATCAGGGTCTTTTCCAGGGAGTCTTCTCTTCTCACGAGGTGGCCAAAGTATTGGAGCCTCAGCTTCAGGATCTGTCCTTCCAGTGAGCACTCAGGGCTGATTTCCTTAAGACTGGAGAGGTTTGATCTTCTTGCAGTCCATGGGACTCTCAAGAGTCTCCTCTAGCACCATAATTCAAAAGCATCAATTCTTCGGCAATCAGCCTTCTTTATGGAATCGGGGGTAGGGAAGCTCTAACCATGGGCCAAATTTGGCCAGGTGGCATGGGTGCCAATTTGACCCACGAGGATATTTTTCCAAACCCCACTCATCTGTCCCCACCCAAATGTGACATTGTGTGGGGCAGCTGTGTGTCTGAGCTGTCCAGGAAGAACTTGATCACATAGCTGATCCTTGCAGAAAGTAGCTTCGCTGAGCACAGAGCTGGGAAAACTGCAATTCTTTAGCATCCAACAGCATCCAGGCTGGTGGTCAGGCACTTGGGGAACATTGCAGAAGGGACTGTAACAGGAGAGCGGGATTAAAGACATAAGGTGACTAACAAATGGGTCATTTTGCCTACTTGTCAAAGTTGGCCTGACAAGGTGGGGCAAAGAGAGACTTGGCCCACCAGGCTAAAAAGGTTCCCTCATCACTTTTATAATTGAATCAATAAATCACTTATTAAATAATTTGTTTGTTTAAAATATAGGGCCCCCTACCCACCAATTGGACGCGAGTGGCACTGTCCACAGAGCCTAGGACTTGCTAATCAGAAGGTTGGCGGTTCAAATCCCCGTGACGGGGTGAGCTCCCCTTGCTCGGTCCCTGCTCCTGCCAACCTAGCAATTCGAAAGCACGTCAAAGTGCAAGTAGATAAATAGGTACTGCTCCGGCGGGAAGGTAAACAGCATTTCCGTGTGCTGCTCTGGTTCGCCAGAAGTGGCTTAGTCATGCTGGCCACATGACCCGGAAGCTGTACGCCGGCTCCCTCGGCCAATAAAGCGAGATGAGCTCCGCAACCCCAGAGTCGGCCACGACTGGACCTAATGGTCAGGGGTCCCTTTACCTGCAGCCCGAAGCATGGGGTGCCCTCCGGAGGGTGCCCCGTGCTTCACGCAGGTGTCCGCAAGCCTTGCAAGCCCGGCGGGAGTTCCCGCGGGCTCACAAGGCTTGCGGCCAGCAGCCTGCAGCCCACAAGCTCGGGGGACAGCGGGGAGGCGCAGCGCCGCCATCCTGCTGTTTCCCAACCTGGTTTGGATTCCCCGACCTGGTTTGGGGGGGGAAATAAAGGGAAAAAATTTTTCCTTTATTTCCCCCCCCAAAAAAACAACTAGGTGTGTCCTATGGGCCGGTGCGCCCTATGGGATGAAAAATACGGTATATAAATGCAGCATATAAATATAAATACTAACAAGAGATTAACATTCATTACAATAAAAGCTCCACTGAAATTAAGCTAGACGTACTCTCTAACTTCTGCAGTGTTACTCAGAAGTAAGTCCACAGTGCACCCCGTTCAGTAGTCCTTACACCCAAGTAACCATACAAAGGAGCGCATCTTCCGCTTCTGATGTCAGGCCTAGCAAGAATATCTTGCAAAGGTGCTGGGAATGTATTCTATCATCTGTGTCGGAATTGGCATATTAAAATTGAATAATGTATCAGATTTCTGTCTGAACTGAAAGAAAATAGAAAGCTAAAAGGATGGCTTTTGATGGGCTTCCTGCTTTTACCAGCTGTGAAAACCACAGCAATATATTTAACATGATTTGAAATACCTCCTGTGATGCTAACATCCTGGCTTGCTTTTCTGTATTGTGGAATGTTTTGAGCAAGAATACAATGTACTAGTTATATAGCCTTCTTTTTCAGTGTTTTTTTCCACTAAGGCAAAGCATTTTTACAATAATTTTGGAATAAGACTTTAGGTACAAACTGGGAATGTGCACAGGTCACAAGATTTGCCTTCAGTCTCGATCTATAACATTGGGAAGCAACCTGGTCTTTCTTAGATCTGACTGATTTGAATTATTATTGGGTCCCGATCAGATCTATTAAATCTGGAACACTGTTCCCTCCCCACACCCACCCACAATTTATTATAATGGAAAATCTAAAACACCTATAACTTCTCCCCCTTTTCACAAATGAAATTTGCAGCCCAAGAAGCCCCTCTAGAGTGGATTAAGTTTGCCAAATTGCAGGCAGATCCATGCAAAGGCTTTTGTGCAGGGTAATGTTAAAGTTTATTAATTTAAAAAAAGGAAAAAAAAATCTCTTAACTGTGCATCAATATGTATAAATTAGGATATATTATGAAAATCTGTTTTCCCGTGTCCTCAGGTCCTCTTTTTCAGTGTTGCGTAAGTGGTCAGCCTTTTAGCAACCAGGCAGGGGGCCTTCTCGGTGGTGGCGCCCACCCTGTGGAACGCCCTCCTATCAGATGTCAAATAAATAAACAACTATTTGACTTTTAGAAGACATGTGAAGGCCTGTATAGGGAAGTTTTTAATGTTTGATGTTTTGTCATGTTTTTAATATTCTGTTGGGAAACCCAGCCACATGGGCGGTGTATAAATAATAAATTATTATTAGTAGTACAGTGGACGCTTGGGTTGCAAACATGATCCGTGCGGGAAGCACATTCACAACCCACAGCGCTGCGAGTCGCTATTTGGCACTTCTGCACATGCGCAAGCACCAAAACCCGGAAGTAACGCGTTCCGGTACTTCCAGGTTTGGCGCAGTGCGCAACCCGAAATCGCACAACCCGAAGCGTCTGTAACCTGAGGTATGACTGTAGTACCTGTGCTTATTCTTCTAAGGAACATTGGGCTTTATTTTATATTGCAACCTGTATGAACTGAACCATAGCAACCAGCACCTCTTCTTGATTGCCTGCTAATACGTTACCTTGGCAGAGCTGAACTTATCTTTAAGATGAAGGCTGACCTTTGACCTCTTTTGGCATTTCCAGCTCTCTTGCATATCAGGAATGCTAATCTTCATCCCTGTTGTTAAAAGACAGTCACATTAAACTATTTAAATAAACAAGAACTACAACAGGCTTCCCCAGTCTGGCGCCCTCCCAATGTTTTGTACTGCAACTCCCATCATCCCTGACCACTGGCCATACTGGCTGGGACTGGTGGGAGCTATAGCAGGAAGAATGTGAAGAGCAGTAGCATGGAAAGGTTGAGGAGGAGCCCCTTTATTCTCGATTCCTCAAAATCATTTCCCCTTATGCACATTGACTTTTCTAGGTTTGTGGTTTGTGGTTCCATTATTAGCCTGGTTAATAGCAAAACTACTAAACCCAACACTTGGTCTCCATTATGTTTTATTCCTTATTGCTGTTTCCTCTATTACAAGCTTTTTCTTAGAGCGGGTTACTTTTAATAAACAAGCAATTACTGGAAATGGCTTTCATACCCAACATAATCCTTGGAGGCCTGTAAATCTTCCTCTGCAGCCTTTCTCCCATCCCTCCTCCCCAGCCCCTAGGTGAGGACCAGCGTAATGGCAGCAACAACAATAACAAAAGGCATCCAGCGCTATCAAGGAAATTATGAATCAATTGATCAGTTGGCCGAATCAATTGTTCTTGTTTTGACATTCTGCATTAATCAGTAACTAATTGCCCAATTTTAAATGCTTTTAAAAAATGTATTTAGGAAATCAATAATGCAGTAACTGCTTTTGAAACAGAAGACCAAGCATGGCTTCAGAGGGAGGAAATGGACAGGCAAAGCCGGGGCGTGTTCTGCACCACTGCTGCGCCTCGGAATGCCACTCTCCTTTCACGTGCCTTCCTCCTTCACGTTTGCTTCCTAACAAAACACGTCCATTTGCAGCAAATCAATAGCTTGCCTAGAATTTCAGGAACTGAATTTCAGGCTCGGGAATGTACAGCCTCCTACAGTTTCTTTCTTAGGAGTTTTATAATACAGCATTCACAGGTGGAGCAGCAAAGAGAGATGCGGCCTCTCACACTTTGCTTTCCAGGAAGAACTCAAAGATCCTTTGAAATGTACTGTATTTTTCGCTCCATAAGACGCATTTTTTTCTTCCTAAAAAGTAAGGGGAGAAACTAAGTCTTATGGAGCGAATGCGTGGTCTCTAGAGCCAAATTGCCCAGGGGCAAAAAGCAGATCATGCTCTTTTGTTTTGAAAGAGGGAAGTGGGTGTTGAATCAAAGCCGCTGATCGGCAAGCGATCAGAGGGAGATAAAGGATGCTAGCAATAAAGGAGGCTGCCTGGGAGGGAGGAGGTAAAGACAGCAAACTTGCAAGGAGAGGAGACAGGAAGACTAAAGCAATGAGGAGAGAAATTAGAAGAAAAGGAGGAGCAAAAAACTGCTCCAGCTAAGGAAAAAGACACTAAGTCAAACAAGAGGGAAGGGGGTGTTGAAGGGAAGCAGCTGATCAGCAAGCGATCGGGGAGGGAGATAAGGGCGCTAGAGATAAAGGAGGTTGCCTGGGAGGGGGGAGGTAAAAGCCGATGGATCCTCAGGATTGTTGCATTGGGTCACCCCAAATTCACCATCAGATCACACAGCATGTCCATGGCTACAGCCTGCACCAAAAAAATCACGCACCCACTCTTGCGTGGGGCCACAATGGCGCAAAAACGTGGTTACAAAGCATGGATCCACATGGATTCTCAGGATTTTTGCACTGGGCTACCCCAAACTCACCGTCAAATCACGTGTCTGTGGCCTTAGCATGTACCACAAAAATCATACATCCACTCTTTCGTTCAGAATATTTTTTTTCTTGTTTTCCTCCTCTAAAAACTAGGTGCGTCTTATTGTTGGGTGCGTCTTATGGAGTGAAAAATACGGTATTCCTATAAGCTCCCTGTGTAGAAGTCGTATGGAAAAGGAAAGGAAACGAGCAGGTTCAAGACTGTATTCCTGCATTGCTTCCAATTATCTCACTCGGCTTGGACAAGAGAACATAGCAGTGGATTCTTTTCTGAAACTGATTTATTATGGGTCTTGCCATCATGGCTTTGACCTCCTTTACCCTTTTACAAATCGACTACGCCCACTTTTTTCTGGATGAAACCAAAAACACAATTTTATGTCCTTCATGCGGATCTGCTTTCTTCTTCTGGATTCAGTTTGCTGGAAAACCATTTGAGGGTTTTCCTTCTCAGACATTGGCTCTCACTCTAGAAACGCCGGCTGTAAAATGAAGAAAAGAATTCTTCCGAAGCTGAACTGCATGGGTGATTGTTGGGCTGGGGAGAGAGGGAGACAAGAAAGGACTGAGATCTATGTAGTAGATTATTCATATGCTTCTTGGGTGGTCATGTGCAAGTCATTTTCTCTTCATGTCTCAATGCTAGAAATAGGGTTGGGGGATAATATACTGGCCTCCTTTCCTGCTCAAGATGCTGAGAAAGTTAATGGAACAATGATGTAAGTCACTTAATTATGTAAAGAGGCGCCGTGTAAAATTTAAGTGTTCTCCCCACACTTCTTGACTTGAATATGTTCTCTGAAAGTTGGAGAGCGGTTGTTTGGAGGATATTTTACATACACTTTCCACCTTCTTTATTCTACTTCTCTTTGCATACACTTTCCACCTTCTTTATTCTACTTCTCTTTGCAATTTCCCCCCACTGCATTCATGAATCCATTCACTTAAATGTCTTGTTAATTTTGCCTAGTTTCTTTTCGCAAAAGCTCAGTTAATTGGGCCTGTGAGGCCTTTGGGGCCAAGCCACACCCACCTGACATCAGGCCAAAAGGGGTTTCCAGGCACCACTGATCAGCTGATAAGCAGCAGCTGCAAAGCCCTTTGCAACAGTGAACAGGAATGATAAGAGCTTGCAAAGCCCTACACATGGAGCTATGCAAATTCCAATTATCAGCTGATTGTCAGGGCTTTTGCATAGCTCCATCTTCTCTGCCCTGATGATCATCTGATGATCATCTTCATGCCCTGCAAGCCCTAATGATCATCTTCATCGGCAAAAAATAGTCACCTGATATCATTGTGATGTCAGGCGAAGGACAAATGGGTGGCCTCATCCAGCTTTTACATTTGGCCCACAGGGGACGGAGGACATCTTACTGGCTGGATCCAGGTTGCCACGCCGGGTCTAGATGGAGTCATGCTCCATCTCAACATATATGCAACCGTACAAATTGTAACAAGTTACTGCAGTTTGGGAGGTTACACTTGACAGCATCATACCCTCCAACATTTCTCTGATGGGATGTCCTATTCCATACATTTATTATTTATACCCCACCCATCTGACTGGATTGCCCCAGCCACTCTGGGTGGCTTCCAACATACATTAAAACATAATACAGGGCTGCCTTCAGGTGTCTTCTAAAGGTTGTATATTAAGTTATCTCCATGGCTTAGGGGGTCACATAACTGCATACTCTCCAACATTTCCCTGATGAAAATACAGACCTCCTACTATATCCTCCAATATTCCTACAGTGAAAATATGGACGTCCTAAGGAAAAACGGAACATGGCAGGATTAAATCAGAAATCAAGATGGCTTCTGTAAATCTGGGACTGTCCCTGGAAAATAGGGATACTTGGAGGGTCTGCAGCACACAATGGACAGCAAATATTTAAACAGAACGTATTGCATTGTCACAAGGCTTTCTAATGTCTGCACCGTGAATGCTCCCAAACAAAAGGAATTAAAGGAGACTGGGAAACTCTTTTAAATTCATAGGTATTGAGGCCTGAACTCCCACCATACCTCCTCCAAAACTTTAGAATGCAAGTTGGCACTTTTCAAAGTAACAGCAGACGCTTAAAGCAAAACCGAATCTAGTGATCCACCACCATTTGAGAGGGAAAGCCTGTCACTCTGCTTGGTTGCACAGACTCTGCAGGAACAGGATGACAGAGCTGCTCCCAGAGTACCGGACTGCAGCCATGGGAGCAAACCTGTGTACAAACCTCTTTTTGTTTCCTAGTGTAGATGTGCTCCAAGGATTCACATTTGATCTGTATTGGCTCCCTGGAGGATGTATTTCTGTCTGGAAGTAAAGTTTGCCCATGTAGGGCATGACTTCCCTGCAAACTGAAGCACATCACTTTGTGGCTCTATCCTCTGAGGAAAACTAGGAAATCTCATTCTGAGACAGGGTTATGGACCTCTGTGAGAGAATTCTGAGGACCCTCGTGAAACCTCCGGCTCCCTGTCTTCCTTGGAGGTTGTGATGAGAAACACGCCGTCACTTTAAATAGGACTACATTTGTGGTACACATATGCCCTCTCATTTATCACAAGAAAACAGGCGTTCCTTTTCAAGTTTTAGAAAGGTCCTAGGGAGTTCTAGACGACAAGGGGAATTGTGCATTTCAGACCCTTCTCAGACAGAGAGAGGGAGAGAGAGATTGGAAATGTTCTGTGACTTTTAAATTCCTTGATACATTGATGTCAAACCTTTTCTTCAAGGGTGACAAAAATAGGCCTTTAGCTGATGTGAAGATTTAGGCTGATTTTTCCTCACTGCTAGTTTATTCATTATAATATTCTATTGCAGCTTTAGTGTGACATTTATATTTGATTTATTAATCATTTCAAAGGTTGGATATTTTCTTGCCTTTGTATTAAGGTTTGCGTGTTCTGCAAGCCACTTTGTGAGCCCTGTGCAAGACAAAAGATAGAATACAAACAAACAAAAATAGATTTGATCCAAAGTGTTGGCATCTCTTGCTACCTCGAGTCCACATGGAGTTCTCCGTCTCGGAATTGCTTGTGCCACTAGTACAGAGATGGGGAACCAGTGGCCTTTCAGATGCTGTGGAATTACAAGCAGCACCTGATATACTACTACTACTACTAATAATAATAATATTTGTATCCCGCCCATCTGGCTGGGTTTCCCCAGTCACTCTGGGCGGCTTCCAACAAAGATTAAAAATATATTAAAATGTCACACATTAAAAACTTCCTTGAACAAGGCTGCCTTCAGATGTTTTCTAAAAGTCTGGTAGTTGTTTTTCTCTTTGACATCTGATGGGCGGGCGCCACTACCAAGAAGGCCCTCTGCCTGGTTCCCTGTAACTTGGCTTCTCGCAGTGAGGGAACCGCCAGAAGGCCCTCAGCGCTGAACCTCAGCGTCTGGGCAGAACGATGGGGGTGTTGCGAGTGGTTTCCCCACACAGGACACCATGGCCAGGGGGCGCAAAATTGAGAAGACCTATAACTGAGAAGATACATTTGGGGTGCCATATTTTGCCCATGCATAGGGTGCTATGTAATGAAAGATTACCAAAGTCTGCGCCGGCTACAAGCCCTACAATACCTGATCACTAGCCATGCTGGCTGGAGCTGAAGGGAGTTGCAAGTCCAAAATCAGGAGAGCCCCCATTCTGGTATGATTCTGGGTGCATGAACTGTGGAGCCATGACAGAGGAAAACAGAAGTGCAGGCCTAGCTTTATGCCACAGTTAGGTTCAGGCGTGCCAACCCCCCACTTCTGCCAATGGGGTGCATGTTTTTTATATATATATATATGTATATGTATATTAAAAAGTCCATAATCTTTTTATTCTGAACATTGCTTTCAGGCCGTCCCTTCTCAAAGACTAAAAACCACAATGATTTGTACCAAGACACAGGAGGACGTATGTCCACCAATAACAGGAAACCTCATGTAAACTGAGACATCAGATTGAGAGTAATTAAGAAATAATCAAACTGTGTAAATACAAAATTAATCGGGGGGCACGGGGAGAAAAAGATATAAGCATATGGTCTTAGTGCAGACGGGCATTTCCTTCTGGTTCGCCAGGATTTAAGACCACAAGCATCGCAAAAACGAGAACCTCCCTCCCCTCCTTTAGCGACTCCTTCTGTCAGGACTCCTCCTTCTACGGCCAGCCCTTCCCTTCCCTTTCTGAGGTCCCCTGACAAAACACCAATCCACGCTGATTGGCTGCCCCATAAAGTCTTGTCCATTTAGTCCCTCCACGGCTCCTTTGTACATTTCATATTCTACCAGGGTGTAGCCCTTCAGGTAACTGGTCCGCCAGTCAAGATTCAGGTGGAGGTTCTTAATTTCCCCAAACTCTGCAAACTTATAATCAATATCCTCTTTGGTGGCCTCCTCATGGACACCCATGACAAAGCCTTACACCAATCTCTGGGGACCCGGCTCATCCCTATCTTGCTTCACGCTCTCGTAATCCTCACGGACTTGGGCTCTGGAACCCTTCTCTGACCCAAACCTTTCCTTTTCTTTGCTTTTCCCTTCAGTTTGTGGATGCTTTCATCGCCATCCTCGTCCATGGCGAAGTCCTCACCGCCCGCCTCATGCAGGTCCAGTACATCCGCCATCTTGGCCACTCCATGGGGTACATGTTATGACCACTTAACATTATACTATGAGACATCACTAATAAATGAGGAGTATATTGACGGAAACTGAGGGCACAGCTAAATTCAGCAGAGTTATTTGCAGCCGAGATTGATCACTTTGTGCATTCAGCATCGTGCATATAATTTCTGGCATGTTCTGTAGAACAGCCAGATCTCCAAAAACCTGATTTGTAAGAAAGGGGATAATTGAGAACAAACAGCTGCACTGAGCATTTGTGAGGTTATTTGTTCCCGGAGTGGGGTAGAGATTAACAATTTTAATTAACACCAAATCAATCTATAAAGATGTCTTAAGAAGAGGGTTGTTGGAACAGGGTGGTTTTCATAGTTGAGCGGGTTGGCAAAGAGTCTGTAACAGCCCAGAAGTTACTCTGCCAAAACAATCACAAAGAGACTGTGACACAAAGGAATCAGATGCACTTATAACAGAAAAATACATGTGTCAGTAGGCTTTTCCCTGGAAATTGTGGGTTATAATCCCATATGTGATAGCCAGCCAGAGGGATAATGAAGGGACCCTATTTTTAGCCGGGGCTGTGCTCTTTGGCCAACTTAGTAAAATGATTGATCTAGCCCTAATAGCTCACTAGGGCAGCCTCCATCTGAATGGTCAAACACGGCAACATTTTTGAGAACTTCTTTCTCTGCTTTCTCTTGAGAGCATTAGAGAAACTTCTTAACAGGTTTTTATGAAACAGCGAACTACATTGTCTGGGAACAGGATGCACAACTGCAGCAGCAATTTGACGAATTAATGAATGAATTAAAAAGGCAAGCAGTTGTGACAGGGCAGCGTATTGCACAACCCCAATCTGCATGCCTTTCAAGCCTCTCACATTCCCGATGTAATGGCCAGATATGGGAACCATTAATGGGGAATTACAGGGTGTTCAGAGCCCCCCTCGCCCCCCCCCAGCCTCGCGGGCACAGAGTACTCTCACTTTCCGCTTCAGTGTAGCTTTCCAACTGCCCGGTCGCTTTATACAGAATCAATAGGACAGGAAGGAAATCTAGATTCTTGGCACCATTAAAGGGGACACGTATTGCTAGGCTACAGAATGACTCTCAAACTGTGCAGATATTTAACTCTTAATGCATGTCTGCTTTCTTAAAATAGCTCCAGAGGATGCTGTTATCTTGCTTCCGTAGCTTTGGAATGAACTCCCCACATCTTCACCCTTTTCCTTTCTTTACCGCTTTCTCTGCAAAGAGCAGGGCTGCTTCCAGATGTGGGTGGTTTAGCAGCACCAAGCAATGCTGTTCTGCTTTAATCTAGAAGAAGAATCCCAGCCTCTGCTTTTAGAATATGTTCTGTATCCAGGTGGGCTGTTCTTCATTCCCAAGCCTCAAATGTTGAAATACAGTGGTACCTCAGGTTACATACGCTTCAGGTTACAGACTCCGCTAACCCAGAAATAATACCTCGGGTTAAGAACTTTGCTTCAGGATAAGAACAGAAATCGTGCTCCGGCGGTGCGGCAGCAGCAGGAGGCCCCATTAGCTAAAGTGGTGCTTCAGGTTAAGAACAGTTTCAGGTTAAGAACAGACCTCCAGAACGAATTAAGTACTTAACCCGAGGTACCACTGTAATGCCATTTTAATTATATGAGGTGTGGACCATGATGTAAGGGAATGCACTCCTAATCATGATACTGCCCCCCCGGGGGGGCGGAGAAACAGGTATAAATGCAATGGCAGTTAGAAAGGGAAGAGTTAATGTTATGTGCTGAATCCTAGAACAATAGGATCCAGAATGCAGCAGTCTAATTGGTCTGCAGGAGCCACCTAATCCGGCTCCAGGTGGAAGTGAATCAGCAATCTGATTGGCCTGCAGGAACAGCCAATCAGGCTTCTGGAGGAGGTGGATTCGTAACCTGATTGGCCTACAGGAGCAGCCCAGAATTAGCCAATCACGCAGGGTCCATTGTGTGAATAATGTATATATAGCTAGACGTTTTGGGGAAAGTTTCATTCATTGCTACTATGAGCTGAATAAAGAGCATGAAATTCACACTCAACTCCGTGTATATTTCAGTTAAATAAGCCAGTGTCCTTAAGAATGGCACCCTGCAAATAGGCGAGGCTTCATATGGCAACTCACAGGCTGAGCAATCCATATGAGAGAATCCCCCAAATATCAATTAAGACCTTTTTTAATTGTTGTGCACTAATTGGGCAAGTGCCTTTTACAGGCACTAGACAGATGTGTGTTTCCTACAGGCGGTGGGGAGAGGAATCTCCAAAAGAAAGGGAATAATCTCTAGTGAAACCTTATAAATATTTAACTTCTCACCTAAAAAGAGATGTTTGCAGAGAAAAGAAGGTGAGCACATTACTGTCGCACTCTCACGGAATATAGTAATAGATGATGGCACCCTTGAAAAAGATGTGTGATACTCTCCCAGTCCGTGTTAATTGAGAACAATTACTCTTGTGAGGGCTCTGTTTAAGTTCATGCCACAATATGCTGTTAAAAAGCACAATGTGAATTGGGTTATCCTTTTATGCAAATCCTTTCTGTACTTGGCATGGCTTAGTTATTATTGATGGCCACTAGCAGAGCATTGCTGCTTTTTAAAGCACCTTGCATGTGAGACAGTTGTACTGCAGAAGACACTACTTTTGCATTCCAGTTTTCACATTTCCCTTCTTCCATGTCTACTGCACTCCCTGAATTGGAAGTTTCTGCTCCGCACTCGGAGGCTGATGGATCCAATTGGTTTATGACTGGCACTCCTGTCGAAGCCCTGGTCAACTTGTGGAACATCTGGATGGCTCAGGCCATTGACACAACGCCACTTTGTGGAGCCCACTTCCGTCCCTGGTAGGGTGATAGCTTAGGGTGAGGAAACAAGCTAGGAAACAGCTTGAACATGAGTGGAGGTAAAATCCAGTCAAACACTGGTGAGGACTAACATCACTGAGCATACTTTGCTGCCTCATTTGCATCCTCATTGTGCCATCCGGCAGAGCTTTTCTGAACCAGAAGGAATGGAAATAAACAGCAACCCTAGTCTTTAATGTGCAGCAAAGCCGGCTCTTGTTTTTGCTGCAACAGAATAACCAGGCAGTGGCTAGCTTTCTGGAAATAATTCTAGCTTGGATTCTACCTGCAGCAAGTTTGGGGTAAGAGAAGTTGTGGTAGCAGGACAGATATGGGGCTGATTTGTACTTAGAAAAAATAGACTAAAGGCTTAGCTACACGTAATGCCAACTGTGTTCTTACTTTTTTTAAAAAAAAAGAAAAGACAGGTAATGTTGGGAACACAGCACAGCGGAAGGGGCTGCCCAAATGAGTGAAAATTCCTGCTGTGCTGCAGTTAGGCTTGGTGCCAGTGAGATCTTTTCCCAAAGCCTAAATGCAGTACATGTGTGTCAGGAGAGGGGTTTCATTGTTTTCATGGTGGAGGAGAAGTTAAACCAGGGGTTGGCAAGGCTTACCGGACATGGGCCGGTTCACTCCTGTCTAGATCCTCTGTGGGCCGGGCTGGAAATCACTTCTGCACATGCCCAGACGCCAAAAATTGTGCCTGCACAGAAGCAATTTTTGGCGCCTGGGCATGTGCAGAAGTGATTTCTGGAGCCGCAGAAGAGAGTCCCTGCGCTGTGCCAGACTAGCCTTAGTTGCCGACCCCTGAGTTAAACCTTGCATTTTGCAAATTGTATTCCCAATGAGCATCACTCCCCCACACAACCTGAAATGGTTGTGACAAGTTTGAATTTGGTGCTGCATCTCTTCCCATAACGCTGCTCAGCCTGTACACACATAAATAAGCACATGGCTACAGAAGAATGCCATAGTTGATTGGCAAAGGCCGAGAATATTGCACCGTGGGCATTTGGTCCACAGGTTGAGACAGCTTTGGTGCTCCCTGTTTAGTGTCCTTATGGTAGTTGCAAAGATGGACAGACCAATCTGATTCCACTTCATGTCACTTTTGCATGTGTTGGTTCTATGTCTATTCCATCCTGTTTCCACATTAAACTATGAACTGTTGTTTATTTTAAAAAAATCCGTATGGAAATTATCACAAAATATTGATTTTATACCAAAGTACAGATTTCCAAAGCCAGTACTGGAAACTTCATTTGTTGTTGTTTAGTCATTTAGTCGTGTCCAACTCTTCATGATCCCATGGACGAGAGCACGCCAGGCACTCCTGTCTTCCACTGCCTCCCGCAGTTTGGTCAAACTCATGCTGGTAGCTTTGAGAACATTGTCCAACCATCTCATCCTCTGTCGTCCCCTTCTCCCCTTCAGAGAAGTGTGAAATCTGAAGAATAACTCCAATTTGGTCTGGGAAGCAAGAGTTTTGCCTGTTCACTTAAAAACATAGACCAAATGAAATTTGCTTCCCTCCCTGTATAGTTGCAATGCCTTCTACATATTATTTCTAAGATCCGAGTGGCATAGTTGTTTATAAAGAAATCCTATTTAGTTCAATAGACTGGAATATCGGCTTATTTTGCAATGTTCATTTTTTAAAAAGACTGAAATAAATCTAACATTATCACCATCAATAGCCCAGGACACACATATTCACCATGCCTAATGGGTATTATAGTAACTGCTTCCTCCCACATTAGTAGTAGTAGTAGTAGTAGTAGTAGTAGTAGATTTGTTAGTCTCTCACTGCAAAAGTGTCTCTAAGCAATGAACAATAAATTAAGAGCCAAAGGCATAGCATAAAAACAAACAGAAGAAATTCAATAAAATTACAATGACCCCTAAACTCACCCAGAAGTGCTGTAGAGATAGAATATAAAAATGGTGACCAAACTGATCTATTTTTCTAATGTTGAACAAGTTGCTCACTCAGTCTTTAAATGGTTACATGTGTCAAAGGGCCTGGGCCAGGTTCCCGGTCATTTCACATTTAACCAAACAGAACTCCCATTTGCTTCTAGGCATTTTCTCACCAAGAAATGCAAGCATAGCCATCTTCCTTCCTGGCCTTTGAATACTTTAACATGAGATGAAAACACAGATTGAAGTCTAAATGACTTGCAGCTGCCTAAGGAGTCTTTTGTGATAAATGCTGGAATTGTAGAAAGCTCATTTTGGTGTTTATGTGGTGTGAAGGCTAAGTGAGTTCATATTTCCATTTAGTAAATCAGTGGTCAGCTAGATGGCTTTCATATGGTAGCAGAAGTGGCAGGAGGAGAAAGTAATAAGATTTATTGGAAAACATAAGCTTAAATATGGTTGTTGTGACCACAGAAAGTTTCCAAAGTCCCGAAAGACCATTTCTCGTTGACTTACCCCCCACTGAAGCCATGTTACACTTCTTTGGTTTGTTGCTGAAATGATGAGATTAAATGGTAAATAATAAGCGATAATCATAACCAGCCATATTGCACAGAATAGAATTGAAAGTCATGGGCAGAACAGCTGTCATTCTGTTTTCCCTCACTCTAAGATGCAAAGTGTCTGTTTCACATGGCTATACTAACAGCCTTATAATGGCTGTAAAAAATTAAAGGCAGACCCTCGCGGGAGTCTCCCTTGAGCAGCTTTTAAAATCTGAGGATGCAAATTTCAGAGGGAGCTGCCATTAGTGGTGTTATTCAATATTCCCTTTTCAGGAATAGAGGGGTTGGTGGTCCACCCTTTGACATGAACTAGCCTAACCTCCAGCTTGGGATCAGCCTATGCTATGACAACCTTTGATGCTTCTCTTATGGAAACACTTCGCAAGCACTTCCACATGAGCTGACAAATTACTATGAGCAGTAACCTTTGTACCCAGTCCTCATGTGATATGATAATTCTTGGCATAGCTCTTTAGATGGCCTGCCATTGCATTGTGGGATTTCACAGCCCCCCGTCTATTTCAATTAGCCTATAATAAAATGCTACCATATTTTTCAGTCATTGCTCAGAGTTGAGCACATACATCATCCCTGTTAACATCTTTTAGGGTGAGGGAGGCTCCGCTAAAGCAAAAGTTCCCAATTCTTTTATGAAGGGAACTGGTTAATTAAATTTGTCTTTGTACATTGAACCTAATTCTTGGGCCCGCTCATGGTCTCAGAAGGAAGCTCAGTTTTAGAGAAACATACTTTGTGCTCCTTTATCTCCATCACACATTCATAGCCAGCTTATTAGATAAATGAGGAAAGCTGTCACTACCGGACTTGGAGCTGCTTCACACATTTAGGACTATGTCAGGTGGTGGAGGAAAAACAAGACAGAGGTGAAAAATACTTCTGAGCGACATGGGAAGGGAACAAAGAGCAACAGGTGTGGTGAGTGAGTATACCCTGTTCTATTCCTGTCTGGTGTACTCCAGAGCCCATAATATGCCAACCATATCAGCTGGCATCTGTTTCTGTAAAGGCAGGAATCTAAGAGAGAGACGTTTGGGTTGCGACAGGATCCCATGTCTAATCCAAAGATCCACAGTGACATAGGATCAGACTTTAAAATAAAAACTAGGAGCTGTGTATCCTCATTCCTTCATTGACCAGTCTTTCTCCATGTGCGGCCAACAAAAGAGGTTTAAAGACTCTCTCTAGGCCATAGGTAGGCAAACTAAGGCCGGGGGCCGGATCTGGCCCAATCGCCTTCTAAATCTGGCCCGCGGACAGTCTGGGAATCAGAGTGTTTTGACATGGGTAGAATGTGTGCTTTTATTTAAAGACTCTCCTCCCTGGAAGAGAGGGGAGTGGTTGTGGGCGGGAGCCCGAGCTCCGCCCCTGGCCGGGGGCCTTAGCCCCCGCCCCTCCTCACCTGGCTGGCGCCCACGCCCACCGGAGGCAGCCAACCAGGTGTCTCCGGGGGGCGTGTTTAGCAGCTTAATGCTGCGGCTCCAGCTCCGCCTCCTCCTCAGTCGTCGTCGTCCCGCAGCGAGTCATTATCGTCGTCCCGCAGCGAGTCACCCACCCTCCACTCCCATTTAGCTCAGGGTCTAGGTTTTTTGGCCTTGCTATGCACCTTAGGTTGGTCGCCCTGGTTGTCTGGGGGGCCTGGTAGGAATTTTTCCATTTGGCATTAGGCTTTTTGGTTTTTTCGCCTACCTCGTAGCAATCGTCACAACTTTTGTGGTATTGGTGGGTAGGTTAGGCATTGGATTCATGTGTGTCAAGGGCTAGGTGTGGCCATCGCCTATGCTATCTACCGTGGGTTATTCCGTTAAAGGAATCTGGCGGTCGTGTATTCCGTCCGATGCCTGCTTGGCGGGAGGCCATGGCACGACCCTCGGTGACATCAGGGGTGAGCCTATAGTTGGAGTAGCATCAACAGGCTCCACCTACTGTTGAATAAACCCACCTCCTATAGTCATCCAATGCCTAAGCCAATACCTTTTCACTGCTGTAATCAATAAAGTTGTGGCCTTTTCTTGCCCATTAACCTTATATCACGTGTCCTTGTGTGTTTATTTCACATAGCGGGGGTCGGGCCCTCGATCCACAAAATGCATCTCTGGGTTATTTGTGGGGCATAGGAATTTGTTCTTTTTTTTCTTCTTCAAAATATAGTCCGCCCCCCCCCCCAAGGTCTGAAGGACAGTGAACCGGCCCCCTGCTGAAAAAGTTTGCTGACCCTTGCTCTAAACAAATTAAAAAAAATCTAGTATAACCGACAATTGGGAGACAGTGGCCTACAAGTGCACCTTTACCAAAAGTGTCATGGATTTTGAAGATGTTCGAATTCAGCATGAAAGGGAGAAACATGCTAAGAGGAAGGCATGTTTGGCAAACCTTCACCGTGATCAACTCCCACCCAAAAACCTATATCCTGACTATGGAAGGGTGTGTGGATCCAGAACTGACCTCCACAGTCACTTATGGACTCACTGATAAGACTGTGTTCACGGAAGACAATCTTACTCGGCTATGAGTGATCGCCAGAGAAAAAGAAGAAGAAGCTGTGATACCATCCCTTGACGCTGGTGCATGTGTGTATTTTTAGGCCTTAAAACAGTATTGTCACTTGAGCCCTCCAAAGGAATGAGTGATCATAGGAGGAAGAAAATATAAAGAGTCAAATGGCATATTGGGAACAAGAAGGATGGCACTTTCAAATGAAGGAATGAATGTTCGTTGTTTTAGCTCTAGCCCCTAACAGAAGCAAAACTGTTGTCTATGTACTTAGTGATGGTGGTTTACAAATCCTAATGCGCTTGAATTGCAAAAGCTTTTTTGTTTAATGCATGTTAAGGTCAGATTGCAGCATGTAAGAGAAGCAAGAGGCCAGCCTCCTCAGAGACCTATTCTGCTAGAAGGCCAAGAGTCTACTTAATAAGAACATACTTAGGCCTGTCTCCCATGGGTGCTCCATGGATAATGCTTGTAAAGTGCTTTGAAGATGCAAAGTGCAATCTAAGTACTAAGAATTAGTAACCTTCAGAAGAGCCCTGATGAGAGGGGTAAAAGTGCCTGGAGCCACTACTTCCCTCCATTCAGCCTCATATGTCCTTATCATGAAGGCATAGGGAACAGGTCGACCTAGTTTATCATGCAGCGTAGAAGGCATCTCCTGCTTTGTTGCTTCGTCCAACACACAGAAAGAGCCTTGGGTTCAGGGTAAAGCAGGGTAATTGCTATACCAATACATCATTCCTAACAATGATCTTTCAGAGCTGTTGACATCATGCTACCACTTTGCTGCATGTCAGGGTAGAAATAGGATTAGCACAGTGGTGGGGGACCATCTCCCACTAGTGATTGGGGAGGCCAGAGGCAAAAGCAGGCTGAGCAATACATATAAATTTTAAACTAGGCTAGTTTCCACATACACTTACACACCCCTCTTTGTTCTCCATTGAGAGTTCAATGACACGTTCTAGACCAGGCAAAACAAACTCAAGGTATGTGTGAAGCAGGGCTGAGGTTCCCCAGTAGTTTTGTTTAACTTGGGGATTGCTTTATATTTGAAATATTGTTTTCGGTTTTTTGATGTGTCAGCCACCTTGTGTTTTATCAAAGTAGGCTGGATATGTGTTTTTTCAAACGAGCCAATGTTGGGGAAACCATTTGCATTTCAGCAGCCCAGAGCAACACTACAGAAGAGCACTGTGGGGAGTTAAAATGGCGGCTTCAGAATCCTCCCCCTACTTGCCACTGATGTTTGGCTGTGTCCTCTTTCGGCCCAATAAAGGTTCTGTGACATTGAAAAACCTTCATAAGCCCTGCACTGATGAGAGCCAGTGGTCCAATACGAAAAGGCTGCCGCCCCTTTACCGAGAGCGTCCCATCTTCCATGCCTTTGTGGCCATGCCCCGTGGAAGCTATTAACAAGCTTATTAGCACTAACAAATCCTTTTATGAGGCATTTTGGAAGGCCTTCACCTACCAAGGAGCAATGAACAGTTAATTTCCCTTCCATGCTTCACTTTCAGTATGTAAATAATTAATCACATTGATATTCTATCAATACATCTTTCTTTAATGTTTAAACACGTGTTAATAATTCAGATATCTATGGGTGACCTCTCTGCACTCCTGTGATTTTTGAAAGCCCCAGTGCTCTTTGAAGGAAGTCTATCCTTATCATGTACAGCACAAGTTAAAAGCCTTTTGTTTCGTGATCTCCCTCCCTCCCCCTCTCGCAACCCTTCCAGCAGGGCTCCTTTTCAGAAGGTGTCCTCTTTGCCTGCATGGCCCCAGTGCAGTTTTTAATGGAATACAAAGTTCAAGGAGTTCGAACCACCAATTCAATTATAATAAACAGGCACAGCGAACCACAGGCTGATTGACAAAGGCAGCGCGATGTGAAACCTGTTCACCCTCAGTTACATCTTCAGGATGTGTTCTTGTTCGAGGACAAAATGTGAATGGGGGAGACTTGGTTCCATCTACATAATGAACTGGTGGAATCAAATGGCTCTTCAAAGCATACATAAATACGGTGATTTCTCCCACAGTTTTCTTCAACACACATAGCATATGACAAGACTGGGCATTTATTACTACACAATTGCTTCCAGGACTATCTATCTATCATCTATCTATCTATCTATCTATCTATCTATCTATCTATCATCTATCTATCTATCATCTATCTATCTATCTATCTATCTATCTATCATCTATAACATCCTGTTTAATCCTAAAAAACCTCAAAGTATTGTCATTGTACATTTCCGAGCACAATTCAAAGTGCTGATGTTGACCTTTCAAGCCCTAAACGGCCTCGGTCCAGTATTCCTGAAGGAGCGTCTCCACCCCCATTGTTCTGCCCAGATGCTGAGGTCCAGCGCTGAGGGCCTTCTGGCGGTTCCCTCGCTGCAAGAAGCAAAGCTACAGGGAACCAAGCAGAGGGCCTTCTCAGTAGTGGCACCCGCCCTGTAGAACACCCTCCCATCAGATGTCAAAGAGATAAACAACTACCTGACATTTAGAAGACATCTGAAGGCAGCCCTGTTCAGGGAATTTTTTAATGTGTGACATTTTGATGTATTTTTATTCTTTGTTGGAAGCCGCCCAGAGTGGCTGGGGAAACCCAGCCAGATGGGCAGGGTACAAATAAATTGTTGTTGTTGTTGTTGTTGTTGTTGTTGTTGTTGTTGTTGTTGTTGTTATTAACCTGTCCCACTGTCCCCCATTGGTTTCATACATCACCCATTGTAAGATCCAGGTTAGCTAATGCATTTCACACCTTAAGATGTAGACCCTCTGTGGGCTAGGGTTAACATGCAAGAACTTCAGTAGATTTTCCAGCTTTCATGTAGCTATGCCACATAGAATAGCTGCCACTGCTTTGCCTTTTTCTAGGTCAGTAAAGCCATCTTGCTATACCTCCCCAGAAAAAAAGTGCCTAGATCTGATGAGAAATCTATGCAGTTTTCCCCCTTGTTTGAACCAGGGGTTCAGCCATATCATATACCTAATGTGTATTATCTAAGTACTAAGCAGGTTGGTGCATTTATAGATTTGAACAGACAATCTGATCTCCAAGACAGTAGTACATGATCCAGTTCTCTCCACCCCCTTCATCCAGCCCAGACACTGAGGTCCAGCGCCGAGGGCCTTCTGGCGGTTCCCTAGCTGCGAGAAGTGAGGTTACAGGGAACCAGGCACAGGGCCTTCGGGGTGGTGGCGCCTGCCCTGTGGAATGCCCTCCCACCAGATGTCAAGGCAATAAGCAACTATTTTAATTTTAAAAGACAACTGAAGGTAGCCCATTTTAGGGAAGTTTTTAATGTCTGGTGCTGTATTGTTTTTAATATTCGGTTGGAAGCCGCCCAGAGTGGCTGCGGAAACCCAGCCAGATGGGTGGGGTATAAATAATAAATTATTATTATTATTATTATTATTATTATTATTATTATTATTGCTGCTCTAAGATAGTGCCTGCTTAGCCTGTACTGTTTTTCCAATGGGCACCATAATATACGATTTGGCCTCCCAGAAATGCCTTCATTCTGTCCCACAGAAGTGCTCTGCTGACAGTAGACAAGTCATCAAATGGCAGGAGATCCTTGATTGTTTATTGAAAGTGTAGCTCCTGTAGCAGTGATGTATTTGGTTTCTAGTGTGGGGATTTTTCACTTCCCATATTCTGAAAATTAATTGTGATAGTCACTAGGGTACGATCTGATATTATATAACGCCCTATAAGTAACATGTCTCATGGACTGCAAGAAGAACAAACCTCTCCATTCTTAAGGAAATCAGCCCTGAGTCCTCACTGGAGGGACAGATCCTGAAGCTGAGGCTCCAATACTGTGGCCACCTCATGAGAAGAGAAGACTCCCTGGAAAAGACCCTGATGTTGGGAAAGATTGAGGGCACAAGGAGAAGGGGATGACGGAGGACTGAAGACTGTTCTCGAAGCTACAAACATGAGTCTGACCAAACTGCGAGAGGCAGTGGAGGACAGGAGTGCCTGGCGTGCTCTGGTCCAGGGGGTCACGAAGAGTCGGACACGACTAAACAACTAAACAACAACAACAAAATAATTAACACAGCCAATAATGGGAGTGGAGACCAGAAAATAATCACGCTGTGAGCTTATTTGATAGTATTTGGCAGATAAGTTATAACCCTTAATCTATGAGTGATCTATCCCTACCTAAATGTACTTCATACTTTGCCCTGTACAACTGGGGACACGTCTGCAGAAGACAGCTTTCACTTATGCATGCTTCCACCTGGATTGCAGCAAATGTAGCACAGCTTCACTGTGCTGGCCCTACATTTCTGCACAAGAAAGCAAAACTCTGTGTCTGCTTGTGCGTGAGCAAGCTGAGATGCCAGTATAGCTATAGAGCAGTGCCACCAAGTGATTAACTGATCTAAGTAGCCAGAATGGAATATTGCACGACCACAAGCTTAATGTGAGTCAACAGTGCGATGCAGCAGCAAAAAAAGGCTAATGTTATTCTAGGCTACATCAACAGAAGTATAGTGTCCAGATCAAAGGAAATAATAATACCACTCTATTCTGCCTTAGTCAAACCACACCTGGAATACTGTGTCGAATTTTGGGCACCACAATTTAAGAAGGATGTTGAGAAGCTGGAATGTGTGCAGAGGAGGGCAACCAAGATGATCAAGGGTCTGGAAACTAAGCCTGATGAGGAACGGTTGAAGGAGCTGGGTATGTTTAGCCTGGAAAAGAGGAGACAGAGAGGAGATATGATAGCCATCTTCAAATATCTTAAGGGCTGTCACATGGATGAGGGAGGATGCTTGTTTTCTCTTGCTCTGGAGGGTAGGACTCGAACCAGTGGCTTCCAGTTGCAAGAAATGAGGTTCTTACTCAACATCAAGAAGAACTTTCTGATGGTAAGAGCTGTTCAACAGTGGAACAGACTCCCTCCAGAGATGGTGGACTCTCCTATCAACGACTTGGATGATGGACTCAAGGGCATCCTGATCAAATTTGCAGATGACACCAAACTGGGAGGGGTGGCTAACACCCCAGAGGACAGGATCACACTTCAAAACGACCTTGACAGATTGGAGAACTGGGCCAAAACAAACAAGATGAATTTTAACAGGGAGAAATGTAAAGTATTGCACTTGGGCAAAAAAAATGAGAGGCACAAATACAAGATGGGTGACACCTGGCTTGAGAGCACTACATGTGAAAAGGATCTAGGAGTCTTGGTTGACCACAAACTAGACATGAGCCAACAGTGTGACGCGGCAGCTAAAAAAGCCAATGCAATTCTGGGCTGCATCAATAGGAGTATAGCATCTAGATCAAGGGAAGTAATAGTGCCACTGTATTCTGCTCTGGTCAGACCTCACCTGGAGTACTGTGTCCAGTTCTGGGCACCACAGTTCAAGAAGGACAATGACAAACTGGAACGTGTCCAGAGGAGGGCAACCAAAATGGTCAAAGGCCTGGAAACGATGCCTTATGAGGAACGGCTAAGGGAGCTGGGCATGTTTAGCCTGGAGAAGAGGAGGTTAAGGGGTGATATGATAGCCATGTTCAAATATATAAAAGGATGTCACATAGAGGAGGGAGAAAGGTTGTTTTCTGCTGCTCCAGAGAAGCGGACACGGAGCAATGGTTCCAAACTACAAGAAAGAAGATTCCACCTAAACATTAGGAAGAACTTCCTGACAGTAAGAGCTGTTTGACAGTGGAATTTGCTGCCAAGGAGTGTGGTGGAGTCTCCTTCTTTGGAGGTCTTTAAGCAGAGGCTTGACAACCATATGTCAGGAGTGCTCTGATAGTGTTTCCTGCTTGGCAGGGGGTTGGACTCGATGGCCCTTGTGGTCTCTTCCAACTCTATGATTCTATGATTCTATGATTCCTTCCTTGGAGGTTTTTAAGCAGAGGTTGGATGGCCATCTGTCATGGATGCTTTAGCTGAGATTCCTGCATTGCAGGGGTTGGACTAGATGACCCCTGGGGTCCCTTCCAACTCTACAGTTTTTTAATTGTATGATATTTTAATGGGTAATACAAGGGATGGCTGCCATTGTTTTTTGGCCATGTTTTTCTTCCTGTGTTGCCTCTTCCATCCTGCAGACTCCAGCTGGGTCATGATATAGACTCTTTTCCTAGTATAAATACAGAACCAGATTTCCCCCCCTTCTCTCCTAATGCTTCACTTTCTGTGCTTCTTGCCAACTCCATTTTCTTTCTTCTTTCTTTCTATCAGTATTTTTGATATGCTGCTGCTGCTGCTGCTGTTGCTGCTGCTGCTATTATTATAATACCATCATTGTGCGTGGCACTTTACAGAAAACAAGAGAGTAGGTCCCTGCCCTGAAGTGCTTACAATGTAAAATTCAATACAGGGGAAACAACAGAGGAGGCAGAATAGACAGGAGATGAATGAGCAATTATTGCAGTTAAATGTACTTAGGATAACTTTCAGACTTAGTTCTAGAGGGCCCTATTGGAAATACGCTGTCATATAATGACATTATCATTAACCTTACTGAGTGGCATTATCTTACTAACATTTCTTTCCTAAATACACTTCTGCTCAAATTTACATAGAATGATTATTTCCTCTGTGGGCTTTTTTTAAAAAACAACAACAACAACACACCAACTGAGACTTGAAGCAGCCTGCATCTGATCTGAAGGACAGGCAGAGAGAAGCTCACTACTTTCCCTCAAGCTAACCTAAAAGTCAGTTCCAGAACTAAAGCAGAATATAGCTCAAGTTTAGCTCTCATGTCTGCATTATTTGCTTTTTTCTGGAAGCAAATAACAGGGAAATGAGAGCTAAGCCTTTAAGTCATGTGAAAGCTCAAATATAATGCAGAAATTAACAGTTAGGGAAACATCAGGAGAACAGAATAAACTGCCCTATGATTTCAGCATTTGTCACTTCAGTTATGTACCTCGGGTTACATACGCTTCAGGTTACAGACGCTTCAGGTTACAGACTCCACTAACCCAGAAATAGTACCTCGGGTTAAGAACTTTGCTTCAGGATGAGAACAGAAATCGTGCTCTGGCAGCGTGGCGGCAGCAGGAGGCCCCATTAGCTAAAGTGTTGCTTCAGGTTAAGAACAGTTTCAGGTTAAGAACGGACCACCGGAACAAATTAAGTACTTAACCCGAGGTACCACTGTACATCTCACTTCTGCCTCCATGACATACTTGAAATCTCTTAAAGTTCAGTACAGATGTTGGGAGGGGCATAAAGGTAGTCATTTTTCACACTTTTAGCCAGACCCATGAAACAATAGGCAGGTGTTTCTTAAGAAGAAAATTCCACGTGGGTAACAATCAGTATGCTATGAGTTTTTGGATTGCTGTGTTCAAGTCCCCCCACAGCCAAATATACAAGCAGGAAAATGAAGAGGTATTATATGGTGGGATAACTCACTAAGAAACAAAAGTAACAGGTAAGCTGTCATTGCCTTTTACCAAATGTGATACCATTAGAAGAACTTGTTTGATCACATGTGCCCTTTTTAAAAATATTTTTAAAATAGATGATTATTTAAGAGTCATGTCGCATGAAAGCTGCAATGGAACACTTCCCACCCCCTTCCGACAATAAATGCTACATTCCTGAATTTGCAGAAAGCAACAAGAAGACAGCTTTTTAAAAGACAGACACTTCAGTTCTATGCATACTTGAATACACAGCATACATTTAAAGCACACATGCCCAGAAGAATCCTGGTACTGCAGTTTACCCCTCACATAGCACCCTTAACACACTACAGTTCCCATGATTCTTGGGGGCTAGGGTCGAATGTGCTTTAAATGCATGTGTGTACGCAAGCAAATGCTGTTTCTTTCATTGGACTCCTTGTCATTTAACTCTGCTTAGGATTGCATACTTACGACGTTGTTACCAATGGCAACTTACCCTGAGCTGGCATTCCAGCCTCCTCCTTCCTGAAGCATCTGTGCCTTCACTCCTTTGATTAAGGGACCGTCAGCATTCAAAGCAACACCATCTGCCTCAATGGTGATTGTCTTGTTTGTTTCCGTTTATATCCCGCTTTTATGCAGCTTCACATTGAAACTGTGGTTCTAAATTCTTATTTAGCCGTGGGAGCTCATTGGGTCAGTGGAAGAAAGTCCCATTTTGGGGGCTAACTCTTACCTCACATATGGTTGTGTGGATGCAGTGGGATCACATACACAATAATAAAAATATATGTCCGACAAAAGAGAGGTGTGGCGATCACACAGGGTTCCCGGATGTTTAACAGTCTATTGATCCCTGTGCCACTACTGTGATCGCTTCCCCACTGCCACCAACCAGTTACTCTCTGGTAAAACACTGAATCCAGTCAGTTGTTAAAAGTGAACCACAAAAAACAAGTTTATTTTACAAACATTAACAAGTTTATGGTTTCTCCGATAATATTCCTGTCGGTATCTTAACTTTAGTTTCTTTACCAGCCTATACCTTCCTCATACCTTCTGACTGATTATCTCAACTGTTTGACTGACTCCTCTTAACAAATTCTCTCCCTCTCTCACACCAGACTAGCCAGACTTATCTTCCCTCTCTCGTCTAACTCCAGACTGTCTTCTCAACCACTCTAACTCTAACTTTTCTTAACAAATTCTATCTGTGCTTAAACCTTATACACAGTTAACTCTGCCTCTTGGGTTCCCATTGGTTAGTCATTTTACAATTAGTGAACCCTTTCCCTATCAACCCAGTATGATGTCACACACATAGGAGGGCAAACGCCATAAGAGGCGCTTCTGTGTTTATGCTTGTGCATGCATAAGCATGTTCCAGACATGTATGAGAACACACACAGCAACGAGAAGACGCCTGCTGCCACAGTGCCACTCTCTGCCCTATGCACATTCGTTGAACATATGGAGCCCCAGAGGAATTTCTGAAAAGGCACTCAAGAAAGCACAGTACCACCGAATCCCATAGTTGCTGGAGAAGTTTTAGAGAGGAGGACATAGTGGGACTCTGTTCAAGTGCTAATGCAGGGGTAGGCAACCTAAGGCCTGTGGGCCGGATCCGGCCCAATCGCTTCTAAATGCCACCCACAGACGGTCTGGGAATCAGCATGTTTTTACATGTGTAGAATGTGTCCTTTTATTTAAAATGCATCTCTGGGTTATTTGTGGGGCCTGACTGGTGTTTTTACATGAGTAGAATGTGTGCTTTTATTTCAAATGCATCTCTGGGTTATTTGTGGGGCATAGGAATTCGTTCTTTTTTCACCTTCAAAATATAGTCCGGCCCACCACATGGTCTGAGGGACGATGGACCGGCCCACAGCTGAAAAAGGTTGTTGACCCCTGTGCTAATGGCATACAGTGGTACCTCGGGTTAAGAACTTAATTTGTTCCGGAGGTCCGTTCTTAACCTGAAACTGTTCTTAACCTGAAGCACCACTTTAGCTAATGGGGCCTCCAGCTGCTGCCGCACCGCTGGAGCACAATTTCTCTTCTCATCCTGAAGCAAAGTTCTTAACCTGAAGCACTATTTCTGGGTTAACGAAGTCTGTAACCTGAAGCGTCTGTAACCTGAAGCATATGTAACCCGAGGTACCACTGTACTTTCCTAAATGAGTGCTGCACAAGTCCTATTGTGAAAAAAACAGCAAAGTTGAAAATTGCAGCCCTCCCAAGTCAGTAGGTTACCAGTCTCTGCTAGATACACCTGTTTCCCACATAATGCTTTTATATATCAGGTTGAGATGTATTTCTTCCTTTAGGCCTGATTTAAGAAATAGCTTCTTCTGCTTCTGTGTTGCTGTTTTATGATGTTTATTGGTTTTATGCTCTGTATTTTAATGAATTGTTTGTGTAACCAACCTGGGTTGGGTATAATACAGAGAAGGAGAATTGATTTATTATTATTACTTAAGAGCATTTTGTTGACGTTGAAATGTCTTATTTTTTTGTCTGCCCACCATTCTCATTCTTACTGGGAGAAAATATCTATGACAGATTATTAAATCGTGGCTAGTAGAAGCAAGCTTCAAAGCACTCATTTTAAAAGCTTTTTATTTGTGCAATTAAGTGCACAGTTTTTTGCACGCTCTATGAAAATGGCTTGTGGTACATTATTTACTCAAGCAATACTATGTTTTAAACAAAAGAACATGTTTTGCGGAGTCCTGTTACGAAACAACACTGCTCAGTAAACTAGAAACTTTTCCTCAAGGAACTGTGTTCAAACATGTGCTAGAAAGTGGTTTATGAACATATTTAAGTATTTACATTCTGAAGATGATACAGCTCATCAGCCATGTTGAAAGCCTCTAGAAGAAATGTGACTTTCACATCCACCTAGCTCTTAGTGCATGTCTACATCAGTTCTGCTGCAGCCAAAGTCTTTCCCAGCCCCCTGAGATTCTTTAACTGGGCACTCCAGGAATTCAACCCAGTACCTTTTCCATGCAGATCTTGAGCTCTAACTGAGCTTTAGGACTGAATCTAAAACCTACCCAAGTCCATCATCTACAGCCTATGCTTGTTGTTGTTGTTGTTGTTGTTGTTTAGTTGTTTAGTTGTGTCCTACTCTTTGTGACCCCATGGACCAGAGCACGACAGGCACTCCTGTCTTCCGCTGCCTCCCGCAGTTTGGTCAAACTCAAGTTCAGTGGCGTAGCGTGGGGGGTGCCAGGGGTGCCGGCCGCACCGGGCACAACATCTGGGGGGGGGCGCGAGTCCAGAGGGAAGGGACAAACAATCGAGGCTTGGTTGGAGTGGGGGGTCGTCTCCGTTTGGCCGGCCCCCCTCGATGAAGCGGGAACCTCTCCAAGGCGCAGCGCGCCGTTGGTGCAGGGAAAAGAGCCGCGCAGCAGCAGCAGCAAAGCCGGGAGGAGGAGGAGGTGGAGGCTCCGATCCGAGCCTGCTAATCGCTTGCTGGGAATTAAGCGCCTAAAAGAGGCAAAGGAAGAGGTGGAGCCGCTGGCGCGGCCGGGAGGAAGCTGGAGAGAGCAGCGCGCCTGGGCGCGCGGCGAGGTTGGGTAGGTGCGCCCTGGCTGGCTACCTGCCTCTCGGGCTCAGTGCCTCCATGACCCCTCCAGCGGCGATGGGAGAGATGGGGGGGGGGTCTGGAGCAGCCCCGGCTGGCCTGCTCCTGCTTCTCCCCCGCCTCCTTCCCGTTGCCGGCGCCTTGATCTCATCCGGATCAGGGACGAAACACGCCCATCCTTCGCTACTCCTTGTCTGGTCACTGCTTCATTTCTCCAGGGAGAGAGAGAGGAGAGGAGTCAAAGGATAAGGTGAAGCTACGGTATATCCTGTTCTGCATTTATTCCCTTCACTGCAGTCCTTTTATGCTGGATTTCACTAATGCAAACCGAAAATGGGATTCACCACAGATTTACTGGAGAGGAGTCCACTTACATGCTAAAAGTCACTGAGAACCATGTGGGAATCTTTTTTCAGCTGGGCGCTGCATTCCATCTTCTGCAACGTTTCACGGACCGCATCCTAGTGGAGGGCGAGGCCAGAGGGAACAGTGTGTGGAGCAAAGGATAGGATTTTTGGCTTTGTACAGAAAGCCTGCCATCCTAACCCCCCTTATGTAGGAGATAGCCCCACTGAATTCACTCTACGTTCTATGTAGACAGGGCTAGGGTTTCACTGTGTAAGCTGCAAGCTACAACTGGTCCTAAACCAATGGATTCATGTTACAAGAAAAAAGATTCTGACTAAACATCAGAAAGAACTTTCTGACAGAGCAGTTCAACAGTAGAATGGTCCTTCTTAGCAGAGGATGGACTCTCCTTCCTTTGAGGTTTCTACACAGAGTTTGGATGGCCATCTGTCATGGATGCTTTAGCTGAGATTCCTGCATTGCAGGGTGTTGGACAAGATGATCCTCAGAGGTTATGCCCAAAACAGGTACAAGCAGTGGCGTAGCGTGGGGGGGCAGGGGGGGGCCGGCCACACCGGGCGCAACATCTGGGGGTTAGGGTTAGGGGGCGCAAATCCACGGGTTAGGGGGCGCAAATTACTTGCCTTGCCCCGGGTGCTGACAACCCACGCTACGCCACTGCTCAAGTTGGTAGCTTCGAGAACACTGTCCAACCATCTCATCCTCTGTCATCCCCTTCTCCTTGTGCCCTCCATCTTTCCTAACATCAGGGTCTTTTCCAGGGAGTCTTCTCTTTTCATGAGGTGGCCAAAGTATTGGAGCCTCAGCTTCACGATCTGTCCTTCCAGTGAGCACTCAGGGCTGATTTCCTTCAGAATGGAGAGGTTTGATCTTCTTGCAGTCCATGGGACTCTCAAGAGTCTCCTCCAGCACCAGAATTCAAAAGCATCAATTCTTCGGCGATCAGCCTTCTTTATGGTCCAGCTCTCACTTCCATACATCACCACCGGGAGAACCATCGCTTTAACTATACGGACCTTACAGCCTATGCTATCCCTCTACAATTTGGCTGCTGTGTGCATGCCTTTCACTTGACAGACCACAGCTAATTGCTGAGGTGCATGAGCGCTGCAGGGTGCTATTGGTTTGCATTCATGTCCTGCTTGCAGCCTTCCCAGAGGCATCTGGTTGGTCACTGTGTGGTCAGAATACTGCGCTAGTTGGGCCTTTGGTCTGGTCAAGGAGGGCCTCTTCTTATGTTTATCTGTGGCCAGCCATAGCAACATTACATCATCATCTTTCCAACCTCATCCTGCCCTTTTGGAATGCTACAACTTACGGGAATTTAAAAAACAAGAGCACTCACTGGCTACAAAGAGAGGGAGGTGTAACAACAGGGCTTATTGTTTTTTAAATTCCGTATTAATTTTTATTATTTTTGCTCTCTTAGCACCATTCATATACACGGGCAAGATACAAATCTAAATTATAAAATATAAATCAATACAGGGCCCCACTCAACCCATTCTGGAAAAAAAAGTTGCTGGAAATAAGCCAAAGTGCTGATTGTTCAAAAAGCTTCATGCCTTCTAAAAGGAAACGTGCCGTTCTCTACAAAAGAGGTATTAATCCTGGGGGTGGGGAAAGTGATCAGCCCCCTTTGGTGCGCTGGATTAGAATATATTGCTTTCCCTTTTTAGGAGGGGAACATCTGCATTCACTGTGTCCACACAAATGTTATTTCTTCATGCAGCCAGACACCTGAATGGGAATACAGACAAAATGTCTCTGTCCCCCTCCTTTCATTGCACAGTGTGATCCACAAGAAGCTTCTCCAGCTAAGAAACTAGAAGGAGGAAAACCGAGAGAGTATCATAAATCTCTCCACTCGCTCACTAAGCATAGAAGGAACCAAAGGACTAATGAATATGTAATTATTCACTGGCAAAATCTGGCAATTAACCAGCTACTTCTGTTTCCTTTGTTCACTGAGCCAGGGGCCCACCTGCTTCTCCCACCCAGATATATTTTTGACATCCTTTCCTATTAGAATTCTGAACCAAAATTAAACCCACCTCACAATCGAGCCTTGTTGCTGAGGAATGCTCCCACGTCATCTGTGTCATGACAACAGATGATAGAAACACAGCTATTCAGGATTCAGAGTGTGTATGTTTTTCTTCCCCTCCGTCCTCCCTCTCTTCCCCCCTCCCCTTCTCTCTCTCTTTTTTAAAACAGCTTTAAAAAGATTGGATAACAAAAGTGATTACTTAGTGATGCTGTGCTGAGCTATCTAAAGCAAGGGGCAGGTAGACCTGCCCACACCTCAAGAGACGAAAATAAGGTAACGTGGGTGACGCTTCCGGTTGAGTTGCAGGGGTGCAAGAAAAGGCACTTCCAGGGGAGAGAAGGTGGCTAGAGAATAGGGGTGCGAGAGAAAAGGAAGGAAGGAAGGTCATTAGAGGAGAGAAACACAGCAAAAGCTGGGGAAGATCTAGCTATGGTAGAAGTGCCAGTATAAACATTTCAAATATATATTTTTGGCCATGTGGGCTGTGTGTTTTTTAGTTCTCTGTCAAAGCTAGGGAACAGGCGAGCTTATATATGTAGAGCCATTTGCTTGCTTGAAGGTGATTTAGCAATTCTGTAGTGAGAAACAGTTTTCCTCTGTTTAGGAAACGTGCAATTCAGTAGCCTTGGAAAGATTTGGGGGAACATCCTCACCTCCTGCTCTGCCCACCCTGAATGCCTGAACACTAGGGATGTGCAAATCTGTCAATTTCAGTTTCAGCCCCACATGCGGTTTTATAAAATCAATCCTCAAGGTTACAAACACTTGGATAAGGACCCTCAAAAGAACCAGAACCTCTGTAGCAGACACTGGTGATAAACTTTTGGATGCTGTCATAACCTGTTTCTCCAGAAGGAAAGGAATTTTAGGAAAACATTTTAATTTTAGGAAATTTAAAATTTTAAGAAAACATCAATGCGCCAACATTAGTTTAGTCTGAGTACCTTTCCAACTTCAAAAGCAAGCATTAGAACTCCCTAGGTAACATTGGGGTTGCTTACTAGAACTGTAGTCATCATGCCTTCGTTCAACTCCAATTTGTTCAGCTTCATTCACTTGTCAGGACTTCCAAACTCTGATTTAGGGCAAATTTGCCTATACAGTGGTACCTCAGGTTAAGAACTTAATTTGTTCTGGAGGTCCATTCTTAACCTGAAACTGTTCTTAACCTGAGGTACCACTTTAGCTAATGGGGCCTCCCGCTGCTGCTGCAGCCGCCACCGTGTGATTTCTGTTCTCATCCCCTGTGCTAATGGCATACAGTGGTACCTCGGGTTAAGAACTTAATTTGTTCTGGAGGTCCATTCTTAACCTGAAACTGTTCTTAACCTGAGGTACCACTTTAGCTAATGGGGCCTCCCGCTGCTGCTGCAGCCGCCACCGTGTGATTTCTGTTCTCATCCTGAAGCAAAGTTCTTAACCCGAGGTACTATTTCTGGGTTAGCGGAGTCTGTAACCTGAAGCGTCTGTAACCTGAAGCATCTCTAAGCCGAGGTAAAGGGTAAAGGGACCCCTGACCATTAGGTCCAGTCACGGACGGCTCTGGGGTTGCCGCGCTCATCTCGCTTTATTGGCCGAGGGAGCTGGCGTACAGCTTCTGGGTCATGTGGCCAGCATGACTAAGCCGCTTCTGGCGAACCAGAGCAGCGCACAGAAATGCCGTTTGCCTTTCTGCCAGAGCGGTACCTATTTATCTACTTGCACTTTGACGTGCTTTCGAACAGCTAGGTTGACAAGAGCAGGGACCAAGCAATGGGAGCTCACCCCGTCGCGGGGATTTGAACTGCCGACCTTCTGATCGGCAAGTCCTAGACTCTGTGGTTTAACTCACAGCGCCACCCACGTCCCGTAACCTGAGGTACCACTGTATTATTGATGAGACCCAAGTCCCAAGATCCAGATGCTCTCTCACAATAATGTCATATAGATGTTAAACAACACTGGTGAGAAACCATTATGTGTCAATCCTTCTTTTGCAGAACTAACTTTTTGCAGAACTAACGCTTTACCTTTAAAAAAAATATATAGAAATGATAGAAGCATATGGGGCATCAGGCCCGATTGGGGTAATCAGGTGTTGAAGTCAGTCTAAATGAAGGTTATTTTCTACAATAGAGATTGGCTGATATTTTTGTTGGCCTCCAGGGTCTACATGGGAGTTGTAAGAGTGGCCACCAGTGGGTACGGCCACCCTACATTCTTGCATGCAAACCCACCCACCCCCAATCTGATCCATGCAGAAGCCAGCCTGTAACCCCATTCATCAAATAAGTAATCTGACAACGAGGGAAGGGGTGATTTGCATCTCCATCAGAGTGCAGGGCTAGGTGGGAAGATTTAAACTTCTCAGTGTACCCCAGCGCATTGTCTGCTTTACACACACCCCTCCCCTTCTTTTTGCTGTTGCTGCCAAAAATCAGTGAGATCTTGAAGGGAAATTTGCTACTTGGGCTCACTCAGGCCTGCGGGTCAGAGGTTAACCACCACAGTTCTACAATGTCAAAAGCTACGGAAAGATTTAACCATATCAACAGGGAAACGTTTCCCCATCAGCCCTGAGGAGAGTCAGATTATTCATCAGGACCATCTATCTCAGTCCCATAACTACATCAGAACCTAGACTGAAAAGAGTTTTGGGGAAGTTGTGTCATCCAGAAATGAATGAAGTTGCACAATCACCCTCCCTAAAAAGGAAAGGTTGAATATTTGTTTAAAATTGGGATTTGCATCTTGTCAATAAAATATTACAGCCTAGGCAGATAGACATCTGATTTAATTCAGGGGGCATCTACCACCCTCTAAAGAACAACTTATTATCCTAACAGGTTGATTTAAAGATGTGCCATGGCTCTGTTATGCCTTTTGGAGTGCAAGGCGTTGGTAGTTAGCTCTCAAAATAACTGCAAAAGCTGGGAGCAGAACCTGGGTTCGTGACTCCATTCAGAAATCCACTCATGCTTTCCATACAAGTCATTATGATTTATTACAAATTGTTCTGGGTGTAATTAACTTCTATTCTCTTCTGTCACCAATCCAATTGATGAGAGTGGATTTGATTTCAAAATCTTTTAACGTGATAATTCTGAAACAGCTTTTCCTTTTATATCTGCGTAAAGTTAAAACAGCCACAAGAAAGCGCAGGCAAGTTGTGATGTAATGATGTGGGAAATGAAAACAAAAGCAAACTGTGCTGGCAAAGACATAAACTGGATTCGACTCCAGTAATTAAATGTGAGCTGTGGAAAACGGAGAGGGAAACCAGAAAAACATGCAAAACAAATTGCCAGAAAAGAAAGGGAGAAAGATAAATGAGAAATAAAAGGCCGAAAGATTATAAACAAGGCATCATTATATGAAATCAGGAAGACTGTTTTCTCTCACTTATCAAATTGTACACAAGTATAAAGCCACTTTTCTGTTTTAAGGGTAATAAGATTAAGGTCCCATGTAAATATGACCCAGAGCCTTTTTATATAAAATATGACATGTTCAGCAAGGAAGGATGTGGAACATTAGCACATCTTAACAGTATAGATTACTTTAAGACCATTTCCCAGGCCCAATAAAGGCATTTCACTTGCTCAAAGAGATTGCCTCTCACATACAGGAAAAAGACTCTGCCATGGAAAATCCCTGTGAGGGGCTCTTGGCAGGACTGGAGCTGTATTTCAGTATTTGATCTAATATAGTCTGGGCAGGGGGGGGGGCGACCATCTCACACCCATCCCACATCGTTCCCAAAACACACTCCTCCCATGCCTTTTTAATTAAAAATGAACAGAACATTTTTTTAAAGCTATGTTTTTTAGCTGCCAGGCAGTTATTTTTCCTACATTCTACTAGAAATGACCATAGTTATCCCTTATGAACCAAACCAACCAAGTCCTCAAGTGAGCTGTCAGTGTGAGTGTCTTTAAAAAGCAGAGAGAGAGAGAGTTTGGATTTGATATCCCGCGTTATCACTACCCTAAGGAGTCTCAAAGCGGCTAACATTCTCCTTTCCCTTTCTCCCTTCCTCCCCCATAACAAACACTCTGTGAGGTGAGTGGGGCTGAGAGACTTCAGAGACTTCAAGGTCACCCAGCAGCTGCATGTGGAGGAGCGGGGAATCGAACCCGGTTCACCAGATTACGAGTCCACCGCTCTTAACCACTACACCACACTGGCTCAGGCCCTACACGTTGCTTAAACGTAACAGGAAATCGCTTTATGCTGAGTCCGACCATTGGTCCATCTAGCTCAGGGGTCGACAAAGCTTACCAGGCAGGGGCCGGATCACTCCCGTGGAGATCCTCTGTGGGCTGGGCCGGTGCAGCGCGATGCCGAAAATTGCGTCTGCGCATGTCCGTGGCACCGGAAATAGCTTCTGCACATGCCCAGACACTGAAAATCGTCTGCGCAGAAGCGATTTTCGGCATCTGGGCATGCACAGAAGCGATTTCCGGTGCCACAGACATGCGCAGACGCAATTTCTGGTGTCTGGGCATGCGCAGAAGTGATTTCTGGAGCCACGGAAGAGAGTCCCCACACCGCTCTGTGCCGGCTTTCGTGCGGCACGCGGAAACTTGCCAAGCGGGCAGCTCTGTTCAGGGGTGGCTCATGGGCCGGTTAAGCGACCCTCATGGGCTGCTTCTGGCCCATGGGGCTTAGGGTGTTGACCTCTGATCTAGCTCAGTACCATCCACACTAACTAGCATCAGCTCTCTGGGGCTTTAGGCAGGGATTGGAAGTGGGACCTTCAGGATGCGAAGCAGATCCTCTGCTCCTCAGCTATGACCCTTCGGCTAAGCAGGGGAATGTCCTCCCAAAGTAAGGTGGCTCCTTTAGAAAGGGAAGTCCTCTATTTGGAGTGCTGTCTGCTCCAAGTCCAGTTTAAAGAGGAAGAATCATAAGAGTTCCAGAAAGCCACTTCCGAACTCGAGAGGAGGGGGGTTGCGGGCCACCCCCTCCCACACACGCGGGGGCTGGTTTTAGCCCCCGCGAGAAGAGGGAATCCCCGGGCGTGTCTGCAACCTGGCCCACCAATCGACGGGCAGGGGAGGCATGGCCTAGCCCATTTAAGGCCGGTGCGCCCGGGGACCACCCTCTTTTCCCCGTTCCAGCTGCCCGGTTTCCCATCCTGTATACCTGAAGGAGCGTCTCCACCCCCATCGTTCAGCCCGGACACTGAGATCCAGCGCCGAGGGCCTTCTGGCGGTTCCCTCATTGTGAGAAGTGAGGTTACAGGGAACCAGACAGAGGGCCTTCTCGGTAGTGGCACCCGCCCTGTGGAACGCCCTCCCATCAGATGTCAAAGAGATAAATAATTACCTGACATTCAGAAGACATCTTAAGGCAGCCCTGTTCAGGGAAGTTTTTAATATGTAACGCTGTACTGTTTTTAACACTGATTGGGAGCCGCCCAGAGTGGCTGGGGAAACTCAGCCAGATGGGCGGGGTATAAATAATAAATTATTATTATTATTATTATTATTATTATTATTATTATTATTATCCCACCCACCCTTTAGGTTTAGCTACCTTTGACCTTGCTATGGACCGGTTGGTCACCGCAAGGGGCCTGGTAGGAATTTTTCCAACTTGGCGCACTTCCAGCCTTTTGGTTTTTTCGCCTACCTCGTAGCAAACGTCACAACTTCTTTGGTATTGGCGGTTAGGCATTGGCAGGGGTTAATTGTTATGCAAATGAAGGGGGAAGCGCCATTACCTTCCCCCAATGAAAAGGGTAGTCCGGTAGAGGACTCCGGGGGGCGTTGCCCTGTCCGAAGCCTAGGGAGGTAAGGGCCTCCGGCACGCCCCCGAGCGGTGACACCCATGGGATCCTAGTTGGCGTACTTCAACAGGACTCCCACGGCTGGTGGATAACCCTTCCCATGCCGGGTAGTCGATAGGAGCCAATGCCTAAGGCCAATACCTCCCAATTCCTGTAATCAATAAAGTTGTGGCCTTTTTATGCCCATTAACCTTAAATAATGTGTCCGGTGTCTTCATTTCACATGGGGGGAGGGGTCTCGCCACGCAACCTCTTTTTCTAGGAAAATCACGCTGTGCAAAGCTGATACAAAATGGTGTCCTATTTTGTCCTACTTTGGTGAGGAAATATAAGTGGCCACCCTATTCAAAACAGGGAAGATTTCCCTAGTCACAATCTTCTTGGATACTAGGCCAAACCGTCTGTTTCTGCTGGATATTAACAGAATGATGAACTGCAGCAGAGTTCCCGTCTAATGAGATTTTGTTTATGAAATCCTTTAATAAAGCTGCAGAGAGTATATTTTTGTTCCCACTAGCTTCCAGCTCTCCTTTGAAAGGCAAAATTACCACAATTAATAATACCCTGTTTTGCTCTATATAATTCCTGCAGATTGCATTCTTTGTTCTGCTGTTTATCATCTGGAATTTTTAGTGTATGCGCATCAACTTCAGATCCATCTCTACACCCACTGGTGCTCTTTAGAAGCAGAATACATTTCATGGATATTAAAAATAGTAAATGAATCCCATGTTTTCTTCTTTCTACAGCATTTTGTACCATGTAAAAGAGATGAAGCATATTTTTTTTACTGCTGTCTTGGCACCATGCCTCATATATAGGGATAACACACACACCAAATTCACTTTTCTCTACTTTATAGTTGCAAGCATTTTTTCCTTTGCCGTCCTTTTTAGGTTGCAGAATTTTCACTCTAGGAATTTCCACAACAATATGCATTTTGACCAATTATTATGAATGTACAAAGCGACCTTTTAATGGAACAGACCAATGGGCAATCTACTACGATTGTCTCCTATGACTGGCAACTGTTAACAGCTCTCCGAAATTTCAGACAAGGATCTTTCTTAGCCCTACCTGTAAATGCCCAGAGATCTTCTGCATGTTAAAATTGTGCCAACTCCTAGGGGCCAAGGTCCCTTTGGGTCCCCCAATAAAACATTTGAGGGGGCCAGCCATTCAAACGGTGTGTGTGTGTGTGTGTGTGTACACGAATGCACGCGCCACGTCTTGTGATCAATTATGTGGGATGGGACTTATCTGCCTCCCCCCAATATTTTATTCAAGATGGCACCCCTGGCTCCACCACTAAGTTACACCTTCTTTCCACAATCTTGTTCTGTCATACGGGTTTAACAGTCAGGGCATTGAATTGTTATGTAGTTTTTATCTCCGTTAAATGTTCATTGGCCCTCCCGCTTCCACAAAACAGGGACTGGCCAATCAGTTGCTCCCATGGGTACCCACATGCAACCCAACCTCACCGCTGTCCTGTACTACCCTAGCTCCATTGCAGTTAGCTGCAACTAACCAGCAGACAATCATCTACTGAAGAGCTGTCCAGTTCAAGTCTGGTTTAAAGATTAAAAAAATGCATTAATAGAGAGAGCAGGGCCCTTGAAGCTGTCCAGCGAGAGTTAACTCCAGGACAGCTGACTGAATAAGACACTGAGGTCACCAGGGTGCAGTCTTCCTGTTAGAATTCCTGCTCTGTGCTTGCAGTCATGGGATTGTTGTCTTTCACATGACGGTGTATGTTTTGACTCCACAGAGTGGGAAGTGACAGAGACAGGATGTTTGTCTTACTGTGTTCCGTGAAGTGGGACTATTGTCCTTTGTTTCGTTTTTTTCTCTTTGCTGTCTGATGATAGAGAGAGGGAGCCATGTTGCAGTGCTCTGTGTGTGTTTATATGTAAATAAAGTAGATTAGCCAAAATGCTGAGTTGCTGAGGTCTGTTATGCAAGCTGCGAAGACTCTGCGGATCCCTAAGTGTGCCGATGTCTGTTGGCTCCCGAACGATTGACCAGGAGGGAGAGAACATGCCAGTTGGGCATGTGTCTCTGCCAGGGTCCTACTCGAGCTACTATGGTGAGATGCATTGTATTTCCATTTAGATTTACAGCTATTATTTCCAACTTGACATCTACACATATTAACACATGCAGTGCTTATGCAAATCTGTGACATCTGTTGTCCTCTTTTTTTTGACGTGTAATTGATCACCCTGGCAGGCGAAAGGACCAAGCAAGACCAGAAGGCTGGGCCCTTGTACTGAAGCCAGGCTTGGCCAATCTAAGGGATGCGGAACCTGTGGCTCATTTGATATTGCTGTACTCTGATTCCTTTCATCTCCAGCCACAATGACTAATGAGCAGGGATGATTGGAGCTTGTAATCCAAGAACATATGGAGGGCCATAGGATCCCCATCATGGATTTTGAAGGTTCAGAGTATCTACTTATCATAATGGCCAGTGCTGTGCCCACCTATTCCCTTCTGTGCCTAAAGAAGACTCTGATATCCAGTGCTTTTTTTCTTTAAAAAAAAAAGTTTAGGGGTAATCTCATTTTGACTCAAGAAAATCACCAGTTTGTAGTTCAAATCGGGGGAAATAAATACAGTAAATGGACAAAAGTACAAAGAACATGCAATACACCGGGAAAGGAAATGAAGCCGCCATCAGAGGTGGTAACAACAAAACTGACCTATCACAGTGCTAGATTCCAACTCCTATTTCACACATTAAATGCCCGCTTCTGTCTGAGACTCAGGAAACACCATGACAGGAAATGAGGCCACCATCGGGGGTAGCAACGGAACTGGCGATTTACTGTGCTAGAGAAGAAACTAATATTTTAAAAGAAATTTAGTTTCTTCTCCCATTAGATTCACAAAGTGTTTAGGGGTATGCGTACCCCAGTGTCCCCCCAGAAAAAAGCACTGCTTATATCTATCTGAGTGCATAGGTAAAGGTAAAGGGACCCCTGACCATTAGGTCCAGTCGTGACCGACTCTGGGGTTGCGGCGCTCATCTCGCTTTATTGGCCGAGGGAGCCGGCGTTTGTCTACAGACAGCTTCCGGGTCATGTGGCCAGCATGACTAAGCCGCTTCTGGCGAACCAGAGCAGCGCACGGAAACGCCGTTTACCTTCCCGCTGGAGCGGTACCTATTTATCTACTTGCACTTTGTGCTTTCGAACTGCTAGGTTGGCAGGAGCTGGGACCAAGCAACGGGAGCTTACCCCATTGCAGGGATTCGAACTGCCGACCTTCTGATCGGCAAGTCCTAGGGTTTAACCCACAGCGCCACCTGTGTCCCTATCTGAGTGCATAGAAGCCTCCAAAGAAGCTAGACTAGGCACCAGTTCTGTTCTGTTCTCTCTCTCTCTCTCTTTCTTTCTCTCTCTCTCTCTCTCTCTCTCTCTCTCTCTCTGTACATTCAGCATTCATTCACACAACTGCCCTGAACTGATCCCATGCAGACATGAGGATTGCAATGCCATATGTCCTTTTCCACTTCCCCCAAAGCATTTTTCCATATATTTCAATGGTGAAGGTGCATCTGTTTACACCAGGGGTCAGCAACCTTTTTCAGGTGTGGGCCGGTCCACCATCCCCCAGACCATGTGGTGGGCTGGACTATATTTTGGAAAAAAATATGAACAAATTCCTATGCCCCACAAATAACCCAGAGATGCATTTTAAATAAAAGGACACATTCTAGTCATGTAAAAACACACTGATTCCTGGACTGTCCACGAGTTGGATTGAGAAGGCGATTGGGCCTCATCTGGCCCCCGGGCCTTAGGTTGTCTACCTAAGGGCATACACACCACAAAGCTGTGTCACACATTTAAATGAATGGAAATATCCACGCATTCAGAAACTCCATATTCAAATTACAGCTCTCAGGCTGTGCTTAAGAGTAATGTGAAGTCATCTCATCGCCAATAAAAGCAATCCAAGAATTGCTCCTTAGTTCATGCTAGAAAGAGGTCTGCCTCCTCATACCACTGGATTTAATGCTGGTTAAATTAGCATGTCCTGGATTTACACGGTTCAGTGTTTTGAGGTTTTTAAATGTATTCAGCTGTAATGAAGTATGATCATACTTGCTGCATAAAGCCAAGAGATTTCCTGAAATCTGAAAGGCTTAGAAAATTGGTTTTTCACATCTCTTCAAGCACCTGTACTGACAAAATCCAGCAGTCCAAGGCCACACACACAAGAAATACTTTACTGCTAAATAATATGATCCATCTTGTGTTTTGTTCAGCCATAAAGTTAGAATTTTATAAACATAAATATAGAATCATAGAACTGTAGAGGAATCTTTTGTCCACCATGGGGCTCAAACCCACGACCCTGAAATTAAGAGTCTCATGCTCTACCAACATCCTAGTATTAAGTGTTAGAAGACACTTAAATACTGGGTTGGATCCTGACTAAGGCTGCAATTCTAACCCAATTTGCCTCATAGTAAGCCCCACTGAATTCAGCTTCTGAGTAGAAATGGAGTAGAAATTGAAGTGTTCTAGTTAGCTCCCCTTTGTTCCCTTAAAACCAGTGAGACTGAAATCATGACTAACTTTTCAAACTATATAAATGGGACCCAAGAGCAACTAGCTTATTTGCCTCTAACCCACTGCCTTTATACTCCCAAATATTATTATGGCATACGCAACTACTCACAAGATTTGGCATGAAGAGTGGCGATAGGAAGGGGACTTTGTCACATTAATGAACAAAGGACAAACAGACAATATATAGAATCTAGAAGGCTTGACGTTTACTACAACCCTGATAATGATTCTTTATTGAGATATATAATGAATGTGAAATAATTACACAGCAGGATCCTTGGAAAGAAATAACACTTATTTGCAAAAGAGGACCTCTGTGTCATTTGTCTTGTTAGCAGATGTATAATTGCAGAGCAAAAGCACCCAGATTGTCAGCCAGCTTGATGCTAAAATCTGCATTCAGAGGTGAAAATTCTGCAGTTATGCAGTTGTGGATTTACAAGCATGACATTTTGTGAGTAAAATCTGAAGTTTGGCATCTAGAAAATGAAAATTTAGGAGGCAACATTTCCCCTCCTGAAATCAGTTTCTGGAACCTAAACTACCGTATTTTTCGCTCTATAACACGCACCCAACCATAACACGCACATAGTTTTTAGAGGAGGAAAACAAGAAAAAAAATATTCTAAACGAAACAGCGGATGTATGATTTTTGTGGTTCATGCTGTGGCCACAGACATGTGATCTGACGGTGAGTTTGGGGTAGCCCAATGCAAAAATCCTGAGGATCCATGTGGATCCATGCTTTGTAACCACGTTTTAAGTGGGGAGGGAAGGAAAAGCACTCAAGGGACAAGGAACACGCGTGGGGTGGGTGGAGAAGGATGCTGCTAATAATGCAGAAGAGGAGGCTCCTCTCCTCTCCCGCTTTGCTCCTTTAAAGCAAGCAGCCTCTCTGTCCCTCTCTCCTCCCCACTCAGTGGCTCTTCTCCCGCTTTGCTGTTTCAAAGCAAGCCACGGAGGAGGGAAGGAAGGGGAACCATGGATCCTCTGCTCACGACTGCAGCAGATCCCCCCGCCATCCGTAGGCATTCGCTCCATAACACGCACAGACATTTCCCCTTACTTTCTAGGAGGAAAAAAGTGAGTGTTATGGTGCAAAAAATACGGTACCTTTTTATTTCCATAGCAAACAAATTGGATTTCCAGTATATTTCTTTAAATCTGCCAAGGTGGATTCCTGATGTTCACTGAATGTAGTTTGAAACTATAGGAGGGAGACTCTAATTGGTCAAGCTGAGCCTCATAGGAACATAGAAAGCTGCCTTCTACCAGGTCCATCTATCCCCAAATGATATTCTTCAGGGACTTGGATGGAGAAAAATATTTTCCATCACCTGGTACCTGACCCTAGTCTTAAAACTGGGGAAGCAAGGAATTGAACCTGCAAAGTAGGTGCTTCACTACTAATCAATCAACCTTCTCTCATTTTTAATTTTTCATTAACAACCTGGGAGCATGCATGCTACTTTGGGAAGAGGATGATTGTACCTTCACATATTTTAGAGAGATAAATGACCATAAATCATTTATTCCATTGTAGTCTTGTGGAACAAGAGATGCAATGCCAAACTGAAGAGGGCAGAGGTGAAGGTGCAGAGGTCCCCCAAGCCAACTAGTTAGTTCGTTTTCTTTTTGATATTGGTGACATTCCATGGGAATATTGTGTGCAGTTCTGACTGCCCCATCTAAAAAGGGACATAAGAGGCTAGAAAACATGGAGAGAGGGAAACCCAAATGATCTAAGTGTTGGCACATCTCACCTTCAAAGAAAGACCCAAGCATTGCAGCAACCATATCTCCCTTATTCCTCTCTCATAATACTAAGTCACGGAGATACTCCATGACATTGATTAGGTTCAGAAAAGATAGAGGAATGACAAATTTATGGAATTTGCTACCACAAGAAGTGGTGATGTCCACAAGTTTAGATGTCTTTAGAATGGGAACAGACAAAAGTTCCCTTATTGCATAATCTGTTTTATACCCAGAAGAGGCCGGGGGACAGTGCTGCAGGTCCACCCCCAACATCATGTGGTAGCCTGCCTTGGTGCCCACTAACTGAGAATGGGCATCTGAGCAGGAAGCCTTCAATCATACAGCACTATGTATATAGTTTTCCCACACAATATTGAACCCAGATCACATGGAAATCCTTTTTTTAAAAAAAGATATTTATTAAAATTTCCAATTTTTATACAAACAAAAAGCAAAAAAGTTTAAAAAACACATATAGTTCACAATACTTAGTTTTCAATGACATATTTCCCTGACCTCCTCATACCTCCCCTTCTTGTAGTCCAATTCAAATTATTTATTCAGCAAATCCTTATCTCAAAGCATTACAGCTAAAAAACCCCTTAATTTCTATCCGACATCATTCAACATTCATTAATTTTACAATATTTCTGTAAATAGTCCTTGAATTTCTTCCAATCATCTTCCGCCGACTCTTCTCCCTGGTCACGGATTCTGCCAGTCATTTCTGCCAATCCCATGCAGTCAATCATCTTCATCTGCCATTCTTCCAGAGTGGGTAAATCTTGCATCTTCCAGTACTTTGCAATAAGTATTCTTGCTGCTGTTGTAGCATACATAAAGAAAGTTCTATCCTTTTTTGACACCAACTGGCCGACCATACCCAAGAGAAAGGCCTCTGGTTTCTTCAAGAAGGTATATTTAAATACCTTTTTCAATTCATTATAGATCATTTCCCAGAAAGCCTTAATCTTAGGACACGTCCACCAAAGGTGAAAAAATGTACCTTCATTTTCTTTACATTTCCAACATTTATTATCGGGCAAATGGTAAATTTTTGCAAGCTTGACTGGGGTCATGTACCACCTGTATATCATTTTCATAATATTTTCTCTTAAGGCATTACATGCCGTAAATTTCATCCCAGTGGTCCACAACTGTTCCCAGTCAGCAAACATAATGTTATGTCCAACATCTTGTGCCCATTTAATCATAGCTGATTTGACAGTCTCATCCTGAGTGTTCCATTTCAGCAGCAAGTTATACATTTTTGACAAAATCTTAGTTTTGGGTTCTAACAGTTCTGTTTCCAATTTAGATTTTTCCACCTGGAAGCCCCAGATCACATGGAAATCCTACATGTGGAGAGCTCTACATCTTGCTGAATGCTTCATGATTTTTTCTTTTTTTTTTGTATTTGTAATTGTTTGCTGCAGTTTTTAAATTTCTCTATTCAGCTCCATTTGCCCACAGTCTTAGTATCTTCATTTCCTATATTGTGTCCCCACTGTCTATTTTTAGAGTGTAAGTTATTTGAGGACAGAGACCTATCTTTGCCTAGGGACCGTAAGGCTCAATGTACATGGATTGTGTTGAGGACAGAGATGTATGTACATGTTTGACTAGATCACTGTAAGAGACTCTGCAACCAATTGTGCTGAATTATTCTTATGATTATTGCCTAGAAGCAGTAGAAATTTATTAGTAGTAGCAGTACTTCAGTTTAGTAAGATGAATGAACATAGGCAATTGAGCAGAGTGTTGGATCATCTGCTTTGCATAGAGAAGGTTCCAGGTTGAGTCCCTTGCACCATATTTTAAAAGGATCTGGCAACAGAGAAGTGGAAAGGTCTTTGCTTGAGATGGCTGCTGCAAGCCAGACTTGACAACACCAAGTCTGAGGGACAAATAATCTGACTTAGTCTGAGGCAGATTCCCATGTGAGGTACTCCTGAATACTGGGGAATTTTTCCTCATAAATAACTCTGTGAATGTGGACCTTTCCCCATCCACCTCAGTAAGGGCTCTTCTGCACTGCTCTCAAAAATCCACATTTTTCAAATCCGTTTTGTGTATTGTAGCCCTCTGTGGTTCTGTACCTATTCAAGTTGTTCGCTGTTCTTGCATTCCATTGTATCTGGACCACACATGCTGCCTATTTGTATTTCAGATCTAGAGTCATGTTGCTTATTTAAAAAGCCCCACCCTTCACAAGCAAACCATAAAACCCACTGACATTCTCTTCTATCCCTTTTTTCTGGCCTGCAGCATTACTGACAACTCAGTCTCAGGCACTCCTACTCAGAAGTAAGCCTCACTGAGTGCAAAGGGACTTCATCCTAGGTCAATATTGTTACACATACACCCAGTCTGTGAGCGGAGTGAGATTTCAGGGGTTCCAGGCTTGTTTACCTGGGGTCTGGGTTTCCTTTTGATAATGAGGCACAGCAGAGACTGTGGTATATTTATGATCTATGGTTTATTTGCATATATATATATATATATACACACACAACCTGAGCCTATGATGGACAGGTTCCATGCCACAGCCCGGGATTCAAACAGACATCAGCCATTGTGCCCTATGACTCACTATCTAACTTGCTAACTCTCTAAGCTTCTAGCTCTCATTGCTTCTAAATTCTCACCCCTAAGCCTTGCCTTTTTCTGTAAAGTGAAAGCCAGCCCCCCTCCATTTGCCATCACATGCAAAGTTTAATGGCTCATCTCCCAGGCTATCACACCATGTGGAAGTTAAAAAGTAAAGGGACCCCTGACCATTAAGTCCAGTCGTGGACGACTCTGGGACTGCGGCGCTCATCTTGCTTTACTGGCCGAGGGAGCCAACGTTTGTCCTCAGACACCTTGCGGGTCATGTGGCCAGCATGACTAAGCTGCTTCTGGCATAACCAGAGCAGCGCACGGAAATGCCGTTTACCTTCCCGCCAGAGTGGTACCTATTTATCTACTTGCACTTTGACGTGCTTTCGAACTGCTAGGTTGGCAGGAGTGGGACCGAGCAACGGGAGCTCACCCCGTCACGGGGATTCAAACTGCCGATATTCTGATCAGCAATCCCTAGGCTCAGTGGTTTAGACCACAGCGCCACCCGCGTCCCATGAGGAAGTTAGTCTTGCTTAATTAGCTATTAATATTTTGTGGATTCTAGGAGATTGTCTAGCACAAAGTTTAATATGCACAGGTCTGGCTTAATGCACAGGTGTCTTACACCCAATCTTAACACTCCAAGCATTGATTAAATTCTAACCTTTGCTTGATCCAGAGATTATAGTGGTCTAGCACCCACAAGCTCATACGATTATGTTTCTCCGTCTGCTACCTTGCTTCATGTTCGCAGGCACCCAGTGGCAGGATTCAGCAATGGCACAGAGGAGAAGTTAAGGGGGAAATGGGATAACCCCAATACTGTGATATGGCAAACACACATTACATAGCACAGCAGAATGTAATCGGTTTAAAAAACCTTTTCAAATTACTACTGATTAGTTGAAAGACAGATTTTAGCTTCAGAAAAACTGATATGTCACCTAGTCAGTAGAAACAGCAGGTAAATTCTACTCCCAAAATGAAGGAAAATTTCATTTTACCTACACGGTAAAATTTGAGACAGTACAGATGAGACTTAAAAAACAGCAACAACTGTTAGTGTCAGAAAATGTGACTTAGAAAAACACTAGAGGGCAATGGATACTGAGCACTGTATCACAGTCTCCAATGAGCTCTCCATGCAAGTGAAGTTACCAAATTCCTTATCTTCAGCAAATGCCAGAGGATGACAAAGAACAGTCCCTTCAATTTTGGAGAAGGGACAAAGTGTGCTCACAGGAGTTTACTGAACCTTAAAGATACGCCACATCCATTGCGCACCACTGTTCTTTTCAAGCTGAATTCCCATGTGTCTGTCTTAGGACATCCTTTTCAGACATCAAAGAAGGCTCTGTAGCAAAGCCACACACAGTGAATACCAGCAGGCGCAGCAGAGGAGACAAGAGGCAGGAGAGACCTCAGAGTTAAAGTCATCTGTAATTACAGAGGCTGTGGGATCAAACAACAGCATTGTTTTTTAAAATCCTGCCAAGAAAAGGGTCTTGTGAGTGAATAAATAACCACAGGGAGGCATTTGGGGAGAGGGTCTTTCATTGATTAGCTTTTAAGCATTTGGCAGATATCTATCTATCGCATCTATCACAGCCTTAGTGCCACGATAGGTGCTTTGCATTTTAGTGCCCCAATCCAAGGCTTGCACTTTGGGCTTTTGCTCAGGGGAGGTTTGGTGAAAGTAAGGGCTGTCCTGCTTTTCAGTTGCACAGGACAAAACCCACAGGAGAAAGGTGATTATTAACTCCCATCTGCTGGAAGAAGGCTGCTGGTGCTGCAGGGAGAGGTTTTGTTCCTGCAAGCTATGAAGATCTGCTGAGAATTCTAATGCTTGTTTACCAACTGAAATGTGCTTTCTGAAAGAGCAGGATGTTTCCAAGCAAATAAGGTGTGAACATCTAACACACTCCCTCCCCTCTTTCCATGATCCCCACCCCCACCCTTCAGATGGAGTTATGAATTTGGATTCAGTTCTGTGCAATTTCATTAACCCATTCATTATAATATTGCATACAAGAAGTATGGCATCCTTACAAAACAAAGAAAAAAAGATGGTCATTCCATCACTCTTTGTGCCTTTCACTAATGATGGCTCTGGAATATATATGATGGTTCCTTCTGCTGAAATGGCAGATTTGGGGTTTCTAATGCTTACCGTATTTTTTGCACCATAACACTCACTTTTTTCCTCCTAGAAAGTAAGGGGAAATGTCTGTGCGTGTTATGGAGTGATTGCCTACGGATGGCGGGGGGATCTGCTGCAGTTGTGAGAGGATCCATGGTTCCCCTTCCTTCCCTCCTCCGTGGCTTGCTTTGAAAAAGCAAAGCAGGAGAAGAGCCGCTGAGTGGGGAGGAGAGAGCGACAGAGAGCCTGCTTGCTTTAAAGGAGCAAAGCGGGAGAGGAGAGGAGCCTTCTCCTCTTATACCCCTCTTCTGCATTATTAACAGCATCCTTCTCCACCCACCCCACGCGTATTCCTTGTCCCTTGAGTGCTTTTCCTTCCCTCCCCACTTAAAACGTGGTTACAAAGCACGGATCCACATGGATCCTCAGGATTTTTGCACTGGGTCACCCCAAATTCACCATCAGATCACATAGCATGTCCATGGCTACAGCTTGCACCAAAAAAATCACGCACCCACTGTTGCCTGGGGCCGCAGTGGTGCAAAAATGTGGTTACAAAGCATGGATTCACATGGATCCTCAGGATTTTTGCATTGGGCTACCCCAAACTCACTGTCAGATCACATGTCTGTGGCCACAGCATGAACCACAAAAATCATACATCCGCTGTTTCGTTTAGAATATTTTTTTTCTTGTTTTCCTCCTCTAAAAACTATGTGCGTGTTATGGTCAGGTGCGTGTTATAGAGCGAAAAATACGGTAATTTGTTTAATTGCATCCTATATCTCATTATATGTTGAGATGCTGGTGGTGCTGTGGTCTAGGGCTTGCCGATCAGAAGGTTGGCAGTTTGAATCCCCAATACCGGGGTGAGCTCCTGTTGCTCGGTCCCTGCTCCTGCCAACCTAGCAGTTCAAAAGCACGTCAAAGTGCAAGTAGATAAATAGGTACCGCTCCGGCAGGAAGGTAAACAGCGTTTCCGTGCGCTGCTCTGGTTCGCCAGAAGCGGCTTAGTCTTGCTGGCCACATGACCCGGAAAAACTGTCTGCGGGCAAACGTTGGCTCCCTCGGCCAGTAAAGCGAGATGAGTGCCACAACCCCAGAGTCGTTCACGGTTGGACTTAACTGTCAGGGGTCCTTTACCTTTACCTTATCTCATTATATAGCTGTCCCAGTTTGCGGATTTATTTTTAAAAGAAAACTGAGAAATGTTTATAGGAAACAATCACATGTAGCTACTGCTAAAAGAAATTGGGATTGGGCTGGCGAATAGCAATTATTGGTGCAGAGATCTCAGGGTGATCATTGATTGCCCTGGGACCACATGTGAGCAGCACCTTGCTGAAGCCAAGCAAGTCTAGGTTTGGACAGTGCCTGAATGGATGACTTCCAAAGATCTACTACATGTTTACATGATGGAAGAAAGGTGGGAAATAAATGCAAGAAAGTTGCCTTTCTCTTGGGCATGGCCGGCCAAGTGGTGCCAAAGAAGGACAGAACTTTTTTTATGTATGCTACAACAGCAGCAAGAATACTCATCGCAAAGTATTGGAAGACGCAAGATCTACCCACTCTGGAAGAATGGCAGATGAAACTGATTGACTGTATGGGATTGGCAGAAATGACGAGCAGAATCCGTGACCAGGGAGAAGAGTCAGCAGAAGAAGATTGGAAAAAATTTAAGGACTATTTACAGAAATATTGTAAAATTAAGGAATGCTGAATGATGTTGGATTGAAATTGAGTGGTTTCTAGCTGTAATGATATAAAGGAACATGGATGAAAAAAAGGGTTTGGATAGAAAATAAGGTGATATTATAAGCTGTAATGCTTTAAGTTAAGGATTTGCTGAACAAATAATTTAAAAGGGAATACAAGAAGGGGAGGTATGAGGAGGTCAGAGAAATATGTTACTGAAAAGATTGTATTATGAACTATATGTCTTTTTTAATTCTTTTGTTTGTTTTTTGTTTGTATAAAAAATTGAAAATCTTAATAAATATCTTTTAAAAAAATAAATGCAAGAAAGTTAACATTAAAATGAAAAAGGATAGAAATCATGGTGCAAATTCAAACAGGAAAATCAAATAATGAGGGATGAAGTGTGAGGCAGTGGTCATGAAGAGAGACAAAGGGCTCATCCATACTGGAGTTTAATGTGGATTTGAGGCTTCTTGTGTCTCTATTTTTATTTTTTCAGGTTCCACACAACAGTCTCCTCATCCAAGTGGCAGCATGAATTTCTCCTCCAATAAATTCAGATTTTCCTGATCCATGGATAATCTGACAAGGAAGAAAATGCAATATAAAATCATGTCTAAACTAACTGTGGATGCTCTGAAGCACGTTGTGTGGGCAGGATTTTAAAAACCTGTTTTACTGAGTGTCGTCTATCACCCTACTTCCATCAGTCCAAAGGAAAGCATGCAGCCTGCCCTTTCCCACAAGTTGTTGCTGAAGGCATGTCTGCTACAGGCATGTTTATTTTTTATTTTGACAAACTCCTTGGCACAGAAGTGCTCTTGCACAAAGGTATTTAAAAGGAGAATTGCCTTTGCAGGTACAAGAAGCAGAAAGGGAAAGGGGAGGGGTAAAGGAAGCAGCAGCCTTTTACAGGAAGGACTCCAAATCCTTGCCTCTCATGGAGCGATACACATTTTATTTTATTTTTAGTGCTTTTTTGTGCAAATCAGGTATATAAGAAAACTTGTATTTTTAAAAAATAAGAAGAAGAAGGTGCACTGGCAGATTTTGGAAGCATGAAATTGAAAGCACACATGAGTGCATGACAGTGACCGATATGTGCACAATGTATGCACAAATATGGGCACAACCGAAGTGAAGGAGATGCCCAAACAAAGCCCACAAAACCTTTTATCCTTTTTGTTGACACTGGAGCTGCTTAAATGATGCCCAGCCATTAAAAGAACAAAGAAACAACTGCTCAATAGCCTTCAGCATTTTAGAGGAATCTAAATATTCCTACGTTGAGAAATCGGATAGCAATAATGTCTTTAAAAGTCAGAATTCATATGGATATCAGGGATGGAGAACACCATGCTCTTCTTCATTGTTGTGTGGTACACTCTAAATATAGCATGTAGATAAGCCATGGGGCAGGGAGGAGGGGGAGAGTTCAGCAAATCTTTTGTGAAGCCATAGCTGATAAAAGTGGCAGAACTGTGAAGTGAGCCCAGGAGCCAAGAGAGCAGCAGCAATATGGGGGAAGGACTGGCTGTGCCAATAAACTTATATTCAGGGTGATAATATAGCCAGTAACAACAAGCTTTTTATAAAAGAATGGAAATGGTTTATTGACTATCTACAACAGATAAAGACATTAGCAGGATTGTTTTAATAACCTGCAGCTTCAAAAGAATATATAATCAAAATAGATGAATAAAAGAATTTAAGGAACTGCAGAAAGAGGAGGTTTGCAACGTTATAACTATTGTTAAACTATTGAAATGTATATAAATGAAAATTATAAATGAACTTATAGAAAAAGAAAATATAACCAGTAGTGTTTTTGGTACCTAATTAATTAAAAGGAATCTAAAGCAAAAATATCGGTATACAAATTCCATTTGTCCATTCAATTAAAGGGAAAATGGAAAATATATAAGGAACCACCTGATTCCTTATATCACTGTCCAGTCACTGTGGTCTCCAGGGGAGTCATTGTTAGTGGTTTGCCATGGCTGTAGCAGGAGTTGTTCAGTATTGGGGGCCCAGTTCTGTGGAACTCCCTCGCAGATTAGATTCCCCCCCCCCACCTTGAACTTCCTATGCCAATTGAAGACCTTTTTATTTCAGCAGGCATTTTAAGTAATTTATCTGATTTTATGGTTAGCTTTAACTGGCTTTATCTTTATTGTATCTCTTTAACCCCACTATGGCTGGATCTAGACACATTTAAAAAAGTGTTTGAGTTAAACGTGTTGTAAACTCATACAGGGAAATCCAGTCGGGAAATACAGGACTCCACAGCGCCACCTGGTGTCACAGTGTTATATCACATTTAGTGACATCTTTTATACATTTAATTGAAAAAGCCTGCGAATGCCCTGCCCCTGTTCTGCCCTTTTAGTGACATATTTTATAACGTTTCCGGGTCACTTCCGGGTTTGGCGTGATGTGTGTATACACACATAAATGGGGTGTTGCTTGTATTAATTTCTAAGCACTAAAACTGGAAGCTGACTGTAGACAGATACTCTGGTGATCACTGTACTGTTTCTATGCTGGAACTTTAATTAGGAATATCCCTAAGGACACCAAAGAAGTATTACTGGGCTGTGAAGTGACTGTGAAAGGTCAGATATCAGAGCTACTGGAACCAAAGTTTTATCCTAGCCTCAAAACGTGGTGCACCAAACTCTGGCTCTGCCCGCTGCCAACAACACATTTCTTGGGCCACTTAAAACCAGAAGGCATTAAGGGTTTTCCCAGTGGGATTGTGTGTATGGGTCTTGCCCAAGAAAGGAGATTCCAATTAAATATGAGGAAGAACTTTCTGATGGTGAGAGCTGTTCAACAGTGAAACAGACTCCCTCCGGAGATGGTGGACTCTCCTTTTGTTGTTGTTGTTGTTGTTTAGTCGTTTAGTCGTGTCCGACTCTTCGTGACCCCATGGACCAGAGCACGCCAGGCACTCCTGTCTTCTGCTGCCTCCCGCAGTTTGGTCAAACTCATGCTGGTAGCTTCGAGAACACTGTCCAACCATCTCATCCTCTGTCGTCCCCTTCTCCTTGCGCCCTCCATCTTTCCCAACATCAGGGTCTTTTCCAGGGAGTCTTCTCTTCTCACGAGGTGGCCAAAGTATTGGAGCCTCAGCTTCACCATCTGTCCTTCCAGTGAGCACTCAGGGCTGATTTCCTTAAGACTGGATAGGTTTGATCTTCTTGCAGTCCATGGGACTCTCAAGAGTCTCCTCTAGCACCATAATTCAAAAGCATCAATTCTTCGGCGTTCAGCCTTCTTTATGGTCCAGCTCTCACTTCCATACATCACTACTGGGAAAACAATAGCTTTTACTCTACAGACCTTTGTTAGCAAGGTGATGTCTCTGCTTTTAAGATGCTGTCTAGCATCTTAAAGACTCTCCTTACTTGGAGGTTTTTAGGCAGAAGTTGGGTGGCCATCTGTCTTGGATGCTTTCATTGAGATTCCTGCATTGCAGGGGGTTGGACTAGATGATCCTTGAGGTGTTTTCCCACTCCACAATTCTATGATACCTTTTAAAGCATTCTTACTCCACTTTAACAGTCATGGCTTCCCCCCAAAGAATCCTGGAAACTGTAATTTGTTAAGGGTGCTGAGAGTGGTTAGGAAACCTCTTGCAGAGCTACGGTTTCCAGCACCTTTAACCAACTATGCATGGTGTGGATGTGGCCTACACAAGTGACCTTATGACACCACTCAACTGGTTGGAGTACATTTTTCACATCAGCATTGATGCCACATACTGGAGAGGGTTATCTCTGCTTCTGCCACTGGTTCAAAGCCACACACTGGGCTTGCTTGTGTCGCTCACCCCAGAGATATACCCAACATGGTGAGGGAAAAGGAGAACCATACCTGTCAACTTCACCCTTGGTACGGGAGAACTCTCAGCCCTGACATCCATGTGATGGGCAAAATATCAGAAAGAAGTATCTGCACACACCGACCACCTGTGCCCTCAGGAATCCTGATCATGCAGGGTTCTGGATGGTGTGCACAGCTTGAATATATACACTTGTACACCCATGGGTACCCCCTTCCCATATTCTATTTGACATGGATGTCTATGGCATGTGAACACTGGGATGGGAGCAGGAGGCAGAGTCCCCCGCATGGATTATATGCACTGAGTGGGAACTGGAGAACTGCCCTAGGTCCTGGATTAGCAAATGACTATAATTCCTGGGTCTTGTTGCCAATGCAACAGGCCACAAAATCGAGCCATAAAGGAGCTATAAAGAAGGATATGCATGAGAATAGCAGGTATGAGTCACCTCTGTGAATATTCATCCATTTAGATGTGTTGTTCTCCTCCCAAGGAGCCCATTGTGTTAAGGTCTGTTACAAGACTCTGCCAGAAATACTCTTAGGTGTACAATAACTATATTGTGATTTGTCTGGCACAGAACAGAGATTTTTTTTACAGATGTTCCCATTACTGGCCACTTGTTCTTTTATGTTGCTCATCATGTCCTTCTTCCCTACCTGAGGCCCTCTAAGCAATCCTGTTGTGCTGTAAAGATTCTTGCTGTGTCTTTTCTTGCTGTATAGTAGTAGTTCCATGTAGCTGCAAGTACCGTACATGGTTGTGCGTTCATCTTATTCAGAAAATCAAGTTCCCTAGGAAGGAGCCAAGACAGCTTTTAACCCATTGACCAGAAATGAGGAAACATGCTCTGAAGAATGGACACTAAGAGAAAATGATGATCAGTATTTAGGTAGGGTTGCAGCTACAATGCAGCCTCTACAATACTACAGTTGCTGAAGAACTGTGATAGCAAGTCACTATATTGACCGAAGGGCCAAATTTATTACCAGTGTTGGGAAGTAACAAGTCAAGCATCTTTTGGGTTTTCAGTGACGTCTTCAGGCAGAGGCTGAATAGCAGCCATCTCAACCTCCCCTTCTCACTTTCAAGAGCAATTCAGCAGGGAGAAACGCTCCATTCATTTTCATTCTCACCCCATCCTGGAGAGAACCTATTATATACTGAGCTGAATCCTAGAATAATATGATCCAGAATGCAGCAGTCTGGTTGGTCTGGAGGAGCCACCCAATCCAGCTCCAGGTGGAAGTGAATCAGCAACATGATTGGCCTGCAGGAGCAGCCAATCAGGCTCCTGGATGAAGTGAATCAGCAACCTGATTGGTCTGCAGGAGCAGCCAATCTGGCTTCTGGAAGAGGTAAATCCGCAACCTGATTGGCCTACAGGAGCAGCCCAGAATTAGCCAATCACGCGGGGCCCATTGTGTAAATAATGTATATATAGCTAGACATTTTGGGGAAAGTTTCATTTATTGCTAGTATGAGCTGAATAAAGAGCATGAAATTCACACTTGACTCTGAGTATATTTCAGAACCTTAAGTGAGGTGAACAGCAAAGCTGCAGGTGAGTGGATGGGGAAAACACAGAGACTTGTTTCCAATGCAGGCACAAGCATCTTGTCAGCGCAAGGATTCCCACTAGTGCAATGGGCAGTGACATTGGGCAGCTCCCATTTAAAAGACTAACATTGAACCATTACCTTCTGGGTGTCAGTATTTTGTGGGAGGAAGTCAAGTGCATACTGGAAATTTTAAAAACTAAAAAACCCAAAAAAACCTATTTATCTGCAGCTAGAAAACTGACAGGGAAATATGTGAGATGAACAGATGATAAGTGGAAAGACATATAAACATCCCAAGAGCATATCAGGATGAATGGTTGTTGCTGTATAACCACTCTGCAAACAAACTGGGATGAATGCCCTATAAAACTGGATATAGTCTAACATCCTTGTGAAGTTTGTGTAAGCAAATTAAGTTGAATGTTCAACTATTAGATCTTCTGGAGGAATCATCCTACAGTTTCATTTGTTCTTTCTGGCACACTGATCTATTGGTCAATGGCTCATCTGATAGGCCAACTGTGCAGCAGGCAGTTGCATTGTGTGTTTTCCTGCCTAGTCAACTTCATGAAGAAGAGATTTCATCCACAGGACACAAGATGAAAATGTGAAATGCTGTGCATATTTTTGGCTGTGGCCAGGCTTAGCAAATGAGAAAATATGGCTCACATGATTTATTTACATAATTTATTAGTCAAATTTCCTCAGTAAGACCATGATGAAGGTGACAGACAGATAAATTAGATCTTTAAAAAACGAATAAGCTAAAAACCTGCACTTGGGTGCATAGCAGTGATTCAAGCTTTAAAGAACTTGGGGAAGCTTGTTCCAAAGCCCTGTTTTAGCAACCGGAGTACTTGGCTATTCTGTTTTGCTTTTAATGGAAATTGCTTCTAAAAAGCTCCTTTTATATAATGTGTAAGATGTCAGGAAAACCAATATAAATGTTATTGCAGGAGGAAACCTGTTTCAGTTCCCATGATTACACTTTAAAGCAGCTGTGCCCCTTGAGAACAATTGAGAGATTTATTTCTCTTATAAATCCTAATTTTATGAAAAGATCATGGTTTCCTTAAATAAAAAGGAATTTGTTGAAAGCTATAGGAGGAATGGCCTAAATTGTATTGTTATGAATTTGTGGGGAAGGAAGGAAGTTACATGCAAGATCCTTCTAATCTATGGTTACCAGATTTTTTCCAATGAATCCGGGGACACTTAAAAAAAATAATAATCATGTTTTATTATCCATAATAATAATAATAATAATAATAAATTTTATTTACATCCCGCCCTCCCCAGCCGAAGTCGGGCTCAGGGCAGCTAACAACAATAAAATAGTACAACATTCTAAAATCATTTCACTATAAAATTAATTCAAATCAAATTGATGGCAACCATTAGGCTACAGTTCTGTGAAGATTGCCAAAGGAGGGAGTCAGGATGTCCTCTGACCAAAGGCCTGGTTGAACAGCTCTGTCTTGCAGGCTCTGCGGAAAGATGTCAAGTCCTGCAGGGCCCTAGTCTCTTGTGACAGAGCGTTCCACCAGATTGGAGCCACAGCTGAAAAAGCCCTGGCTCTAGTTGAGTCCAGCCTAACCTCTCTGTGGCCTGGGACCTTGTTTGAAGACCGTAAGTTCCTCTGTGGGAGAGGCGGTCCCGTACCAGGTACCAGGAGAGGCGGTCCCGTAGGTACGAGGGTCCTAGGCCGTATAGGGCTTTAAAGGTTAAAACCAGCACCTTAAACCTGATCCTGTACTCCACCAGGAGCCAGTGCAGCTGGTATAGCACCAGGTGAATGTGATCCCACGGCGAGGACCCCGTAAGGAGTCTTGCTGCGGCATTCTGCACCCGCTGGAGTTTCTGGGTCAGTCTCAAGGGCAGCCCCATGTAGAGCGAGTTACAATAATCCAGTCTGGAGGTGACCGTCGCGTGGATCACAGTGGCTAGGTCAGGGCGAGAGAGGTAAGGAGCCAACTGCTTAGCTTGACGGAGATGAAAAAATGCCGCCTTTGTTATAGCTGCAATCTGCGCCTCCATGGAAAGGGAGGTGTCAAATATTACACCCAAACTCTTAACGGACGGTGCTGGCACTAATTGCACCCCCGCAAGAGATGGGAGTTGCCCCCCCCCAATCCCATATCGTCCCATCCCAGCCAAAGGACCTCTGTCTTCGAAGGAGACATGGTTTTCATGGGGATCCAGGCTGTACACTCCTGTGCTCCTGGCAAAAAATCAAAGCCCTTGACAGGATCCAGTAAAAAGCTGGAAGTTTATTATTTGGAGGAAAAGAAATACCTGTACAAACAAATTAATTATCTAATAATTATAATTCCTCAGGTTTCAGGGCTGAACCCTATCTCAAATAGCTAGAAATATTTTTCAGAGGGGGAATAAATCCCCTCAGCCTTGACGATACAGTGGGTTCGTGCTAGTTTTTAAAAGGAGAATTGAAAGAGCCGGAAAGCCTGGCTGTTGCGTCAGGCGACACAGGGGGTGAAAGAGAAGCACTTTGCTCATGCTCAGAGGCACTCTTTCCCCCTCAGCCGTCAGTGAGCCTGGTGCATGGAGCTTCACGAGGGATCCTGGACACGCCCAGACCGGGGGGGGGGGATATGGGCCTCCGATTCCAAAGGGGGCCTCGGTCAGCATATTCACAACCGCAGGGGATGCACTGGGGCAAACACGGAGGCGCAAAGGTGGCGGTGGTGGTGGGGGTGGGTTGATTCCATTGGGCCATGGCTGGCAGTGCAAGAGAAAAGCTTCCCCAGCATTTATATACCGTATTTTTCACCCTATAGGACGCACTTTTCCCCCTCCAAAAATGAAGGGGAAATGTGTGTGCGTCCTATGGGGCGAATGCAGGGTTTCGCTGAAGCCTGGAGAGCGAGAAGGGTCGGTGCGCACCGACCCCTCTCGCTCTCTAGGTTTCGCGCAGCTCTCCGCAAAGCGCGGGAGCCCTGCGCTGGGCTCCCACGGCTTGCGGAGAGTTGCCTGTTCTGGGGGCTGGGGTCGGGGGAAGCTCGGGCTTCCCCTGCCCCAGCCCCGCACCTGGGGGGAAAATAATTCCCCCCCCTTTATTTCCCCCCCAAAAAAACCTAGATGCGCCTTATGGGGCGGTGCGTCCTATAGGGCGAGAAATACGGTACTTACTTATTTATAAGACTTCAGTTATCCCAGGGTAAAAAAAGGGAGGGCACATTATCTGCCTGGCCTGGGCCTCTGCCTGGCTCTGCAAGGCCCTGATCCTGGAGATCAGCAGGCTGAGAGAGGAAAGCCTTTCTCTGCAGCCTCAGACGCAGCAGCAGCCACTGCCGCCGCCGCCGCCGCCAGTTTCCTGCAAGCCTGAGCTCCTCCTCCAGCTGAGCCTCCTTCTGAAGCTGGCTTGCCCTCCTTCCTTGCCACCAGCTCTGCATTGTCTGCATGTTTGACAAACACATAGCCAAACGATGCCAGCATTTCACATAAAATTTGCATATATTATACAGCACATGCACGCACATTTTGAAATGATTGCGAGAATTTAAATAGAAATGCAGCACATCTCATCACAAACTTAGAGCGGGTGACCATGTACTTGATTAATCTGCTGCTAATGGGCAACTTACAAGGTCCCTGCTCTCTCTTCCTATGGTTCTTTATGGTCTTAGCCCAATAGCACTTCAAATAGAGGATGCCTTCACACCAACAACTTTGTAAATTGGGACATGTGTTCACCTTAACTCCTTTCCACTAAAAAACCCCGAAAACCCACTCTGAATTGCCTGCTTCAACCAAGGAACCTCCTTTTTTCCTGCATATTGTGGCACCTTTTCATCCCCCCCCCTTTAAATTTCTTATTCACATCTTTGCTGCTTCTGCATTGGCTCTGCAATTGGGAGACTGTCCACAAGAAAACCTCAAAAGGCTAAAATGTAGTTTTGTGCACATGTAGTGCTACTTCAAGTTTGGAAGTACTCAAGAGTTGGAGCTGAGCGGGTCAGACAGGGCCAATCAATCCAAAATATTTCCCTTTGGGACTGTCTTTGTGAGTAGAATGCGTGGATCAGTCTAAAAGTGGTTCTGTGTGGCTTTCCCTGGTACATTTTAGAAGTTATGGAATAAAGGATAAAGGTCTGCTGTCAACATCAGCTAGCAAATCACACTGGAATTTAGCAAGTACAAGAAGATCTTCATATTCTGCCATCAGGAAGCCTGACTTCTGTGTTACAGATGACAGCAGCAAACCTCAGCCGCACACCAAACAGAAAACAAAGTTGGTAGCGGCCAAGTATGAGAGAAGATGGGTAACAGATTAAAAGAATGCATATGTCTTGGTTTTGGAAAAAGTGATTCAAGCAGGGATATTAATGGCATTGAATTCCAGTGGCCCTGACATATGCATTTGGTCAGACAAATGTTGCTTTTCCAATAACATTCTTTGACTTTAGACTAACTTGCCAGCAATTTGCCAAACTATAAAATCACAATACCACATTTGACAGGAAGCAACTCTTGCACAACATGAGTTTCAGACAGTGTGGTGCAATGCACTTTGCTTGCTCCTGATTTCTGTCTGAGTCATACTGCATAATATAGTGATATACAGTAGGCATTTGGAAGCCGGGAAGATCCCTAGAATCCAAGCATGGGGCAAGACAGAGTCCTCAGCAAAGTATTAAAATCACAGAATCATGCAGCACAGTGAAGCATGAGGAATAATAGGCTGTTACACCTTTTAAATATTCTGTTTAGTCTACTTACAGTGCTTCCCGTTTCAACCTCTCTCACGATGAACAGACCACACCATTTAGTAAATTCAAATGCTGTACTTACAAATTCCAAAGGTCAGATTCACACATTATTCCATGCAGCAGCAACTAAACTCAGGCAGAAATCTAGGGGTGCAAAATATAGTGAAATAGTTCTATGCACGCAGTCTGAGCTAGTAGGGAGCAACCTTAAATTCCTTCTTTCCAGGCAAGGGGTGTTACCCAACTGAGTCTAGGAATACAATTCTGTGGTCTTAACCCCTTCATGCAAGAAGGCCAATTTCAAAAAGCTTAAGGAGCTACTGGGTGAGAGACCATGGTCAGAAATCCTCAGAGAAGGTAGTCAAAGATGGATGGGAGTTTGTAAAAGGAAAAATACTGGAGGCTCAAATACATATATAGTAGCAGGTTGAAAAGTTAGCAGACATTGAGAGGAGAGGAAGTGCTGTAATGGCATCTGTGTGTTACACAGCCATGAAAAGTCCATTAGACAGACGCATGAACTCATCCAGAACCTCCATGCAAATATTCCCTTAGTTATAATATGTATCTGGCAGGATACAGCCATCTTGTGAAGGAGTCTAAACACACTCACATCTTTGAACTCCGGGAAGGCCCTAGACTAGTTTGCGGTGGGGAGCAGCAGCAACTAAACAATGAGAATGACCTTGGGAAGACAGGAATTTGCTACACATACTTTCCTAAAATCAGGGGAAATAATGCCAGCAATGTTTATTTTCTTATTGAAATTGGCTTCTAATGCTCCCAGATGTCCAGGATTAAGTAATGAATGGTAATGGGAACTGCTCTTGTCCAGGTCATCCTTTTCCCTGGATGAATAATGTCAAGAAAAACATTACAGAACATGCCGGCCTTATATGCTTATGCTCTCGCAATAGGGCAAAATTAAGGTTTGTGGGAGCTCTAGGGCAGTTCTTCCCTCCCTTGTATTAGAGGGCTGCCTAGGACAGAGGAAGCCTTAACCCATTTCTGTGTCTGTGTTTATAAGGCTTTCTACACCATACACGAAGCGGGCCAAAGTTAAAATGTGAGGTGAAATTCTGCAGCTCCTGACTGACTGCAAGAAAGTGATGTACAATGGGGTTGACAGCATGCCACCACAGTTGCCTGTCAGTACCTCCAATGACACCTGTTAATGGTTTCACTAAAAATCTCCTCAAAAAGCCCCAAAGCATGAGAGACTCTTTGCTCTTCTTGCACTGAACACACAAACTGTTCAACATGCCAAATTTCACTGGATACCAGCATTGGAGACCTTCCTATCTCTTTTGAACAGAGGAGAGGTGAAAAGAGCTTCTTTGTGAGGAAGAACTTCAGGAGCAAATACGGATGGCTTTCCCCCTTCATGCGTGTGGGAGCAGGCTTATGGAAGGCATGCCCACCATTTTCTACTTTTTTAGATGTGTCAGCCATTTTGTGTTATGCCATGGCCCCACAGCAGTAATCTTTTGCTCTGTCATGCTCCAGTGGCAGCCATTTTGTGGATGGCATTCACAGCACTCAAAATTATATATGTGCCCACTGGATCAAACATATTGGTGATCCCTGGCTATATATTATTGTCAGGCAGTTAGGAGAGATCAGGAGATAAGAAACAAATAGTAATGGGACATGGAGCTATTATTCTATGCTCCCTTAATGGGGAGGGATTAATCGTTCTGTTTTGGTTTCTTTCAATCTCAAATATGCCACAGTTCCACATCAGTTTGCGATTATATTATTATTATTATTATTAGTAGTAGTAGTAGTAGTAGTAGTATTAAAAAGAACCCACACACTTCATGAAAATTCACCAAAGTTTTGGTGCTCATTTTCTCAAATCCAAAAAATCAGACACAATTTTGTCTAATATCCACATGGTGCAAGTAATATTTCTTAATACAATGCAATTTTGTATGTTATTTTCTCACTATATGTACTTTTGCATACACTTTCCCCTACTATATGAATTTTTGTGCCCATTTGTTGGAGAAATGTATCACAAAATTCAGAAGTGTGTGAATTTTGAATAATAGTTTGAATAAAAGTTGTGCCCTTGCTAATGTATTGTTTTGGAAAGTGCAAATTAGGTAGGTTTGAATTAAAATGAGAACCGGACCCAGTTTCACTCCTGTTTCCAAGTGCAAACCTTGGGCAAGGGCTTGTGCAGTAGGGCTTTTCCCTCTTTCCAACACCCCCAAAATTGGCTCTGGGGTCAGGAGAACCCCCAGAACAGCATACAGGGGGAGAACAATGTTGAATTCGATCCAAGTCCTTCTGATTCCAAATCATTCAACAGCAGCAAGTTTTAAAAACAACATCTTTCTGCCATGGCTGGCCTAGTGTTAATTGCTTGCCTCAACGCTCCTTGCCTGTAAAATCTGAGTATTGATTGGCTGCCCTTGATCAGATCTTTGTGCAGCCCTGTTTGTTGCTCTGCAAAAAGAGGAATAACCAGGCATCAATATGACATTAGAAATAGCAGCATTCAGATACCGGCAGGAGAAGGCTGCAATTTCACAAGACACTCTGTTGCTGACATCGAAGTTGCTATTCTCTAGCTTGAAATTGCTGAATTACTCAAGAGGGTTGATTCTATTTGATTAGACTTGAATGGAGTCAATTGTTTCATGCCCCGCAAGGGGTGTTAATTAACATAGCAGAATTAGGATGGGTTGTGTGATCAGCAATTACTGCTGTTGTGACCGGTCTCTTTGTTTATCTTAAAGTGCACAAAGGACTGTCGCAGACTGTACTTTTGCATTTCATTCCCATTTTCACACCTCCCCTGCATCTCATTCCCATGTATTTTTACATATTTTGTACAGTGGGGGGTATTTATATGTTGTTGTTGTTTAGTCGTTTAGTCGTGTCCGACTCTTCGTGACCCCATGGACCAGAGCATGCCAGGCACTCCTGTCTTCCACTGCCTCCCGCAGTTTGGTCAAACTCATGCTGGTAGCTTCGAGAACACTGTCCCACCATCTCGTCCTCTGTCGTCCCCTTCTCCTTGTGCCCTCCATCTTTCCCAACATCAGGGTCTTTTCCAGGGAGTCTTCTCTTCTCATGAGGTGGCCAAAGTATTGGAGCCTCAGCTTCAGGATCTGTCCTTCCAGTGAGCACTCAGGGCTGATTTCCTTCAGAATGGAGAGGTTTGATCTTCTTGCAGTCCATGGGACTCTCAAGAGTCTCCTCCAGCACCATAATTCAAAAGCATAAATTCTTTGGCGATCAGCTTTCTTTATGGTCCAGCTCTCACTTCCATATTTATATGTTATAGTTTGCCCTTCCTCCACAGACTTGAGGAGGCATGCATTGTTCTCCCTCCCTTCTTATCCTCATCACAACAACCTTGAGCCACTCAGTGAACTTCATAGTGGAGTGGGGATTTAAACCAGAGTTTCCACAGTCCTAACTTGACACTTTAATCCAGCGTGGAGTCTTTTTTCCTAGGCCAAAAGCCACATTACCCCACAAGAATGTTTACAGGGGGTACATTGAAGTTTTGGGGGGTGGCCAAGATGTTGCCCTCCAGATGTTTGGACCACAACTCCCTCCAGCCCCACAGCCAATAGTCTGGGGAGGTTCCTGACGGCCAGATAAAGAGGACTAGGGGGCTGCATTTGGACCCGCAGCCTTGAGGTACACCACTGCTGCCCTAATGCAAGGGATTTATTTTTGCTTCTCATATTTAGCATTCAAAAGCCATGCTACTTTGGTGTTGCAGACCATATTAAAAGAATTTCCCCCCCACTTCTTTATCCCTAGGGACTGTACCTTTCAAGTAGGTTAACAAATGCATTTCTGGATCAAGAGGGATATTAATTTGCAGTTTTATCATTAAAGAAATCAATTGCTAACATTGCTTCACCTCTGAAGAAATCCACCATTACGTTTTGGGAAATCTCAGAACAGGGAGCCAATTGCTTCACCTCACTGGCAAATCTGCTACCTGACAGTCCATTGAGCGAGGGCGGAATTTGCTATAGGACAGCCAGTTTAATCTGATAACCTCCTTCCATGCTATTCCCTCCTTTATCAGTTTTCTCGACTCAGCCAGTGGATCCCTGGTGGAGTCATCTAAACCCATCAAATTCTGAAGCTGATTTTTAACTAGCGGCAGAAAGCAATGCATCTGAAGTAACCATAGCAACCACAGCAACTAGGACACAGCTGAAGGTTGCCATGTTTTGTTCTACCCCCTTTAAAAAATGTTCCTCATCCAAAGTCTTTTTTCACTTGCCATATAATTTCAGCTGGGTTTTTTAAAATAATGCACGACACCCTACGTAAAACCACCAAAAGAAAAAAGCCCTGTGTTCGCAGGCTGCCTCTTGTGTTGTCCAAGCAGCAAAATTGTGGGGATGATAATGACTTGCATCTGGCGGTCTCATACGCATTCACATTTGCTTCATTGAATGATGAGTGTTCCTCTCCCAACCACATACAAGAACTGGATGTCTCTCTCCCAGATTACAAGACATTGTCAAACTTGAAGGAGAATGTCACATGTTATAAACATGAGCACAAGCTCGCCTTAAAAAGGCCTTCACTTTTTGAAATACAAGAAGATGTTATGTTCTCCTGGTTTTTCTGGGATGTGATGGGAGTCTATTGTTGAGCTGAAATTACCACCTGCTCCCACAACCCCATTCATAGGTCATGAAAGTGAGGTTGAACATCAGTCTCCAGTGCTTTCTTCAGGGGAATAAGACATTCTCATATACAGTGGTACCTCGGGTTAAGTACTTAATTCGTTCCGGAGGTCCGTTCTTAACCTGAAACTGTTCTTAACCTGAAGCACCACTTTAGCTAATGGGGCCTTCTGCTGCTGCCGCGCCACCAGAGCACAATTTCTGTTCTCATCCTGAAGCAAAGTTCTTAACCCGAGGTAATATTTCTGGGTTAGCGGAGTCTGTAACCTGAAGCGTATGTAACCCGAGGTACCACTGTACAGTAGAACCTTGGCTTACGTTACCCTCGGGTAACGTAAACTTTGGGTTGCGAAAGTGGCAAACCTGGAAGTATTTTTCCGGGTTTCGCCGCTTGTGCATATGCAGAAGTGCTCTATTGCGTCGCACGCATACGCAGAACAGGTATCTCTGGTTGCGGAAACCTCAGGATCCAACCTGAGCAATGGAATGGATCCCGTCTGCAACGGGAGGTACCACTGTATATATTGTAACGTCTATTTTTTTTCAATTCATAGAATCCTTTTATATGGCAGTTGCACTCAGTGCGAGACACAGCTATCATAGGCCTTGTGGGATGAGGGAAGAGAAGTTTTCAGTGCTCGAGTGCTTACTCGGACATGTGGGGGAGACCTGCCCCTGCTTGTTCTCATGTTAGACATTATTTCTCTGTGATCAGTGACAGGTGTCAGCCCTGCTATCAGCAATCCAGAAGGCTATCATACTTCTCTCTCTTTTTCCTCTGCCCCCTTTTCAAATAAAGAAATATATTTTGGGCACCCTGGGTGGGGCTTATTTTCCTGTATCAGATCACACTCATAATTGCCCTACTAATTTTTCCTGAGTCAACTGATTATACGTGATAAAACTTGAATTTTTCCTAGTAACAATTAATGGAATACTGTAAATAATTGGCAATTTGCTGCCCTTTAAAGGTGACCAAAAAGTTGCCGCCACATCCAGCCTAAACTGGGTCCTGTGTGAAATATTTTACCTCAGAAAAAGGTACATGGAATTCAGGATTAGGCTTTAAAGCATGCTCCCAAATCAACTCATCTTTTATCAATATTGAACCTCTCTCTCTCTCCTTCCACAGCAAGGTAAGCATGATAGTGTAGGGTGGGGTATACTGTGTCTCCAAAAAAATTTACACATCACTTGGGAAGACAGGCGAACTAATATCAGTGTAGTGGAAGAAGCAAAGATCACCAGTGCTGAAGCAATGATTCTTCAACATCAACTTTGTTGGATTGGTCATGTTGTGCGGATGCCTGATGATCGTCTTCCATTTTTTTTTAAAGATATTTATTAGAGTTTTACAAAATGAAAAAAGAAAAAAGAAAACATACAAATAAAAAACAATTCCATCTTTCCATCACATTCTTTCATTTGCTTGATTCCCGGACCTCCTCAAACCTCCCTTTTTGTATTCCAGTTTAATTTGTTAGTTCAGCAAATCCTTCCCCTCTTTACTTATCCTAATCTTTAATCTTAAAATAATATAACAATCAGATTTTTGTCTATTAATAGTCCAATTTTTTCATCCTCCTTATAGCATTATAGCTAAAAACCACATAATTTTTCATCCAACCTCATTCTAACATTCATTAATTTTGCAATATTTCTGTAAATAGTCTTTAAATTTCTTCCAATCTTCTTCCACCGACTCTTCTCCCTGGTCTCGGATTCTGCCGGTCATTTCTGCCAATTCCATGTAGTCCATCACTTTCATCTGCCATTCTTCCAGAGTGGGTAAATCTTGAGTCTTCCAATACTTTGCGATAAGTATTCTTGCTGCTGTTGTAGCATACATAAATAAAGTTCTATCCTTCTTTGGCACCAATTGGCCGACAATGCCCAGGAGAAAGGCCTCTGGTTTCTTCAGGAAGGTATATTTAAATACCTTTTTCATTTCATTATAGATCATCTCCCAGAAAACCTTAATCTTAGGGCACGTCCACCAAAGGTGAAAGAATGTACCTTCTGTTTCTTTACATTTCCAACATTTATTATTGGGCAAATGATAGATTTTTGCTAGCTTGACTGGGGTCATGTACCACCTGTATATCATTTTCATAATATTCTCTCTTAAGGCATTGCATGCCGTAAACTTCATACCTGTGGTCCATAACTGTTCCCAGTCAGCAAACATAATATTGTGTCCAACATCTTGTGCCCACTTAATCATAGCAGATTTCACCGTTTCATCCTGTGTATTCCATTTCAACAGCAAGTTATACATCCTTGACAAAATCTTAGTTTTGGGCTCTAACAGTTCTGTTTCCAATTTTGATTTTTCCACCTGGAATCCATTTTTTTTTGTCCTGATTATATGCTTCCATTATTTGATAATAATGAAGCCAATCTCGCACCTTATTCTTTAGTTTTTCATAACTCTGCAATTTCAATTTGTCTCCTGCTTGTTCCAAAATTTCCCAATATTTCGGCCATTTGGCCTCCATATTGAGCTTTTTCTGAGCCTTCGCTTCCATCGGTGACAGCCACCTTGGGGTTTTATTTTCAAATAGATCTTTATATTTTATCCAGACATTAAATAGCGCTTTCCTGATCTTATCATACCACAGATATGCATGTGTCAGGGGCTCAGGAGCAGAAGCACAGGGGAGAGAGCAAATAGAGAGTGAAGGAGAGGAATCCGAGGGGAGCATAGGGGAGTATGACAGTGACCCGAGAGATTCCATGAGCTTCTCCAGCGAATCAGAAGATTCCCAGAAGGGGGCGCCGATGGTAAGGGCAAGGGGGGTCCCAGGGGGGACGCACCAGAAGCAAGGGACCAGCGGGGACTCCCAAGGCAGCAGTGGAGGATCAGGACCAGCTCCCCCACCAGAGCGGAGTGGGGGGGAAGAGTCACAAGTGTCAGGACCAGCCTCTCCTCCAGCGGGGAGAGAAGATGAGTCAGGGCTGACCACGCCCCCATCGGAAAGTGGGGAAACGGAGGGGAGGTCAGGTCCAGCTAGCCTCCCCGAAGGAGGGAGCAGTGACAGCAGTGTAACGGTCAGAAGGAAAGTGGGAGGCTGGGCGCGCGCGCCAAGTTCAAATGTGCAGGAGCGCGGGACAGCAGAAAACCCGGATTGGGAGCCAGGTCCTAAAGCCCGAAGGAGGGAGGGGGAAGAGTCAGGGGACTCAGCGTCAGAAGAGTCTAGGAAGGGCGAGACCCCGACGGGCAGGCGGACCCAGAGGAGGAAGGAACAGAGAAAGAGGTGGAGCAAGGCTAGAGTCTTAAACTGGTGTCAGGGGGGAGGAGATTCAGACGGAGCTTCGGCGGTCTAAAGTCTGAGACGTAGTGCTGCACGCTGCGGCTGTGGAAGTGAACTGAACTTCAATAAAGACTTTATTACTAAACAACGAAGCAGCGTTGGTCTTCTGTGAGCTGGGACCTCGGGCAGCGCTGACAGCATGCCAACCAAATACATTGTTAAAGCCATCCAAATCCAAAATGTCTGTGTTCTCAAGAAGTAGCCATTCTTTCAACCAGCAGAAAGCTGCTGATTCATAATACAGTTTAAGGTCTGGCAGGCCAAATCCACCTCTTTCCTTTGCATCCGTTAAAATTTTGAAATTTATTCTGGGCTTCTTGCCCTGCCAGACAAATCTGGAAATATCTCTCTGCCACTTCTTGAAACAATCCATTCTGTCCAAAATTTGCAATGTTTGAAACAAGAATAACATTCTTGGCAATACATTCATCGTCTTCCAAAGCAACTCCTCTATTCGGAACTTAAAAATGGAAAGCGTAATGCTGGTGGTCAACAAAAGAGGTTTAAAGACTGTCTCAAGGCAAATCTTAAAAAATGTAATATAAGCACTGACAACTGGGAAACACTGGCCTGCGAGCGCTCCAGTTGGAGAACAGCCTTTACCAAAGGTGTCATGGACTTTGAAGACACTCGAACTCAGGATGCAAGGGAGAAACGTGCTAAGGGGAAGGCATGCTTGGCAAATCCACACTGTGATCAACTCCCAACCGGAAACCAATGTCCTCACTGTGGAAGGATGTGTGGATCCAGAATTGGCCTCCACAGTCACTTAAGGACTCATTGTTAAAACCGTGTTTATGGAAGACAATCTTACTTGGCTATGAGTGATCGCCAAAGAAGAAGGAATACTGTTACTGAATAGCTTGGCTTCCAGTGGGGCTTAATTAGGTAGCATTTGATGAGCTCCTTCGTCATTTGGTGAGGTCAACAGAGGTGTGTCCATTTTCTCATCCCTATTTGGATCATGTCCCCATGTCATTTACAACTCACTCGTAAGCATGTTTGCTCAGAGGTAAGCCCTCTGAGATGTATTCAAGGAGACGTATTTTGCAGAAAGTGTGCACAGCATTAGTCTAAGGCTCAGGCAGTCCAATCTAATTTTAGGAAGGACTGTGGCAACATAACCACAAAAGTAGGAAGCTGAGCTGGCAGCAGCAAAAAGGGAAAGAACCGGAAACCACAGAAAGAAGAAGGGATTCTCTAGGATCCAAAATGTCTCCTCTGCCCCAGACAATGTCCCACTGGGATCTTCCTTTTCTGAACCATCAGCAGTCAGCAGACACATGTTCAAAGCTGTTCGTAAGGCACAGAACATTTGTTTTGGCGTTCTATTGAAAACAGTTGCGCGCTTCTCTTCATCCAGCAGATTCCAGGGCGGTGAACGATGAGCATATAAATAAATATATGTCATAGAAAACACTAAAATGTACAATAAAACCAGAGTGTTGATCATCATACGACGCGGCAGGTTAAAAGCATTCAGTAGGCATTACATGAATTAAAATGCCTCGGTATAGAGACATGTCTTAGATTAGTGTCCCCGAAAAAGTGTAAAGGAAGCATACCTGTTTAGCGCATCCAACACATAGAAAACACGGCAGCTCAGAAAGTATCCCCCACCCCAGAAAAAGACAGCGATCCCAGTCCAACTTTGTCCACATGTAGCAGCCAAACAGTGGACAGCTGTGGGTCTTGCTGGATCGGGAGCGGCTCTGGAAATTGGGAAGGGACGTGGTGTTCCATTTTGCAAGTAATGGTAGCACTGCTTGCATTAGGAGCCTGTTCTGCTTGCATATTTGGAAGCAAACAGATGCAACGGGCATACAGTAAGTCTCCAATGCTTTCTAGCTAAATCCTGTGTAATTCTCATTGCTGAAGGAAATTTGTGCTGTATATACCGCTGCAACACCTCAGCTGAATCCTAGATTTGTTGTATTGGTTATATAGACTTACTGAACTCACTTACTGAGCAGAACACGTCCTGCAGTGTCAGTTTTCATTTCAGGTATCATGAGTTAAAGGTAAAGGTAAAGGGACCCCTGACCATTAGGTCCAGTCGTGGCCGACTTTGGGGTTGCGGCGCTCATCTCGCTTTAATGGCCGAGGGAGCCGGCATACAGCTTCTGGGTCATATGGCCAGCACAACTAAGCCGCTTCTGGCGAACCAGAGCAGCGCACGGAAACACCGTTTACCTTCCCACCAGAGTGGTACCTATTTATCTACTTGCACTTTGACGTGCTTTCAAACTGCTAGGTTGGCAGGAGCTGGGACCAAGCAACGGGAACTCACCCCGTCGGGGGGATTCAAACCTCCGACCTTCTGATCGGCAAGCCCTAGGCTCTGTGGTTTAACCCACAGCGCCACCCGCGTTCCATGGTATCAGAGTTACAAGTAATCAAAACCTTACAATTTGGTTTTCGGGTTGTATGATACAGATGAGCAAGGTTGCTATAATGATAGAGGAATGCCTACTGAGAAAATATTCCAGTTCGTAGTCTACATATTGTTAATCTTTGAACTGAATCACATTATAATTTTCTAAATGAAAGGATGACATGAATGCCCCAAACGAGCCTGAAGTCCTGTACCACCTTACCTGGGAGTAAGCTCCACTGAAGTCAGTGGGACTTGCTTTTGAGTAGGCATGTACAGGATCGTGCAGTCAGCTCAGCTGCCTTTAAGGGTGCATCTAAACTGCTGCCGGGCAGAAAGGATTTGGGATGTATGACTTCTCTCATAATTAGGCATTTTTGGAGTAGGGATTTGGCAACCTGAAGAACGTGGATCTCCATTTCATTAGAACTGCCTGCTACACTGTTTTCCTCATAAAAGCAGAATCTTCCTGATGTGAAGCAACAGACGGGAGGATACTGCCATCTAGAGCAGGAGACACATCAGTACATAACTGCAGAAGAGTCGTCAGGTTAAAGTCATAGTACACTTCAGAGATTTTATTTTTTAAAAACGATTTATTAACGATTTCTTGGTTTGCAAAAGCACGTGCAATGTCTCTTTTTTCAAGTTTCATTTTCTAGAGATTTAGAATCACTTTTGTCTCGCAATAATGTGCATTAGGAGGGACAATTCTGTCACATGCAAACTCGTCAACTATATCCTGTCATAACCCAAACCCTGTCTCACTCAGCGACTGAAGAAATGCTACTATTATTGGAAGCTATTTGACAGGGCCTGTGGTATCTCTGATAGCAAAAGAACATCCCTCTCCACAAGCCCTAGATTTGAAGCAGTTTTGAAAGGCTTTTTCTTTTTCAGATGAGCATAAAACATGTGTGTCACCCTGTCTTACCACACAGGCAGCCCTGTAGCCTGAGAAAAAGAACCACACAAAAAATAGTGAAAGGTTACTGTTTTCTTTGAACAGCGCTCTGTCATTCAAGAACTGTTTTTATATTTATAATTGCATATATATATATATATAATATTTTTACTGCAGTCCATAGACCCACAAAACAGTTTCAAAACAAGATACAGTTAAAACAACCAAACAACAGGCGGAAGAAACTGAGGTAGTCATTTTGTTATATGTAGAGCATGGTGGTCTTCGTTTCTTGTGACCTCTGAAAGAAACTTTGCCACGGTCAGTGTAATATCATTTGACTTATCCTCCAGAAGGTATTTAATATGGGAGGCTTCAGATTTTCCCAGCAAATTTGCCAGTAAGGGTTTGATCAGTTGATCCCTTACTTGCTCATACTGCCCACAATGCAGTAGTTATGCTTCATGCAATCAACATCCCAAGAACATAAACAGAGCTTATATTCTGATAGGGGATGCCTCTCAGTCTACCATTTAGAACTTCCGGTGGAAGTACATTTAATCTACCTTCGGTAAATAAAGGCCAGTAGGTGGGTATGGGCAAATTCCTAAAATATGAGGCTAAATGAAAGTCGTGCTCATATTGGATTCCAGCTGCAGTCGGGCCACAGATTACAATGGATCGCAGGTCGCAATGTGAGATGTCCCAAAGCCTTTGCCTCAGGGATACAAGGGCGGTATCGTAGCCCAGTTGATACAAAAGGGATGATGACAGTCCAATCGAGGTGGCTTTTCTGGCCATAGTTTTCAGTCATGGGCTGATACACACACACAAACATATGCAATCATCACATTCAAGACCTTTTTTTATATTTATAACTGCTTTTTAAAATTGTTTTAATATATGCAATCATCACTTTAACTGTTTTTACATATGTAACTGTTTATATATGCTACTATATTGTGAATTGCTTCAAGATGCCTCAAGGGAAACTACTGATTAAAATAAAATAAAATAAATAAAAATTAACAACAACTCTAATAAGAACATTTCCTTCTTTGAAAAATGTGTGCTCTCCCTCTTGCCCAGCACCAGACTTCGCATGTCCACCAGAACTATAGGAGCATGGGAGAAGTTATCGCAACTGATCCCAAAATGATTGTCGTCTTCATTCTACGAAAAACAGTGTTCTGACTCATTAGAGACTTGGTCTCGTGATTGACCACAGAACTATTAAAGATGATTTTGTCGAGAGTTTTCTTTCTCACTCCCTCGCATGTTCTGTGCAAAAGTGGTCATGAGAAACAGGATAGGCCAAGAGTGGTCATGACCTTAGATGATATATTGGAATGAAGAAAATACTAGCTTACAGTGCAGTGCTGTAATTGTCTGTACAAAAGTAAATCCCACGAGACATATTCCCACGTAAATGCGTATAGGATTGTAGCCTTAGGCAGGCAAATACCATAATGAGACGAGTGAGAGCCTGAGAAAAATCTGATCTACAACCAAAAATGCACATTGTGGAGCCAGCAGTGAATGGCTATTCCACTAGACTCTAGAGGGGGGAAATTGCTTTGTGGGAGGCCAGAGGTACAGTTTTTATTTCTTACATTAATAGATTTCCTCACTATATCTAACCTTCGGCTTCTGCAATTCTTTTGCATCAGTTTCAGAGCTCTAATGACAAAAGGATTGTGAAAACGAAGAAAATTCATCTCTGGGTGCTTAATTCACAATGTCCTTACCCAAATGTTTACTATTATTGAATAGTCAGTAAAGTAAAACTTTAAGTACTGATGGTTAACTTCAAATATATATCTAAAATATCAAGCAAAGGCCCATTTTCAAGTGAAACCAAAACAATACACAAAATGCAGGACAAATGAAAATAGAGAGGAAAGGAGAAGATTTTAATTTTTTTTGCATTAAAGATGACCATAACTAACTCATTAAGGAGAAGAAATGTCTGTAATGTTTCAACACAAAGTACAATGGAGCACATGTATTTCATGTATTTGTACAAAAAAGCTTCTGTTTCTTTTTTGTCGTCCACCAAAGACATTTTTTATTATTTGTTCATTTTTCACTGGTTATATATTTGTATCCAATTCAGTGAGTATAGTCCAAAGGTTCTACCCATCTATTAATTTTGAAATAGATTTATCAAGCTGAAGAGATCAGTATTTCATATATTAATGGAATAATGTCTAAAATGCTACAAGCAATGAAAAAAAACCCCAACAGGCAATGGAAATGAAGCTACCTTTAAATTTTGGAAATGCATGGTTATTTGGGCTTATTTTTTCTCTGCATGGTATATGCAGAGATACACAGAAGAGGGAACAGTTACCACATCTATATAGCAGTAGACCACTTATGTAGAGTTGTGCCTGCTTATAGGATATCCATTTTAAACACATGCATTGACAAGAAATCTACTGTATATTCATGTTGACATGAAGCAGAATTTGAAACGTATCAGATTCATTGCTCTTCGAGTTTAACAGAATTACAAAAATGTCTTAGTAGCAACACTAGTAATCTGTACCTCTTTTAAAACATGCCAAGACTTTCGCACTTTAAAGATTCTTTACACTCTCCAGCAAAAAAAAAAAGTACTGAAACCAGATGATAGTATTTTTTTTATTATACACTTACTTGATAAATAATATATCTGCAGGGGCATGCACAATAACATTGCCACAATTTATCATTACAGCATTACATTGAATAATTATTTTAAAACCTGGGCTTCCTGACTTTTCTACAAACGTTTTTGTTTTGACAGCCTAATTTGAGTATTTGCTGCCTTTTGTCAGCTAAGAGAAGTGTAGTATTTCACATGATACTAACATCTGAAAATTGGCACAAATGGCAACCTTTGCCTGAGAGGTACAATACTTTAAAAGGAAGATTCCAGCATTCATTAAAATGTATTACTGGAAAGATACACAATCTTCTCTCTTAAATTCAGGAAGTCCTCAAAAGTTAATAGGGAAGTACAACCCAAATCTATATACTTGCACCATTTCAAGCTTGCATCAAAAATCACTTTGTAAAATCAAAATTAGGTTAAAAGGCTTTTAAAAATACAGGGATTTATTCCAGAACATTCACAGATTGCCTGCAAGATTGTTAAATCCTCATAGATTAAGGAGATGGGGAAAAGAAATGAAGTACTGCTTGTTATGCCAACGTAATTTATAAAACCCCATGTTCAAGAAGTTTGTTAGGACAATGCAAACAGCAAATAGGTACAGAATCAATTAATTCTCATTTATGTTTATGGCAATATATCCCCCACCACCGCTTCTGTAAGTCACAAAAGGGATGGATCAAGGTTCTGATCCACTGTTTTACTGAACCACAGAGCAACAGATACTGGCTGAGTGTTAGCTCCTCAAACATCTGTTGAGGAGAAGGGAATGATGGAGCCTAGTTGCGAGGATGTTACTGCTGCCAGAAGGAGTCACTGCATGCCCCATCCTCCCAGCCAGAAATGTAATATCACCACTAGGAGAGTATTTCTATATACCTGGGACCCAGGTAACAGTATTGGCACAGCATGCTGCAAAGTGTAGCAAAAGTGGCATGTTGGGCCCTTAATAATTTTTATACTGGTTTGGAACTACAATACTAATTCTTGGTTCTCGATATTTCAGTTCAAAGCATTTCAGAAATTTATTCATTTTACCTTACAATGTGAAACACTTCCAAGCATTTTTTTTAAAAAGATCATTTGACGAACACGCGTGAAAGAATGCTTTGATTATGTTATTTCTTTCCGGAAGTGAAGGACCAGTTACAAAATTAAACCAGTTCCTCTCTTGACCAACAATCAGCTGGTTTAAAAAACAAAACAAAACAAAAATGCAAACCAGCTCCAGTTCTAATGCCCCCCAAACCAGAGATAGGTGTTTGTGAGGGTGAACAGGTGTGTTTTTATCTAGGAAGATGCAACGGGGAAGTAACACATGGAGTTCTGCCCTCTCAGTATTCATGTCTTGGTGCCAATTTTGCATCTGATTCGATCTACAATCTCAAGAAAGTAAGATGTGGGGTGGGGTGGGAGAGAAACAGCAGCTATAATTGGGTATACCCAAGACAAAATTAAAATTTGAGCATCTAGGGCAGGAATGAGCAACCCCAATCGCCTTCTCAATCCAGCCTGCAGACGGTCCACGAATCAGAGTGTTTTTACATGAGTAGAATGTGTGCTTTTATTTAAAATACATCTCTGGGTTATTTGTGGGGCATAGGAATTGGTTCACCCGCCCCCCATACAGTCCGGCCCACCACATGGTCTGAGGGACGGTGGACCGGCCCACAGCTGAAAAAGGTTGCTGACCCCTGATCTAGGGCATCTGCATATTTAGGTACCACATTTAAACTTTCTCAATTCCCATTTTAATTTTCTCTGAATCACGCTGAATTCTAGCGGTACAACAAATATGCATTTGGAAACGCCATTCCAAATGGACACCACTATCCCTCTAGGAGTACATGTGCAGAACTGAGAAGTACAAGTGATGGATCCAGGGCACACACCATTTATTTTAGCTATGGGCATGTTAAATGGGGGCCAGGACTAAGACATGTATCCAGAAACATTGCCCCATTTGTACAAGGACCTCCTCTTTCACAGCATACCTTCCCCCCTTCCCCGTGTGCCCTCTAAATCTGTTCTGTGGGTTCTTCCAAACCCGCATATTTGGGAGAAGAGAGGGAGGGGAAATCTTTTCATGAATGGGATGATTTAATTAAATACAATTCAATTATTGGTTATTGGTATCAGTCACTAAATATACATACAATTAAAGTTTATACTTACTAATAAAACAGGTTTTCCCCAAGTTTCATATTTACTTCAGGAGGAAGGTTATGAATGCATATATAAAATATATAACTCCTGGAAGGCTTAGTTCTCATAAAAAGCAGGTGAGATGGCAATTGTATGTTTGGACTATACCACTTCAATCTACAAGTGGGGGAGAGGCACATGACAGAAAGCTCCTCCATTAAAAAAAAAACCACCAAATAGAATGCACATAGAATGCTATGCCATGTCGAACAGACTTCTGCCTGTTTTCCATGGTAATTTCCTATGCTCAGTAACTGTTTTTATATGGAGAAGCTTGCAACCATATGAGCTCCTACTTGTTGTACGAAGTGGTATAGTACAGACATAGATTGATGTGTTTTTACAAAGACTATCAAAGCCTTTGCCTGGCAAAAGGAATTACTGTGCAAAACACAAATATTTTCTGAATTAGATATTCAGATCGTAAAATCATGTAATCACATTTTATTTAAGGCTCAAGATATACATCACTCAGTACATCCGTTTTCTTTCTCAGTTAAGTGCAAAACAAACTACTGCAGAGTGAGCCCTGCACTGTGTTGAACACAAACAGCAAAATATGGAGGGGGAAATGTCCGCACAAACACACACAAAACCAACAAAGCTCTGTTTATGTGAGTTTCAGAAACCAGCTCAGAAGTCAGTGTCATAAGGAATAAAGTGTAGCTGCTGCCTTCTGAAACACCAATAACCTCTTACTTAATTTTTTTGGTAATTATAGGGATGAACACAAATAGCCATGCAACAATATTTAACAGGCAATCAAGTGATAAAGCTCAGTGCTCAGGATAAGAACTAAATTCTTTAAATAAAACAAGTGTCAACTCATTTAAAAGCCAGAGACATTTATTGTTTTTGAACTGGACTGACTGCAGTTAATTTGCTCGAGCAAAATCTCAGGATTAAATACCCCTCCGTGTCCATCTTCCATAATCAATCGAGAGTATTTAATTTCTTCTTTGCGCTCCAAGGATGTCTCAAGGCAAATGCGTCCTTGTAATTTCAGAGTCAGAATGTCCTTCTTCTTGGAGACTGGGCTCATAGTCACCAGCATTATTGGCCAACTCAACATCTGGCTCATCATTGCTCTCTGCACTATAATCCACTTCTTCAAGAAAGCGAGGTTCGTCTTCTTCCAGAACATATGTAGTGGGGCTGCAGCAAGAACACCAGGAGAGTAGGCTTATCGTCTATTATGCTCAAGTGAAGCAGCTTCCCAGCATAAACACATTTAACGCAATAAAAAAACTAATTAGTTTTTCTAAAATGTGACCAAGAGGCTCTGGACCAATAACATGATAACTATAGCCATTCATTCTATCATTGCATAGCTGTCAACTTACAGATTTGAAAATAAGGGACCAGCAGCCTCGAAAATAAGGGACCAGCAGCCAAAATAAGGGATTTTTCTGAGTTTATGAGTTCCATCGGCCCTTCCCCACCCGAGAGGGAGGGAGACTCTCACCCACACCACCCGCGAGCCCGGCATGAGATGGTTGCGGTGCTGCGGTGGCCGCTGAAGCACCGCCCTTCTGTGTCCCTTCTCATCCCCTCCTCTTCCTCCTCCCTCAGGCCACCACTGCCGCTGCCACCTCCGGCTTCCCCTGGCAGCATGGTGGAAGCCTCGAAAGAGAGGGGCTGCCTGCCTGCCCGCCGCCACCCGTCTCCTCACGATGCGCCCCCAAGGGGGAAAAGGGAGAGACGGAGACGCGGCAGCTCGTGCGCACACTCTCTCTCGAAGCGGAGGACCCCGAGCAGCTGCTTCCCTCCCGAGCTGGGCAAGCATGAAACCCGGGAAATTTAAGGGACATCATCAATCCGGGACAGCAGCGGGACACGGCGCTGGGATAAGGGAATTTCCCGCCAAATAAGGGACGGTTGACAGCTATGTATCATTGAGTGCCAAATGTTATATAGGAGATGCATTACCATTCTCCCCCAAAATTGGCAGCAACAACAACATCTTACTAAGCCCTTCATCAATAAATATGAATCTTATATTAACAAAACATTCTGAACTCTGAATTTTCAAAACACGCAACGCATAGACCCAGAAACATGAAAGCCTGTGTGGCAAAAGGCCATATGCATTCTCTCTATCCTCTCTGCATGGATCAGCCCTGGTGGCTCCACCTATGACATTGCGCACTGAAAGGAAGGTCTGAAGGAGGAGTCTTGCATGTTCTCTTGAAGCCTCCTGCGAACTGAGAGATCTGTGTGATCACGGCTCCCGACTGCAGGAAGGATCCCAAGCGCATCCAGCTGGAGATGCAAAGAATCCAAGGCTGCAGCCAGCAGTGATGGGAATGTGGGGGCCAGTCATGCGTCCCCGCTCCTCCATCAACACATTTTTAGGCAGACATCAGAATAGGGCATTTTTATACATTGGATAACTGTCCCTTTCACTGCATGCTGAACTGCACCAACTAGTTTGTCAGAGCCACAGAACGAAAAGACAAACTAAAAATAGAAAAGTAATTTCTACAGTAACATAACTGAGGCTAATGTTTATAACAAAAGTTATTGCAAGATTACTGAGATTTCAATGTGTTTTTATTGAAATGAAGTCAAGTAAAGAAAAATAAGCAATGGGTGTCAATGTGGTCTCCTAAGGAAACAGGTTTTGGAGATTCAATCAGGAGGACATTTTCTACAGGACAAGTTTCTTCACTGAAGCTTTACCCTTCCCATGTGACAGAAGGGTCGTCCCCCCCTTACAAAACATTTTTGCAGAGCAAGTCAGGTCAACTTTCATATAAAACCGATTAAAGTGCATCACACAAAGACAAAAGAAATGAAAACAGTGCATCACTTCACTGTGACAGCACAGCAAAAAGCTTTAAAGCAATTGAAGTAGGCGAGTGAAACCACAGACAGTGGGAAAAGGGAAGCGTCATCACATGTCTGAAGACAAAAGGGAAATCTCACCATTTCCCAGGCCATGAGAATCTTTGCCCGCTATCAATTCTAGCAGTGAAATGTGCCACTAGACTCTACCAAAAATCAATCTCAAAACCTATCCAACAAAGATAATTTGAAACTTACCTCTGAAAGGAAACTGGTCCTTTCATTTTAGGTGTTAAAATGATGAAAGAGCTGAGAAAGCCATAGTTAGGTACCGGATTTTTCGCACCATAGGACGCACTTTTTCCCCTCCAAAAATGAAGGGGAAATGTGTGTGCGTCCTATGGTGCGAGTGCAGGCTTTCGCTGAAGCCTGGAGAGTGAGAGGGGTCGGTGCGCACTGACCCCTCACGCTCTCCAGGCTTCGCACACCTCTCCGCAAGCTGGGCTCCCGCTGCTTGCGGAGACTTGCCTGCATGCTGAATCCTGCTGCGCGTGCTGAGCTCAGCACGTCCAGGCTTCGCAGACCTCTCCGCAAGCAGCAGGAGCGCTCCCGCTGTTTGCGGAGACTTGCCTGCATGCTGAAGCCTGCGCGTGCTGAGCTCAGCGCGTCCAGGCTTCGCGGACCTCTCCGCAAGCAGCAGGAGCGCTCCCGCTGTTTGCGGAGACTTGCCTGCATGCTGAAGCCTGCGCGTGCTGAGCTCAGCGCGTCCAGGCTTCGCGGACCTCTCCGCAAGCAGCAGGAGCGCTCCCGCTGCTTGCGGAGACTTGCCTGCATGCTGAAGCCTGCGCGTGCTGAGCTCAGCGCGTCCAGGCTTCGCGGACCTCTCCAGGCTTCGCACACCTCTCCGCAAGCAGCGGGAGCCCAGCGCTGGGCTCCCGCTGCTTGCGGAGAGTTGCCTGCATACTGAATCCTGCGCGTGCTGAGCTCAGCGCGTCCAGGCTTCGCGGACCTCTCCGCAAGCAGCAGGAGCGCTCCCGCTGCTTGCGGAGACTTGCCTGCATGCTGAAGCCTGCGCGCGCTGAACTCAGCGCGTCCAGGCTTCGCGGACCTCTCCGCAAGCAGCAGGAGCGCTCCCGCTGTTTGCGGAGACTTGCCTGCATGCTGAAGCCTGCGCGTGCTGAGCTCAGCGCGTCCAGGCTTCGCGGACCTCTCCGCAAGCAGCAGGAGCGCTCCCGCTGCTTGCGGAGACTTGCCTGCATGCTGAAGCCTGCGCGCGCTGAGCTCAGCGTGTCCAGGCTTCGCGGACCTCTCCGCAAGCAGTGGGAGCGCTCCCACGGCTTGCAGAGAGCTGCCTGTTTGGGGGCTGGGGTCGGGGGAAGCTCGAGCTTCCCCCGCCCCAGCCCCGTGCCTGGGGGGGAAATAATTTCCCCCCCTTTATTTCCCCCCCAAAAAACTGGGTGCGCCCTATGGTCCGGTGCGCCCTATGGTGCGAAAAATACGGTACATACTACAAAATGTCTGTCTGAAATTGTGTTCTTTACACAGAGATCCTGATCCAGATTTAGCAACCCAGGTTACAGATGCAGAGTGTTCTTTACATGCACACAGAGAAAAATTAGTTTGGACGTGTGTTGGGCAATGCTTTTCTTTCTCCATCTGTGTTACAGACATTCCCCCCCTCAAATTTGCACTAAAATCTGCCTTCTGCTATACTTATTTCATTTTAAATCCCCTGCCTCCAACTATTTCATAGGACATCACCGAGAACTGTTGCCTGGCAAGAAAAGACTTGCCTCCATCATGGACTGGATGAGACCCAGCTGCTCTATCCACTATCCCTTGACTCTCAGATCATCAGTGATGTCTGCAGTCTCATAGGCGGAGGCAAAAGGGCAACACCAGGAAGGGCAAGGATGAAAGAAAGAAATGTTAGCTGTGTAAACCTGGCACCACAGGGTCACCATGGTATTCCTCTTCCTGTTACCAGATTTGAATGTATTGTTTTATTGTAAGAATCTCTTGAAAACAACTTCGTAAGTGGAATTTAAGTATTCTGAAACAAATAAACATTTAGCACAACAACATTTTAAGCTCGTACTACCTTGTCACTTTACAATTGGATTCAATCAATTCATTTTCAATGTCAAAGAGCGTAGATGGCAGGTTGTATTCTAGTGGTGATGTCAACCTTTTCAAACGCAATAAACCAGAACAGAACTTGGCTCCCATCTCTTCGAGTTCACGTGTCCCAATCTGTAAGCCCTAATTAGAGAACAACATTTTCCCTGAGTGGTTAGTTTAATTATGTCTGATGCTATTGCTAAAAATAACTCCTGGCACAGTTTGTCTTATGAAGAGATGCAAGACCAGCTAATTAAAGTATTAAAGCAACAAATGCAAAACCGGATGATCCCCAAAGTTTATATCTTTATAAGATGTGTTTGGAGTCCAGAATACAAGCTATGATAAACATGCCATTCAAAAAGTAGGCTAAACTGGCCACTTTATTTTGAAGGAAAAGCATTTGCGGGACACCATTCTGAACATAAAGGTAAAGGGACCCCTGACCATTAGGTCCAGTTGTGGCCGACTCTGGGGTTGCAGCGCTCATCTCGCTTTATTGGCCAAGGGAGCTGGCGTACAGCTTCCGGGTCATGTGGCCAGCATGACTAAGCCACTTCTGGCGAACCAGAGCAGCACACGGAAATGCCATTTACCTTCCCACCGGAGTGGTACCTATTTATCTGCTTGCACTTTGACGTGCTTTCGAACTGCTAGGTTGGCAGGAGCAGGGACCGAGGAACGGGAGCTCACCCCGTCGTGGGGATTTGAACCACCGACCTTCTGATCGGCAAGTCCTAGGCTCTGTGGTTTAACCTGCAGCGCCACCCATGTCCCTTTTATTCTGAACATGCTTCTGGCCTATTATTTGCTTTAAAATCTCCTCTGCTGTTAACCCCCAAAGGTATTGCTTACTGCAAAGCACATTCAGGGACAAATTACAGGCATGGTTAGGGGCAGTTTTTGGCAGGAAACCTTTGCAGGGACACAATCCAGATCAGTGGCATGTCCCAGATTGAGACCTGACAGATTTTTCCCTTTCACCTCCCTTTTTAAAGAAAGTGGCCAGGTTGAACCATTAAAAAAAAATGTTTGTTTACCCTAATATGTGGTTTGGCCCTTAGATAATACATATTTCAAAGTGTTCCTCTAAAGAGAATCCAGGCAATGCACAAGATTACTTTTTCAGACTCATTAAATATTCAGATGCCATTTTTACAATTCAGTTTTATTTTTTACCTTGTACTTCCCCTGGTCACATCCACATAATGTGCTTTCCATGGTGTAACTCCTCTGAACGCCTATTTCTCTCCAAACAACTACACGTGCCGTAGATTCCTTGGACTTTTCTACCACAAAACTGCAGCTGCTCATGCAGAATGCTGGTGCTGTCTGACTCAGAATCTTTGGAAGGGTCTAGAGGAAGGAAGTATTTAACAGCAGTCTGAAACTGTTAAAAAGTTTAGCAGGTACAACGTCAAGAAACCACCGAATATTAAAAGGTGCATTACTTGGTCCACTTTCAATATGTGAAAAAGTATATAACCGGAACTGAATTCCTGTGGATTTCAGGCTACATATTATTTAGATGCAAATAAATAAAAAATTAAGGATAGAAGAAGGATGCATTCCAATAATTTATTTCAACTGATTTATTCCCCCAAAAGCGAGCCCAGGGCAGTTAACAAAAATATAATTATAAGAACACAAAATACAATAGCAGCAAAAAGCTCTACTTAAAATACCAATACAAACACAGAAAATGACCGTAATAAAACAGCAAGATAGTTAGCAGAAAAATTATTACACCACGAAGACTTGGCAGAATAAAAAAAGTTCTCACCGTGTGCCTAAAAGTAGCCAGAGTCAGGGAAAACTACACAAAAAATGAGAGGAACTTTTGTGATATAGTGGCCACTAATGAGACTACCACCCAGCTATTTAAAAAAAAGCAGGGCATTCCCTATTTACACAGTTTGTACAACCAAATGGAAGTCCACTATGTGAGAGGAACAGTAGTATGAGATACAACCCAGCATGTGGAGGCTGTGATTTTATATCCCACTGCAGTGATACCAGATGTAGAACGGAGGGGAAGGAGCTTCTAGCCTCATGAGACTTGTCCAAACTGTTGAGCATCTGGCTTGCCAATTCTTCTACAATTGTATTATAAATATACTTCTATTCTTAAGGCGGAAAATATGAAAAGAACAAGAAGAGGCAGGAACGAAGATTTGGAGATATGCTTCAGAGGTCCAGACTATGGGGAGTCGGGAAAAATTAATAATTACAATTTGGATTACAATTTGTTTTTTTATTTTATTTTAGTTTATTATTTTTAATTGGATTATGATTCAGATATGTTGATTGGCTGTTTTTATTGGAAAAGCAATAAAAATTATTTTTTAAAAAATAAATATACTTCTATTCTTTATCCTCTATAATTCTGCTGTCATCATAAAACTTTATTAAAGCATTTTCCTAATAATATATTATTGGGGTTTTAGGCTATAGCCGTAGAATGAACAGACAAGGAAAATTAATTAAAATATATTTACATATGATGCATATCAACAATATATAGAATATTTATCTATCTATCCCCAATGTTTTAATAGTTTCTTACATGAAATTTTACTTTTTTAAAAAGGAAGCTGTTTTATGTTCACTTCACTAATTATGTTCACTTCACTAATTAAAAGCCAGATAGTTAAATTTTCCAAAACAGTGGGTTGCATTCATATTAGTCAAAACTCATCGAGTGGACCCACTGGAATTTGTGGATATGACTAACTTAGGTCTTTCAATTTCAATGGATCTCCTCTGGGCAATGCTACTGGCATACTACTGGCAGTGTTATCACTTGAGGAGTAGACAAAATAAATAGAAATAGAAATTATGAATCTATTGTGGCTTTGTTTGGATTTTTAAAGCAACAACTCACCCTATAGCCAAGGTCTTCAACCACATCACAAGAAGCAGCACTAAGATTAGTGTGCCACATGGTCTCCTTGATGCTGCAGCCATACATAAACACGTTTTTCTTGCGAGAATGACCATGATAATCACAAAAAACCTATGAGAAATAAAGTTTTCAAAAGTTATAAAAGATGAAACTTTCTTGTATCTGTAGTGGGGCAGAGATATTGTCTTTTTTTGTAATGATATTTTATTAGTTTTCAAATATTCCCCCAATAATAGCCAAATTATAACAATATCAATTAACTGGGGGCAGAGATATTTTCACAAATATTCCAGCTCATCAATTATATACCGTTTGTTCAATTTCTGGGCCGTCTTTTATTACTCTGTAATGAATCCCATTTCTTCAAGGAGTCAAAGGCCACGTTCTGATGTAATGATCCCAGGCTAATGAACTATGGTTTATTGGCTCGGGAGCTAACTGTATGCTCCTGCCTTCCCTCACATAAGCAGCTTCAGTGAATCTACCTGTTTCTTAAATCAGTTTCTTATGATGCTTGAACTGGGAAATCGATATTAAAATGTTCCCTCCAAATGAGGATATGAAATCAGAATCAGATCCTGCTTTTAATCGGGAACTCTTAGTCACAGATTCCCAGTTTGGTTGTGCAACAGGGAAGGGCTAAGATGTTTTATCAGATCAGGACTGTTACATATGAACAAGGACAAAAGCATGAAGTTTGGCTTGGAACTTTGATTTAAAAAAAGAGAGAAGGAAACATAACATAAAAAAGAAATGAATGAAATGGAATTAAGTATTGTTAAAAGTCACTTTACATAACAATGAAATCAAGTAACAAATCCTGAGAAATAGTCCAAAACCTCCTTACATTCTCTCTCAGATGGTTCAACTATGTAAAAAAGGAAGAACGAAAATTAGGCCCAACTAAATGTAACAGCCCCTTCATGGATCACTGCCTTGCCGTGGCGAAGGGGCTTGAAGAACTCAGAGAAGCTATGAACTATGCCGAGCAGGGCACCCAAGATGAACAGGTCATAGTGGAGAGTTTTGACCAAACGTGATCCACCTGGAGGAGGAACCGGCAAGCCACTCCAGTATCCCTGCCAAGAAAACTCCATGGACAAAGACAACAGGCATATAAAAGTTATGACGCTGGAAGATGAGCCCCTCAGGTCGGAAGGCGTCCAACATGCTACTGGGGAAGAGCGGAGGACAAGTACAAGTAGATCCAGAGCTGATGAAGCGGCTGGGCTAAAGCCGAAAGGACGTTCAGTTGCGGATATGCCTGGAAGCGAAAGGAAAGTCCAATGCTGTAAAGAAAAATATTGCATAGGAACCTGGAATGTAAGAACCATGAACCTGGGTAAGTTGGATGTGGTCAAAAGTGAGATGGCAAGAATAAATATTGACATCCTGGGCATCAGTGAACTAAAATGGACAGGAATGGGCGAATTCAGTTCGGATGACCATCATATCTACTACTGTGGGCAAGAAACCCGGAAAAGAAATGGAGTGGCCCTCATAGTCAACAAAAGAGTGGCGAAAGCAGTACTGGGATGCAATCTCAAAAATGATAGAATGATCTCGATACGAATCCAAGGCAGACCTTTTAACATAACAGTAATCCAAGTTTATGCACCAACTACTGGTGCTGAAGAAACTGAAATTGACCAATTCTATGAAGACTTACAACACCTTATAGAAGCGACACCAAAGAAGGATGTTCTTCTCATTATAGGGGATTGGAATGCTAAAGTAGGGAATCAAGAGATAAAAGGAACAACGGGCAAGTTTGGCCTTGGAGAGCAAAATGAAGCAGGGCAAAGGCTAATAGAGTTCTGTCAAGAGAACAAGCTGGTCATCACAAACACGCTTTTCCAACAACACAAGAGACGACTCTACACGTGGACATCACCAGATGGGCAGCATCGAAATCAGATTGATTATATTCTCTGCAGCCAAAGATGGAGAAGCTCAATACAGTCAGCAAAAACAAGACCTGGAGCTGACTGTGGCTCGGATCATCAGCTTCTTATAGCAAAATTCAAGCTTAAACTGAAGAAAGTAGGAAAAACCACTGGGCCGGTAAGATACAATCTAAATCAAATCCCTTATGAATACACAGTGGAAGTGAGGAACAGGTTTAAGGATTTAGATTTGCTAGACAGAGTGCCTGAAGAACTATGGATGGAGGCTCGCAACATTATACAGGAGGCAGCAACGAAAACCATCCCAATGAAAATGAAATGCAAGAAAGCAAAGTGGCTGTCCAATGAGGCCTTACAAATAGCGGGGGAGAGAAGGCAAGCAAAATGCGAGGGAGATAGAGAAAGATACAGGAAATTGAATGCAGATTTCCAAAAAATAGCAAGGAGAGATAAGAAGGCCTTCTTAAACGAGCAATGCAAAGAAATAGAGGAAAACAACAGAATGGGAAGAACCAGAGATCTGTTCAAGAAAATTGGAGATATGAAAGGAACATTTCATTCAAAGATTGCCATAATAAAGGACAAAAGTGGTAAGGACCTAACAGAAGCAGAAGACATCAAGAAGAGGTGGCAAGAATACACAGAGGAATTATATCAGAAAGAAATGGATGCCTCGTACACCCCATGTAGTGGGGTTGCTGACCTTGAGCCAGACATCCTGGAGAGTGAAGTCAAATGGGCCTTAGAAAGCACTGCAAATAACAAGGCCAGTGGAAGTGATGGTATTCCAGCTGAACTATTTAAAATTTTAAAAGATGATGCTGTTAAGGTGCTACACTCAATATGCCAGCAAGTTTGGAAAACTCAGCAGTGGCCAGAGGATTGGAGAAGATCAGTCTACATCCCAATCCCAAAGAAGGGCAGTGCTAAAGAATGCTCCAACTACCGCACAATTGCACTCATTTCACACGCTAGCAAGGTTATGCTTAAAATTCTACAAGGAAGGCTCAAGCAGTATGTGGACCAAGAACTCCCAGAAGTGCAAGCTGGATTTAGAAGAGGCAGAGGAACCAGAGACCAAATTGCAAACATGCGCTGGATTATGGAGAAAGCCAGAGAGTTCCAGAAAGACATCTACTTCTGCTTCATTGACTATGCAAAAGCCTTTGACTGTGTCGACCACAGCAAACTATGGCAAGTTCTTAAAGAAATGGGAGTGCCTGATCACCTCATCTGTCTCCTGAGAAATCTCTATGTGGGACAAGAAGCTACAGTTAGAACTGGATATGGAACAACTGATTGGTTCAAAATTGGGAAAGGAGTACGACAAGGCTGTATATTGTCTCCCTGGTTATTTAACTTATATGCAGAACTCATCATGCGAAAGGCTGGGCTGGATGAATCCCAAGCCGGAATTAAGATTGCCGGAAGAAATATCAACAACCTCAGATATGCAGATGACACAACCTTGATGGCAGAAAGTGAGGAGGAATTAAAGAACCTTTTATTGAGGGTAAAAGAGGAGAGCGCAAAATATGGTCTGAAGTTCAACATCAAAAAAACGAAGATCATGGCCACTGGTCCCATCACCTCCTGGCAAATAGAAGGAGAAGAAATGGAGGCAGTGAGAGATTTTACTTTCTTGGGCTCCATGATCACTGCAGATGGTGACAGCAGCCACGAAATTAAGAGACGCCTGCTTCTTGGGAGGAAAGCAATGATGAACCTAGACAGCATCTTAAAAAGTAGAGACATCACCTTGCCAACAAAGGTCCGTATAGTAAAAGCTATGGTTTTCCCAGTAGTGATGTATGGAAGCGAGAGCTGGACCATCAAGAAGGCTGATCGTCGAAGAATTGATGCTTTTGAATTATGGTGCTGGAGGAGACTCTTGAGAGTCCCATGGACTGCAAGAAGATCAAACCTATCCATTCTTAAGGAAATCAGCCCTGAGTGCTCAATGGAAGGACAGATCGTGAAGCTGAGGCTCCAATACTTTGGCCACCTCATGAGAAGAGAAGACTCCCTGGAAAAGACCCTGATGTTGGGAAAGATGGAGGGCACAAGGAGAAGGGGACGACAGAGGACGAGATGGTTGGATAGTGTCTTTGAAGCTACAAACATGAGTCTGACCAAACTGCGGGAGGCAGTGGAAGACAGAAGTGCCTGGCGTGCTCTGGTCCATGGGGTCACGAAGAGTCGGACACGACTAAACGACTAAACAACAACAAATGTAACAGAAGCATTCATGTCTTCCCTTTTCACCAACATTCTACCTCCATTCACATACAAACAGCCTGGGATCTAATTTCCTCTGCCTGCTCTTCAAAGATTTTCTCTAAAGAGAGACCTTCGATCTTAGCATGAAACACCACAGCACTAAGATGTGGGATAAAACCTGCTTGCTTTTTGAGAGGGAAATGCAACATTTCCACACATATCCAATGCTGGAGTAGGGATAAATGCTGCTTTTTATGTTGCCTAGAATAACCTATGTTGGGACGCGGGTGGCGCTGTGGTCTAAACCACTAAGCCTTGTTGTTGTTGTTGTTTAGTCGTTTAGTCGTGTCCGACTCTTCGTGACCCCATGGACCAGAGCACACCAGGCACTTCCATGGGGTCACGAAGAGTCGGACACGACTAAACGACTAAACAACAACAACAACAAGGCTTAGTGGTTTAGACCACAGCGCCACCCGCGTCCCAACATAGGTTATTCTAGGCAACATAAAAAGCAGCATTTATCCCTACTCCAGCATTGGATATGTTGGGACGCGGGTGGCGCTGTGGTCTAAACCACTAAGCCTAGGGCTTGCCAATCAGAAGGTCAGCGGTTCGAATCCCCACAATGGAGTGAGCTCCCGTTGCTCGGTTCCAGCTCCTGCCCACCTAGCAGTTTGAAAGCACGTCAAAGTGCAAGTAGATAAATAGGTACCGCTCCGGCGGGAAGGTAAATGGAGTTTCCGTGCGCTGCTCTGGTTTCGCCAGAAGCGGCTTAGTTATGCTGGCCACATGACCCGGAAAAACTGTTTGCGGACAAAGGTCGGCTCCCTCGGCCAGTAAAGCGAGATGAGCGCCGCAACCCCAGAGTCGTTCATGACTAGACTTAACCTTTACCTTTACGAATGACCTATGCATAGCAAACAGTACTGTGCACCTGCATGTCTACGTATGCACATGCATGCATGCACACACACACATTGGCCGCACACACAACTGACATGAGGCCTGCGAGGGTGGTGGCAAAGCGTCAGTATGGCTGTTGGACCAACAACAGTTAGTCACTCCTGATCTACAGAAAGCCACACCTACAGAAAACCACATGAAGAGTCTCATCTGTCTATGGCTGCTAATAATACTGACCACATTTAAAAGCAGAGCATGGGATCTGTGGAGGTAGAACTGTAGAAGTTGCTGAGGAGAAACATCTGTGAAAAGAGTTCCCTCACAGATTTCATATATTTTGGGAGAGGATGGGGCATTTTCATGCAATGCCAGAATGACTTCCGATGCTTTTACTTCAGGGGAGTGAACTGGGTGAGCACACGGATACGAACACTTACCAGGGGCAAACGTTTTATGGTAGCCAAATACTGCAGCAGGCCTTTGGCATGATAAATGGTGGGGTGCAGATCTAGGTTGGGGTTTTGCCATTGTCTGTTCAAGTCCTCTCCGCTTAAAGAACAGCGATGACTACAGGAGAAAGACAATCTCAGTAAGTTCTTACTGTCCCAAGCAAAAATGTTTCCCCCTCCAAGTAAGTTTGTGAGACAACTTTTGTGGCTATTTTGTGCAATTTTATTAAGACAAAAAAGGCGGCTCTTTAAAGTCTTGTTTTAACCGTTTGATTTTTTAAAAACCAGTTCAGTGAAAATGAATCATGATATTAGAAAGCTAGCCTGCTTGTATCCAGTATTTGTCTAAACTGGTGGGAATTATTACATTTTGCGATAGTAAATTCCACAGTTTAGCTATGTGCTGCATGAAAAAGTGCTTACTTTTGTCTGTCCTGAATTTCCCCCCATAAGAGCAAACTCTTAGAGGCCGAGGTGCCTTTCCTCCCCCTCCCCAATTTTTTTGAGGGCATTGCCCCCTAAGCTGGTGGGCATGACCATTCAAACGGTGTTTATGCACCACTTCATGTGAATTATTATGTGGGGCAGGGCTTACCTTGGGCCCCCTCAATATTTTATTCAAGTGGGCACCCATCACCCACATTTCAGCTTCACTGAAGACACGGGTTCTAGTGTTACTAGTGTTACAGGAAAAAGCCTATACAGTCATACCTCGGGTTAAAGTTGCTTCAGGTTGAGCATTTTTGTGCTGCGCTCTGCAGCGACCTGGAAGTAATAACGCGTTACTTCTGGGTTTCGCCGCTCGCGCATGCGCAGACGCTCAAAATGACGTCACACGAATGCGCAGAAGCGGCAATGTGCTGGTTGTGTTCTCTTCAGGATGTGAACGGGGCTCCGGAACGGATCCCCTTCGCATCCAGAGGTACCACTGTATACTTTTTCCACACCATGGATAATTTTACACATATAAAATCATGTTCTCATTTAGTTTAGAAAAAAGGCAAGTAACCCCAAATGCTGTAATCTTTCCTTATAAGCCAGTTGTTCCAGCACCTGATAATTTTGGTTGCCCTTTTCTGACTTTTTCTAGCTCTACAATATCCTTTTTGAGGTGCGACAGCCAGAACTGTACACAATATTCCAAGTGTGGCCACACCATGGATTTGTATAAAGTTATTCTGATATTAATTTTTATCGCTTTTTACTGATCCCTAACATGGAGTTCACAGCTGCTGCATACTGGGCTGAAGTTTTCATTGAGCTGCTCATTGAATATTGAGGCAAAAGGACAAAAGGTCCATGGCCTAAACTTGGTTTGGACGTGCCTAAGAAGCATAATCTTTGCTGCTGAATACACTTAAAAACTTACTTTCCATTAATGACCCCATCAGGATTAAGCATTGGTACAATTTTAAAAATATAGGATTCTCGTAAACTTTGGGCAGCAGGAGTATTACTCATGAGATATTCCAAAGTTCCCTTCATAACCCAGCTTGCGTTAGTCTCTCCAGGATGAACACGAGCACATAAGAAAATATAAGGACGGTTTCCTAAAAAAACACAAAAAACACAGCACAAGCAAAATAGCATGATACAATCACAAGTCACAGCAGCTTGCTTATTACGAATTGACACATATGACCTAGAACATGAAATGCATGTAATTAAAGAACTTGAATTCATTAAAGTAGAATATACATATGGCATAAAGTGTTGAACAGGTAGGTGTGGCCGCCTGGCATGTTTAATTAGGCCCACAAATTACGCTTTCCAGAACATCTATATGCAATTCACGTATCTTTTACAAAGCAGCCTGCATTCAGGAAAACAAATATATATATAAATTCTCAGTGAGAAAGAGAAAAACGTTGTACTTACTGAACTGACAGATATGTTCATAGTAATCTGACTCCGGCATGGCTGTTATAGTTACTATGGGACAGCTGTTTCCAGAGAGAGTCTCACACAAAACGTCTTGTCGAAAATATATCTGTTGAGGATTGTGTGTGGAGTCCAGTTTTTTGAGATGCATCTTCATGACAAAAATAATTAGACTGTAAGCCTACAGGGTTTGTTTCATCTTTTACCATAACTACAGGTTTAGCTTTTACTGTGCTTAAAAGACAACAGACACCACCAGCAGTTCCAGAACTGTTCTCCACCAGTATATTTGTAAAACAATGCAGTTTTATTTCAAAACAGAGTTTTTCTGAAGACCACCCCCCGCCCGACAGAAAACTGCTTCCTCTGTTATCAGAGGCCACCATACATTGGGGGGGGGGCACGTGACATCTGTAAAGTGTTATATGTATTCCTATGTTTATGGACCGTAACCTCTTGCAAACTGAATGCATTAAAGTTTACATTTATTATTTTTGTACCAACATCATTTTGTCAAACCCAGTCTCTAATCTGCATTGCTATGGCCTACAGCTGAAACAAATCAACTAGAGCCAACGTTGTGCTCTACATCTGCAAAGTCCTGGTTATTCAGAATTAATGCTAAACTTTTTACCACATTAGTTTACAGGAGCTTTACTTGTAAATTTTTATTTTTTTTACTTTCCTAAACTTTATGTATGAACATTTCAGCTGTTTTCAAACAGAAAGTGCTTTTGCATCTAGCTATTTTTGTGATCACTGTCAAGCCATGCTGTTAAAATACTTGAAATCGTTAAAGTAAAAATGTGCATAAACCAATTATGCCTCTATCTAAGCTCAAATTAACTCACCATTAAAGCTGAGTAAGTATATGGGTAATGGTAAGCAAAGTAACAAACATCATCCTTATGCTGGAAACTGACAGTGAAGGTAATTGTGTAGTAGGATTTTCCCTTCTGGCCACCGGCTGCAATGGAACTTCTTGAAAAGTGATTCCTAGAAACAACATGTTAGAATTAGCTTAAAGATGCAGTGCATGCTACAATTTATGGTAAATAATCTGCAGAGATGCATCACTCACTCAACTATTACCTTTAGTACAAATTAACAAAGGTTGAAATTTGAATTCTCCTTTTATTAGTTTTTATTTTTAAATTTTTATTGGAATTTTATTTACAACATAACACAACCCCCCCATCCCCAATACACAAATCCACCCTCATTAAACGTGAACATAACATACAGTGAGCATAAACTATTTCCTTTATGAATAATTATTAAGATTTTTTCTAATTACTGTATTTTTTGCTCTATAAGACTCACTTTTTCCCTCCTAAAAAGTAAGGGGAAATGTGTGTGCGTCTTATGGAGTGAATGCAGGCTGCACAGCTATCCCAGAAGCCAGAACAGCAAGAGGGATTGCTGTTTTCACTGCGCAGCGATCCCTCTTGCTATTCTGGCTTCTGAGATTCAGGATATTTTTTTCTTGTTTTCCTCCTCCAAAAACTAGGTGCGTCTTGTGGTCTGGTGCGTCTTATAGAGCAAAAAATGCGGTATAACTTAAATATCCATAAAGTCTCCTGCAGACATTAATCGAAACAAGTCCAGGTATGTATTTTAGGGCGCTGTTTTGTGAAGTATTCTCTGCATTTCCCCCATGCTTTTTGAAACTCTTGTCTAGTGTGATCTCTAATTGCCTCTGTTAATCTAGCCAGTTCAATATACTCTAACATTATTAGTTTTTAAAACAGTGTTAATTACGAATATAGTTAAGTTAGTTTTTCAGCCCATTTAATTCAATGTTTTATTTCCTCCATTTACAGTTATACTTACTTGTAGTAACAAATATCAGTTCCTACACGAGTCCACCAGGGTCTGCCATTTAGTGCATCTTGAACAGAGTACATAAGGGGCTGCATACCTTCAAGCAAAATATATTACGTGATTCAACATGGTTGCATGTATTCAGTGAAGAAATATACCCGTCTAGAGCAGGGGTCAGCAAACTTTTTCAGCAGGGGGCCGGTCCACTGTCCCTCAGACCTTGTGGGGGGCCAAACTATATTTTGGGAGGGGAAATGAACAAATTCCTATGCCCCACAAATAACCCAGAGATGCATTTTAAATAAAAGCACACATTCTGATCATGTAAAAAACACCAGGCAGGCCCCACAAATCACCCAGAGATACACTTTAAATAAAAGGACACATTCTACTCATGTAAAAACACACGATTTCCAGACTGTCCGCGGGCCGGATTTAGAAGGCGATTGGGCCGGATCCGGCCCCTAGGCCTTAGTTTGCCTACCCATGGTTTAGAGAGCATAGAGTTAAAGGAAACCTTAACTTTTTAATCAAGGAAAATACCATCTAATATATTAAAAAGTTATCATTCTGCATTCTGAATATGCCAAGATAAATAATCAACTAAGCTTGAGTGTCATTTTGATTGCTGAGAGTTCATAAAACTGTGTAACAATCTAACCCTTCAAAATATATATTTCTTTATCACTAGGGGGGAAAGCACCATGAAGGTTTTGTACATCTGAATAAATCCACATTCTTCCTAGGCACTTCTTTTGAATAAGAGAAGAAAAACAGGTCTTACCATAATTAAACTGACTATTTGTCTTTTCACAGTTGATTATATTAAATCGGTAGGCAACACCTGCTCGCATTCCGCTGGCTTCGAAGTAAAACCACTGGTGATAATGATTGCTGTTTATGTCAGAGTTCAGAATGAGATCATACTCGTTTCTAAAGATGAACAGAAACAAGTCTTAAAATGAAGAACAGCTTCAAAATTAAAAACGAAGTAAAACAAATGACAACATCTTACTTTCTGATCTGAATAACTTTGCGTAAATTTCCCGATTCAAATTTGGAGTTAAATTTCAGGACGTCTCCTTCATCTGGCACTGGACAGCTTAAAGAAATAAAATCACAGGGAAAGGAAAGTTATATATATATTTATCATTCCAATTTTATACTATACTATAAATATGGCTGGGTGCATATAATGAAGAGGGCGATGGAAAATAAATAGTAACAGTTCCTCCTTACGATGGCTACAAATAATCACTTTTAGTTATATGACTTTAATTATTCTGGGTTTCATATTCCTGGTTTCTTTTGAATCTGATTCAACCAATAGGGGAGAGCCTACAGGAGTTTTGATGTTGCTCATCAGTAGGATTATTCTAGGGTAAAGAACATCAACTGAAGTATCTATGTAATACTCAGTTGTCATATACCGTATTTTTCACTCTACAGGACGCACTTTTTCCCCTCCAAAAATGAAGGGGAAATGTGTGTGCGTCCTATGGAGCGAATGCAGGCTTTCGCTGAAGCCTGGAGAGCGAGAGGGGTCAGTGCGCACCGACCCCTCTCGCTCTCCAGGCTTCAGGAAGCTATCCGCAAGCCTTCGGAGCCCGGCGGGAGTTCCCACCGGGCTCCCAAGGCTTGCGGATAGCAGCCTGCAGCCCGAAGCCAAAACAGCGAGACGGGGCGCTGTGCAGCCCTCCGTCTCGCTGTTCTAGCTTCAGGATGGCTGCGGCAAGCCTCTGCAGGGCAGTGGGGTGCCTTCACCCCGCTGCCCTGCGGAGGCTACAAAGGATGTCCCTGAAGCCTCAAGCCTTTGGAGTGCAGCTGCGCTCCAAAGGCTTCAGGGATCTTTTGAGGCTGGCAGTGGGGGAAAGCAGCGCTTCCCCCCACCGCTAGCCCCACAAGCTCGGGGGGCAGCGGCAAGGCTGCACACAGTCTTTGCGCTGTTCCCCGACCTGCTCTTGAACGCACCTTGAACACACCTTGTTTTAGAGGGGGAGAACAAGAATTCCCCCCCCCCCTGTTCTCCCCCTCCTATGGTCCGGTGCGCCCTATAGAGCGAAAAATACGGTCTTTCCCAGCCTGGTGCCTTCCAGATGTTTTGGACTACAACTTCCATCAGTCCCAGGCAGTATACGTCTGTGTTGACACGGCCACAAGGAAGTTGTAGTCCAGAACATCTGAGGCTGGGAATGGCTGCCATACATTTTACTTTCCCCAACCTTTCTGGTCTTCTTACACAATAGGGTAGCACAACCCACCATGATGTGTGTTCACCAGAGAATAACATTTCTCACTGAATTTACAAAGACTTTTGCAAAAACCTCAAGCAGATCCCTGCTATTTGTAGAAATAAAACATCTAACTAACTCATTCAGGGATTTCCTTAAACCCAACAAAAATGTTTAAGAAGATGTTTAAATATTAGATTATTCTTTGTTTCTCTTGGAGTGACTTCCAGTGGAGTCAACCTGCTGATGCAATGGACCTCTGCTCAAATAGATGTTGGGGACCTCTGCAGCAGACTACAGGAGGGGGCGTGCATAGCTACGGAGGGGAGGGAGAGGAAAGGGAAATCCCGTCACATCCATTCATGTGACGTTGGACTCACCCATAAGATTTCTTTTAAAAAGTTTCTTAACTTGACAAAAATAATGGAATAACACATTCCATATAAGCAAGAATATGGGAATATTTGGTATAATGAATATCTAAGCGTGCAGTTAAATCGGCACACGTTAAGTTATTTAATTGCTTCAGTTTGCTACTCTACTGGCTAAAAGTGGTGTTTTTCAAGTTTCCAAGGTGGAATAACTTGGAAGCTTTTATGGAGTTTGTCAAAGAGAAGACTAGTAAGAGGTAGAGAAAGCACACTTTCAGAAGTTTGCTCACTAGCGCCAATCTTCACCTGCAGTGTGCATTCATAGGAGAGTGTTAGGGAAGTATTTTCAATTCACATTTCATGGACCAATGGTGAGTTACTTTCCCAGAATACTCGGCAACACACAAGTGTTTCACTGCAGGCATAGAGAGGGTCCTCAGAAGATAAGGAGGCACATACAGTCATACCTCGGGATAAATATGCTTCAGGTTAAGCACTTTCGTTACTTGCGGGTTTTGCTGCATGCGCAGTCAAAATGACATCACGTGCATGCGCGGAAGCGGCAAAATGTGACCTGCACACGCGCCGTTGCGTCTTACGTTCTGTTCAGGATGCGAACGGGGCTCCGGAACGGATCCCATTCACATCCCAAGGTACCACTGTAATGGGTTACATGAAGCTGCAAAATTTGAAACCACTTGAAGTAAATATAATAGTAAATCAAATCAACCTATTTTACCAATTAATAAAGTGAGTTTTAGGTTCTTTTAATTGTTGTTTAAATACAAACAATTACAACTGATATTTTAAGCTATAACTGCATCTCATTTGAGCAGGAATTAACTCCCAGAACTTTTACAACTATATGAATAGTCTAGGAAAGCAACTGGCTACCATTAACCTCACTTTCTCATCAGCTTCATTTTCTTACTCATTTTCTGTATGTATAAATTAATTTAAAACGAAAGGAAAACCAGACCAAAGAGAAAGTTAAAACAGGAACTTTACCTGTGAAACCTACCTGGGATTATCAAGGTCATACACAACTCTGTCTATGATATCATTAGGATGAATCAGCCTTTCAATATCTTGGGCGATTTTTGTCCTATAAAATAGAGAGAGCCCTTAGCTCATGTTTCACAATGAGAAAGGTACAACGCCAGTTATTAAAAATACATTATAAGGTAAGGAAAGACCATCAGATGAGGTATCTAATTTTGCATAGAATGTGATTATCTATCTGGGGGACACATCCCAATTATTTTCCTTATGGAGAGAATCAACCTGTACAGAAGACATCAAAGATTCAAGATCAAATGTTGGATTCCTTTTCCTTCCAAAGTGCATAATATCAGATATCAATTATTCTATCAATTAGTATTATTAGTTAAAACTAATTAAGCTTTGAGAACAATTAAGTTATATTAGCAATTCATGCAATTACAGCTGAAGTAAATAAAGTTTCAAAGAGTACTGTGCAGTGATTGGGTTAGTGTGCGAGCTTCTCACCTACGAAAACCTCTACTTAAACATGAGGTTATAAATAAAACGTACACTTAATGCAAGATTAACCATGTGACACAACTATCATTTCTGCGAAAATAATTCTATGCTCCCACTCTGTGGAGCATTATATCTGGTGCTTTTATTCTGTCATGTATAGATGCTGTAAGAACTCTTAAACCAGATGTACAAGCATGTCCGTAACCATGTGCACAGGAGACACAAAATTCCCTACACAAATGTGTTGTCTATGTCAGAAAGAAATCTTCTTATGCCTCATGGCACAGAAAGCCTATGCAGTTGGAAATACCTGCTCAGAAAAGTTGAACACCCTGGAAATTAGCTTTATTCAATAGCTAAATAGTAAAGAGTGAAAAGCACGTACAATAATAAAAACAAAGATTTTGATATTGAAAAATATTTCTCAATTGCCATTCTGTGTCTGAAAATATATCGCGACTGGTCTTGATATGGGATGTAGAAGTTGTGCCAAAACAGAATGAAGTTATCGTGTGGTAAGCTGACAGTGTGAACAAAATGAAAACCTACTGTAAACTATCATTCAGAAGACATATTCAGCACAGGCACCAAAATATAGAAATGAGTAGCTAAACTAATAACTAACATCTAATTCACAGCTTCACTCTTCTACTCTTGTCAAAAGTAATGTTTATACAATGTCAAGAAGGTAAGTTTAGAATCGTTAGCAAGTAAAACCTAGACACACTTGCCACAATTTAGTTTTTTTAATGTCACCGTTAAGGACCCATCTGACTACTGACATTTTTTAAAGATCTATTGCTACGGAAATTAGTCTTATTTTCTCCATCAAGCCTAACTAGGCTCATACAAACTTGTTTCTTAAGACAAGCCTGATATTTAGGATTACAGGAATAATATAATGTAATAATAATGTATAATATAATGTAATGTATAATTTAATATGATGTTTGGAATTATTCTGGAAATAATGTTTTGTTTGATTCAGTTCTTATATATTAAAATTATCTTAGAATATTTCTTCCTTTACAACTAAACAAAATCATTGACATACATATTCTAAGTTTGCTTCCCTGTTTATTTTATTATGCCTTAATATATTTTGCATATTGGTAAGTGGCCCAGCTCGCACATAACACTAAGTCAAGGTTTGTTTAGCCAAAGTGTAATTTATGAATGTCTGAACCCAGCTTAGCAGACTAACCATGGTTTATTTTCCGGCAACAAACCACAATGTGAAACCATGGGTGGTGACTGGCTTATGAAGTACAGTTTGCTTTAACTATGGCTTGGCACTATGTCTGAACACAACAGCTATGGTCTGTTTGGCAACTCCACCTCAGGTACATTCCAGGTTACAAAGGTAGATGGCAAGAGCAATTTGTGTGTGTGTGTGTGTGTGTGTGTGTGTGTGGTTTTTTGTTTTTTAAAAAACCTTAATTTGTTTGCTTCTGTGCAAGATGGCCCTTGGCTTCTTGAACAAACCATAGTTCAGCATTCTGTAAACACAGTCATTATATTAAAATAGTTTCCGAAGGAAAGTAGGAAAAACACATCTTTTAATGGAATAGTTTTGCGCATGCTTTCAAAGTCTACTTGTGACGCTAGTCAATTCAATTTTTTTTTGAAATTATCTTACCTAATTTTTCTCAATACCAGAGACCAACATTATCTGATTTGGGGGTATTGCCAAAACCTGAAAAATAGTATTAAGCTAGACACTGAATATCTCTCAGTGGTCAAGTTGTAATTACACTTATTTATTATTTTGGAACTTTGATTCTTTGGAGCCATGACTAACTAACAAACAGAAGCGTCAACACTTCTAGTACACCTTTGAATCTTTCACTCACTGAACGTACAGCGCAAGGCAAACCAAATCTTTAACTATGAATGTTGCTACATTTATCTGTAACTCGCACGTTAACATGAAATTCTTTGGCACCGTTACGAATGTGTTGTCACTGCATTTGTAACTGCACAAGACATATGCAACAAGAAGGGGTAGTGCTGAACCAAAACTGAGGTGCAGAGGGCATCTCCATCGCATTTTCTAGCTCTGGCCCTTCCAGTAGCAAATGAAACCTGATCTAATTTGTAAGGCAAACACTTGTAATTCTTGTTGTAGTCAAATTCTAACCTTAAACACAGGACCAAGAATGACAGCACAAAAATGTTGAAAGATTAGGACATCAGAACATTTGCATCTGGTGCCCTATGAACAAATGAAAGCAAGATCTTAAGGTTCCCCAAAGTCTTTCTGAGTGTTTTGTCAACAAATGACCAGCATCAGTTGCTCTACTTATCTGCACAGCATGCTGGGACTCTGGAATGACTGTAGATTCTACATAGCACCACACTACAAGCTTTAGTAGCAATTCACACTGTGTATTAGAGCAACCCCGTGTGTTTTTGACATTATGGAAAAGAAAGGAAGATTTTGAAAGAGAAGAGAGAAACCAAGATCATTTTTTAAAAAAAATTGATTTTCTGCCCTATCAATTTGGAATAAGGTTCAAGGAAACTGCACACACCCATTCACTGCCAACTATTGCCAAAAAGGAGTTCAAGAGACCCCGATGTTATGAAGGAGAAATATCCAATATTTCTTTCACATACATCAGAGTTCGCATGTGACTGCCAGCCATTCTCTTCTTCCTTGTGGAAGAAAGGGAATAAAGTTTGAGATTATGAAACACCTGTGAAGTCCAACTCCTTTTTTTTCTTTTTCACAACAACAGATCTTAGCATTAACATAGTACTTTAGCATGTTCACGGCAATTTATATACATTAACCCAGTAAGCTAGCTATACCACCTCCCTGTGAAACAGGTTGTTGTTATAATCAAACACTGCAAAAAAGGAAACTGAAGCTAACAGTTTACTGAGGTTCATGGCAGAATGAGAGCTAGACAGGGGGCTTCCCAGCTCAGCTCAGTTTGCTACTGCACCACATCTATCTCCTGCTTTATATATATATATATATATATATATATATATACTTCAGAATATTTATTCCAAGTTCTCAGTGGGCTTCATTATTGTTAAGGGGGAAGGAAGCTTAAGAGAAAACAAAATTCTGTGTTCAAAAAACATTGTCCCATATTAGCTAAGCGCAATAGTGACAAAGGGAGTTCCCACTCATGGAACAGGGTGTTATCAGTTCTTTACTTCCTCTGTAGCCCTTCTAAATCCCCAAAGACAGTTTCAGGGAGGTTCGCATTGTGGGGGATATAGTCTGAATTGTGGGGGATATAAGGGGAAATGGACTCCTCTGCACTGGCTCAAAGTCTCTTCCATTCACAAAAAAACGCTCTGCAATAAACCAAACAATATTTTATTTAATTTTACTGTTCACAGTACAGTCATACCTCGTGTTAAATATGCTTCAGGTTGAACATTTTCAGGTTGCGTTCCACGGCGACCCGGAAGTAACGGAACGGGTTACTTCCGGGTTTCGCCGCTCGCGCATGCGCTCAAAACAACGTCACGCGCATGTGCAGAAGCAGCGAATCGCGACACACGCAGATGCGGGTTGCGTTCTGCTCAGGATGCGAACGGGGCTCCGGAACGGATCCCGTTCACATCCAGAGGTACCACTGTAAATCGTAGCTTTAGATAATCCTTGAAACATGTTAAGAGAAATGGGAAACTCACCTCTGCACGCCGTAAGGCCTTTCAAGAATAGGCTCTTTAAACGGAGGTGGAAAGTGTCCAAAATAATCAGGATAAGCCACTTCTGAATATTCAGGAACAGACTTCGTATTTTTCACTACCTCAATATAAAGTTCTGGGTCGTGGAGTTGTAGCTTATCAGGCGCCTCCAGCATCACTTGCTCTCCCAGAGAAATGGAGCAGGAAATTTCCTCCTCTTCAGGCTCTGCTCCAGAACAGCACAGCTTGCCCAGCTGGACAGACCGTCCTTCAAACAACACACTTCCGCAGGATGAAGCGTGTTGAAAAGGTTTATTACAGGCAACTTCACTGAGGCTGGTTTTACACTCTTTTTTGGTCATGGCCCTTGTACTATAAGAGTGCTCATTTTTGGAAGCGTTTTGCAACGAAATTCTGTCAAAGTCTCTAACTATTTCATGGTTTAGGCACTGGCATGATGAGAACAATTTCTTGCGATCGCTTTGATTCTGTAAGCTATTGTCCGTGTTGCTATCACGGTTTACCAGACCCAAAAAGATGGGTCTTTTGTTACAGTCCTCTGTTTGTAGAGGAGCACCCTCCTTCGCAGGAATTTCTGTTGCAGGGTGTGCTGGAGATGGCTCCTCTCCAGCGGTAGGGACAACAATAGGCCCTCCTAGAGTTACATTGGGTGAAAAAGGCTTTGGTTCCTTGGAAACTAAGTCACACTCCTTAACATTAAGGAGAGAAAGGAAAAAGAGAAGGGAAAATCGTTATTTAGACACTTGATTTAACAATGCATAAATAACACCAAAACTCCTGCCCAGAGACCTTGCAGTCTTAAGTTTTCAAAAGTGGAAGAATGAATCAGAAGGGAGAATCTTCCAGTCAACAGCAGCAGAATACGTAGAAGCGGAATAAAAAACGAGGCGCCAAATGCAGGTGAACTTGTTTGCAAGAACAAGCAGAATGTGAAAAAAATGAGACTAGAGATGTATTTCTAAAGAGCTGACACACTAATGCAGAAATGGAAAAGGAATCACTTTACAAGCATAAGGAACAATTTAGCAATATGTACAAACAGCAAATATCTTATCCTACTTAGCATTTCTGAGAAGGAAAAGAGTAGACCCTGACAACAGGCTACATTCAGGGAAAGAGAATATCTCTGAGTCTGACAGGAAAGGGAATGTTGGACTTTGGCAGGACATGAAGAGCCCCACCATTGGCAATATCAGTTTGTTATCTTTAGATTTAAAAATTCACTCAGGAGCCGCTTCCAGTAAGATGTGAAATAGGACAGGGGGGGGAAAAGAAGTGGAGAGAAAAAGAAAGAGTCAGCAATATAAAGGTGCTTGGTGAAGCCATAGGAACAAAATGGAAAAATAAGGTCAAAAGACCATTAAAGTAGGGGAAGTCATCAGAAAGGGACAGCACTCAGAAAGACATCGAGAGAAGCAGGAAGAAAAAATGTCACAGAAACCAAAGACACAATTAACAAATTAACAAAAGCAGCAGATAGCTGAAGGAGGAGTGCTGAGAAGAAACAATTAGCTGGAAAAGGGTTATTACAAATCTTGGTTACAGTGCATTCCATTAAGTGAAGGCCATTCATTCAAGGAGTCAAGTAGAGAAGATGAAAGGGTTAGCAGCAAAAGAAAAAGCGAGGTCTAATTAGGTGTTTTTCTTTCAACAAGCCTGAAATCAGATGAGTAAAAAGTGAGCAATGTTATGAAGAAAAAGGAGGGGTATGCTAAGGAAGTGTCAAAAGAGCATTCTAACAGCTTATGGGAAAGGCAGATGCTGTTCCCTCCAGATGTTTCTGACTCTAGCTCCCACCATCCCTGACCATTGGCCCTGCTACGTGGGGCTGATAGGGAGTTGGAGTCAATCAAGATCTGGAGGGCATCACACTGACTATCCCTGCCTTAAGATCTCCACTTTAACTTACAGAAATGTGCAGGTTTATTTACAGGTGGCAACCAATTCACGTGGGGGTTCTGTTCCCGGCCCCTGTGAGCATCGGTGGAGCGTGAATAAACACACCCCGTCCTGCCTTCTTCTGGGTGCCAAAGGACCTGCATGTCAGCAACACTGCATCAACTGGACACACCTAAAATGGTTTCTGCTTGTACTTACTGTGGCAATTCATTTTCTTTCTCCAGTTCAGTTGTTTGAATAGCAACTCTGCAAGCTTTGAATGCTCATTTGTATTTCAACAGAAGTAGCAGCCAAATAAAACGCATCTTAGCAAGACTCCTAAATAAACTATGCTTTCATTATTATTATTATTATTTAAAGATATCAATGTCTGTACCTGAAAGTCCTCTATAAGTTCTGGGAAGAACTGTTCATACATTTTCAGATCTTCCACTGATCGCCCCAATTCCTGCTTTGGTTTCAGTTTGTTGATATCAGTCTCTATGTCATCATTCTGTTGGGGAGGAAGTGAACTTGCATTATTAAAAGATTTGTGGGATACACCATACAATTTCCAGTTTAAGAGAATGTCTAGTATTTTCTTCATACTGCAAATAAGGTTCTTTTGCACCTCAAGAGAAAATACACAAAAGCTCTTATTGACTGGCAAGCTGATACTGGAATGGATCCCAAAAGAAGGAATCTTCCTCCGTTCAACCCATTGAAATGAGTTTACAACAAGATGCTAACATGCTGGTTAATGCCCTGATTTGTTGGAAGTGTTGTGATGTATTGTGAGGAAAAATATACACAGATAATGATCAAATGAAGAGAAGAGTAGCTTCCTTTGTGCTAATATGCACAATGATGTTGGGTTGTGGCTTCCATGTATGTATCACTACCCCCCATCCACACAGTGAGAGTTCAGACAAATGGCTCAACATGCATTTTCAAAATGCTTTGCTTGAAACAAGACAATGCAACACTTGTCCCTTCCCCGGCTGTTTTTACAATTAATTCACAAGCAAATTTATGATTTGGAAAACACGATGCACGCACAAGCAATTTTTCTGAAAGCTAATGAAAATCATTGCGCAATATCTGAGTAGTATGCCCTCAGTTCCACTAACCTTAAAATCTATATCATCTTCATTATCATTTTCAATCTCGGACTCTGTTTCGGCGTCATCATTGTCATCACTTTCATCTACTACGTCATCCACTGTGATATAAAATGCTCTATAAGTAGGGCAGATGTACGTTTTCTACAACATGTACATCCCAGAAAAGAAATGATGCATGTGAAACTTTTCACTCTCCAACTGAAACCTAATACTACTTATGAAGTTAAATGAGACCACATGCTGCATATGTAATTACACAGATTCTCAATGTTACAGAAACAACTCTGTTAAACATAAGAGGACATGAACAATGTAAGGTTGAACAGAACAGTTAAGGCTATGCAAGCTATCGAAAGTTGTTCTCTGTATCATCCAGAGAGTAGAAAGAAATCTGGTAGTTTTTGCCCTTCTGAGGCACTCCAGCATCCTTGAATAAGGCACCTCAAGTAGAAGCCCAGGGGAGTACAGAATAGAATGATGGCTTATGTAACTGTTCCTATACAGGATTATTTAAATATGAACAAATTCAGCAGTTTTAGAGCAAGGCCTTTTAAGGGTGGAATTACATTTATCTTGACAAAAGCATGCTCCAAAACCTGCATTGGTTGCGAGTCCTGGAAGACCTGTTCCCTGCCTTGCAGGCCTTTTTCCACCTGGCCTGGGAGGGAGGGGCCCTGACTGACTCCAGCTACAAAAGCTGAGGTTGCTAACCAGACTCTTGGGCTGGGTAATGCTTCAGGGAGTGTGTTGCGGGCAGTGGTTGTTGTTATTTATTTTTTTGGTATCTTTATGTTTAGTGAAAATTGTTCAATTTGGTTGTGTACATTTTGATGTATTTTATTTATTGTTTAGGACTGCATTTGTTATATTTGTAATTATGTAAATGTTTTTCAAGTTATAAGCCACCTTGAACATAGTTTTAACTAGGGAAAGGTGGCATACAAAGAAAATTATGTATGTGTGCATGCATGCATGCAATGCAAATGCAGGAAAAGTTGTATTTGTGAGAAAAATAGCCTGTGGGCTTCTACCAAAGCGTATGTCTTCAATTCATGAATGGAAGCACAACTTTTTATTTTAAATACATTTCAAGAAGACCGTACACATGGCTGTACACTAGACCATACTCCCCAATGCACCCATTCATTGTCAACTTCAAACCTTAAGTGGATGAAGTGTGAAAGTACTTTCACTCCTGAGATACACAAGCAAATTATAATTTTAATGTTTTGAATGCTGGATTAATAAAATGAATTCAGGATATACAGCACACATTTTCAGACTCATTCTTTTGGATCTGTCAGGCTTGTTATATATTCTAAAGATTTCAAAAGGCAACAAACTTTGTTGCAGAATTTATCTTTGTGTTTTTGATTTTACTTAATCAAAATGAAAACTGAGGTGTCACATTTTGGTCTCCTATTTATGAGGCATAAATTTCAATCATCTAAATATATAATCTTTTCTTTAAAAGGGGGATATAAGGTTGTTGTTGTTTAAAAAAAAAACCAACAACATTCTGCATTGAACTGTGTAGTATTAAGACTTCAAAAGTAGGCTGCTAGAACAACCAGATAATTGTAAGCTTCTGTGTCTATGTTTTCTCCTAATTCTCATAGGAAAGCAGATATACACAAGACCATGATGTTTCAAAATTAAGCATACCTTCAGGAGGCAAACTATACAGCTGATACACTGGACCATTAACAGGGATGACAGGTAGTTGGAAATGGAAAGCACTTTTAATGGTTGGCAGTGGAAGACGGTTTTTAGGATAACATTTTCTCATGATTAGACTGGATGTGTTGACCAGCGGATCAAGCGTCCTTACTGCAAGGCATTCCTAGTACAATAAACAAGCATTATAAAACAAAGCACTGCATGTCAAATAATTTCATTGTGCACTATAGTTCTACTGTGGTAAAATGCTAGGAACTCTTGAAGAAATCTCTTCATTTTATGATGGAATATTTGCCTTGATTATGTATTGTCATTATTAATATACACACACCTTCAAATGATCTAAGCCAGGCATGGCCAAGCTTGGCCCTCCAGATGTTCTGGGACTACAATTCCCATCATCCCTGACCACTGGTCCTGTTAGCTAGGGATGATGGGAGTTGTAGTCCCAAAACATCTGGAGGGCCAAGTTTAGCCATGCCTGATCTAAGCAGTTCACATAGACAATATACAGAATACAATAAGAGACAGTTACAAATCACAAACTTCAATATATAATAGAGTAAACTTAGAATGGAGATAAAATGCAGTCTAATCAAGGCCTGAGGAAAAAAAGAAAGTTTTCAGTAAGTGTTGGAAAAAATATATAAATTTGGTGCCTGTGCAACACATACAGGGACAGAGCTCTACCAACCCAAATTTCAGTGACACATAACTGCTAACTGGAAACTGCTAACTGCCACATAACCGTGGGGCTTGGAGTTATCAGTAAAAATTGTAGCATAACTCTAGTGAAATGAACAACATTCATGAACTATTGCTCAAGTTCAAAGGGTGCCATAGCCCAAGGAAGCTGGGAAAGAACAAGGTAAATCTCATGTCCTCCTGATACAAGGTAGAGATGCTGGAATCACTGAAGCACAACTGTTAATGGAATTAAAATCAAAGTTCAAGCAGCAAGGAAGTTTTTCCACTAGAGCATAACATCCCAAGTGGGATGTTCAAGAATGACTGCAGTTTACCAACATACTGCAGAATGTTGCAAAGGACATATGTTCAGTCTTGGTTCAAATGCTTCTGCAAAAAGTCTATGACCAAATTCTGATTACGTACCTTAACCAACTTCAAGTAGGTCAAGTACAAAATAATGTATACAATCCAATTTCAAGACAAATGGCCTTGCATAACTGTAAAAACTAGAATGTCATAATTCAGTTTGGAACAAATCAATAGCAGCACATGTGTAGAATCTGCTGCCAAGAAGATTGAGGGAAGAACAGCATAACATTCAGCAGATTTTTGCATTTCATTTTGCTGCTGCATTTGCAGTAGATAGAGGTGGCCTTGTTCAGCCTTAGCACCAAGAACACTGCAGACATTGATGCTACCATACTGCTTTTAAGTACAGTCGGATCTCAAATGCCTTGGCTCCTGAACAAATCGGCTCCCAAAAGATCGAAACCTGGAAGTGAGTGTTCCGGTTTTCGAACATTCTTTTGGAAGCTGAACGTCCAATGGGGCTTCCGTGGCTTCCAATTGGCTGCAGGACCTTTCTGCAGCCAATCGGAAGCCACACTTTGGTTTCCGAACGTTTTGGAAGTCAAATGGACTTCCAGCACGGATTCCGTTCGACTTCCAAGGTACAATACATTGAAATCAGTTTTTTGTCTTCAACTGGTTTAAATCTCCATCTGAGTCTCCCTCAAAAACTATCTGAAGTTCCCCACTAACCCTTTCTAAGATACAATTCTTTTAAAATAGCTTTTAAAGATTTTTTTTTAGTGTACCTTCTCTATGCGTACTTCTTTTTTTTTTTATAAAATTTTTATTGGTTTTTCCACATATAATATAAAACAATACAAGAAACAAACACAAACAAACAAACATATAAACATGTATAATTTCGTAGATTTTTTTCATATACCCAATTTCGGCGACTTCCCCATGCCCCCCTTTTCTGCATCTCTATTTTAAACTTTTTTTTTTCCAGCAACCCCTGATCCAAATTATTATTAATTCCTTTCTTTAACCTCTTTCTTTCCTCTTATCCAATCATTTATCGCTGCAAATCTGTTATGCTTTACCCAAGACATTTTAGCACTCAGTAATTTTGCAACTATTTTTAAGATAAAGTTTAAATTTCTTCCAGTCTTCTTCCGCCGTCTCTTTCCCTTGGTCGCGGATTCTGCTCGTCATCTCTGCCAGTCCCATATAGTCAATCACCTTCGTCTGCCACTCTTCCAGTGTGGGTAGTTCTTGTGTCTTCCAATACTTTGCTAATAGAACTCTCGCTGCTGTTGTAGCATACATAAAAAACATCCTATCTTTCTTTGACACCAATTGGCCTACCATGCCCAGGAGAAATGCCTCTGGTTTTTTGTGAAAGGTACACTTAAGCACCTTCTTAATTTCATTATAGATCATTTCCCAGAAGGCCTTAATCCTTGGGCACGTCCACCAAAGGTGATAGAAAGTACCTTCAGTTTCATTACATTTCCAACATTTATTATTGGGCGAATGATAAATTTTTGCCAGCTTGACTGGGGTCATGTACCACCTATAAATCATTTTCATAATATTTTCCCTTAAGGCATTACATGCCGTAAATTTTATACCGGTGGTCCATAACTGTTCCCAGTCAGCAAACATAATGTCATGACCAATGTCCTGTGCCCATTTAATCATAGCTGATTTAACCATTTCATCCTGTGTATTCCATTTCAGCAGCAAGTTGTACATTCTAGACAGATTTTTCGTATTGGGTTCTAACAATTCTGTTTCCAATTTTGACTTCTCCACCTGGAAGCCGATTTTCCTGTCCTGTTTAAAGACTTCATTTATCTGATAATAATGTAGCCAATCTCTTACTTTAAACTTCAATTTCTCATAACTCTGTAATTTCACAATTCCACCTTCTTGTTCTACAATTTCCCAATATTTTGGCCATTTAGATTCCATATTAAGTTTTTTAACTTCCTTAGCCTCCATTGGTGATAGCCACCTAGGGGTTTTATTTTCCAACAAATCTTTATAGCGAATCCAAACATTGTACAATGCTTTCCTTACAATATGGTTTTTGAAACTTTTATGGATTTTTACCTTGTCATACCATATATATGCATGCCAACCAAATCTATTATTGAACCCTTCTAGGTCCAAAATGTCTGTGTTCTCAAGAAGTAGCCAATCTTTCAGCCAGCAAAAAGCTGCTGCTTCATAGTAAAACTTTAAGTCCGGCAGGGCAAACCCCCCTCTTTCTTTTGCATCAGTTAATATCTTAAATTTTATTCTGGGCTTTTTGCCCTGCCAGACAAATTTCGATATATCTTTCTGCCACTTCTTGAAACAGTCCATTCTGTCCACAATCTGCAATGTTTGAAACAAAAACAGCATTCTTGGCAAAACATTCATCTTAATAACAGCAATTCGGCCTAACAAGGAAAGTCTCAAATTTGACCATATTTCCAAGTCTTTCTTAATTTCTGTCCAGCATTTCTCATAATTGTCTTTAAATAAATTCACATTCTTAGTTGTTAAATTGACCCCTAGGTATTTCACCTTATTTGCTACCATTAATCCAGTTTCACTCTGAAACTTCTCTCTTTCCTCCACTGTTAGGTTCTTTCCCAATACCTTTGTTTTTTGTTTATTTAACTTAAAACCTGCCACTCGACCAAAAGCTTGTATTGTCTCCAAAACTTTTTTTGTACTAGTGTCTGGCTCCTGCAAAGTTAAGACTAGATCATCTGCGAACGCTTTCAACTTGTATTGTTTAGCTCCGACCTGAATCCCTTTAACCAGCTGGTCACCTCTAATCATATTTAGTAAAACCTCCAGAACAGTTATAAAAAGTAGTGGGGATATTGGGCACCCCTGTCGTGTCCCTTTTTCAATAGCAATTTGTTCAGTAACCACGTTGTTTACAATTAGTTTTGCTTTTTGTTCAGAATAAATTGCACCTATACCATTCTCAAAACCTTGGCCCACCCCCATTCCTTTGAGATTCTTTTTCATAAAACTCCAAGAAATATTGTCAAAGGCCTTCTCAGCGTCCACAAATATTAATACTGCCTTAGTGTTAATGTTATTCTCAAGTAGTTCCATAATGTCTATTATATTCCTCACATTGTCAGATAAGTGTCTTCCTGGGAGAAAGCCAGCCTGGTCTTTATGAATCTCACCCACCAAAACCCTCTTCAGTCTTTTTGCCAAAATGTCTGCAAAGATTTTGTAATCCGCGTTAAGCAATGATATAGGGCGGTAATTCTTAATTTGGTTCTTTTCCTTCTCAGATTTTGGTATAAGTGTAATATAAGCTTCTTTCCACGATTCAGGTGCCTTCTTCCCCTCTAAAATTTCATTACAGACTTCCTTAAACGGTTGAATCAACCAGTCTTTCAAAACTTTATAATATCTGGAAGTCAGGCCATCTGGTCCTGGAGATTTTCCCAATTTCATGTTTTGAATGGCTCCCTCTATTTCTTGCTCAGTTATTTTCTGGTTCAGAATCATTCTACTTTGATCAGATATTTTTTGTAGTCCATACTTTTTAAGAAATTCTTCCATCTCTTTTTCCTCCACCGGCCCTTGTGCATAAAGTTTCCTGAAATAACTCTGAAAACAGTTTCTAATCTCATTTGGCCTAAAAATGTTCTTTCCTTCAACCTCTAGGCTTGTAACCGTGTTTAACTTTTGTCTCTTCTTCAATTGCCATGCCAGAAGTTTTCCACATTTATCTGCCGATTCAAATGTCTTTTGTCTCATTTGTTTTATTTTCCATTCTATCTCCTGATTCATCAATTCCATATACTGTCTCTGATAAAACTTTATTTCTCTTAAAATTTCATGAGACTTTGGCTTTGATCTCAATTTCTTTTCACCTTCTTTTATTTTTTCCAAGATTTTATTTTTCTTTTCATTCTGCCTCTTCTTTTTCAGGGTATTCTGCTGTATCAGAAATCCTCTCATAACCGCTTTACTTGCGTCCCAAATTGTTCTTTTTTCCACCTCTGTTTTCAGATTTATCTCAAAGTAGTCCTTAATAGATTTCTGGGCCTTTCTGTACACCTCTTCATCTCTAAATAGGGAGTCATTCATCCTCCATCTAAAGGAGCCAGCCGTTGTTGTGTTCATTTCCATCTTTACGGCGTTATGGTCGGAGCATGTTTTTGGGCAGATTTCCACTTTCTTTATCTTAGGTGCCATTCCACTAGTTACCCAGATTTGATCAATTCTGGTCCAGGTCAGTTTTGCTTCGGAGAAAAAGGTTCCCTCTCTCTCCAGAGGGTTTCTTGTTCTCCAAATGTCAATCAGGTCCATGTTATCTGTCATTTCAAAAAAAGTCTTAGGTAGCCTCCCATCCTTGGAAACCACCTGTCTTAGTGCTTTATCCATATTTGTAGAGACCACTCCATTCATATCTCCCATCATGATTATATTATAATCCAAATAGTCCATTAATGTCTCATGTAGTTTCTTAAAGAACTCTGACTTCCCTTCGTTCGGAGCATAAATCCCAATTATCAATAATTTTTCTCCTTGGACTTGTATTTCTATTGCCAAATATCTTCCTTGTTCATCTTTAAATATCAACTTCGGGGCCAATTTTTCCTTAGCATAAATCACCACTCCTCTTTTTTTCACCTTATCTGATGAAATGAATTCCTGTCCCAGTCTTTTGTTAACAAGTAATTTTCTATGTGTTCTGGTCACGTGGGTTTCTTGCAAACAAATCAAATCCAATTGTTCCTTTTTTAAAATATGGAAAACCTCACGTCTTTTTCTGGGGAGGTTCAAACCGTTACAATTCCAGCTTAAAAATTGTAGAGCCATGTTGTTGCTTACTTTGTTGCTCCTCCAACTGCCCCCAGCAATTGTTCTTCCTTTGTTGGGGTCTGAAGTCCAAATGTCAAGTTCGATATATCCGCTAAGTCCTTGGCCTCAGTAGTCAGGTCCACCACTCCCTTCACCAGGTCTTCTTGATTTTTTTCCAGAAACTGTTCTTTATCTTGCACTGTTTTTATTTTAATTTTTTTCCCTTTATAATTAAAAGACAGGCCTTGAGGGTACTCCCATCTGTATATTATGTTGTTCTTCATCAACAGGGTGGTCAAGTCCCTGTAGTAGGTTCTTACTTCCAAGATATATTTAGGAATATCCTTGTAAATCTGAACAAAGGAGTCTTCAATCTCCAGAGATCTTTGATATTGTAAATTCAATATTTTATCTCTCTCCTCCTTGGATCTCAAAGTTATCAGGCAATCCCTTGGCTTCTTTTTATTCTGTCTTCTTCCCAGTCTGAAGGCCGTAACTATCTTGAATTCCTCCTCTTTCAAATTCACTTGCCAGAAATCCGAGAATTCTTTGGTGAGGTACTCTGCCAAGCTGTCCTGCTCACTTTCTGGCACGGCTCTCAGTCTCAAGTTCCTCTCCTTTCTCTGAAGATCTATTAAGGACAGGGCAGCCTCATGTTCCTCTAGCTTTTTGCAAACAGGTTCTAATTTAACTTGCGTTGATTCGGCTATAGTTTTTGCCTCTTCAGCAGTCTTACGAATTGCAACATTTTCTTCAATTAATTTATTTATAGTCTCTGTATTAGATGCAACACTTTTAGTATTCAAGTCAAGCTTCTCTGATAGCTCTGTTAGTTGTTTAGAATTTTCTGTACCTTGTTTAGTCAAAGCCTCTAGTGATTCATTAATTTTTATTAATGCTTGTGTCACTGTATCCATCCCTCTTTCCTGCCCTTCTCCACCTGCAAGGGCAAGGCCTGATATGGAGCCTCTTCTCCTTTGTGCAATTTTTGTTTTTGCTCTTGTTTTTATCTCGTCCTCTTGGCCTCTCATGTCCCAAGGTCGTTCCCACGAGAATTGTTTCCAAATGGAAAGCTCCACTGACTTATTCCTTACACTGTTAAATTTTCCCTCAGCCCTCTAGAGGGAGCAATTCACAGTTCAAAGTACAGGGAAACAAAGAAAAAGAAAGCAAAAAATGGCCACAACTTTTCAAATAATTTTCCAGTCAGAGAGCTGTTACTTTGTATCCTCAACCACCAACAGTAGCAAATAAAATCTCAACTTTGTATCCAACTTGCAATACACCACTTCTTCCCTTTCTTAAAATCCAATTTTTGAGCATGATTCCTTGATAGTGATAATAAAGATTCATAGAGGACTAAACAGATTAATACAGAACAGGGATATCAATTGTTAAGAGATGAGGTGATTGGGTAATGAACTGTCAAGTACAGATTAATTTAAATTTATAATGTCAAAAGTAGCAGATGAGATTGAATGCATTTCCTGTGATGTATGATGATTTTTCACTTGATGAAGAATAGCAATAATACAACTTTTAAGATTTTACCCATGTATTGGGACATGAACACAGGCAACTTGGTATTATCATCTTAATGGTACATATAAATACGCTTCACTGTGCATTCATAGCAATATAAGCTTTTTAAACACTTACTTGTGAAGTGTTGTACAGAATTTTCATCCCATTGACATCAATGAATGCTTTCCTTCCCAACTTGATGTTCGTAATGCTCTTTATAGACTGCAAGATGCCCTTGCGGATCAACATGTGTCTATGCCGACTATCGTGGCGATGCCAGTCGACGTAAATTGTCAAGAGCATTTGGACATAGCCTCTGTCTACGGCTTTCCTTGCATTTGTTTCTTGGAGGGGGGAAAAATCAAGAGATCTCAAGAAACTATAAGCAGTTACAACATGCCAAAATGTACCAAAATATGTAAATCTTTTTTTTTTTTAAATGTCTTTTAGGATAAAATGCATTGTAATAAAATATGCACTTAAATATTTCCTCCCCAATATGCTTTTGAAAAAATCTTTGCTGATTGCTGTGATTACAGGATGGTATGGACGTATGAACATATGCAAAATTGGCACAGACAAAAAATAGACTTATCTGCCCATATCAAGCTATAGCCATGAACAGTTATTACATACAGAAGTCAGTGTGGGGAAGCTATCAGAGTACTAGACTTAGACTGGGGACACTTGAATCAAATCCCCATTTAGGCTATTAAACTCGCTGTGCCCTAGGACCATCTAACATTCTTTCATCCCAAACTAACTCACAGTGTTGAAAAATTAAAATGGAAGGCCAGGATGAATGTATACATTTCTGAACAAACTGGAGAAAGTTTAGGAAACAAACTTTAATTTTTAATAACCCTCAATCAATAAAAATAGATATTGGAAGCAATTCCAAACAGCATGATGAGTATTGCAAAACAGAGATTGATCCAAAGTGTGGCTAACAGATGTATGCATTTTCTGCATATTTTGTTCTATTCTCTCATCAGAACAGCTCACTGATATAATAATCATGGAATTGCTGAGTCTTTCAGTACACAATACTGGCTACTAAGCTGCAATCTTTAAAATGTTTATTTTCAGTTTTACCTGTGTAAACACAGGGTGATTGCCAGCAAAACTTATTTTAATCTGCTCACATTCCATATCTTCTGAAATATTAAGGCACACACTTACTTGATTTAAGCAATGCAGCAAGGGTGTCTAAAGCAACTCTGTGAATATAAATATAAACAAAGAAACAAAAAACAGACAAACTATTAGATTTAGGTAACATTCCTGATCATTGATAAGCATCCTAACTCTGCATGTGACTGCAATCCTAAACATGATAAAGTGTTGAAAATGAATTTTAATTTGTTTTACATTCCATAAGCTTGGTCTACCTGCAACAGCAAGTATCTTTGGGGTAGTGTGAGTTGAATGGCTAATATGCACAAGAACCGGGCACAGAGCACATTTATACTCACCATGTTTTCCCAGCTGCCACGCCTCCCCTCCTTGCCCCCCTCCAACACAAAAATTCAGCACAGAGGAAGTTTTTTAAAGCTTAGTTAGCGCATGGGGTGACAGGGCAGAAGAGAGGAGGCCACAGACAGGATGGGGAGGACCCGAGTCATATCCCACCTGTGGGCTAAAAGTTCTCTACCCGTCAACTTCCGGGTTGGCGCCATCGTCTAATGGCGGATTCCCTCCGAGCTCCGGAGGGAATCTGCTCAACAGGGGTCGGGTTCTGCCGCGGCGGCGACGCGGGGACCCTTAGAAACCACAGGCGCTGAAGCCTGTGGACCTGGTGACTCGGTGGGCACCATTTGTGCGCCCCCCCGACCCGCAAAGAAGCCTTTTTAAAGGCTTCGGAACGGGGGACGGAGGGAGGTGTGGTGCTGAGAGTTCGACTGCTTCCCCTGCTGAGTGAAGCCGCATGCCATGGGCGGAGAGCGTTAACTTCTTCTTTTGAACTTTCGGATCAAAGTAACGACCCGTGAGTAACACGGTAATTGGACTTAAAAGGGAAAATTTTTTCTGGGAATTCGGCAAGATCGGGTAAGGTGCTAAAAAGGAAGTCAACCTGCCCGCCTTGTAAGCATTGTAAAGCAAGGATTTTATTACTAAGGTTGTGTGAATGTCTTTCGTTTTTTGTGGGAAAGCGCAATTAACTTTATATTGGGCCAATTTAAGTGACTGTGCTGGAGGATAAAAGAACGGATTTCACCCCTCCCCCAAAACCCGGGAGCGATCGGGCAGAGAGCCTGTGGAAGAGGTTTATAGACTTTGACAGCTGTCAAATTAGCTGTCAAAGCTGGAAAAAAAAAGGAGAACTGTGTCTTTGCTGGTTACATTTGATACAATTTGGTAACAAATTGTTAAAAACAAAGAAGAAAAGGTTAATTTGTCATTAAGTAACTAGAATCCCTCTAGAGGGGGTTCAGGACATTACAAAAATGGCTGTAAGTGGAAAAATACTGGCTGAACTGGAAAAGACCTTTCGTCTTCTGGGAAATCTACAGAAGCAGACAGATGCTTTGACTATAAGTGTAATAACAATGAAGGGAACAGTAAACAAAATTGCTGAACCTGGAAAGGATATGATTCAAGCTCTTGCAGATGAACAGGGAAGTGTTGCTGCTGATATAAAAATCCTTATAGCCAAACAGGAGAAAGAGTCTGAGTCATTTGAGATGATGGCTAAAGAGAGCCAGAGGCCTATTAAGTTGGAAACAACTGAAAATAAGATCATGACAATGGATGTTTGGCTGGAAGTGAAGAATGGAATCTGGAGAGATCTCCTTTTATGGGGATCGGAAGACATATGGAATATAAATATGGACAGTACAGAGTTTGGAGTCTTTGGGACATTTGAACTTATGAGAAGCAAGAAACAAGATTTTGGCTCCATTGTTAAATATGGAGGTCTGGCTGGAAGAAATATGGACTTTACTGGAACAGAGCCTCTTCGAGATTCGGAATTTAAAATAAAGGACTATCAAGAAAACCGGCAGAGAGAAATTGAGAGAGGGTTAAGTGCCTCGGATGTGAGATCGCCAGGCTGATTTTGGATGGACTGTTGGACTTTGGTTGGGGATCGAAACCGGGAAAGGGGGTGGGAGGGCTTCGGGAATTTAAAGGGGGTAAAAATATGATTCTGTTTTAATTAAGTTGGCTTTTGCCACTAACATAAAAATGGGGAATTTGGGGAGAGATTTGGGGCCGACCTTAGCAAAAGATTCTCAAAAATAAGTGTTTCGTGTATAAAGATTGGGATTTTTAAGTTTAAATAGGTTAATTAAATTGATGGAGGAATTTAGGGAAAGTATGTTAAGAATAAGTTTTGAAATATAAAGATAGAGGTTTAGAAGTTAAAATTTGTTTAAGATAATTGAAGTAGAGGAAATAAGGTAAAGTGGGGGGGATAAAAATTGCTGAGCTAAAAATTGGAATTGGAATACAAGAAGGGTAGGTGTGGGGAAGTCAAGGAAATTGGGTATGGAATATAATTATGGTAAACTTTTAAATTGCTGCTTTTCTTTTTCTTTTCTGTTTTGCTTTTTTTTCTTTTCTGTTTTCTCTTGTATTCTTTTTTGAAAATTTTAATAAACATAATTAAAAAAAAAAAGTTCTCTACCCGTGTTGAAATTAAATGGGCACAAGATGTAGATCACAACATTATGATGGAAGATTGGGTTAAATTATGGAAAACTGACTCAAAATTTACAGATTGTTCCCTATTGAAGGAGAACTACATGAAGATGATGTACAGATGGTATACAACAACAGTGCAGTTAGGGAAAATGTACAAAACTAGTTCAAATATATGTTGGAAGTGTAAGGAAAAGGAGGGAACATTTTATCATATGTGGTGGGAGTGTAAGGTAATTAAAAAATTTTGGGAAATGATATACAATGAATTGAAGAAAATGTTTTATTTAACATTTGTTAAAAAACCCGAGGCATTTTTGTTGGGGATTGTAGGGAAAGACCTGCCAAAAAAGTTGAAAAACATCTTCATGTATGCGACAACGGCCGCGAGAGTTCTGGTTGCACAAGGATGGAAGACTGAAGAAACCCCAACTAAAGAATCATGGCAAGAAAAATTGATGGACTATGCAGAACTGGCAAAATTGACATATAAGCTACGGGACAAGGATAACTGTGACTTTAAGGATGAATGGAACCTTTCACAAAGTATCTGAAGCGAATTGGACTCCTTGGCAGGTTTTGAATAAGCATCCGCAATTTTTTTTACTGATAATAATCAGCTAAACAGTTTGAGGATCTATACAACTTTGTAACATGCAGAAAATAGCAATATTAGAGAAACCAAAGACTGGAACTGAGGGAAGTCGAGAGGTGGGGTGGGGAGGTGGGTTTTGGGGGGGAGGGAAGAAAAATGGGGGGGGGGAATAACGATATGTTTTTGGATAATATGTCTTGTTATAACTTTGAATAAAAAAATTAAAAAACAACCAACAAAAAATGCATAAACAATTGAGTATCAAATACCACCCAATCTTCATTGGTTAATAAAATTCAGAAGTAATGGAAAAAGGAAAAAAAAAAGAAATAACTTAGGTAATCTCATGGACATCAGTGGGCCTTAATTCAAAATACATGTGCAAATGATCAGGCTGCATGTCTTTTGGGTACGTAATTAAGAATTCAGTTGTTAAAAATAGATTGTCTGGTGCATTTATGTTATCATCAATTCATTCTTCTTTAGTTCTGTGAATGTATCAGGTGCTGGTTTTTGCTAGAAGGAACTTGGGGGGGACAGACCCAAAGCCCTGTAGGGCACACAGAACAAGCCACATGGTTCTCTGGATTGTGGCCTATGAAAGCAGTAGATAGGCTATTTCAGTATATTAAGTCTCAAGGACAAATACTTGAAAACAGAGATGAATTGATTCAATTGTTTTCAAAGACTTGTTTAGCAAAATGACTTCAACTGGCCCATACAAATCACATTCTCCTCCCCACCACAACTGCTGGGTTTTATTTATCTACTGTTTGTACTTAGATCCCACTCTTCACCAAATGACCCCAGGGTGGGTTACAAAAAGCATCACAATTAAATCGGGTGCAATTTACATTCAAGTTGTAAAACAAAACTACAAAACGAACAAATGTCAAAGTTAACAAAACAGCAGCACAAAATAGCAATGTAGTATTAAAATAAATACAGTCCACAATATTAAATATATATATACATATATATTCAGATTTTCTACTCACTTCATAAGACTGGTGTTCTTTTTGCTAAAAGGACCAATTATCTTAAATATCAATTCCACGAGTCCATTCCTGCCCAAGGATACAGCATTTACAGCTGAAATTTTATAAAAAAAAGTTACACCAAAGTGCAAAGTTATAGATATAAATGCTTACACTTGAAGCAAGGCAAATATAACCAAAACACCATCTTACCTATTTATATTTCACTAACTTAGCATAAGAATCCCAAAACTAAGCATTCAACTTGAAATTCTGTATGCGCATGTCTAGGGAAGTTTCAGGATACCTAAATGCTACTTATATGTATAAACTCTAATGCAGAACATCTGCTATTACACTGGAATGTTAACTATGTTTTACAGATATGCGCCTGTTGGCTATTGTTTCCAGAGCACCTGCACCTATCAGAACCTGTGCCTTGGTTTTTGAACATTTCGGAAGTCAAATGTACCTCCAGAATGGATTAAGTTTGGCGCTTTTGTTTTTCCTATTTATTTTGTGTGGTTTTTTTGTTTTGTTTTTTGAGGCTTTTTCGATTAATTTGTTTTTGTGACTGTGTGGAACTCAGTTCACCTACTGATTTATTGATTGATTCTGTGACTGTGGAAATGGATAAAAGCAATCCAAACAATGACTATCATCAGTGCAGGTAAGAAAAAATAATAATTTTAATTTTTATCTACTACAATACTGTCTTATTTATTCTATAGTACAGTACATTGATTATTGCTTTCATTTTATGGATCAATGGTTGTTTTTAAAAATCTGGAACGGATTAATTCGTTTTTCATTACTTTCTATGGGAAAGCGCGCCTTGGTTTTAGAATGCTTTGGTTTTGGAACGGACTTCTGGAATGGATTAAGTTTGAGAACCAAGGTACCACTGTACGGCACGAGTGTTGGCAAACTACACTACTTCAGTGCATTTGTTCACTACCTACTCTCAATATTTCTATGATCAGAGAGGTTTTCCCACGCACCCATAAAAGACCTGCACACCCTAAGACTGCCAGCAGAAATGTGTTCAGAACTGGTAAGCAACATTTACTTTTAGGGCTGTTACAAATATAACCGGACTCTGGAGAGGTTAACCCCAGGGAAAAAACTGGATTTTGGGGGCGGGGGGAGTGGGGGCAGGTTTCTTCCATTATTTCTAAGGACATTTTCCCAACATAAAAATTGGCAATTTGGGGGAGCTGAAAGTAACTTCCTATGAAATATTTTTTTCCTTTTGGAATGAGTGCAGCTGTGTCCCATGTTATTCATGCTCAGAGTAGACCTATTTAAATGAATAGGTCTGCCCCCCATCCATCACCCATAGGAGTGATGTCAGCTGCTTGGTAGGTGGGCATGGTTTTTAAAAAATGACATCACAAGCTAAATTTGACACACAAGATTGGCTCTCCAGCAACTTGCATTTACATTTTTGTAAAATGTAAATGCCAACTAAGGCATTTACATTTTTGAGGATGCAATTCTATGTCTGCTTACTTAGGAGCATGCTCCAGAGTAGGACTTGCTTTTGAGTAAGCATGCACAAGATTGCATTTGGCATATTTATGAACGTTACAGAGCAATGCTCTATGCTAAGTTATAAATAACTTAGGGCTGCTCTGTCCCCTTGAAGTTCCTCAGAACACCAAGCCACTCTTGCTTCAGAGAAGACGTGGTTAAGTCATTTGTTTTCAGCAGCGCACAGAAACGCCGTTTACCTTCCCGCCAGAGCGGTACCTATTTATCTACTTGCACTTTGACGTGCTTTTGAACTGCTAGGTGGGCAGGAGCAGGGACAGAGCAATGGGAGCTCACCCTATCACGGGGATTCGAACCGCTGACCTTCTGATCAGCGCCACCTGCGTCCCTCCACTTCAACATGGGACCCTCCTATAGGCGCCTCCTATCTTCCTGTGCTTAGGTTCCCCACTTCCTTGAGGCTTATCGCTGCAGTTAGCACAGAAATCGCTGCCCCTCCTTCCCTCATTACGATCCTCCTGTATTCACCCCAGCAGCCTTCCACCTGGCTTTTAGGAATTGAGGTTAATACGATCCTACTTAGCCCATGCCCAAATATGCTCCTATAGCAAGCGTCAGAGCCTATAAGGCTTTTCCTGCAGCCCCACCTCCTCCTCCATCCTCAGACCCTGTCTTTTGCCCCCAGGCCCACACTTCCTTCTCAGCACTTCTGCTTTACCATTGTATGATGCGAGAGGCAGTGCACCTCCAGCCTCAACCTGTTTCTTGCTGCTGGGGCCTCTTGCAAGCACTCACAGAAGCACACTATCACTAATGCCTCCTCGCAGAGGCACCTTACGTTGTTGAATGTAGTATCACCCCATTTAGGCCTATATGAAAGTAAGCACTGAATATATTTCCATTGCCCCCCATAATTGTTTTTTTCCCCTTTAGGGAAAAACGTTTTTGTTTGTTTTTTACAGCTTCAGCATTTCTGGAAATTTTACTATGCTAAGACACAATTCTTGCTTAATTGTGATTAAGGCACTGGGCCAAAAGAATCCTAATTCTAAGCCCCTCTCCTCCTGTTACTGAATTCCCCTTGTCCTTAACCATTCTTGAGGGTTACGTTGGCAGTAAATTAATAATGGCTAAAACTAGTGCAAGTTTGCTGGCAAATCTTCAAGGGAATCCTGGTTATCATTAGGTATGGTTAATGTTAGCGGCACAACATTTAACTAAGGTGGAGGCTATATATCAAATTGAATTCAGTGGGGCAAAAGTACACATGTGCAGAACTGAACTTTAAGGCTGGCAAAATCTTTTCCCCTCTACCCACTAAAATTGCTAGATCTACATGCCTGCTCACGAGTTAGAAAGCCAACATACAGATTTTTATAAGAAAAGATAATGCCTACTAGCATTCAGCACTAATGTAAATGGGAGATGAAGGTCCTCTGATCTTTCATATTAAACATCTTTGTAAACTGAGATACACTGAGAGAAGAATGTCACGGTACTTACAGTTAGTTGAGTAGACTCGTAAAACTTGGAGACAAGGTAATATTAACCTTTGATTCTGCAAGTTCTGTTTCACTAGGTTAAGAGTTATATTTAAAGCACCATTAACTCTGGCTTTTACTCCGAATTTTTTATCTGGAAATTCAAAAGGAACAGCAGCAATATTAGAACCCATGCAAACTATAATTTGGGGTGGGAGGTTAGCTAGCCACAGCTTTTTAGATTAAAAAACGGCAGTACTTATTTACTTATTTATAAAATTTTCTGCCTTTCCACCATAAGATCCAGGGTAGGTTACAATGACCTTAGTAAAGACATGCCTCTTCAGCACATAGCAGAAGCTGAATAATGATGGTTGTAGACACACCTCATTGAAGAGGGAGGGTCCACAATTTAGGCTCTACCACAGAGATATACCTCTCCTCGGCCACCATTCCCTGCAATTTTTGGGGTGGTGGAATTACTACAGGAGCCCCATCAGGGGCTCATCTTTCAGATATTTGGGGGTCTAAGTTATACAGGGCTTTAAACATTGATGTGAACAACTGAACTGAACAGAGAAACAAACTGGTAACCAAAACAAGGAGACTGCAGTGACAGAACCCACAAATCACACAGCACAGGAGAATGAATTACCCACAGAAGGTGGAAGAGAAGTTCATGTTAGTCTCTGAACAATATTCACTTGATTTGTTTCCCTTCCAGCCCCGTGCATGGGTTGATCTCAGTAACATAGTTTGGTACCAAGGAGGCCCTACATAGGGCTATTGCTCAGTAGAACAGACCAAGCTAAGCAGAGGCCCAAGATTCAATTCCTGGCCATGGACTTTTTGGGAAAAGAGACCTGCACAACCTACAGCCAATCTGTGCAAATGATACAGGAACCAATTTACTAATTCAGGTGCCTCAAGTGGCCCCCAGTTTGGCTTTAGCATGCCAAAACTGTTCCCCATATGAATTTGAAAGCCTCCTTCATAGTTAAATTAGAGTACCTTCAGTTTATTTCCCACCTTGCTATCCATTTCCCCACCTCCATTACACAATCTCGCTGCATACAAACGGTATCACACCTGCAACAGCCACTGGAAGAAGAGTGAGATGTTGGTGCCTCCCCACTCAGATCTACCATTGTTCTTCCAAAGGTAGGGTGCAGTTTTGTGGGGCAGGAACTAGGCCCAGTTTGCATTGTGTGTCCAATCCTGAACACAATCAAAGTGAAAAACAAGTGGCTTATGGGAATGTCACTATCTGCTAATCCTTAATAGAACAGACCTGCAGAAGAAGCAGTCACGGCTTTTACTGAACAGTGCCAGTAGCAGAATGAGTTCTGTTTTTTGCAGGGGTTCTGAGCCTGGGAAAGCCACACGACGGTAGCTCCACAAAGACAACATATGCAAGAGGTTTTTAGTTAGGTTTGACTTACCTTTTGGGCCAATTTTTGCAAGAAGAGAATGAAGCAGCACCATTAATTCTTCATTTAGAGGGGATTCTTTGCTGACATTCACAAGCAATTGCAGTAAAATCTGTGTCCCTCCTCTAGAAACAAGAACACTTGTTCTTCTGCTACTGCCTAGAAATAGAACATGAGCCATTAGCAGCAATGCTAAGGTATTCAGATTTTACTACCAACTCTTACTTTTTAATAATATAGTCACAAGTATAAGGTCACATGTATAAGGCCGGTCATATATAAAAGGCCACATGAAGTATTTATTCTCTTTATGGCAGAAAACCTTAGCTATGTAAGTGTTTCTAAACTATCTAAGACTATAACAATTCACATTTATTAGATAAAAGACACTACAAGCCTAGACAGATGTTACAAATTTGCAATTTAATATAAAAACACACCTGCTGCCACCAGTTCATTTAGGATGTTCAAGATATTTAGCGTAGTCTGAAGATCTCGGGTATTCTGAAATGAACAGAATATTTCATAGTTATCATATTATACCTTTCATAATACATATATGCAAACACTTAAAGAACCTCTTAATGAGGGTGAAAGAAGAGAGCGCAAAATATGGTCTGAAGCTCAACATCAAAAAAATGAAGATCATGGCCACTGGTCCCATCCTTCTGGCAAATAGAAGGGGAAGAAATGGAGGCAGTGAGAGATTTTACTTTCTTGGGCTCCATGATCACTGCAGATGGTGACAGCAGTCACAAAATTAAAAGATGCCTGCTCCTTGGGAGAAAGGCGATGGCAAACCTAGACAGCATCTTAAAAAGCAGGGACGTCACCTTGCTGACAAAGATACGTATAGTTAAAGCTATGATTTTCCCAGCAGTGATGTATGGAAGTGAGAGCTGGACCATAAAGAAGGCTGATCACAGAAGAATTGATGCTTTTGAATTATGGTGCTGGAGGAGACTCTTGAGAGTCCCATGGACTGCAAGAAGATCAGACCTATCCATTCTTAAGGAAATCAGCCCTGAGTGCTCACTAGAAGGACAGATCCTGAAGCTGAGGCTTCAGTACTTTGGCCACCTCATGAGAAGAGAAGACTCCCTGGAAAAGACCCTGATGCTCGGAAAGACTGAGGGCACAAGGACAACAGAGGACCAGGTGGTTGGACAGTGTTCTCGCAGCTACCAACGTGAGTTTGACCAAACTGCGGGAGGCAGCAGAAGACAGGAGTGCCTGGCATGCTCTAGAAATTCAAACTGTGCAAGAAACTTAAGTCATACCGACCCACTATTATACCATAAATTAGTTTTTAAAATAAAAATAGTACCTCTAAAGTTGATAGAATAACTTCTATTCCAGTTGAACCTTTTGCAGTCATTTCCTTCCTGATTTTTTCTGAAAGTTAAATACATGTGAGCACTTGATAAACCAGGAAATTAATTTCAAATGTGGGCAACCAGATAGTAGCTGCTGAAAAGCATAAAGTTCAATAGTAAAATATGTTTTTAATCCCCAATGGTGATTACTTTAATTAATAAATAACAATCTACATTGCAAAAATACCAGATGCTTGAAATTATTCCTTTTAACAATGTAATAATTCCTACCTATCTGCATCAACAGAAATTAAAGTAAAAGAAGACTATATTAGGAATGAACCTCATTATAAAAAGGGAACTTTTTAAATACTGAGAACTCAGCAAGACTGGTAAAGAAAAAGCAAGCGTTATATATGTGATATAACATTGTGCCACCAGATGGCGATGTGGAGTCCCATTTTTCTCTACTCGTTTTCCCAGTTTAAATTTACAACGTTTTAAACTGAAACGCTTCTTTGATGTGTCTACACCCAGCCTGAGCTAAGTGACTACATCTTCTAAGCAGGAAAAAAAGTGTTCTGTTCTATGTATGCAAGCATACTGACTACAATTTACAATCAGAACATAACTCTGTACCATGACATATGGGATGACATATATTATATACATAATATTTTCAAGAAGAAAGTGCATATAAATTTAAAGGCTGATTTCAATGTACAAATATTTACCTTGACTCTGAGCCAGGTGGAGAATTTTTGATGTAACATATCTGGTAGTGTCTGCTTCCACCAAACATTCTGTGTTGATTTTTTCCAGTTGCGACAGCAAACCCAGAATCCGAGAATTGTTTGTTAGACTGGAGCAAATAAAATTATTATTATTATTATTATTATTATTATTATTATTATTATTATTATTATTATTTGATATTGTCACTTTTAATATGACAGGCATTTTTCAGAGTGGCATTTTAGGAATGCTTAACATTAGGGTGATGATCCAAAAATTAATAATTAGTTACAGTAATTACTCTCAGGTAAGAATGTAGCCTTGGTCTTCGTTTAAGGTTGACACTGTGGAAAAACAGGGTCCTTGTGCCTTTAAGGGCTGTATGAGAAGCAGAAATTGAACAAGTTAAGCCCATTCACAATCAGGGCCTGAAGCCAACTTCTACTGATAACCATGATGTTGTTGGGACAGGGGAGTAGCAATTACTGTACTCTCTAATTTTCTGTTATGCCATGCCACCCTATCACAGCCATTCGGTGTTATGCTACACCCACTTGGCAGCCAATTTTTGACTGGCACCCACAACACCCTCTCAAAATTTGTGATGCATCTATTGGTCCCAAAAAGTTGGGTGACCCATGCTTTAAAGGTTCCAGTTATCCATTGTGACGTCACACTCTTAGCCAGGGCTACCATCCTAGAATCCATTACACCCAGAATTTCTGATGGGAAAACAGGAGAGAAAAATCCTCCCTTTTGACATGGCTGCTGCTTTCGAAAAGCAGGGGAGGGAGTGCTGGTGATGGCATGAAACTTCATCTTCTAAGAATTCCTGAAAGCTCTGGAGAGGAAGGGCAGACATTTGAAGACTTGTTTCCGGTTTGGATTCAGGTCCTATTAATACCTTGGTTTCTATTCCAAGCCAGTCTCAGACAGACTTTCACACCATCTCTAGTTGAGACAACAAGAATTTCCCATCTTGGCAGAATTTCAGTTCTGATTAGTATCAAAAGGTCCATTAATTAATCCATGATGTAGCCTTAACATAGCCCAAGAGAAGAAATATAAACTGCAAAAAAGTGGAAGTTTATTCAAATAAATTTTAGCTTTATCAGGCAGCCCAGTGATTTACATTTCCACACTGAGCTGCGGGAATGTGATTAAGCCATGTTTTTCATTCTATAATACATTTAATTAAGAATATTTCTAACGTAAAATGTTTTCATTTTAAAGGAAAGTAGTTCCACTCTCTGTCATGGATCCAGAGGCAGCTGTCTTTTGAAACTCTCAAACTAAAATAGGCCAACTGGATTTGACATCAGGGGCAGACTCAAGTATCTGATGCTAACGATATCACTTAACATCTTGCTTTACCTGGCCTGAAATCCAGGAGGTGAGGATACCTCTGTGTTCACCTCTTCCTCTCACCCCGGTTCAGGACAAAATTCATTTTGCCTTGTCAGGCTAGGCATATGTCTCTGTGTCTTTAACAGCAGCCTTTAAGGCAGGGGTGGCTCACATGGTTCCCCCTCCCAGTTCTTGCTGACTCCCAACTCTCACCAGCCCTAGACAATATTCACTCCTTGGGAATGAGTGAATATAGAGGACCACAGGCTTCGCATCCTTGCTTTAAAGCAAGAAGATACACAAAATCATCCATGGAGACAGGGCTGAACTGGACTAGTTACAAATAGCACTTTAGGTTGGTTGGTTGGTTGGTTAGTTGGTTGGTTGGTTGGTTGGTTGGTTTGAAAGAACTGTTGATTTTGCATAGATTGAGATAATCATTGAATTGTTCACAGATCAGGGTGGTATTTTTAAGCAATTGAGTTAGTATGAGGTTATTGTTTTTATTTTTATTGTATCTTTATTACGGCCATTGGCCCATCACACGACAGTTTCCCATACCAACATAATGTACTTAAACCTCCAAATTTAAAACCGCCAAGACTTACAAAAAACAGACAAGAACCAAAGCAAAACAAAAACAAAAGACCAACATCATACATTACAAGAAATTTGTAACATAAACATCGCCCTCTACTCATAAATTAGTAGAAGACATCAATGGTGAAATCACCTAATTACATCCTAAAACATAGATCATAGTTTAAAGAGATTATCCGAGCCGCACAGGAGTCCGTTTCTCTTCTTTAGGGATAGGACACTGATCAAGAATCTGGCAACCATGAGTGATCTTAGGGGGTCATCATCATTTAATAGATATCTCAGTTTGGCTTCGTTGTTAGTATGAGGTTGTCATGAATTCTAGAACTATCATCTGAAAACAGAGTATTTTATTTACTGGAATGCTCAAATAGCAATACTCCTAACACGTCCACTGAGTCATCATCGGGGCTCAGAATGGTCATGGATCTCTTACACACTTTTACACACACACCTCAACTTACCTCTAAGCATCTACAGTGTAACACAATCTTTAAGCCATTAATGGCATCCAAAATGTGACTCCACTGGTAGAAGTACACACATTATTTTTGGAGTGATATCATTATGTAACTTTCCTTTGCCATTGCCTTTCTAGAGTGACAAAACGCTCCTGTTGCATTTAACTGGCACCATAAGCCATTCTGCTTGTCAAGCTTACCATGCAGCTAGCTTATACAGCAAGTGACAATTTGTTATACACGTTACAATGAAATATGGTTAGCTGCAATAAAACTGAAAGTATATGGCACTAGTTTAATAAATACTGCCACTGCTGGTTTACCAAAGATATGATAAATCACTATTCTTCGCTCAGCAGCTTGAAAACAGTTCAACTGCAGTTAGAAAATGATTCTGTATTTACCACCAAGTTGCTCTAAGACAGAGATTGTCAATGCCGTGCCTTCCAGATGTTGTTGGAGTCCAACTCTCGCCAGACCCAGCAAGAGTTGCCAATGGCCAGGGATAGAGGGAATCAGAGCCCACCAACATCTGGAGGGTACTGTGCTGGCTATTCCTGCTGACATATGGCTGTATTTCAATCAAATACTTGTAAGATGCCCCAGGAACTTGGTGGAGGTTGGGGTATAAACAAGCCTCATCTAAAATTCACAAAACTATTCTAGTAAGAGGCAGCCACAAACAGAGGTACCTCCAGTTACAAATGGGATCTGTTTTGGAGGCCCAGCTGTATCCCGAAAATTTCGTAACCGAAGGACTGCTTCTGCGCACACACAAGTGGCAAACCCACTTCCGGGTTTCCTGCATAACCTGGAGGTTACGCAACATGAGGTACCACTGTACTCCTGCATAGATACTGCAGTAAAACATGCAGCAACACAGAAACTGATACACTGGCACACATTCAAATAACCAAGGGTCAGTGTAGCAGGTAAAAGCTATCTCAAGGTTCCAAGCTCTATTACATCACGTCAAAGCTGGCAACTTTGCACAACTGGCATAATCCTGATTACGAAATTGTATGTGCCACTTGCACAATTAAAGCTGCCCACCAATTTGGTAGGATGACATCCATATAAATGTAGATGTGTTTTGAAAAAAAAAACACCTCCAAACTATATATAAACACACATTATTATTATTATTATTATTATTATTATTATTATTATTATTACTACTACTACTACTACTAATCTAAAAGTAGAGTTGAGGTGGTTTAAACAGGCAAACTATTCTGAAAATACTTTAAAAGTTTAGAGGAAGTAACATTCTCACTTATTACATCTTTCAGAAAGATTAGTCTCTTCCATGTGATATATGGAAGTTTGTTTTAGGACCAACAGCTAAAAGTATAAGAAATAGGAACTTTCTAGAGATTTACTTTTAGGATACTTAGAGCACCAGCAAAACTTAAGTAACTGGAAACAGATACCCTGTTAGGACTAGTCTTAAAATAAATTGTTATGGAGATCCCAACCACTCTCAAGGCTGATATGAAAATAAACTGAGCAGCTGGAAGCAAAAATAGATGTTAAGTAAATAGTAAGTATAAATAAACATTAAATAAATAGTAAGAATGTTTCCCTTAGCATTATCATCATTCCACAGGCTTTTCCACTCACCGGGGATTAGTTCCTACAGGCCAAGGATGAGAGGAGTTGTCAGATCCTACCCACTTCCCAAGTGGTCTAAACATCCTGACTCTGATATGGATCCGAGTGCTGCGCCTCATGTTTGCATTATTTCCTCTAATAATGCCTTTGACCAAGCTACAAACTAAGTGCAACCTACAGCTTAACCATTTCTTACATAGTGACCTTATTCTAGAGCCCAACCCAGACACAATTGCATCGTAGGAAGTTACCATGGAAACCATTTTGTGTCATAAGGCTACAATTCCTCTAAGTTTACACACTCTCAGAGAGTTTTATTGGATTCAATCAAATGATTCTGGAATAAGCGTAAGAAATGTTTAAATTTATTTGCAAACAGGTTTCCTTAAAAAATATATGGGGTGAAGAATGGCCCCACAAAGTACTAATTCCAAAATAACTGGCACTTCAATGGATGACATATTATATAACTTATATGTAGAGCAGTTCAGATTATTTTAAGCACGTGTATGCAATGCTCCATGTGCTTAGTCCCACTGGCATAATGTAAGCCCCACTTACATTCTTACATAAGAAAAGAAAAACTTGTTGGATCAGGCCAACATTTGGTCCAGCACTCTATTCTCATAGTGGCCAATCAGACACAATCAGGACCTGAGTACCAGAGCACTCTCCTTTCTAACAGCTGGCTAGTGCTTTCATTTCCTCTCGTCCCACTGCACATCTGAAGCTGATTTTGAGGGTGTGCAGGGAGCTTGAGCAGACAGAAGAGGAAGTTCCATTGCACACACAGAAGTCTATTATGCCAGCAGAGGTGCATCCATTTCCATTGCGTTTATTATATACAAGTGAAATCACGACTAACTGCAACTTCTAAGCATATGTTCACTACTAACACAAACCAGTGATAAGCTCAACAGTGATAAGCCCACATGCAAGATCATAGTAACTGTCAGTTTACAGGACGCCATCACTAATTTCTAACCAGAAGTGTAGTATGTAAGGAAAGGAAAGACATGAAAAGAGCAGACGTCTGCTCATGCAACCCTTGGATCCAACCCAATCTCCCGGTTCACATATCATGGTGAACACTAGTAATTGGTTTATCGCAAATGTTGAGGTGGTTCCCACTGTGATCCCTTTAGTGAGTCTGCAACCATTGATGGACTGTATCATAATCCCTATTTTAGCATTACCTCCAAACCAGGGATCATGGTTTGTTTTGCTCAAACGAAAAATAATGGGTTATCGTAAAATTACGTAGATAGCATATAAATACTTGTATAATTAATTAAAATATCAAAGCGATAATTATATGTACACAATAAAAACTAAATAAAATTTATAATTACAGGTCACCAATGATTACGGAAAATCTTTTTCTTAATCATTTGCATAAGCCTGATGGCTTTGTGTTCATTTACAAGCTATCTTCAAGGAATACAAACCCAACTGCTGGGGGAAAAAACCCTGCAAGTAAGATTAAACAACCTCTGCATCTCCCCCCAATCCCCTTACCTTTTTTCTGATGCCATTTTTATTTTATTCATCATGTAAAGTTCTTCATATCAATCTGGAAAGCTTAGTTCTTCCACAGCAACATCTCTAATGATCGGCAAAAATGAAAAAAGAAGAAGTGTGTGTAAGTATACTCAAATTCTAGTGTGAGAAAGAGGATAATGTTTGAGAAAACACAGCAGAAATAACACCATCTGCAGAAACCAAGATAGCCAGCAAATACAGCCTTATAAGGGCCTGGGAACAAAAATGTCAGGAAAAAATGTTGCTGTAGCCATTAGTTAAGCAAAAAGCAAAGGTGTCTGCTAAAGAGGGTGTAGCAGTGACAAAGATGGCAGAGGCTGCGGAAAAAGACATGGATAAGCAATCAGTGGAAAATATTGCTGGGGAGAGTAATAGGAGACTATTGTACCTCTTGGCATTAGGGAGGTTTTGCCATGCTGAAGTTTTTCACTCATTTCTGGATCAAAATAGTAAAATAAAAAAACTGCAGCTCCATACAAATCCTAAGGAAAATTAGTACTTTCCATTCGGGAAATGCCACATGTAATATTTTCTGACCAGCCCTCATAGAAGCCACTTGATATTAACATTACCCAATCAAAACAAGGTATTAGCAATTATATATAAGAAGCTATTAGCACCAAAAGCTTTTCCAAAGTCTGGTCGTTGTTTTCAGCTAAACAAATCCAGTTTATTACTGAATGCATACCTGCTTTAAAAGGAAAATGTTTAGCAGAATACTGAATTTTCCATCTTTGTGAGCAGCTTTTTTTTGTTAATAGATGCTAGTATGTTCTCAACTATATTACTAAGTAAAATCAAAATAATTTACTTTGGTGGAATAATATGCTTTGCTTCATAATCACCCCTGTAATTTCTATTCACCAAAGATTTACCTATAATGGGGGTCTCTAAACTGTCATCATTCTTTAAATGATTTCATAACAAACACCAAGTTGTCATTTGCTTGCATTTACTATTACTGGAAAATCAAGATTTTCATAACAAATTGGAACTAAGAAGGTGCCATCCATGTGTTCCAGCTAATCTTTTAAATGGATAAGCCCCTCTTTTACTGGAAAAACATTACTTCAACGGTTGTGCATCAGGGAGTTATCAGTTACTCATCTCATTTAGTCCTCAGTTCTACTCCAAAAAGTTCTTAGCTTACTTAAATCAGCAAAACTGGAGTTTATAAACTAAAGACAAAATCCACAAAAATATTATGTCATACTGACATAACACAATCCTTCCTCAAGGCAGCCAAGGCCTAGGGAGCTTCAGAAATGCATGGGAACCAGATATTGTGCAATCTGCGTGCTCTGCATCTACTGGCTAAAAACCCCATTCTTTTGCAGGAGGAACTCTCCCAGGTCCTGCAGAGAATGTCCCTTATTTACTCTGATTCTTGATCCTCACAGTCAGACAAATCGCTCTCAAAGCAACCCAGTGCCCTCTGAGGATCAGATCCTGGCCAAAAACAAACAGTCTGTGTGCTCCTATGCCCAGTAAATAACTGCCCCATATGAAAGATGGGGAAGTCAGTTGATATCAGACATTGCCTGACTCAGATGTATGGTTTCTTGAAAAATAAATGAGCTGTGAACTCAAATGTTTCCTCTTTCCTCACACCTGGCTTGAGAGGAAACTTCCTGGTTTATTAAACCACATGTTTGCCATGACAACCAAGCACAGAAAATGTGGTTTAACCAACCAGGAAGTTTCCTTTGCAGTCAGACAGGCAGGGGGAGGAAGAAGTGCTTAAGCTCCAAAGGTTGTATTGTGGTGTGTTTTTCTTTTTTTGTGTGTGTTTTGTTGTGTCATTTTGAGATAAATGTGGGAAATCAATAAAAAAAATTGGGGGAAAAACAAAGGTTGCTGGCTAAGAAATGCTAGATCCCTACATGGCACTGTTTGTGGTAACATCTTTGGCTAGCCACCTTTTCCAGCTATATTTTGATTTTGGCTGTTGTATTATAAAACCAATTCATGCTCCATATATATCAACCACTGTTTTGCTTTTCATAGTATCAAATACCTAAAAGTGCATTTCACTTTTCTTTTCTTTCTTTTTTTTATTAAAGATTTTCTTGATTTACAAAAGTATGTGCAGTGTCTCTCTCTTGTATTTTTCCCCCATGTAACATTTTTACAAATCAGTTTCATTTGTTGAGACGTTAGGAAGAAAAGGCGGAAAGAAGTGGAGGGGTGGGGAGATGGGTAGGGATGGGGTCAGGTGGCGATGTTTCTATTTTACTTGATATATATAGGGTTTGGTGTCAGCGTTGCTTGTGCAGGTTCTCTGCTGTTCACTTGTGTTCCTTTGGTGGTGAGAGAGGTGGGGTTGGCCTAGGGTGTGGTTGTTCATTTGTGGTTGGCTGTGGTGGACTTTGTTTTCATGAGCATTTCATTTTTCTAAATCATAAACTTCATTAAGACCTTTCCCAAAATAAACCAAATGTTTTTTGAATGTATTGTATTGACACTTCCACATAGGACAAATAAAATTTAAAACTGAAGGTGAAAACTGGAGATACAACACTCACCTGAATTTACTACAAAAACTTTAAAATACAAAAACACCCACTCAACAGATATAATCAAAATTCTGCAGTATAGCTAATATACAGAAAAATACTACAAAACAATTAAGCAGTTCCCACATTCAATCCCCAGCATCTCCGAGTAGGGCTGGGAAATTACCTTGTCTGAAATCCTGGACAGTCACTATCAGTTACTTAGCTATATGAACCAATAGTTTGATTAGATATAAACCAACTTCCTATGCCCCCATAGTTTTGCCTTAGAAAACTCAACAAACTTGCTGTACTAAATGGGGCACAGAAGTGGCCAGTCTGAGAAAGCACCATCCACCTTGGGCCTGCCCAGAAAAAGCAAGTCTTAAGTGAGGCACTGGGGTGATGTCTGCTGTTTCCAGAAACTCTTCTTGTGAGACTTTTGTGGGTAAGCTGAGAGTTTGTCTGGACCCTGGGTGAGAACCTGGAGGCTGAGAGGGTGTGTCAGAAGGAAAATGAATAGATAGAATTAATGTCTATGTAACTGTGTGCTTCTGTAGTATTTTAAGTTTCTGTTGTGTCAATTTCTTCTACAATTTTTAACATATTAAGCAGTATAGAAATTAAATAATCAATCAAAGGGCCCACAAGACAGACCCATAGGGCCTGATCTGGCTGATTTGAGGAGGAGTGCCAACAAGTCTTTGGGCCTTAAGTCATTTAGGGCTTTCAATGTTAAAGTCAACACCATGAATTCGGCCTAGCAGCAAATAGATAGCCAGTGTCTTCCATGAGGATTGATGTTATACTGTTATACGGTGTCTTGTGACACTGCTTACAGTTCTTACATCACTCCCGTTCCCTCCTTCTTTCTCAATTTTGTTTCATCCAGAATGTCTGTTTTCCGCCTAAACAGGTCCTACAACATTTGCTATATACAAATATCAACACTCACCAATTCTCAGGAGACCTTTTATATGTTGTATCCATAGCATGGGAGTCATTTTTATATGACATTATTCCATGCTGCTGCTGTTCAACAGCAAACATAGAGAATCAAGCATTAATTCTCACTGGGTAGCCACTGCATGAGAAGAACCCTTGAAATTAAAGGGCTTTAAACATACAGTCAGGATCAAACATTTCAGCAGAATAATGAGATGGAGCCACAAAAAAGCATTTCTACATAGCTACTGTAAGAAATAAAGGGCAAATGGCTCATCACATATGATAATATAAAGGGATAAATCAGCTAAATCTCTGGCCAAATATAACATGAATTATCTTCTTACAGCCACTCAGTGCATCAGTCTCACAGCAACACGGAGAAATAAAAAAGCAGCTTTTGACTTCTCTTGTGCTCACAGATGCAAAATGACAGCTTGCTTCTTTCTGCAAACCAAGTGAGGCAAGGATATCTATGAAGACAGTAGATACCTTCCTGGAGACCTTTACATAGATCAAGAACCGTTATCTCGGACAGACACATCCATATACTAGGGTGGAGTGAGCAAGCTGTCTAAGTGATAACCAAATGAAGCACAGTAAGACTCTCAGTTGTGGTTGCCCTGTAACTTTTTGAAAGATCTGCAGCTGACATGTAAAAAACACTATTAGGGAAATTCAGAATAATGAAGAAAAACAAGGTGGCGTAATATCTCAGAGAACACAGTCCATTTGAAAAGGTAACCATCTCTCTAGTTGATTTTGATAGAAATATTTTTAAAATGCTGAACAAATACATTTTGGCTACGGCGAGTTGATGGAAACTAAAATAATCAGAATTCCATAATCAGTTCATTTCAACGCTTGTAAAATTAAACCCGTAACTACAAAACTGCCTATTGCAAACTGCAGACTTGACGCTTTCCCTCTGTTGGGACAAGGGGATGGGCTTAGCCAAGAGCTTAAGAGCTTTGTTAGCAATGCAAACCGTCTTGGGTGGTTGCCAACAAGTGATGCTAAAGGGCATCAGCCTAGTTTGTTGGTGTCCTTTTGCAGTGCTTCCAACTCCCAAACGCTCGCAGTAAGAAATAATGAAGGAGGTAAGAGGAAGCTTCATTTTTTTTCTTCCTGCTCCTCAAAATTACTTTGTGGTAAAAAAACGTGGAAGGCCATTTCCCCATGTTTCCCCATTCAAAACACAGTGGCCCCAAGAAACCACATTTTTTGGTGTACCTTGGACCTAGTTTTGTCTTGGTGCTGTTCCTCTCCTACACAAGCAATGAGCTGCACGGGAGGCCCATGTGATCTGACAGATGGACTGCACTGCTTTGACTTTACTATGAGCTGTATCTAACAATGTTCTTCCATTCATAGAAGGCTCTTGGGTCCAGCAGAGGCTTCCATGAACACCAAACTCTGTTTCAGATAGTTGTTATTAGAAATCTCATTCCTCTCCCTTCAGTTCAGGGAAATCTCCAATGGATAGAAGTGGCTTCTGTGAACAGCAACTTTATGAGTTTAACCATTTTAATAGTATCTGACCTAATTTTAGTTGCACTTGCAATGTAATTTCAAGACTGGCAAAATAAAATACAAGCAAGCAGTGAGTTATTGTTTATAAATACTTTAGAGAACATTAATCAATTCCACTTTAAACATTTTACATTGCAGTTTTACTACATAAATTCATTTTGAAAGTATGTGCTAAAATCCAAACTTGTTATGAGAAAGTTTTGAAGGTCACACAAATATGGCTTATAGTTGCTCAAAGACAGCATCAGTCTTCCAAATCAATCTTCCAAAGTCACTCAGGTTTGTAACTGCTCAAAATGCAGACCTTCAGCCACACTGAATCTCTGTGCAAACCATGGGCTTCCTGGATCTTTGAGTCACTCCACCCCATATCATTTGATTAGTCATTTTACCAAGAAGCTCAAATCTTGAACTCAACACTATTATGGGTAAAATGATTACGACAATCAATCTTATTACTCTGTCTTAAACAGTCTGGTCCAGAGTACCTCAGAAGTGCCTTGTCCCATATGAGCACAAAGATCAGGAACCCCCAAACTCGGCCCTCCAGATGTTTTGGGACTACAACTCCCATCATCCCTGACCACTGGTCCTGTTATCTAGGGATGATGGGAGTTGTAGTCCCAAAATATCTGGAGGGCCAAGTTTGGGGGTGCCTGACTAAGTTCTCCAGCTGAAGCCCAGAAGGGCAAGCACTGATTCAAAGTGAAGCTTTTCCAAAAGTGACACCTCATTTGTAGAAATTCTCAACTGTGAAACCTACTGGGCTAGATCACGAGGGCCTTCTGAACCATCCTGTTTCAGGAGGCCTTTGGAAAAGATCATGAAGAGACCTGGCTTCTGCTCTCACTGTGTATCAGGGGCTTGATTGATTCATAGTGAAGGCACAATCTGCAATCAGAGGTTTCTCCTATGGCTCACTAGAGCCACTTTTGTCTCCTCCCTTGCCTAGGCACACACAGAGAGATAATTACCAGCTACAGTAGGGGAATGAAAAGCTTGTACACACTTCCCATATCCTTGGCACCAGCTTCTCATTCTCCAGAATACACACAACCTGCATCAGGTGGAGCGGGAGAAGTGTCTGGGGATATGGGAGAACCACACAGGCCTGCTTAACATGGGTATACAAGAAGTAGGGACAAGAAGAGGGTTCTATTTTGTTCTCTGGGAATTCCCACTACACATGTGCCCATGCTGCAAGTGGCCCGACCCACCCGTGCCTTACTGACCGGATCCCTTTTTTAAATGCCATTTGCATTATGATCTTCTTATTGCCAGCGCAAACCACCTCCAGAGCTTCTCGTGGAATGGAAAAGCATAGGGGCCGAGCATCATCATCATCATCATCATCATTTATTATTTATACCCCGCCCGTCTGGCTGAGTTTCCCCAGCCACTCTGGGCGGCTTAACAATACAGCATTAAATATTAAAAATATTTTTTTAAAAAAAAAAAACATTAAAAACAACAGCCACCAACAACAGCTGATGAGGCCACTAAGAATAAATCAAAGTTTGTTTTCTAAACAGAAGCGCCGCATTGAAACGCAACGGGGCCGATTTCAAAGCTACCCGGGGGGGGGCAGCAGCCGTGGGAAAGGAGGAAGGACCGTGAAGCCTTCCGTCAAAAGGAGGTTTTAAGGAGAAGAAACTGCGGGGGCAAACAAGGCAGCCGCCCCCCATCCCCTCGCCTCCTTCTCCTCAGAGGGGTCGCCGCGACCTCCGCCCGCCCGCCCGCCAGGCAGGCTCTCGTTCTTCCCCTCACCTCCTTTTCGCTCCTCCTCCTCAGCGCCCGGGCCCCTTCAGCGCCACCCCGCCCTCAGCGCAGCCGCGTCCGTCGGCGGAGGCTCTTCTCGGGCGGGCCACGGAGCGAGGCAGGTGAGCAGCCGCGGGCCGGCTCCGGACAGCGCAGCCGCCGAACGCCGCTCGAAGTGGGGGGGGGACCTCGGGCCCCGCCCACAGCTCAGGCGGCGGCGGAACCTGTCCGCATCCTGGAGACGTCACCGCGCTCTCCGTCCCCACCCCGCGCGCGCGCGCACGACCGCCGCCGCGCTCTCTCTGCCCGGTCTCTGCGCCCTCAGTTCTCCTGCGCGCTCGCGACCGCTTCGCCCTCAGGGCGCGCAGCTGTGGCCGCCACTCCCTGGGAGCCAAAAGCCGAGTGGGCACCCAGTTATAAATAAGAATAACAATAATAATATTTATTATTATTTATACCCCGCCCACCTGGCTGGGTATCCCCAGCCACTCTGGGCAGCTTCCAACAAAATATTAAAATAATTAAAATATTAAGATAATTAAAATTAAAATCTGTTGAACATTAAAAGCTTCCCTAAACAGGGCTGCCTTCAGATGTCTTCTAAAAGTCTGGTAGTTGTTTTTGACATCTGGTGGGAGGGCGTTATTTGTGAAGAAATAATGTAAATAGAAAATAACGACTTGGGTTCATATGTGGTGGGGGTGTAAATACCTAGTTTTGGGGGCAAATACAGACAAGGGAATGATTGTGGAATATGGACAGGGTGGATATAAATCAATGATTAAAAAAATGATTTTTTTAAAAATTAAATTGGATTTTTAAAATAAAATGCTTTTGGAGGAAAAATCTTTCTAAAGATAGTTTTCTGTTTAAGTTACATTATAGCCCAAAGGCTATTCATCAGGAAATAAGGATTTGTTTTAAGTTTTTCATGTGTGCCAAAACTCAAAGTTTCTTTTTTAATCGCTTAACCACATCAGTTAACAAACATGGATGCATATGCTAGAATGTTGTTGTTTTAGTTAAATAAATGGTTATTAAGTAAATGGTTATTTTTCTCCTTCCAATAAAGTACAGCAGAAAAGTTGTCCAAATATAAACAGTTAACGTATAAACCTCACAGTAATTTCAAAATTATCTGTCGATATGTATTTCTAATAGTATAACCAAATCAGTAATTTTTGATATAAGTGTAAAAACTACTCTGAAAATTTATTATTCATCTGGTTAACATTAAGATTATACTAGCAAGAATGAGTCTTTCTGTAAAAAAAATTAAAATGATTTAAATCAAGTATTACTGACTAGTGATTTAAATCGATTTGATTTAAATAAAACCCACCCTGAATATGGATATAAAATTTACAGCATGCTATGGTCTAAGAGAAAATTATATGAAAATGATATATCAGTGGTTTCTAACACCGAGTAAATTGGCAAAAATGTATAAATCTAAATCAAATAAGTGTGGGAAACGTAAAGAGAAGGTTCTTTTTATCATATGTGGTGGTCTTGTAGTAACTTTAAAGCTTACTGGGAAATGATATATCATGAATTGAAAAGGATGTTTAAAATAATGTTTGTAAAAAAACCCAGAAGCTTTTCTTTTGGGAATTATAGGGACAGAACTACAGTACCTAAATTGTATAGAAACGTATTCATGTATGCTACTACAATGGCAAGAAAGTTACTCACCCCAAAATGGGAAGAAGCAGAAGTCCCAGCAAAGGAAGAATGGATACAAAAAGTAATGGAATATGCAGAAATGGTGAAATCAAGATAACAAACTTTTTATAAAAGAATGAAAATGGTTTATTGAATATTTACAGATAAATTGTAAACAGATAAGAACATTGGCAGGATTATTGTAATAATCTGCAGTTTTATAAGCGTATATATTTAAAGTAGATGAAAAAACGAGCAAATTAAGTTAATTTGGATATGCAGAAGATTTTTTATTTTTTTTTAATGGCAAAGGGTGTTCAAGGAGATAACAGAAATCACTGGGTCAAAGCCGACCCAAAATCCAGAGGTTGAATTATTATCAATTTATGGAAGATTCGCAGACTATGAAGGACTTGCTCACCAATTTACCGTATTGACAGCTGCACGAATTATTATAGCTAGGAAGTGGAAGGGGCAAGAGGAATATAAAATGGAAGAATGGTATAAAGCGGTGTGGGATATAGCTATTAACGATAAATTAACATGTGCCGTTAAGGTAAGACAGGGAATATGCAGGAGAAATTATTTTGAGGAGATACAGAAGGTGTTTGTAGAATATGCACTGTTAAATACGGAAAGGGGTCAAACCATCGCAAGAGGTGTTGAAATTTTGGGAGGTTGGATAGTTACAATGGAATGGACTCAATGGTAGGGTGCACATTTTTATTCTTATTTATTTATTTATTTATTTATTTATTTATTTATTTTATTACTTTGACAAACCCGCTTCTCTTTGGAAGGCAGTTTTCATGTTTGCCACCCAGGAATTTTCATCAGGGCAAGGAGCCCTGGAACAGAATTGTGTGTGACTTGAAGCCTCTAGCAGAACGGCAGAGAGAAGCCCAAGCATCAGAAAGAGGCTGCCTGCCTGCCTAAAGGTGTTTTGGGGCTCTATAAAGTTACCCAGGGAAAGGGCTGGTGCCCTGACCTGTTTTGCTTTTGTTCTGCAGATAAAACATGTTGCACCATTAATAAGCAGTGTGTTGACAGGAACATTTTAAAGGGCACTAAGTGCACTGCTAACAGAGAGCCCTCGGTAGTCTCTTTTATGCAAAGCAGGAGTGGCCCTTCTAATATTGTTATTTACTTTTCCTTTTACATTTATACCCCACCTTTCCTCCAAGGAGCTCAATGGTTACATGGTTCTCTTTGCTCCCCCATTTTATTCTCACAAACGGCCCAAGGTCACCAGTGAACTACTGTACACTGCAAAATGAGGACTTGAATCCTGGTCTCCCAGGCCCTAGTCCAGTGCTAGCTACACCACCACAGATGATGTTGGATTCCAGCTCACATCAGCCCTCGCCAGCATGGCCAATGGCCAGAGATGATGGGAACTGAGGGCCCAACAGCAGCTAGAGAACCCAATATTAGCCATCCTGATGTAAAGTATATAATGCCATCAACTCATTAAACACTTAAAAAAAAGTTTCGCTACCTCATTTCTAGGGCATTTAAGACAATGTTTTTCAGTTTCCCAGCTTAAGTTGGATTTCAAGGAATGGAACAACCTTGATAGGCATATATCCTTGGTTTAGCAGCTAATATAGTCCATTAGAAGAAGAAAATATGCAAGATTTCCCTTTTTCAAAGGACTTCTGCTGGAGAATCAGTTATATATAGTAGCCCCTTAGAAACCACAGGAACTCCAAGGAAAATTACTAATGCAATAATTTAGCTGTTGAGAATGAAAATGTTCATAAAGATGGAGATTAGATCTCAGTGCACAGGTTGCAAAGTGCATTTTAATAACAGATAACTTTAAGGGGAGATGGGAGGTTAGAACATTTTTCAGTTAGAACTTGTACAATCCTATACATAAATGCCAACTCACTAATAATTATATTTAGAATCCACAGTCTACTGTCTTTGTAGCAAGGTACCCAAAAATGTTAGTTCAAGATTATATACAGTATATTTAAAAAATATGGTGTTCGGGTTCTCAGGGCTGCAGAAAAATGTAATTTAAAATGTATACCACTTGGAGAGTGGATCCGCTCCAACTGTCTAATAATGCTAAATATGCAATGCTACAAATTACTCTCTACACTCTTGCATTTCTTCAAGGTCAATAAAACCCTCTAAACGTGGTATTGTCTACTGTATATTCAAGCTGGTAGCAGCCCACAGCAAAAGGTACAAGGCAATATGGGAAAGGAATAATATTCATATATGACTTATCTCCTTTCAGAACATTGAAAAAAAAGGGAAAGGCACAACTATATGAGTGCATATGCTGTCAAGGATGTCCATTCCTACTCAAACCAAACACCATTACAATGTATAAAGCATCATAATCATAATCATAATCATATCAAAATGTTCATTGGGTATGTAACATGACTGAGAATTTTACTGCAAAAGTAATAACAACATTTAAGGAAAAGAAGATAATTACAAGGACAACTTTATGCTATTTCTTTATAAATGATTGCAGGCAAATATGAAAAGTATCAGTATAGTTTCACTTGTAGATGTACTCTTGGATAAATGTCATAATTCAAGAGGTCATCTGTTTTATATTGTTTCAGGAGACATTAATAAAATGAATCACTATTCACATACGTCAAACTAAATTGGTCTCTTTCTGTGCATACATAAACAGAATGAGCAAAAGTTTGGTGACTATCCAAGAGAGCATTAAGAGCACTTAAGCCTGTTGAAATTAATGGTTTTAAGTGTACTTGACTCTGTTGGATTGTGGCCTTTATTTTGATGATGACAACTGGAAATGTTGAACCTCCTATATAGCGGTAATTGTGGCAGTACACGTTCCAAATCTAGTATTCCAATAATGAAAGCGGATCAAAACACATAGTACAGCATGTAACAGAAGAAATGTTTGTGAACCACAATCTTGCAGTTGGCTTTATTTATCCTCTATATTTACACAATCATACCACCCATTCCTAAACGCACATACTCGCATCTATAGGCTTTTCTTATAAATAAATGTATTTAGTATTGGGGTCTATAGTGGCTCTAGATTTCACAGTTGATAGCTTAACAAAACAATTTTTGTTTTCTAAAGTCCAGTCTTTTCTCCATCCATCTTAACAATTGCTTGTCCCTAGGTGACTCAGTTTCCTTTCTTGGAAGTCCTGTTGGAATACCTGCTTGCCAGAATGTAAGCCCCCTTGAACTCTTAAGTAGTCTTGTACAGGACCACACTGTCAGGTGTTATTTACTGGCACATAGCATTAGCAAGTAAGGTAATGGCTATTCAAGTATGGCAAAGATGAAGTGATTTGTACATTCATATACTAAGTTTTAATTGTCTTCCTTATTGGGGCTAGTTCTTTGATCCTTGCCTTCAGTAAACCCTTTATGTCTGGAGGATACAGATTATCTGGTCTCATTTCCATCTGGCTTCCAAACTGGTTTTGAAATGACTTTGGCAACTTTAGTGGATGGCATGTTCTGGGACTGAGTGCATCCTTTCTTATACTTCTGGCTTTTCTGTCTGGAACGGGAGTTGGAAGTACCATGCTTGGTGGTTCTGTTCATATCTTACTGGTATATTTCAGAAGTTGTTCAGGGACTAATGCTCAACTCTGTGGCATTTATGCTACACGGTTCTGCATCGTCGTCTTGTTCCCCAAGCTATCTATCATCCCTCCTGCTAGGGCCAAGGTTTAGTTTTGCTGTACCATCCACATGCCGATTTCTGCCTTCATTTATTCTCCCTGCCTCATGGTGCTGCCGGAAGAGTCAATCGGAGGCAGGACCAAGGTGGGCTTCAAGCTCAAAGAGGGCTTTAAATTTAGATGCTTATTAGTTTTTGACATTTGATAAGCTTCACAGCTTGTTTTTATGTGCATTGAACCAAAAGGTGACACATACTCTCAGCTTAGAGTTGCAGATTCAAGAGAGAGATAGGATTTGGTAAGAGTTAGATTTGAACATATTAAACTCTTTATTAGTTAAATTGATATCAAATAACAAAAAAGCACTATCTGATCTGTTGGCACATAATCAGGAAGTGATCAATGAACTCTCTTAGACCAGCTGTTCCTATAAACAAACAACTTTTTTCTTTTTCTTTTTTTTGAAAGGAGATACCTTACTATGTTTAAATGCATCATCATTTTTTATTTTTATTATGGCTAAGGGCCTCAAAAGCTGAGAGTAGCTCAGGCCTCTCTGAATCTATCTGAGGGCCTGGCTACCTGAAGCAGGCTTCCCCCTGCTTGCATGGTCTGTCTGGTCCTGACCCCAATTGTGGGATTCCCTGCCCAGACACAATCCCCTGCCATCTATGCCCAGTGATATTAATGTGATTAGATATTACTGGTTTTAATTGCTATTCGTGTCATCTTTACTATATGTGCATTTACAAACTGCTCATTTCTGTTAGGGGCTTCTCATATTGTGTTATGGTGGCTTACAAATTTGACTTGAATGTCTGTATAGCAGGACTTCCGGAGGCGGCGCAAAACCGTGATGGCGGACCTCTTCGAGCTCTGAAGAGGGGCACCGCAGAAAAGGGTTGCTCGCGACGGCGCAGCGGCAACCCATCAAGATAAACCACGGGCAGAGTGAGTCCGTGGCCGTGGGACCCGGCGGGCACCTGGAGCGACCCCGAAATCACAAAAGGAACCCCGTAAGGGGCTCCGGAGTGAAGGAGGGGGAGCGGTGCTGTGGGTTCATCGCTCTTTCTGCGGAGGCGAAGCCGCGCGGCTGTCACGGATGAGCGCTGACCTTTCTTCCAAGAAACATCGGGCTGAAACATCAAACCCGTGAGTAAGGACCTAAGACTTTACAAATTAAATCGGAAAATTTGGCTAAAAACGGGAGACGAGAAAGAGGAAGTCCGTCTTCCGACACTGCTTTCAAGATCAAAGCAGACGGTCTAAAGAGCGGAAAGCGCTGTGAACAGGGAAGCTTTGAAGCTTTAAATCGGGACTTTCGTGCACATTTGAATTTTACTTTTAAAGAATAAATACAGCATAAAATTGACCTGGAGCGGACACCCCAAGGGCAAGGGAAGACTCTAACCCCAAATCCCCGGGTGGCCGGGTAAAGTTGTTTAAACTGCGGAACTGTTGCAAGCTTCCAGATACTTTTGTAACTTTTGAGCTCATCTAGCTGAAGCGGATACAATTGCAGGCACCTTGCTGGAACTTTGTTATATGTTGAAAAGGGCTCTGCAGGACTTTTTTTTTTTAGCGTGCTGGAACTAATTTGCTTTTAAAATTGTTTTTAAAGTTGGAACAAAGAGACTTTAATTGTGGAAAGTTACCTTCTTCTTACTAAAACTTTGGTGGCACTCCCCCTAGAGGACATTGGGAATACAGAGGCCTGGGAAAGTTTTTTTTGTTTACCTTCTCTCAATAGACTGTTTTTAATTCTGGACTTGCCTTTCCCATGGGATTACAACACTTGACCTTGAACGTTGACTGATGAGTGGCACAGGAAAGACAAGAGCAGCCAAAGCTAAGGAAGCTAAGGAGAAAGAGAAAGCAAAAAAGCAAGCACAGCTTTTGCAAACAACTTTAACTCAGGGACGTAGATTATCAGTTCCAGCTGTGCTTGCGACACAAAAAGTAGAAACCGAAAAGCCTGAAAAATCTGAAGAGGAAGATATGGCAGCAGGAGGAGCTGAGGCAGTACTGAAACAAGTTTTGGAACAACTGTCAGCAATAAATCAAAAAATTGATAACCAATCAACAAAAATTGACCAAGCAACATCCTCGATTCAGAAATTGACAGATCAGGTTTCCCAACATACTCAAGCAATTGAAAAATTGCAAGGAGCAACAGAAGAGAATCGTAAACTGGCAGGGGAAGCCGTTCAAATTGCAACATCAGCTAAAAAAGAAGTCGAGGAAGTTAAAGCGGAAGTCAAGCCTCTTCATAAACAGATAGGGGACCAACAAACCTATCTCTCGTTGGTGGAATTGAAAAATCGCGAGACCAACCTTAGACTAAGGGCAGTCCCAGAAATTGAACAAGAAGATTTGAAAGGACTTTTGACAACAGAGTTTACAAAGTTCTGGGACTTAAAAGAAGAAATTGATTTTAAAATTGTATCGGCTTTTCGGTTGGGAAGATTAGTAAGAAAAGATAGATCCAGAGACTGCTTAATAGCTTTGAGATCAAGGGAGGAGAGAGACAAAATACTAGGCCTACACTTCAAAAACTCAATTGTGATACAAGAGAAAAGGGTGGAAATTTATCGAGATATTCCTAAACAGTTATTGGACTTGAGAGCCACCTACTCAGATTTGGCTAAGTTACTGAGACTCAACACAATTCCTTATAGGTGGGAGTTCCCACAAGGGCTATCATTTACTTACAAACAGAAGAAGGTTAAAATAAGATCACCAGAGGACTTACAAAAGTTCCAGCACGACCACGGAGAAGACCTCCAAAAAGAAGCAGCAGCTAATTGGCCTATACCCAACCCAGGTGGAGCAATACCTGCACCTTCGGAACCAGAGGAGAAAGAAGATACACCGCTCTAGGTGTAGCAGAATAGTTCAGGATGTCTCTGCGGCTACTCAGTTGGAATATAAATGGCGGAAATTCCCCGGAGAAAAGAAGGAGGTTATTTCACATATTGAAGAAAGAACAATTGGACATTATTTGCCTACAAGAAACCCATGTGACCAGGCTCCACAGGAAGGTTTTGGTAAATAAAAGATTAGGCCAAGAATTTATTTCGTCTGACAAAGTAAAGAAAAGAGGAGTGGTGATCTATGCTAAGGAGAGCCTGATACCCAAATTTCTATTTAAGGATGAACAAGGAAGAATTTTGGCAATTGAAATTCAAACCCAAGGAGAAAAAATATTGATATTAGGAATTTATGCCCCAAATGACGGGAAATCAGAATTTTTCAAGAAGCTGCATGAGACGTTGCTGGACTATCTGGACTATGCTAACATCATAATGATGGGAGATATGAATGGAGTGGTGTCTACACATATGGATAAGTTTTACAACCAAAACTTAACATCTGATGGCAGACTGCCCAAAACTTTTTTCGAACTGACTGACAATCTGGATTTGATCGACATATGGAGGACAAAGAACCCCCTAGGTAAAGAAGGAACTTTTTTCTCTGAGGCCCACCTGTCTTGGTCAAGGATCGACCAAATCTGGACCTCCAGGGGGCTGGCACCCAAGACTAAAAAGGTGGAAATCTGCCCAAAAACATGCTCCGACCACAACGCCTTGAAAATAGAACTTAGATTAACTCAACCCGGTTCCTTCAGATGGAGAATGAATGACACACTACTAAGAGATCAAGAGATTGTGAAAAAGGCCCAAAAAACATTAAAGGACTATTTTGAGATAAATCTGAATACTACAGTTGAAAAAAGAACGATCTGGGACGCAAGTAAAGCTGTTATGAGAGGGTTTCTGATACAACAGAATTCAATCAAGAAAAAACTCTGGAACGGAAAGAAGGACAAAATATTGGAGAAAATACACCAAGGAGAAAAAAAACTGAGAACCAAACCAAAGTCCAAGGAGGTGCTGAGAGAAATTAAATTCCACCAAGCAGAATACTCAAAATTGATCAATCAGGAGATTGAATGGAAAATAAAACAGATGAAGCAAAGATCTTTTGAATCAGCAAATAAATGTGGAAAGCTGCTAGCTTGGCAGCTGAAAAAAAGACAAAAGCTAAACACGATAACAAATCTAGAGATTGATGGAAGGACCGTACAGAAACCAGAAGAAATTAGGAGGTGCTTCCACAGATACTTCAAAGAACTGTATGCACAGGGGCCCCAGAAAGAATCAGAGATAGATCAATTTTTAAAGATAAATGGACTATTAAAAATAACTCAAGATAAAAGATCAATCTTGAACTCTATAATAACCACACAGGAAATTGAAGGTGCCATTCAGAATATGCAACTAGGCAAATCTCCAGGCCCGGATGGACTTACCTCCAAATATTACAAGGTTCTGAAGGACTATTTGATACAACCTTTGTTGGAGGTATGTAACCAGATTATGGATGGGAAGAGGGCACCAGAAACGTGGAAAGAAGCCTTCATCACATTGATACCTAAGTCAGAATCTGAAAAGACTCAGCTTAAAAACTACCGTCCCATCTCACTCCTAAATGTGGATTACAAAATATTTGCAGACATTTTGGCAAATAGACTTAAAAAAGTCTTAAATGAAGTAATTCATAAAGACCAAGCTGGCTTTCTCCCTGGTAGACATTTATATGAGAACACTAGAAACATCATTGACATTTTAGAACTTTTGCAGACTAACAGGAACACAAGGGCGGTGTTAATCTTTATTGATGCGGAGAAAGCATTTGACAATATATCTTGGATGTTTATGAAGAAGAACTTGGAGGGGATGGGAGTGGGACGGGGGTTTGAGAATGGATTACATGCAATCTATTCAGAACAAAAAGCTAAATTAATAGTGAACAATGTGGTGACGGAGGAATTTAAAATTGAAAAAGGGACACGACAAGGGTGCCCTCTATCCCCTCTGTTATTTATTTCAGTCCTGGAGGTGCTATTGAATATGATCAGAGAGGACCGGTTGGTACAAGGGATAGAGGTCGGAGTGAAACAATATAAACTGAAAGCTTTTGCAGATGACCTAGTTTTGACACTGCAGGAGCCAGAATCCAGTACAAAAAGAGTTCTCGAACTTATATCTGAATTTGGTCGGGTGGCGGGATTTAGGTTGAATAAACAAAAAACTAAGGTTCTGACCAAAAATTTAACAATTACAGAAACAGAGGGGTTTCAGAGAGAAACAGAACTGAATGTGGTTAAAAAAGTGAAATACCTTGGGATCTATTTGTCCTCCAAGAATTTGAATTTATTTAAGGATAATTATGAGAAATGTTGGTTGGAAGTTAAAAAGGATTTAGAAATTTGGTCAAGATTGAAACTTTCCTTGTTGGGAAGAATTGCAGCTATAAAAATGAATGTGTTGCCGAAAATGTTATTTTTGTTTCAAACCTTACAGATCGTGGACAGAGTGGATTGCTTTGGAAAATGGCAGAAGGATATATCTAGATTTATCTGGCAGGGCAAAAAGCCCCGAATAAAGTTTAAAATATTAACAGATTCGAAAGAAAGAGGGGGGTTTGCCCTGCCGGACTTGAGGTTGTATTATGAAGCTGCAGCCTTCTGCTGGCTGAAAGATTGGTTTTTGTTGGAAAACACCGATGTCCTAGATCTGGAAGGTTTTAATAATGCTTTTGGATGGCACGCATACCTATGGTACGACAAGGTTAAAGCACATAAATTGTTTAAAAGCCACATTGTCAGAAAAGCAATTTTTGCAGTCTGGATGAAATATAAAGACTTACTAGAGAGTAAAACTCCGAGGTGGCTATCACCAGTGGAGGCCAAGGCCCGAAAAAGACCCAATATGGAGGCCTATTGGCCGAAATATTGGGAATTGACTGAAAAAATTGGAGACAATTGGAAGTTGCAGAGCCAGGACAAACTAAAAAATAAGGTGCGAGACTGGCTACATTATGCTCAAATTCAAGAGGTTTTCAAAATGGACAAAAAAGTTGGTTTCCAGGTGGAAAAGTCGAAACTAGAGACAGAATTGTTAGAACCAAAGACAAAGCTGTTATCTAGAATGTATAACTTGCTGCTTATGTGGAATTTACAGGATGAGACAGTTAAATCTGCTATGATTAAATGGGCGCAGGATGTTGGACACAACATTATGTTTGAAGACTGGGAAAGGTTATGGAACACCGGAATGAAATTTACGGCCAGTACGGCCTTGAAGGAAAACATTATGAAAATGATATACCGGTGGTACATGACCCCAGTCAAGTTAGCTAAGATACATCACCTGTCTGACAATAAATGTTGGAAGTGTAAGGAAGCAGAGGGGACTTTCTTTCACCTCTGGTGGACATGCCCAAAGGTTAAGGCTTTCTGGGAAATGATTTACAATGAGTTGAAAAAGGTATTTAGGTATACCTTTCCCAAGAAACCAGAGGCCTTCCTGTTGGGCATGGTAGACCAGAAAGTGTTAAAGAAGGACAGAACTTTGTTTATGTATGCTAGTACAGCAGCAAGAATACTCATCGCAAAGAACTGGAAGACACAAGATTTACCCACGCTGGAGGAATGGCAGACGCAGTTGATGGACTACATGGAGATAGCTGAACTGACCGGCAGAATCCGAGATTTGGATGTAGAAACAATTGAGGTGGACTGGAAAAAGTTTAAAGACTACTTGCAAAAGTATTACAAACTGTATGAATCTTAAGACGGTGCATGATTTGAAAATGATACGCTTTAGCAATTATGATTAAGTAAATAGTAAACTAAGTGATAAAAGAGAAAAGGAGATAATATGAAATTGAACATGTTACGTTTATTTTAAAGGTATAAAAATTCTGACATAATACATTGAATATAGATACATAACATGTAAAAGTTACAATAAGGTATGACATAAGGTAACAAATTGCTGACATTGTTAATATAAAGAACGCAGAATCGGAAGGGGTGGGGAAGTCCAATTTGGGATTTTTGTTAAAAAAAAAAAAAAATGGTTTCTTGTAAACTCCTTGTTTGTAATGTATAAAATTTGGAAAGAAACGTAATAAAAAATATTATAAAAAAAAAAAAATGAATGTCTGTATAGCAGAAAGACAGGCTCTAGATTTATTTTAGGTTAAGAAGAATTCCAGAGAGTATCCCAACCAAAAGGATACTCTGGAATGGTTTGACTTTGATTCTGAATGCTTCCTGAATAGGAAAAATGGCAATCTTTAAATAACAAATAGAAATAATCTAGCCTTTGGGAATTAAAATGAACATACTAATTATAGACTGTAGCAGGTTATCGTCTTTCCCACGCTTGTACATTTTTCTTGGAGCCTTTATACACATTCCTCATAATTTCCTAATCCACAGAGTATGCATAGTTGTTCTTCATACTTTCTACAGTTAAGAGTTCTACACATAATTAACTGTATTGTTATTCATCACTCATTTTTTGGAAACATATTTCTTGTTACCATGGTACATTAAAAATGACATTCCACATTGCAATTTATTAATACCATTTATATGCCGCCCACGATCAAAAAAATAGAGACATGGCCAACTAAAATAAAAGTACATGAAAACTAATACAATAAAATGTACATCAGAATTCACAAGTAACTAAATTGCAGTAAACCACTTAATGGGGCCGAAAGGCTGAGTAAATGAATAGGTCTTCAACAAGTGTCAGAAGCACATTACCATCAGAGCTTGCCTAATTTCAGGAGAAGTGATTCCATGGAGTGGCTGGCATGGCAGAGAAAGCCCTCCTGCTATTTACCAGAAGATGAACATGTACAGACTGCGGTATAACCAGGAGGGCTTCATTTACAGACCTCGGTGGTCAGGCAGGTTCATACGGGAGAAGGTGCTCTCTCAGGTAGCAAGTAGCCTGGCCCCAAGTTGTTTAGGACTTTAAACAGCATCAGCAAAACCTTAAATACAACCAGCGCAGATCTTTCAGAAGTGATTGTCATATGCTCGCATTCAGCAGCACTACCTAAGCACCTTGTGATATTCTACCATTGCAAAACTCCATGGCACTGCTAGGTGGCTGAACACCTCCCTTTTCGTCTACTTGGCAGGAGGGGAGGCGTTCTGCAGAGCTTTGCTGCCAGTCCATCTGGGTGGTGGAACGAGGGTGGCACCCCTTGAGGATGCCGTCTGAGGTGGCCACTTCACCCTGTTTGGGACTTGGGTCTATATGTATGACCCTTTGGATGAGCAGCAGCCTAGAATATTTCTTGACAAACAAGAAGCCTGTGCAAAGTGCAACAGCCGTGTGCACTTGCAACTCCTTATGCTTTATGTGTTCTAAATGAGGTTACCGTATGTATTTGTAGCTCTGTATCAAGTTTAACTTTGCCTTTTTACATGATCAAATGAGATATGCAGCAAAAATAAACAGAACTGCTACTGTAAGCATTTTAACTCAAACGTTTGATTTTACTGTCTCTTTGAATGGGCTGTAGTTGCTTTGTTTAAATCTACTGTATTAGTTTGTATGTTTTTATTATTATTTATGATTATTACATTTTTATTTCTTACTATGCCATTAGCTGCCCTGGAAACATAAATTTATGTCTCAGGCGTGGGGTATAAATTATGAAAATAAATATGTTGCAGTGTGAAGTGTTTCTTCTTCATCATCCAGGCTACTTTGTTCAATTTCCTTTCCAATGCAGTGTTCCAGGTATTGCTCCCAATGTAGTCATTGAGCATGCTCAGTTATCAGTGGGATGATTTGCCAATTTTCCCCTTGAGGGTTCTTAATATTTTATGTATTTTGGATGCGCCACATACCTTGGGGTTCCCCCAAGACTGCCATTACTTCCCTCTTGCATATGTGTAGTACCAGGCAATGGAACTCATACCTGGACATCTGAATTAGAGGGAACAATACCAGATAAATATACTTTTTAAAGCCCAGTGGTCAGGGACCAGTGCTCAGGGATGATGGGAGTTGTATTCCCAAAACATCTGGAGGGCCGAGTTTGCCTATGCCTTAGTTAGAGACACCACTGAAGACTACCAAACCTTTGAAAATGCAGAGGTAGATTTAACTAAGGATGAGAACAACCATACTGTCTAAGTTCCTTTATTTTTTAATATTTCAATTATTTTCTTTTTTAACCTTTTGTATTATATTATTATTATTATTATCATTATCATTATTATTATTATTATTGGTATATGTCAATGTAAACATATATTTTGGTTGATGGGTGGTTTTTAAAATTGTATTAGCCTGTATTTTTTTTAACCAGTAGTTGATATGGCCACAATGGTTGAAAAGAACAATAATAAACTAACACATCTGAGAACCACCATACCACGACGCTAGAGCATTAGTTTTGCATGCAGAAGGTTCCAGGTTCAATTCCCAGCACCTCCAAATAGGGCTGGAAATGTCCCCTGCCCCAAACCCTAGAGAGCTCATGGAACCTCTGGTGCACAGATGTTGGACTACAACTCTCATCATCCCCAGCCAGCTTAGCTAATGGTCAGAGAGGATCACCCTATCTGCATAACCTAGGAATTCTAAAATATAGACGCGCTTTTACTCTCGCAAGATTGAATATATTGCCCTCGGCTGTTCTTGAGGGGCGATTCCAACAGATTCCACACGAAAAACGCTTATGTCCCGGTGGAGATGGCAGTACCGAATCATTGGCGCACGCCCTTCTGACCTGCACTCTTTATAAAGACTTGAGGAATGACGTTATCACCCCTCTTTTATTGTCCATTCCGGGTCGCCCAACCACTGCCACAGTGTCTTTTCTCTTGGCAGACAAAGATAAGCAGGTGACAGCAAAGGTTGCAAGGTTTTTAGCTGGGGTTTATTACCGTTTAACATTTATTTAAAATATGTGATAAAATGAAGCAGGAAAACAAACTGGAAAAGGTACAAATCCTATGACGTAAAATTGGAATTATGAATATATATTTAAAAAATTAAAAAAATTCCAGTAGCACCTTAGAGACCAGCTAAGTTTGTTCTTGCTATGAGCTTTCATGTGCATGCACACTTCATGCACACTGTAGAAATGTGCATGCACACAAAAGCTCATACCAAGAACAAACTTAGTTGGTTTCTAAAGTGCTACTGGACACGGGGAGACACACACACACACACACACACACACACACATAATAATAATAATTTTTTATTTATACCCCGCCCTCCCCAGCCAAGGCCAGGCTCAGAGCGGCTTACAAGCAATAATGAAAACAAGATGAATGATTACAACTTAAAAACAAAAATAGAATACAACATTAAAATAATGGAACATTAAAATATTAAAATGTAGCCTCATCGCAGGAGGAGAAGGAAAAGAAAAAAGAAAGAGAGGGAGGGAGGGAATCAAATTGGCTGCAAGCCAAAGGCCAGGCGGAACAACTCTGTCTTACAGGCCCTGCGGAAAGAAATCAGATCCTGCAGGGCCCTGGTCTCATGAGGCAGAGAGTTCCACCAGGCCGGAGCCAGAGTTGAAAAGGCTCTGGTTGAAGCCAATCTAACTTCCTTAGGGCCTGGGACCACAAGGGTGTTGTTATTTATGGACCTCAAGGTCCTCCGTGGGGCATACCGAGAGAGGCGGTCCCATAGGCCATGAGGGTCCTAGGCCATGAAGAGCTTTAAAGGTCAAAAGCAGCACCTTAAATCTGACCCTGTACTCCACCGGGAGCCAGTGCAGCTGGAAAAGCACTGGGTGAATATGCTCCCATGGCAGAGACCCCGTGAGGAGCCTCGCTGCAGCATTCTGCACCCGCTGGAGTTTCTGGGACAGCTTCAAGGGCAGCCCCGCGTAGAGCGAATTACAGTGGTCAAGCCTGGAGATGACCGCCGCATGGATCACTGTGGCCAGGTCGGGGCGGGAAAGGTAAGGGACCAACTGCTTGATGCGGCGAAGGTGGAAAAATGTCGCCTTGGCTGTTGCTGTAACTTGCGCCTCCATGGAAAGGGAGGCGTCAAGGATTACCCCCAAACTCTTAACGGAAGGCAATGGCACTAATTGGGCCCCCGCAAGTGAAGGGAGTTGGTCCCTCATCCCCATGCCATCCCGACCCAGCCATAGGACTTCTGTCTTCGAAGGATTTAGTTTCTAAAGGATTTTGTTGTTGTTGTTTAGTCGTTTAGTCGTGTCCGACTCTTCGTGACCCCATGGACCAGAGCACGCCAGGCACCTCTGTCCTCCACTACCTCCCGCAGTTTGGTCAAACTCATGCTGGTAACCTCGAAAACACTATCCAACCATCTCGTCCTCTGTCGCCCCCTTCTCCTTGTGCCCTCAATCTTTCCCAACATCAGGGTCTTTTCCAAGGAGTCTTCTCTTCTCATGAGGTGGCCAAAGTATTGGAGCCTCAGCTTCACGATCTGTCCTTCCAGTGAGCACTCAGGGCTGATTTCCTTCAGAATGGATAGGTGTGATCTTCTTGCAGTCCATGGGACTCTCAAGAGTCTCCTCCAGCACTATAATTCAAAAGCATCAATTCTTCGGCGATCAGCCTTCTTTATGGTCCAGCTCTCACTTCCATACATCACTACTGGGAAAACCATGGCTTTAACTATACGGACCTTTGTTGGCAAGGTGACGTCTCTACTTCTCAAGATGCTATCTAGGCCTGTCATTGCCCTTCTCCCAAGAAGCAGGCGTCTTTTAATTTCGTGGCTGCTGTCACCATCTGCAGTGATCTCTAAAGGATTTAGAATATATATATTCTACTGCGTCAGACCAACACGGCTACCTACCTGAATCTGGAATTATGAGGCAGAATGGAGGGAAGTCTTAGCTTGTATGAGCAAATAACGAAAAAGTATCATAAGGATGTATTTAATATTATAAAATGGAAAACTTAATAAATATATTGTTGTTTTTTTAAAACCGAGAGAGCTGGAGCCTCGGCTGCACAGTTAGGAGGAGCGGGGTATCTCTGCCCTCAGGTTTTACCTCACTCGCTTCTTGTGGACGCAAATCCCCAAATTTCACGTGGGGTGGCAATCTTTATAGTGCAGGCTTTGAAACTCAGGGCTACACTGACTGGGTAGTGTGTCCCAGACCTGGACCTGTTTTAATTCTTTGTATTACCTTTTTAACCTAATGTGCCGAGCCTATTTTGGGGCTATTATATGTTTTATATACATCTGCATTTTAGATTCCCGGCGCTGGCAACTAAATTTTTACATTATTGTTTTAGGGTAATTTAAATGTCACAATGCCAGTAATATCGTTTGAATTTTGTTTTGTCAGGTTGCTTCTCTCTAGTATTTTTGTCTTATCCTGCTATGGCTGTATGCTAATGCAATAAAGGTTTGATGATGATGATGACCTCACTCCCAACCTTTCTCAGCTTCCTGCCCCCCGGCCACAGGACCGCACTTAATCCATTAAGGTCGCCCCCCAGCAAACGCGGCCCTAGAGACTCCCCCCCCAAAAAGCCTCCCCGCCTCAGGAGGCAGACGCCATTCTCGCACCCGACACTCACCTGCCCGGGGCGATCCCTGTGGGGAGCCCGCCCTGCATTGCCCTCGGTCGGGGTGCGGAAAGGACGGGAAAGCGCGGGACCCCCCCCCCAGCCCCCTTCGCACGACACGCGCAGACCCGCTTTCCTCCAACCGCTTTTCCAGGAGCGGCTGCCCCCGAAGGAAGCGACCCGGAAGTCCGCTCCCAGTCTCTGGGAAGAGTTCCTGATTTCTTATCTCTATGGCGAAAGGAAGTACGGGCGCGACGTCTGCATCCCTTGCGGGGAAGGGAGGGGGGGCAGGCAGGTGCGCGCGCACGATGAGGAGGGGGAATGTTTTGGTCCTGCGCACGCGCAGCAGGCGGGCCGGCGCTTGGGCGTTCTCTCTCTGGTCCGCGCCTGAGAGTGGGAGGGGAAAGCGGGTTCCTTCGGCTGCGCTGCGCGAGGCGAGCGACTCAGGTGAGGCAGCCGCGGGGGGGGGAGGGGAGAAGGTCGACCGCTTCCCTCCCCCCCCCCACCCGCTTTCCCTTTTCAGCCGTTAGGCTCCGAGGCGAGACAGGGAAGGGGCCGTTTCGGGGCCGGGGAGCCTCATTCCGCCGCCCGGCGGAGCAGGTGGGAAGAGGCCCCGCCTCAGGACTGAGGCTGCGGAGGCGTCTCTACTCCAGCCGCCTTGGTCGGCGCGGGGGGGGGGGTCAGCAATTAACACGTCACGGCCAGGTTTTAAAACTGGCTCTCTCTCTCTCCCCCCCCCCCATGATAGTCTGAAAACCACAGTGACAGGACAAATGAGCACAGTTAGGCCCCTTTTCAAATAAAGCCCTTCCACGCCTCTCCCCAGTTCCAAAGGACCAGGTTTGAATGCTCTTTCTTTGTTTCCTTGCAGGTTAAGATCATGGTTATGAAGGCTTCAGTAGAAGATGATGATTCGGGATGGGAGCTCAATATACCTGAGAAGATGGAAAAGAGTAACACGAGCTGGATAGATATCACCCAAGACTTTGAGGACTGCTGTAGAGGTAAATTAACACCCCACCCCCCAAAAAGGTTTTTCTCTGCACAAGTTGATGCCATGCCCTCAAAACGTCTAGAGGGCAGATATGATACAGTCTCTGTAACTGAAAGATATTGTCGTTGTAATATAAAAAAAGGTGGAGTCTGTGTCACATGAACTCTGCTGCTACGCCTGCTGCCTGCCTCTCCTTTGATGGGGAGACATGCCAGGCAGAAACTTAGTGGAGAGTTGTGGACTTGACTTGGACCAGTTTGAAAAGTCCTTCCCATTTCCTCCATTACTCTCCCACCTTATGCGCCAACAATCCACTTTAATTAGTGGCAGCAGCTGCTTTTTGCCACTTGCTGAGATTAGGGGGTTGAAGCCCTCTTGGGGGCTGCCAAGATTTGTTTGTGTGTGTGTACACACACACACACACACACACACACACACACACTAATGGATAGTGGAGAAATCAGGATTTCCCTTTTTTCTTGTGCAGCACAGGTCCAGAGGTTAAAATGGGGTCACTGGCCCAGAGATTTTAAAAAATCAGCCATGCCAAATTCTGTTTCATGCAACCCTCTTTCAAAAATACTATACTGTACTTTCTTCTTGGTTATTCTTATGATAGAGGCATGAATGGCTTACCTTCCTCTTTTTCTGGGAAGGGCAATGTTGACATTAGATGTGTATGTGCTGGACCTGAGCCCTAATTTCGATGAATTGCTCAGTGTATTTTGTTATGATTCTCTAAAACCCTGGATTTTAAAGTTATTTTCAAAATTCTGATTTCTGCTTATTTCTCTTCATCTTTCTACTTATTTCTCTGAGTCCTGCAGCTTAGTTTAAGGAGACAATCAGAAGATTCTACTTCTCTTTTAGATTAACTGCAGTATAGTATGTCTTCCAAATCCTAAACTATGCTTAGTGAAAATAAGCCAGGATTGAAACTCATGTTTTGAACTTGGTTTGTTTCCACTAACCATACGAAGATCAACCATGTAAATTCAGATTATGCAACAAGCTTTGGTAAAGGGCAGTATATAAATGTAAGCCTCATGTTGCTCACAAAGTATGGAGAATGTATGAGCCAAGGTTGGGGAAAGTTAAGCTTGATGTTTTAATACTAAACTGGAGCTGAGCATTATGTCAAAACCAATCCAGTTTATTTTTCTTATTTATTATATATAATAGTTTTTGTGAGTAGTTATGTAAAGTTTTTGAGTTGTTCTTTTTTAATTTCCTTGTAGAATTGAAGTTGGGCGAGTTGCTTCATGACAAACTGTGAGTGAACCATTAAAAACAAGTTCTCATAATGTTTTTCTCGCATCTTAGTCTGAAACAAACACATAGAAGTGTCATCTACTGATTTTTGTGGTGCTTACTCTTAATCATGTGCTCTTGACAAATCTGTTAGCTAGTTAAAGAACATTAATTAACATTGTTTTATGCTATCAATCTGAAAACTGTTTAAAGCAACCTAGAGCTTCAGCATTATGCACACTATGCTCGGGAGGACTTAATTCTGTATAAATATGGTATAGTCATACTTGCAGCCTAATAACCTGCTCAGGAAAAAAAGCTGTTTAGGACTGGGGTATACAGTTCCTATATAAACCAGATTCTTATGCCTCAGCCAGAAACATGCTTAGTCAGAAATAACTATAGGTAGAATATTAATCTCTGGAACTGTTTTAACTGGCCTCTTTCATAATTGTTAATTCTGCTGCTTAGTTAAGTCCTCAATTTCTTAAAGCTTTGAAACCTTAGAAAGCTTGGGCACATAACATACATTTGTAAAAGCTTTGTAAAAGTAGATGAAGATTATAATCATTCAGATTATGGAAAACAATTAAACTCGTGTTCTATATTTCTTACATTTGTTCACTCTATTTTTTTCACTGTGGATATGACAGTCACAATAATTGCAGTCCATCATATATGTATTTTACGCATGCATGGAATGCTTAAGTCTATTAGCAGATTTGATTTCAATGTAAACTCTGACATCTGTGGACACAGATGAAGTCTCCTCCCTGAGAATGCTAATTCCTTTACATCAGTGATAAGAAACCTCTGTGGCCCTCCAGATATTGCTGGGCTACAGTTTCCATCATCTCTGACAATTTGCTGTACTCTTGGGGTTGTTGGGAGATGGAGTCCGACAACATCTGTTGGGCAACAAATTCCTTATCCCTGTATCAGGGAAGCACACTTGCCAGTGTCACGGTGAGACTTACTTCTGTGTAGTCATGAATAGGATTGAATTGCTAAGGTATATCCATAGTAATGAATAATCTTACTGCTTCATTAATTCTGCATTTAGCTGGTAGTTTGCTTCTCAGTGTGCTGAATCTCCCAATTCCTTCCTTTAAAATGTTTTTGAAGACTTCATATATACGTTCTGCATCTTACCAGGGCATCTTACTATTCACTTAATTTAAGGTGACTACTCACCAGTTGCATGATATGAATACATTGTATAAACTCTTTGATTTTATTTCACAGTATTTGGCAGTTATGCTTTGAAACAACTTTTGCCTCATATATGAATTGATTAGTTCCAGCTTAGGTTTTCTTTTCTGTTTGTGTTGCTCTCCTTAGTTTTGGTCTTTTTGAAGCAATGTCTGCTATTGAAATGATGGATCCCAAGATGGATGCTGGTATGATTGGAAACCAAGTTAATCGAAAAGTTCTTAACTTTGAACAAGCTATCAAGGTTGGCACACTTTGTGTTTTTGTCAGCAGCTTGGTGATTCATGAAAATGATTATCATCATTTAATGAACTCTAATATGCTAAACTTCAAATTTAAAGCAGTGTGTAATTTCAAATCTACATGAGTGTAGAACAGCTCTGTTCCATTATTATTATTATTATTATTATTATTATTATTATTATTATATCCCGCCTTTTTCTTCAACAGGGTTTAAAGGCAGCTTAGTACTAAAATAGATACAGTGTAAAACATAGGGGATGGGAAGCAATAATTAAAAAACAATTAAACATCAACTCTCTCTCTCTCTCTCTCTCTGTGTGTGTGTGTGTGTGTGTGTGTGTGTGTGTGTGTGTGTTGATGATGTATTAAAAAATGCAACCATTACAATAAAACTATGCATGGAGGAGAGGTTCTAAGAGAGGAGGCAGAGAGAACTATATGGACTCTTGTTCCATCACACAGCACTACAAACTCAGCAGAAAGCTGCACACTGCTTCTAGAGTCTCACTTCCATTTGTACACATCACTTTCGCGTCCCTGCCCCCATACATAGGCTGATGAAATTTAATTTGCCAATGATGGAAATTCATGTGTGCACTCTCTCTTTTTTAGGATGGTACCATTAAAATTAAAGATTTATCATTACCTGAGTTGATAGGGATCATGGACACTTGTTTTTGCTGCTTGGTAAGAATATTATGTTTTTATGTTTGATTAGTATGAGTACTCCAGGAGTGTTTTGGTAGAAGTTCCCAGTCAAGTTACTAGTTAGAACAGCTTATCAATTTTAACTCTATGGAGTTTCTGGAGATGCAGTTCTAAACACAACTACTAGATTTCTGTTAATGTGGGTGGGATTACTTCTGAGTAGACATGTATAGGAGTGCACTTTGAATTAGGGTCCAGATTAGAGCTATGGTATAGTTCTTCCAGACAAATAATTTTTAAAACATGGCTCAGTTTGCATAATCAAACTTCTGACAAAATGAAAAATGTACAGTATTACATTTCATCCTCCCAGATTTTGTTTCCTTTGCAGAAATAAATTTATGAATGTAAACTAACATTGGGTAAAATCCAGGAAAACCAGCCATGCATCACCCACTATGCTAGTGCATCCTTTGGAGGGAAGGTGAATTCCAAGGCTAGGTAGATTGCAGCCCTTACTGGTGCTCTTGTAGTGAATAAGGCTGTGTTTGGAGATCTGACCTATTTGGCCCTGGTCTGTCTGCCATGCCACAGCCTCCTACATACAAATGCCCTGATAAGAGTAGTGACAATCTTGCAGCTACACTAGTCTTGAATAAACATCCCCTGCACAGATCCTGACTGATGTCTAGATGCTTTCCTGCAGGACATGGTAGTGCGTCCGTTGTTGGGCCAATCACATATGCTGTTTTATACCTCGAGCATATGTGAAAGAGCAAGTGAAAGGTCATTGTCCCTGACTTCCTTTCGATTGCAGTTTTCTGACAGGGCTTCTGTTTTAAGGCCCAGCTTATTGTGGAGTTTTATACCTGGTGAAAATGTGGTAGAGCAAGTTGGAAGGTCATTGGGCCTGAAATCCTTAAGAATGAATGCCATTTTCTGGTAGCACCTCTTACGTTGCCACTCAAAGTTCATTTGTGCATGAAGTTTCTACTCCCTACCTTCTATGACTGCCTAGGATTCCAGATTGTGTCCATGAGCCTTACTACTTTATAGAACCTATTTGGTGCCCAATATTCACTGAAGTATAATGGATGTAAAACACATTAATGACGTAAATCAGAGCATCTTTGTTTTTTCATGCTGTCTGTAGAATGGAGTAGGCAATACTCAAATGAACATTTTCCCACCTCTTTTGGATCGTGGAATTGAAGTTAAATATTTAGTTACTCTTTAGTGAAAAAATATGAATTGAGTAACAAAAAGAATTGAGTAAGCTTGATTTCTTTTTCAGATTACATGGCTGGAAGGCCATTCTTTGGCACAGACAGTATTCACTTGCCTTTATATTCATAATCCAGACTTTATAGAAGATCCTGCCATGAAGGCATTTGCTCTGGGGATCCTCAAAATCTGTGATATTGCTAGAGAAAAAGTAAACAAAGCTGCAGTATTTGAAGAGGTAACTCATTGTTCAGCTGATGATTTCTCCTACCCATTATTAGAAAATACAACTTGCCTTGTACAACTTTTTTTAGTTTGCTGCTGTCTTCCAATTGTAGTTCCTGGTGTTAAACTCATAATTAGTTCTTTATTTCATAATTCTTTATTTCATAAAAAATTATATACCTTTCAATTGGTTTTTTAAATCTCATCGTGGCTTACAAAAAGAATAAACAATGAAATTATAAAAAATTGCGTGGGAAACTGATTTGTTAAACAGGTTCATGGGCAGCAGTGTTTTGTAACACTATGTCAAGCATAGGCAACATGATGCCTTCCAGATGTTCTGGACTACAAGCCCCAGCATCCCTTACCATTAGCCATGCTGGAGTCTGTAGTCCAGAACATCTGGAAGGACACTAGACTGCCTATACATCAGCTATATTATTATTCCAGGAAATTATATATAGCCTAGAATAGTTATCTTTGTTCCCTAGTACTTTGATGGAATGATGATTTTAACATTTTATATTACATTTTACACATCTTGCATTTTTTAAAAGCAATCTACTCAAATTATCTGTAGGCATAGCTTCCACCTAAAACTAGAGCCAGATTTTCAGTGCTTTGTGCATAAAGTTATGAAGGAAGCTGTTGTTGGTAGATACACCTTGATTGTAGCACTTAATTTTTCTTTTTTGTGTTTAGGAAGATTTTCAGTCTATGACGTATGGATTTAAAATGGCGAATAGTGTGACAGATCTTCGCGTTACAGGTAAGAGCTGAAACAATTCGGTCCTTTTTCTGGGAAGAAAGTTGTGCTTCATAGGTTTTAAAGGATAAGATTCTAGTCCTATGCACAGTTACCTAGGATCCAGTTCCATTGAGCTCCATTGAACTTTGACATAAGTACTAATGCTCAGTCATTATGCACAGATTGTACGGTCAAGAAATTAGCTGTATTGAGATGGTCCTCCAAATGTCTTATCAAAGCCAAGCTTGCCATTATGTCCGATCTTGGTTAGGATTATTTGAAATACAATACCTTCAGAATAAGAATGCTGTCACTAAATTAGTGAAGGCAAATCAAAATAATAGATTTAGGGTTCTGAATTTTAAGATTTTAAGGGCTAAGGAACCTATGGCCTTCCAGATGTTGTTAGGTTGCAACTCTGGCCATCATTCTTAATAGTGGGGGCTGATCAAAGTTGTGCTTCAACATCTGGAGGGACACAGGTACCCCCTCCCTGATTTCGTTAGAATGACTGTTGCATGTAGCATGGAAATGTTCACTTAGATACACAAAGGAGTCTGCCAAGTGGCATTTATGCTTCTAAACTGAATTACATTTTTCCAGGTATGTTGAAGGATGTTGAGGATGACATGCAACGGCGAGTTAAGGTATATTTCTTTTATTCCCCCCTTTTTTATTTTATATAGAAATTTGTAGCACAGTTAATGCAAGCTAAATATAGCCCCAAAGTGGTAAAGAGTACAATATAATATAAAACACAGAATCACAAACTTCAAGCTGTAGTTGCTGACTCTTAGTTGATCTGCAATATGATGTAACAATCTGGTGGCTCTTCATAAATTCTGTCATAACAAAACATGTCTTAGGTTCTGACACCAGGACCAGGCTGTATTTATAAATATAGGCCAAATTCACATGTACAAGCACCTGGGAAGGAGATCATGGTGGCTTTGCTCCTTCGTGGTTGTTTTGCTGCTGCACAGGTCTAAGCCATTGTTTTGCTTATTGTGTTATCTGAACCAATCTTTATCTTATGCCTTGTCTTAGTGAATGAGGACATAGAGTGCTCTCATCTAAACAGATTACTAGGAAGGGATAGGTAATGGAAGACTTTATAAACTACTTAATCCAAAAATTTCTAAGCACTGTGTATAAAACAAAGATCTATAAACTATAAATAGAATCAACAGAATCTGAAAAGTGAAATTTGTACATCACTTAATATCCAATTAAATTGTTTCTAATGTGTGTTATTGTAGAGCACTCGAAGTCGACAAGGGGAAGAGAGAGATCCAGAAGTAGAACTTGAAGTAAGGATGGTTGCATGCTATTACAGATTGTTAAAAGGTTACTTGAGCAACTTTTAGTGACCTAGAATATGCTCTAAAATAAAATATTTCTCAAGAAACTACAAGGAATTATGCAAAAAGACCAATCACATAGTTGTTTATTTTTGTTTTGTTTTTTTACAGGGCTTGAATTACGCACCAGATTATCTAGTATCTAAATATACATTAATCGCTTAAGATGCAATAATTTAATCTTATCAGTAATAAAGTCCCAGTATTGGAAAACAACTTTTGTATATATGAGTAGTAAATGTACTTGTAGCATTTTGTCTAAACTTTATTTTTCTGGAAATTTGGAAATAATTAATTTTGGGATTGTTTCCCCCCCCTATAGCATCAACAGTGCTTTGCAGTATTCAGCAGAGTGAAGTTCACCCGAGTATTACTGACTGTATTAATAGCTTTTACCAAAAAAGAGGTATGATTGCTACAGAGTATTGCTGCTTCAAGTGTTAAAGGCAGATGGGTATGTGAAACCTCGCTGTTCAGTGACCCCTTATGGCTGAATAAAGATGCTGGGGCCAAAGAATGGTCGTGCTGGACAGGAGGCTGCTGTCTTCATGTCCTGCTTATGAGCATCCGAGAGGCAGGATGATGGACAAGATGTGCCCTTCATCTGTACCAGTAGCTGTTTTATGCCACACTAATGAAGCCTTTAGGATTACTATCAATTGCAGCATGTATAAAACAGAAGCATAGCTTTAGAGATAAACTTTTACAATTATCTAACATATATAACATTTTTGTTGCATAATTTTATTGCTTTGTTACTTGACCATATGGTAGACATTTATCCGTTGCTCTTGAAATACTGGTGTTATTTTATTGCCTAGTGTCATTCACAGAGATTTTTTAATTGCCTTTTTAAGACTAGTGCAGTTGCAGAAGCTCAGAAGTTGATGACTCAGGCAGCTGACTTGCTTTCTGCTATCCACAATTCTTTACACCATGGCATTCAGGCTCAGAATGACACAACCAAAGGGGGTAAGCAATTATCTTCAGAAGTGTTCTCTGCCTTTGTTCTCTGTTGAGGTATAAAATCACTCAGTGGCCTGTTGCTACTCTCATCTAGGTTGATCTTTTGTCTTGATCTATTACTTTACCTTCTAGTTATTCAATCATAGATGTTTTTATTGAACATCCTTCATAATATGTGGTTGTTCAGCTAATGCAGTCTTGTTCACAGATGCAGAACTCTTGTCCACAGAATGTAAAAGGTTGCAAAATTCTGTGGATTAAGAATCATTCAGACAGCTTCCCATCTTGTAAAACTCCAAAAGCCGCTCTAAATAAATGGGCATTGGAGCTATTTCAAGAAGGAGAAGGTTCACATGTCCTTAGGGAGGTTATTCTAGTGCAAGATTGTGGAAGCTTTTTAGCCCAGTGGGTCAGATTGTTATCTCTCCCACGTCTTGTGGGCCAAGTGTGACAGAGCTGCCCCCCAATCAGTCACCTGTTGGCACAAGGATGTCAGGTGATCTATATTGCTTTTCTTCAGAAACTCCTTTCAAAGCACTATTTTGCTCAGCAATTTGAAAAGGGCTTTTCAGGCACCACTGATTTGCAGTACAAACACCCTGTCTGCTGAACCAGGTTTTAAACTGCCCCACTCCAGATGCTTGCGCTCTGCACACAGGTGGGGTGTGGCAGAGCTTTTGTGGGTATTGGCCAACTTGGCAGCAATCTTTTACCTCATTTGCCCTCGGGATGTTATCAAATGATGCTATACCATGCTTGATGGCATAGACTTCCCACGATACAGTCAGAGATTTGCATAGGTGCTGTGAAAAAGCAATCATCTGGCTCTCATTGATAACAGTTCACTAGCTGTGATTTGATACGTGTGAATCAGTACAAGGTTGTTTCTCAGAACACCCGACTGATGAGTCATAGTGGGCTATGGCCCTCTTAAAAACTCATGGCCAAAATCCAGTCACGTTGCATGTAGCTCTGAGACAGCGTCATCAGCACAAAGTAAAGCATACATTAATACACATAAAATGGTTTCCCTTCTGAGAAGAAAAATGCGCAGTCATAAATCATAGTCACTTATTGATATATTGGGTTTTTTGCAGGTACACTACTGCTCAAAGCAGTTTGCAAAAAAAAAAGAATCTGTCTAAATACAACAGTACAAATAATCATAATGCATAATAGCAATTACAATGCCACTAACAAGTCTAAATTACCTTGAGCATATTATTTTTCTAATATTCATTTTAAATTGCTTAATTGACAAGATGAAATTGCTTAATATTTTGAATGCCTTGTTTTCCCCCCACCCTAATTCCCCCCCCCCAGATGAAGTAACTAGTGTATGATACAGCACTTAATTGGGATTAAGAATAGTAATTGAACGTTTGTCTTTCTTTTTTTATTAGATCATCCTATTATGATGGGTTTTGAACCCCTTGTTAATCAGAGATTGCTTCCTCCAACTTTTCCTCGATATGCAAAAATTATTAAAAGGGAAGAAATGGTCAACTATTTTTCAAAACTTATAGACCGAATAAAAACTGTCTGTGAAGTTGTCAATTTAACTAATTTGCACTGCATACTGGTAAGTATCAACACTGTTAGCTTTTTGTTCATAGGGACATAAGAGAATGTTACTTGAATAGCTCCCGGGACTTGTGCACAAATATCGGCATACTTTTTCTTTGATTTTACTTCTTGTTGTTTCACATATGGAATAAATGTAGAGGAAACTTAGACTATAAAACTTTGATGAAAACTAGGGAGAGAATCTTGGTGTGAAAACTGGGGTGTATTCAGTGGAGGCAGACATCAGCATTTCTTCTCACAGAAGGCAAGTTTTTGCTGATTTCCCCACCACCACCCACGGCAGTCCACCTTGTTATATTTGTTATACAAATTCCCCCCCCCCCAACCCTCAGTAGCAGCTTTTCAAGGGGTGCAGGGAGTGTGGCTGCAGTATGTAGGGAGGATCTGTGACAACGATGTTGGGAATCTGAGGTGAGATGCCCAGGCAGTGGAAGTTGCCCTCAGTGCCAGTCATCATACAGAAGTTGCTTAAGGTCCAAAAGAGTTTACAGCTGCAGAAGATAAGGCTTCAGTAATTTAGTTTTGAACACTGATACAGTCATACCTTGGGTTACAGACGCTTCAGGTTGCATTTTTTCAGGTTACGGACCGCCGAAACCCGGAAGTACCGGAACGGGTTACTTCCAGGTTTTGGCGGTCGCGCATGTGCAGAAGTGCTAAATTGCGCAGAAGCGCCGAATCGCTACCAATGCGTGCGCAGACGCGCTGTTGCGGGTTGCGAACGCTGCAGGTTGCGAACATGCATCCCGCACAGATCACATTCACAACCTGAGCGTCCACTGTGTATTCATACAGCTGGTAGTAGTAGTAGTAATAATAATAATTAATAATAATTTATTATTTATACCCCGCCCATCTGGCTGAGTCTCCCCAGCCACTCTGGGCAGCTCCCAATCAAGTGTTAAAAACAATTCAGCATTAAATATTAAAAACTTCCTTAAACAGGGCTGCCTTCAGATGTCTTTTAAAAATAGGATAGCTGCTTATTTCCTTGACATCTGATGGGAGGGCATTCCGCAGGGCGGGCGCCACTACCGAGAAGGCCCTCTGTCTGCTTCCTTGTAACCTCACTTCTCGCAATAAGGGAACCACCAGAAGGCCCTCGGCGCTGCATCTCAGTGTCCGGGCTGAACGATGGGGGTGGAGACACTCCTTCAGGTATTTGCAGATACAGATATATACAAGTTCAAAGTATTTATGTTGCTCCAGCAATTCAAGATGTAACACAGACTTCACCTCACTTCTCACGGTTGACCCTGACACACTAGGACAGACTCCGACACAGACAGCACAAGACCCCAGACACAATGAGCTCAGGTCGGCACTGGACCATTGTCATAGCAACTGGCTTGGCTGACCTTGGACCTGTTGGCTTATCTCATACATGGGGTGATTTGTGCTCATGAAGGAAATTAAGCCCTTCCTCCATGTCCAGTTCCTCCAACAAATTGGGTGTCCAGTCTTGCGCAGACAGAAGTGCTTCCACTTTGTGCCACTGCTGGCTACAACCCTACAGTTAATGCAGAACTCAGGGAAGTTTTTATTTTTCTTCTCATTCTATCTGTCAAAAAATTCTCCATACCAAATGGAGATAGTAAAACTCAGCCAACTCTCTCACTGTGTCTTAGAGAACCAATACCCCTCTCCCTTTCAACACTTTAATGGTATCTACCTCAGCAAAGTGGTCAAGGAGTAGACAAACAAATCAAATTATAGGCATTTAGGAGGTTATTATGGAGAGTCCTTTCTAATGGACTCATATGTTCACTGGAAAGCTGAATTTTATTTCTTCATGGTGTAAATCTTTGTGTTATGCTAATCATAATTTTCCTCACATTCTGTTTATAAATTAGGATTTTTTCTGTGAATTTAGTGAACAGTCACCTTGCGTTCTTTCAAGATCATTGTTACAGGCAAGTAGAATACAGAAAATACGTTTTAGGTGTGTGAAGTCACTGTGTGAAGTAACAAATTTACTGTTTGTTGCAGACTACTTTTCTTGTGGATAACAAAAAGGTATTTGGTACTCATCTCATGCAAGATATGGTGAAAGATGCCCTGCGATCTTTTGTCAGTCCTCCAGTACTTTCACCTAAGTGAGTAACAAAATCTAGTTTTGAGATTATTATATGCATGTTTACCTCATTTCTCATTATTTAACAAACTCACACAGCATCTGACTAGATTCAGTTAAATGAAAATTGTTCATGCTTTGGGTCCTATAAAAGGCAATTATTTGCAGGCTGTGATACCAGAATGGGACTTAGATGCTACCTTCTACTGCATTGTAACTCTGTACGTGAATAATGGCCGATCATTTGCCTCTCCTTGAATGTCTGTAAGTAGGCCAAAAGGAGGTGATATTTATCTTCCTCATCAGGCAGTCCAGCATGACTGCAGTTGTTCCCATGTAATGCCAAACTTTTAAAGAGGAACACAAAAATGTTAGATGTAAATCTGCAAGGAACGCTTAGAACCTAAAATATGTTTATCTATTTTCCCATTCAGGATCATGCAGCTTTTTATACTATCAGCTGCTTCATAAGAATGGAGTCCCTAATGAACACAATCTCTCACTAGTTTTCAATGCTTTTGGTTTACACATCCCCTTAGAAACAGTTCTGAGATCAATATGGCACAGCCATATTCAGGATGGTAAGCCAACCCCTTGATTTTACAACACTGCAGGATTTTCACTTAGAACAATTTTGTCCCTTCTCTCTTAGATGTTGTCTATATAATAACCACCAGGCTAAGGACTACATTGACTCCTTTGTCACGCACTGTGTTCGAGTGAGTATTGATGGCATTACAGCATATCTAAACACTTGTGCACATTAAGTATAAAAGATGGTATATTTTCATGTAAAAAGAGGACTGTTGGACCAAATGTTCATCTAGTCCATCATTCTATTCCTACAATGGCCAACCAGATGGCTATGAGGAGCCCACAAACAGGAGGGCGGTACTACTCTTTCGCTTGCATTCCCCAGCCATTGGCATTTGGGGGCAGGCTGCTTCTGCTCCGAGAGGTAGTGCATGACTACCATGACCAGTAGCGTTTGATGGTCTTAAGTGGCATGCATTGTCTAGTCCTCTTTTTAAACTTTCCAAGTTGGTAGCCGTTGCTACATCATGTCATAGGGAATCCCATAGCCTATGCGCTATGTAAAGAAGTACAGTGGTACCTCCGGTTGTGAACGGGATCCATTCTGGAGCTCCGGTTGGATCCCGAGGTTTCCGCAACCGGAGGGACTGCTTCTGTGCATGCACGCACGGCAAAACACTTCCAGGTTTGCCACATTCACAACCTGAAGTTTAAGTTATCAAAGGGTAACATAAGCCAAGATACTACTGTACTTCCCTGGTCATTCCTGAATCCCTTCTGTGACACTGGGGGTTGATATTATGACAGAGGGAGAAAAACGTCTACGTGAGGACCATGATTTATAATATAACTCCTTGGGAAAGGAGGAAGCCCAGCCTGAAGTTTTGGTTTCAGTAAGTTTTGTCCCCATGGCAGAAGTAAATGGAGAAATTCTGGATTTTACTGTAGCTGTGATTGAGTAGCAAGTGTCGCCTGCCCCCAGCACAGATTACTCTCCTCTTCCTTGAGTTTCTTCAGTTTATCTGCCTGTAGGGATTGAAGTTACTTACACTTTGCAAGCTTGGATGAAGCAGTTGAGGCAGCAAAAGATAAAGTACAGAGATAGTTTGGATGGGCATTCTAAGTCACCTCACCTTGTTTTTGTGTAAAACAGACCTACCTCAGTCCGATGCTTCCCCTGCAAGCAGCATCTCATTGGGTCCTCAGGCACCTGATTAGGCTTTAGCGCTCCACCCAAATTGCAAGGTTCTATGGGAAAAGATAGTATCTATGAAGCAGAACTCTTAAGGGTGCAGAGATCTCTGTGATGGAGACCTTAAAATACTTAGGAAATGTTCAGAACATTCTCTATCGCCTACTCTTCCTCCACCCCCAATAAATAGGAAAGAAAGAGGACTGACTCCTCATCCTTCTGAAGGCTCCTTCTCCCTCTTTACAGACTGTCCCTCAATGCCTGCTAAGGGCACTGGGACCCTTGCTATTCCTGCCCCACGGAGGATTAGATGAAAGAGCTATTGGGGTCAGATCAACCTTTAGAAGCAAGCTTTGTCCTTGTTTGATGATGGATAGAATGTTAACGTTTTAAAAGGCTTGGAGAGATCTAAGCAGAGGTTTCCATAGTCTGCATGCTGAAGAGCAATTCTAACACAAATGTTGAGCCTCCAGCTTTTACCATATAAGGCAGTGGTAGCAAGCTTTTACTTTGTTACTGCATCATTCTACTGAATCAGTGAAGTTAAATATCAGGCAGCGGGGGATAAGAAACTGGCACCCACCTTAATCAAGATGTCACTAGTAGCAATATCTATCACAAAGCTTATAACTGGCTCAGACTCTGAATCACTGATCCCCTCATCTCATACTGTCTTTGGTGAACCTCCCAACAACTAATCATGGACCTGTCAGAGAAAAAGAAAAAGTTTCTGCCAAATCCTACTTTTTATCCCTGTGATTTCTTTGCTAGACACATGCAGAAGTTGTATCAAGTGTGTCCAGTTGCATCTAAAGCATCGTCTTTGAAATGAGTGGCATCTTTCTACACCTGTTTGTTTTAGCAATATGCAGGATGTGTTTGGTTCTGTGTTGTCCAACCAGCACATAGACTTAGATAAATAGCACCCTGACTGCCTTAAGTCAGCACTGCAATTGAGCCAAGACCTCAGCCAGGTTTCCTTTGTTGGTGTTTCAAAAGGGCCACGTTGGGCACTGATGGGCACAAACAAAGTGTCAGGCTACCTCTAGTTAACTTAAGGAACAGCCTTATGATGTGTAATGCAAATAAAGTCTAGGGTGTGAAAATGAAGTACAAGTCTAAAAATTCACCAGACTTTCTTTTTCCCCAGCCATTCTGTAGTTTGATTCAGATTCATGGGCACAACAGGGCTCGTCAGAGAGATAAACTTGGCCATATTCTCGAGGAATTTGCTACTTTGCAAGATGAGGTAATTCAGAGGGAGACACAATACTGTGCAGAGCATAAGATCATGAACAGTGCTTTGTGTTTTCTATCCTTCCCCCACAACAGCTCTTGTAACGGTCAAATGTGTAAGGTGTGCAGTCAGCATTAGAACCTTGGACAGAGTTTCTAATGGCCAAGCCTATCTGCTGCTGCTATTCCTTCCTCGTGCCTCCAAGACCCCATTTGCAGGCTTGCTTTCTTGTACTTTCCTTGCTGTTTCAAAAAGCACTTAAATTTAATCCAAATTTCATTGTCCAGGAATATTTACCTTTAACTTTTGGGGGAAAATTTTTTTCTTTACACATGGCCATACTATGTTTTATTGACAAGTGCTTTATCTCCTTAAAATGATGTGGCATTTACACAGGTGTATTAAAGTAGAGAATATGCACTGGGATTAGTGAAAGGAAAAGCATTTCACAGTGGGAAAATGCTGATTATAGTGGTTAAGAAATGTCTAGGTTACACAAAAAAATTAATGTGCCTAAGAAGCAAATTTCTGGGGTGTGACATTCTCTGGGAAACAGAGTGCTTAATTTAATATAAATTAGAATATTTTGAGCATGACCTACTACTCCTTTGAACACTTCTTCAATTTTGCTGTTTCAAATATATGACATTGTTGTCATCTAGCTTCCAGCTCTGGATCTGGAATGTGACTGCAGGCATAAATCGTGACTCTTGTCAATATTGTTTGGCAATTTACAGACGTGATACTTGAGCATAACGCCACTTTTTTCAACTTGTTAGGCAGAAAAAGTGGACGCAGCACTTCACAGTATGCTGCTGAAACAAGAACCCCAAAGGCAGCACTTGGCCTGCTTGGGCACCTGGGTCCTTTACCATAACCTTCGCATCATGATACAGTATCTTCTGAGTGGGTTTGAACTGGAACTCTACAGTATGCACGAATACTACTACATATATTGGTAAGAGGAACAAATTACTTGGGAGCAGGGAGGAGATATTGTTGTCCGTAAAATACAATGCATTCTGTAGCAGAATAGGCAGTGTACCATAAGTGCATTCTTTGAACTGCTATTTATACTGCACAAGATTTGCAAGAATTTACCGTAAATTGCAAGGATGTTTGTTGTAGGGCTGGGCAATATCTGGTTTTTAACATTGTGATATATCGTCAGGTAAATACAACAATAGGCTGATGTATCATGATGTTTGAAATGCATCTCATCAGCTTCTTCCTCCCCGCCTTACAGTAGGAAGAAGCAGCCAAGATACATCGCCCAGCCAAGCCCCAGTACCTCTCCAACTTGTGTGTGAGCCAGAGGGACATTTTTGAACTGCTCAGCTGAGGCATGGAAGCCTTTCTGTGCCTCAGTTGCACTAGTAGTGTGATAGCTAGAGGAAAGATCCTGCTCTGTGCCTGCTTTGTGGTTTGCTGCCCGCTGCAGGAGGCAGAGGAGAGCTGGACCGGTTAACAGACAAGCGCATTCTCTGGCTTCAAGCAGTTTATTGTGAGGGCAAATATTTTGAACTGGTTTATCACAATATGGACTCAAAACTAGTTTTCAACAATCTGTCACCATATTGCCAAGGCCTGGTGTGTTGCTTATACTGAAAACCTGTTTTTGTATTTAAGGCATTTATAATGGTGCTTTTCAGCTACTCAAGAATGTGGTCTTGGCCATCCCAGAAACGTAACCAAACTTCGCCTAAATTTTGTACTGTTTTCTGCTGTAGGTATCTCTCTGAGTTTCTCTATGCATGGCTAATGTCAACACTCAGCCGTGCTGATAGCTCTCAAATGGCAGAAGAAAGAATAATGGAAGAGCAGCAGAAAGGCCGGAGTAATAAGAAAACCAAGAAAAAGAAAAAAGGTATAGCTGCTTTTCAAATACCTTGAAATTGATGTTTTTCCTGTGTTCAGCCATCTAAATAAGGTTCAATAGGTATTTCACTTATCTTCATATAGTATGAGTAATGTTTGTTGTTAACAATTTTAAAATGTAGATTCATAAGACTGTTATCTGTGACTGAATAATGAAACTGAATGATGAAATTGAATATAACTATTTATAGTTACTTTCCAAAATGGGTAACCACTGAATAAAGTGTTTTATTCTCTGTAGTCTAGGGATTACGGAACTAGATCTCGCCAGTAGGCCAGATCCTATTTCCCCTACTACCCAACCCCCAGGTCAGATTTGGCAAGTGCGTGGGGGAGTCCATCTGTTAATCACCTGATTGAATCCCCTGTGATTGAAACCTTACTAATTGGCTGAACATTGGTGCTTCACTTTTATTGTTGGGTAATAAAACTCCTAATTCATCTATTTATCATCCTATTTTAGTTCTTTATACAGCAACAGTTCTTCTGCCCCTGAGAAGTCGAAGCATGATTTTTGTTATGGCTACATGAATCTTGTAGTTAATTTTGGGTTTTGCAGGGTAGTAGGTCTGTCACTTGCAAAAACTGCCATAGTTGTTTACATCCTGGCTTTTTTCATTCTGGTGAAATCAACATTACATGGTAAATATTTCTGTATACGGAATTTGCAGCTCGTCCTCTGAGCAGAGAGATCACCATGAGCCAAGCCTATCAAAACATGTGTGCTGGAATGTATAAGGTGAGTGGTGTCTTGTGGATTGTGATTGTAAAGATAACTTTTTTTAAAAAAAGAAAAGGAATTTGGATACTTTTCAGAAATAAGGCAAGAAAACTGTACTTGAACACTCCTAAATGACTGCATGTTTTCCTAAGTAATGCTTTGTGTAGGAACAGTGCAAACATAACTTAACTATGAAACAATTTCAGTTGTTGGCTAAATTGGATCCCAGACTAGTTAGTATCGCTCTTTCAGCTCAAAAGCTAGCTATGGGTTGGGCTTGGCAGGGGAATTTCTGGTGCTGGGAGGGAGAGAGCATGTGATCCTATAGTTTAAGAATGAGCAGTGTTATGTCTGCATTCCGTGACACTTTTCCAAATGAGTTAGTGTGTGGATAGAACTATAGTCAGTGTGTTGTGGTGTTAAAAACAAAGATTATGATCCAAAGAAACTGTGTTTGTCCTCACTTAAGATGGGATGCATTTTATATGCCAGATAGTACCTAAGGAAGTGTTGGCATTCTTTTTGTTTTGTTTTGTGATGACAAAGCAGAACTAGCACACACAGATTGTTCTGTACAACTTGTATCAGAAATTCCTCTCCTTTATACTGGCATAATTTGTTTCTAAGGTGTGAGGCTACTGGAATCAGTTTGGCAGATTGGTAAATACTTTTCAGTTGTAACACCCCTTTCAAGAGACCAATGAGTGGAAACCATATGTGTCACATTTCATTGTGTTGCAGCTACATTTATTTTTCCTCTGGCCTCTTTCTGGAGTCACTTGTGTCTGTATGTGCACCAGTGCTTCTGTTGCTGATACAGTGGTACCTCAGGTTACATATGCTTCAGGTTACAGACTCCGCTAATCCAGAAATATTACCTCGGGTTAAGAACTTTGTTTCAGGATAAGAACAGAAATCGTGCAGCGGCGGCGCAGCGGCAGCAGGAGGCCCCATTAGCTAAAGTTGTGCTTCAGGTTAAGAACAGACCTCCAGAACGAATTAAGTTATTAACCCGAGGTACCCCTGTACATTGCAATAAGCAGATTTCTCATTCTGTGTGTTTCTCTTCCCTGTCCCTGTTTCTCCTGAAGACTATGATTGCTTTTGATATGGATGGCAAAGTGAGAAAGCCGAAGTTTGAGCTTGATAGTGAGCAAGTTCGGTACGAGCACAGGTTTGCCCCTTTCAACAGTGTCATCACGCCACCACCCGTACACTATTTGCAGTTCAAGGTGAGCCACAAGAACATTACAGGACGTGTGTATATTATATGGTTTCTTTTCCCTTCCTCTTGGATCTTTACCAGTTTGATGGGTTTCCCTCCATTGTAATGGAGGCAGGCAACACTCTGTTCAGTAAGCAGGGCATATCCCAAGGTTCCTTCTTTATTTGCCTGCCTACCTTGGGGAGCATGCCATAGTTAAAACCAAAGCACATGAAATAAAAAGCCATTTCCCCAAGTGTTCATTAGTTGCAAAACATTAAATCTTTTTAAATTATTTAATAGATCGCCTTTTATCCAATTACAAAATTATACAAGGAAGAACTAGGGAGTAAATGTGTAGAAACTATTTTGCTTCATTGTGCTGTCACCTCTGTGCCTCTAAAGTGTAGCCTCATTCAAAAGAAGGATCTTTCTGGGGGATTTTGGCTATTCTTAAAGGATGCTTATTTTTCTCTCATTTAGGAAATGTCTGACCTAAACAAATACAGTCCTCCACCTCAGTCCTCTGATCTCTACATGGCTGCTAGCAAACACTTTCAGCAAGCTAAAATGATCCTGGAAAATATCCCTAACCCAGACCATGAGGTGAGATCCTTTCTAACATATTGCTAAGAATTGGCTGTATAAATTGCTGGCATTTGATTGGGGTGTTTTTTAAACGGAGAACATTTAACGTTGCTTCAGTTACAGAATTGGAATTATCTCGGTATACAAATAGTATTGAAGTTTGCAAAATACATTCAGTGTCCCCAACTCTGCTAGTATATATCCTTATTAGCATCAAATGTATCTCCCATGCCCTAAAATACCTGAAGTCTGTTTGAGTTTATGGTGGATGGAGATTCCTCTTTTAGGTTTCCCTTCAGGTGGCAAATGGATTTTAGGATCTGCTTTGAACTAACAAAAGTACCTTTTCTTCTTACCCCATCTTCCAAAATCTTATATCCAAGTCTATAGAGTAGCAGCTGCAGCTGTTTTGGTTTGGCTGATGACAGGTCTTGATGAGGTTCCATGTTTTGAAACTCATTTTACAGAAGTCCCCTTCCTCTTAAATTCAGCAATGGTTTGCTGATCTACTCCTATTCCTGAATTGGAGGATAAAGATTCTGTTGGCCTTACTGTTCAGTGGTGGTGCTCAGCTCTCTTCAGACTTCCTTTTTTTAGATGGCCGTTTCTACATGTGCTTATGGATTTCTTCGAGCCCTGACAGTCAAATGAGGTGTTGATTAGCTAGCTGTTTTAGGACAATCAGCTGTACTTTATTCACTGCCTTCACAACTTAAGTTCACTTTGGGATTTGGGTTAGAGGATCAACTCATCTCCCCATGTGTTTGTTGAATGAATGAATGAATGAATTAGGGTTTGTATTTTAAGTGCTTTTCCTTTAAAAGCTATTTGCCATATTCTAGCACATTAGGTACATTTCAGCCCCACTGACTTCAGTTTGACGTTAGTATGCATTCAAATTTTAACTGCATTTAAATCAGTTTGACTTAATACTTAATATAACTTGAAAGCAAAGTGTTGGTGTTTGCGTAAAGTTTTGCTGCTTTTTAAATAATACAAAAAACGAATACAGTAAACACTGCAAGTGCCATTTTATTGTGAATTCAGTTCTTCTTTTTTCTGTCTGTGAACTATATCAAACTTTAATATTTCTGTTTAGGTCAACAGAATTCTTAAAGTTGCTAAGCCCAATATTGTGGTCATGAAGCTGCTGGCAGGAGGTCACAAAAAGGATTCTAAAGTAAGCAGATTGTTGCTAAATTAATATCACTGCTTTTGAAACGTAGCATTGGACTATCAGAAGGGGTAGATGTATTGCAAATACGTTACATGCTAGCAGGCCGTGATTAAAGAGTATATTTTTAATGGCACACTCAAGAATTGGTGCATAGTTTCAGTTAAAATGGCAGATAACAAACTATATTGGTGGGGCATGTTGCTGTAACTACTTAATAGTATAATATTTAATACATTTATTCTAAAGGACATTGTGCTATGTTGTAATACAGTGGTACCTCGGGTTACATACACTTCAGGTTACATACGCTTCAGATTACAGACTCTGCTAACCCAGAAATAGTGCTTCAGGTTAAGAACTTTGCTTCAGGATGAGAACAGAAATCTTGTTCCGGCGGCGTGGCAGCAGCAGGAGGCCCCATTAGCTAAAGTGGTGCTTCAGGTTAAGAACAGTTTCAGGTTAAGTACGGACCTCTGGAACGAATTAAGTACTTAACCCGAGGTACCACTGTACCTTAAAAGTCTTGGTTGAGCTGCAGCCCTTTACCAAAATACTTGAGAATAAGCCCCATTGAACTCCATGTCCTGATTCGTACATAACACCAACCCACCAGTTTTGGGGGTGGCGCTGTGGGTTAAACCACAGAGCCTAGGACTTGCCAATCAGAAGGTTGGCAGTTCGAATCCCCGTGACGGGGTGAGCTCCCATTGCTCAGTCCCAGCTCCTGCCAACCTAGCAGTTCGAAAGCATGTCAAAGTGCAAGTAGATAAATAGGTACCGCTCTGGCGGGAAGGTAAACGGCGTTTCCGTGCGCTGCTCTGGTTTGCTAGAAGTGGCTTAGTCATGCTGGCCACATGACCCAGAAGCTGTACACTGGCTCCCTCGGCCAATAAAGCAAGATGAGCGCCGCAACCACAGAGTCATCCGTGACTGGACCTAATGGTCAAGGGTCCCTTTACCTTTACTTTCCTAAGTGAACACACCCGATCTCCACTTCCCAGACTAGTGTGCAGATTGGAATGTAGTTCTCTGTAGGAATCTCACACCGTATTTTTATGAAGTGGTTGAGGGCTGATTTCAGTGCTTTTTGTTCTTTTAAAAGATACTAGCTGCCTTGCACAGCTCAAAAACATAGCTCCCACCACTCAGGGTGAAAATAAAGCTGTCATTGGAGTGGCAAGTCATGAGGATAAGACATCCCTCCCAGAGACTTGTATAGAGGAAAGAATGGCTTTTTTCCACGCATTGTCCTTGAAAGCCTCCCAGGATCATGGTATGAGTGAAAATGACAGCTCCATAGCTGTCAACGTTTCCCTTTTTTTTAAAGGGAAATTCCCTTATTCTGAATAGGATTCCTCACAAGAAAAGGGAAAAGTTGACAGCTATGGACAGCTCAGTGGGTTTATCATGAGCTGCTATTCCCAGAGCCAGTTTCGACCCCATTTTCAAAATGTGTGGCAGCAGCTGCGCTTTAGTCACTCCAGGCAGTTTGCGCCTATGAAATGGGAAAAAATAAAGCCATCCCTTATATTGCAAGTACTTTGAAGACCCCCAAAGCAAACCCTAACCCCCCCCCAAAAAAAAATCAGTCTGCACACAATCAGGATGTATTCAAAAGGCACATGAAATGGATAAAGACTGGCCCATCCATCCCTAGTCCGATATAGTGCACTTGGCAGCGTATCTAATTTTTGCGTAAGTTCTGTATGGTTTGTGTCTGGAAGAGATGGTAAAGAGTGCTTTGTCTCACCTTTTTGCTGTTCATCTTCAGGGTTTTCTCACTCTTGGAATCCAAAATGCTTAATTAAGGAGTCATTTGGACATCCTTTAAAGTATCTTTCAATGCTTTTTCTTCTAGGTTCCGCCAGAATTTGACTTCTCCCCTCACAGATACTTCCCAGTGGTGAAGCTTATTTGAGGCAAAGGATTAGAAGAACAAACAATCTATAATATGTACAACAGAGCTGCTTTGGGAGGCTTTTATACTGTGCTCAAAAGGGACATGATTCACTTGGACAAAAGTACTGTTGTATTGGGAGTAGCTTTATTTTGGCTTCCACACAGCCTGAGTGACAACTGCTGTTTTAAAGTGGTTTGTGTAATGTTTTACCCTTGGGCCTGATTTTAACAACTTCATTGTTAAAGCATTGTATGTTTTGGTTTTACTTCAGTTTTACCCATAAATCATTTTTATGAATGGCTTTTGAATATTTGTCAGCATTTCAGAACACACTTGCCCACTTCAAAGGTACCCTGCAGTAAGGGAGCGGTTATATTTTGATGACTAAAAAGCAGAACTCGCCTCTGAAGGAACAGTGGTAGGCTCTGCGGATGTGCTGCATGTTTTCATTAGACCACATATGAAATGTTCTTAACTTACACACACACACAAAAGTGTATTGGAGTTTTGCTAAGAAATAATTTGGAAGGCATATCCTTTTAGAGTGCAAAATCTTCAAAAGAAGGGGGTGAAATTTCTGGCCACTGGTTGAGTATTCTAGACAGATGTCTTTGGATTTAATTGCTGAGAGTTTGCATTCAGGACTTGACATTATTTGGCAAGCCTTTATACATACATGGTTGCACCTTTCTCTCCATTTTTTTTAAAGGCTGCCCTATACCAAGTTATTTCCGTAAATTGTAAGACTTAAAATGATTTGGACCACTTTTATTTGGTTAGCTAAATGTTCTGTGCACTATTGTCATATTTTAGTTTTTGAAGCATAATACAGTTGAGGGTTTGGGATTTTTTTTTTGTTTACACGTTTGAAGTATCAGCTAAACAGCTGTAAACAGCACCATTAAAGGTAAGGATATGTCTATGCAAATAAAGAGCCAGCTAGTTTCATGGAATGTTCTGTAGAATACATGTTTCCTTCTTCATAGCTTAAATAGGAGACCTAGACACACTGTATAGTACATTTTGTTTCCCCTTGAAGTATGTTTTACTTGGAATAAGATACCATCAACCAGGCTATTTGGGTTTTTTTACTCTTTAATTTAATTCACCATTGATCGAAATAGGTTTTCATTTCACAAAGACTAGGCTGTTTTATTGACGTAATCAAAATCAGCTACGTAATGGCATATCTAATTGGTTAGCCTTGTGCTTATGCCACAAGTGGAAGGTAATTGCAAAAGAAAGGAGGCCATTTTTGTTATTACCATCAAGCATCCCCAAGACAGTTCTGGAAGGTTAGGGGATTCTCCAGAGATTTTCAATAGCTGGAGGGAGGGGTTAGGATTTGGGTGGGGGTATCCACCCCCTGCCTCAAAAGTGCTTGTGCAAGGGCACCAACTGGATATAACCATTAGCTGATAAACATGAAAAAAGATTATGGAGCAACAAACTTGTACCACATTTACTATGTGCCTGTTATTTTTAAGGGTCACCACTACGGTCAAGGATGAATTTCAACAGGTATAAAGTTCTATGACCCTATACTGATTCCACTTCAGTACCATGCTCTTTCCGATTTGTGTGATAAGATTAGAGTACTGAGATTTGTTTTACATTAAGATACTTCGTAAGAAATAGTTGATACTATCTGAGGCTTGTAGATTCATCTTCTCCATGTTTTCAAGTTGCAATAAGATCATAAATCATGCTCTTGGCTACTACTATGGGCAAATATTTCAGTGTTTAAAAACTGGTTTGTCACAGTTCAAGGAGAACCAGAAGAACAGGTATAGATTCAATTTTTTTAAAAAAAAGACTTCCTCCTGAAATGTTTTCATGGCACACTTCATAGGAATAGTAAGAACATTACATCAGGAGACAAGTTAATAAGGTCAGAAATTATTTAAATAAACCCTAATTGATCCGCTTCAGTCTGACATTTCAAGCCTTGAAGGTTTCAAGCCTTGTCTCAGTGTTTGTAGTTGTTTCCTGCAACAACTCATTATTCACAGCCTCTGTTGATGTTCTTCGCCAAGCTTAAATAAGTGGTTTTGCATGTTGGGATCTTCAAGTTTCTGGACTGAAAAGAAGAAATTTTATGAAATTCTAAATACATAGAGTTCGGTTAATTAGATATTTAATCACAGAATATTTAAACATAAGCATTATGCCTGTATGTTGGTCATCGTGCAAAATTTACATATTTTCAACTGACAGTTTTTCACAACATAATGGCAGCTGTCAGGGTGACGTCCCATGTTGCTAAATTAGGACAAAGTTCGCTAAATACCCAGTTCGAAAATGTTTTAAATGTCACTGAACTAATGAAAAATCTGACTGATCACTGTGCAAAATAGTTTTAAGGTATTCTAGAATATCTTTGAGAACTATGACCTTCAGAACAGAAAATGCACCACTTACCATTAAAGTTACTTTGGTTGTCAACAAGAGCAGCTTGCTTATCTGTTTCAGATTCCGCCTCGTTCATTTCTAAATTGTAGTCCACTACGTTATCCTGGTTTGCTGTTTTGATTCCAAATTCACCTGCAAAGACAAGTCAGAATAATTCTTTTTATGAATCTTACTGAATATAAAAGTTGTCTTTTACTGTAGAGCATTCAGTATTTCAAATATTAACACTGGGCTTTCTTGGCTCATTACAATCAATCAGTCAACCAACCAACCAACCAGCATAGGCACGTTACATTTTCAGTAGTTAGGCGAGATTACTAATGGTTTTATTTAAATATTGTAATACCTGATAGTGCTCATTTGTCTCTTAACACCTTTATACCCTGGTAAATTCTTGCCACCTGATCATTTCTTTGAGATACAGGCAATATTTGCATTAGTGGCATGCTAAATCAAACATATTCTCATAGTCACCTCTTTATTCCTCCAAGGGGTCTGCTGTATGATCTCGTCTTACCAATAGGTAAGGTTCTTTTAACAATTAGCAAGAGGCTGGGTGGCATGTCCTCCCTTAGGGTTTGGAATTAGGATGATCTATTTTAGAAACCTGCTAAAGGTAAAGGTAAAGGGACCCCTGACCATTAGGTCCAGTCGTGGCCGACTCTGGGGTTGCGGTGCTCATCTCACTTTATTGGCCGAGGGAGCCGGCGTACAGCTTCCGGGTCATGTGGCCAGCATGACTAAGCCGCTTCTGGCGAACCAGAGCAGCGCACAGAAATGCCGTTTACCTTCCTGCTGGAGCGGTACCTATTTATCTACTTGCACTTTGACATGCTTTCGAACTGCTAGGTTGGCAGGAGCAGGGACCGAGCAACGGGAGCTCACCCCGTCATGGGGATTCGAACCACTGACCTTCTGATCGGCAAGTCCTAGGCTCTGTGGTTTAACTCACAGCGCCACCCAGGCCTTGTCAATGCAGTAGAATGAGTTTTGGATGTGTAGCATACTGCTCTACTGCAGGAATGGTCTGCATCCAGCACTCCCAAGAAAATTGACATCCTCTTCACAAAATGTTTTATTTAAAAAATAATTTTGACTTCCTATGTTGTGAGGCCCTCAAGGCTTCCTCCACTGGGGGAAAAATACCATTCCTACAGGTCCAAGTTGTTTGAGACCTCCCCAAAATCTGTCTTTAATAAACTGGGCACACACACACACTTTTGACCTCTGACCCCTGGCCCGGCTGCCCAAACAAGGTTAGTCACTCCTGCCCTATGATAACCTCTAGCACAAAGAGGGAAAGTAGTATGTTCAAAGTGAAACAAGCTCACTTCTAAACATGGTTTTGGAACTAAAGATGCTCCACCATTTTGTTTCTAGTGGTAGATAGACAAATAATATACTTCAAATATTGTGGGGAGGAAAACAAGCAAACATTTGGCATTCTGCTTCCTCAGCGATAACTATTAATTATAAACAGGAATGGAAGTTTGACACCAAGTGCTACACCCAAAACACAGTTTTTCAGGAGTGATAGATGTCAAACTACAGCTGGTTATATTTTTCCTTTGCTGTTTGTTTATACCCTCAAATATGTCCTTCCTGGACAGCAGCCAAGCCTTTATACTAACCAGTCTTTCTGGTCTCCTGTTCATCCTGCTGCAGCTCATCATTTAAAAGGTGCTCTCGTTCAACTTCTTCATCGTCTGCTTTTGCTTGATTGGCATTTTGCTGGCGCATAACTTCTGCCAATTTGCCTGCCTGCTTTTCTGCTGCTACTTCAAGTACATTTTTAACTTCTTCATACGGCTTCTCTTCCATTCCTGGTTCTGGGGGCAGACCTTTATTATCTGCGTTAAGCTTAGCAGCTATTTGTAGGTTGTCCTGTTCAAGAGAGTGTTCCTCTTCCTTGGGTTCCTTTTCGTTGACAGCAAAAGCAGTTCCTTTTGTAAACAATTGTAAAAGCACAATAAGAACACAGTGCAAGAATGGGATTGGCATGAAAATTTAAGTATTTTAAACTTAAGCTGCTTTTCCTTGCCTAACTTGTTTCACAGAATGGGCACACCAGCTATTGAAACCAGAAGTCCATTGCAGTCTTTTGGTTGGTTAAAGGAAGCTTGTCATACAAGACACTTACTGAACACATTGTTCCAGTTCTGGAGACCATCCTGAGCGTCTCTTTTAATATTCATGGACTGAGAAAGTATATGGCTAGGAAAGATCTGGAAGGCATGCAACCTGATCTAACCTTTACACTGACTTGAGATCCTCCATGCCAAAACATTCTTCATTCATTAGGTCCTGTTATCCAGCACAGTCAAATCAAGTATAAAATGGAGGAAGAGGTGTTCGCAAGGTACATGATAAAGGTAAAGGGACCCCTGACCTTTAGGTCCAGTCGTGGCCGACTCTGGGGTTGCGGCACTCATCTCGCTTTATTGGCCAAGGGAGCCGAAGTCATGTGGCCAGCATGACTAAGCCGCTTCTGGTGAACCAGAGCAGCACACGGAAACACCGTTTACCTTCCCGCCGGAGCAGTACCTATTTATCTACTTGCACTTTGATGTGCTTTTGAACTGCTAGGTTGGCAGGAGCTGGGACCGAGCAACGGGAGCTCACCCTGTCGCAGGGATTCGAACCGCCGACCTTCTGATCGGCAAGTCCCAGGCTCTGTGGTTTAACCCACAGCGCCACCCGCGTCCCAAGGTACATGATACTGAAGGATTAATATGAAACTGGCAATGTGTACGGTTTTGCTGCTTCCAATGGGCTGTTCCACTTTCAGAGTATGGATAGTAATAGTTGATAAATAAAGAGGAACTTTCACCAGGTGTATTTTGTATTATTTCATGTTTACTGGGCGGGGTCTAGGAATCAGCATGATGGCGAATGAGATGGGACTTTTTCACTCAGTAAAACCTCCCAATGTCCACACCTGCAATCCCTTAAAAAGGACTCTGAATAAAGATGGAAAATCAGTAAATACAAAGCAGCAAGTGAACATATAGCAGAGTTTTCTGGGCAAGCTGGATATTTCTCCTTAAGATCAGCAAAATGGGTGCAGATTTTTATACGCTTCTCTCACGAGCTAGATGTTCAACATTCATCTCACAAATAGCAGCACAAAATACACAATGACGCAGTACAGGTATGACTCACTTGAGTCTATTTACCTGCTGTAAGCAGATTTTACTACCATCCTCAAGGCAAGAGAAAGTTGAGGGGGGTATTAATCAAGGAGGTGCATCAAAAGCGGGGGGGGGGGGGCAGGATCTGGAATCTCATTTGGGTTTGGGACAAAGTTCCATCTTCAGAGGACAGCTTGGGACAGGATGTGTCAATGCCCAAATGGTATGCAGAGATACATGAGCAACAGACTGATCAACAAGAGAGGAGTGGAATGTTGCATGCAGTGTCAGAAAAGCAGCTTAGGATCTAGTAAATTTTTCACTGTAACAGCAGTCAACAAGCATAGACTTGCTTAGGCCAGTTGGTTTACAACAGAGGTGGTTAACCTTTTTCGAACTGATGGCCACATACCCGCGGTAGGTATGGTCAATGGTATTGTATGTACACCTGCACGCACACATGCAGCTATGTACATTTAGGAATGAAGAAGTTTTATCTGCCATTTTGCCCTCAACTGAATGTTACTTCTCAATGTCCCGCTGCACTTAACTTGAAAGCCCTTTCCCCCAGGCCTTAACTTTGTATGAGGGAGAGAATGTGTGCGATTGTGGTAGTGGCTCCCTTGGAGCAATTTTGGGAGTACAGTCTCCTCCTCTGTGATGATTATTCTGCATTAACCATCTGAACTAGGGGGGACCAAGGCAGCACTGCAAAGGCTTTCTTTCATTGGTGCAGCAGGGCAGGTGTCCTAAAGTCTGAGCTATCATTTAAATAATCATCTCTAGTCCTCCAAGAAAGAAAGTTAAGAGGCAAGATGTGCAGGTACCTTCTGAAACTATTTCTGTACAGTGAGTGTTGTATATTTTTCCAAATACTGAGGAATGATCCCTGTTGATTAGCCAGCAACTCACTGTGTGTGTGTGTGTGTGTGTGTGTGTGTGTGTGGATATATAATCATGTTGTCGGGGTGGTTTGTGTTACACCACATTCCTCATGGCAGCCATTTTGTGGCTGGTGCTCACAGCAGTCTCTTCAAATTCAAAATGTGCACAGGGGTCCAAAAATGTTGGGAGACCCTTGTTCCACACAGTGACCTATCAAGCAATAGCCACTTCCACACTACATGGTAAAGGTAAAGGGACCCCTGACAGTTAAGTCCAGTCGTGCATGTCTCTGGGGTTGTGGCACTCATCTCGCTTTACTGGCCGAGCAAGCCGGCGTTTGTCCGCAGACAGCTTCTGGGTCATGTGGCCAGCATGACTAAGCCACTTTTGGCGAACCAGAGTAGCACACAGAAACGCTGTTTACCTTCCCACCGGAGCAGTACTTATTTATCTACTTGCACTTTGACGTGCTTTCGAAATGCTAGGTTGGCAGGAGCTGGGACCGAGCAACAGGAGCTCACCCCATTGCAGGGATTCAAACTGCCGACCTTCTGATCGGCAAGCCCTAGGCTCTGTGGTTTAACCCACAGCGCCACCCATGTCACTACATGATAAAGATACAGTACAGCAAATGTGACTTAAGACCTTTCCTGCTTTGCAATGACACACAGCATGGAATGGCATTATAAACAAGGGAGATACACTGTTGTGTTTCCAAATGTCATGTGAGCAGCGACTGAGTTTGTGAAAAAATACCGGTGCAGCAATGCCTTGCAAACAATAGGGTCTTTGGTTTGGATTACAGACGGGAAAATCCCTTTTAAAACCTAGCAGCAAACAGAAGGAAAATGAGGCCACTAATCAAACACCTGGAAAATGGTTTTAACCCAGGACCAGATTGCCCTGTCTAGGATCCCCATCATTAGCTGTGACCATATTTCATTCATTGGTGGGGTGGGCGGGAGCCCAACGAAAACTGAAAGCACATTCCCTTGTTTTACAGGCAATGAAAGCATCGCTTCAAGAACTGAACACTCACATACCTATATTTCTAGCATTGCTAAGCTCACAACATGACTACTGTTAAGATAGTAGCCCTGAGAGCCTGAAAGTGATAGAATCACTGTTTCAACTCTGGCCAAAGTCACAACTTTGTATTGGGGAACAAATCTTATTCATGCAAAGTTGTTCTGTGTTTTGGACTACAGTGGTGCCTCGCAAGACGAACGCCTCGCAAAACGAAAAACTCGCAAGACGAAAGAGTTTTCCGTTTTTGAGTCGTTCCGCAAGACGAATTTCCCTATGGGCTTGCTTCGCAAGAAGAAAGCCCATAGGGAAATCTCCGGGGACCTCTTTTAAATGCTGGCGGTGGGGAGCAAAGCCTTTCGCCCCCCTCCGGCCTTCAGAAGAGGTCCAGGAAGGCCGGCGGGGGCCGAAAGGCTTTGCTCCCCACCGCCAGCATTTTAAAAGCTGTCCGGGACAGCGGAGAAGTCTCCGCTGTCCTGGGGGCTTTTAAAATGCTGGCGGTCGGGAGGAAAGCCCTCCTGTCCCCGGAGCTTGCGGGGCGGGAGGTGGGGAGCAGGGCTTTTCTTCCCACCGCCAGCCTTCAGAACAGCCTTCTGAAGGCTGGTGGTGGGAAGAAAAGCCCTTGTCCCCCCCCCCCCAGCCTTCAGAAGAGGTCGGGGGACAGACTGTCCCCGGACCTGGTCTGAAGCGGTTTCCATAGGAACGCATTGATTGATTTTCAATGCATTCCTATGGGAAACCGTGCTTCACAAGACGAAAAACTCGCAAGAAGAAAAAACTTGCGGAACAAATTAATTTCGTCTTGCGAGGCACCACTGTATTTGTTTTAGATGCTAACCCCTGATAAAGAGATTGGAAATTAATGGTAATCTTTGCTACAACACTTACCTTTTTCTCTTTGATAAACTAGTTCTGCCACATTTTTTATGCTGGGTGGCGTTGGCTTTGAGATTTCTAGTTTCAAAGAATCATCAGAGATGTAATGTTTTCCTTGAAGTTCATTTCCCTGTTTTGTCAGGTCACGCTGCCCGAACTCTGTTGGCTCTTGAATATTTATCTAAAACAAAAACAAAAAAACAGCCCTACTTGATTCATACAATTCTTCAACGCAAATGAATAATCTACTATTAGAATTTTTACTTTAAGTGGTTTCACAGCAAAATTAAAACAAAGTCCTTGCTAGAAACTGAATGACAGTAAAACACGGCTGTTTTCCCTTCTTGTGGCTGCTTCACAAGCCACAAGATAATGCAGCCTGCTATGTTTGGAAGAAGTTACATTTGACAATAGGTAAAGGGACCCCTGACCATTAGGTCCAGTCGTGACCGACTCTAGGGTTGCGGTGCTCATCTCGCTTTATTGGCCGAGGGAGCCAATGTACAGCTTCCGGGTCATGTGGCCAGCATGACTAAGCCGCTTCTGGCGAACCAGAGCAGAGCAGGGAAACGCCGTTTACCTTCCCGCCGGAAGGGTACTGTCAGGGAACTGCCATCGGAGCCAGGAGTGGAGGCAAGGCTCCCAAGCGATGCCGGAGAAGGGCCCAACAGGGAGAGAGGGGACTCATCAGCCGGGGAAGGAAATCAGTGTGACACCAGGGAGAAAGGCGGGCAGAGGCGGGCTTCGGAGAGATGGCTCCAGGACTCTTCGCCAGAGACCAGCGGGGAGAGCACAGGTCCTCCACTGCCCACGCCCACCCTGCGCAGAAGACTTCCGCGCAGGGAGGCTAGGCGGAGACTATCCGTCAAGGAACTTTTATGTTGGAAGAAGTTCAGGAAACGCACACTGACGGATTCTGCCAGTGACTGAGACAGCCGCGGAGTCAGGGCTGTCCAGCCAGGGAAAGGTTTATCCAGGCAACCTTGCCAAGAGTGGCGGCAACTTACGCACGAGCAACCCCCAATTTCCATTACAGGTACCTATTTATCTACTTGCACTGGCGTGCTTTCGAACTGCTAGGTTGGCAGGAGCAGGGACTGAGCAACGGGAGCTCACCCCGTCGCGGGGATTCGAACCGCCAACCTTCTGATCAGCAAGTCCTAGGCTCTGTGGTTTAACCCACAGCGCCACCCACGTCCCAACATTTGACAATAGCTACATGCATATATTTCACCGCATGCCTATGACCTGGGGAGCAGGTCCCATTAATTTCTAGCGGCAAGTTAAACACTTTTCTCTCCTACTGAAATCAGAAGAGACTAAGGTAGTTTTCAGCTTTACCACATTGTGACAGGATCTAACCGGATTTGTGATTGATCTCTCCACATAATTGTCTGCTCTTAAGAAAGGCTCATGCAGGGGGATGACAATTTTAATCAAGGCCGCTGTATGAGGAGAGTCAACCTCCCCATAACCCTATGGGGGGGGGGACACCCATAGAGCTGCTATTAGCGACAGAGGGAAAAGAAAACAAGCATCCTGTATGTTTGGATCAGGTCTGTGGCAGTGGGGAGAACAAAGCCTTCTTCCTCCCCATGCCAGCTTTCAAAAGATTATTACTTCAGGTGATTCAGTCAGAGTTCTCTCATATAGTTGGCAGAGAGAGAGAGAGAGAGAGAGAGAGAGAGAGAGAGAGAGATGAAGGGAAGGTAATTTTGGCTTTCATGCAACGTGACGACTTACAGGAACAAACTTTGAAAGCTATTTGGATACTTGTGAGCAATTTTATTTTTAAACGCATTATAAAAACTCACTTTTTACGGTTAATCATTTCCGGAAACCTTCACAACTTTATGAAAATGTACTAAGTACAACTTTTATGTGCCACTCCCTGTCACCTATGGTGACAAATGATTTTATGTCCACACAAAAAATCTCAGTTAAGCAAGAGGAAGTTTACCTGTTGGCATAGAATGGAGCTATACTATTTACAAAAAAAAAAAATGAGGGTCAAAGGTTTTGAAGGAAGAAGGTGTCAGAAATCTTCAAACAACAGGTGTTGAACTGAAAGTTCCTTGTTTAAGTTCAAGAACTTAAATAATTTAACTGAAACAATGTTGATTCTTTTAAGTTGCTGCTGTAACATAATTCTAGTCACCGGACTGGGGAGTTAGATAAGCATGCCAAAGTTTGGCAGTTCTAAAGTTAAATGAGCACACTGGAATTCCAAAAGGTCAAGGAAGCAACAAATGGAAAGAATATGCATTCAAAAAATGGAGATGGGAAGAGAAGTATTGTGGTTTACCTTCTTCCTACTTTGGGCCATCAACAATTGTAGTTGTTCAGCCCCATATAGAGGTCTGGATAACGGCCTGAATCAGTTCAGCCAGCCTGGTTCACCTAAAATTTGTGTATAAATACCCCTCTAAAACAAATTTTAAAAACTTACTTGATCATTTCTCTCTAATATTTTCGAACTATTCTTCATGTCTTCTGGTATCTGACTGCCTTTCTTGCAGGCTGCTTCTATCCTTTCTTCACATTGTTCTTTCAGTTCCTTCATCTGACTGATACATTGAGACCTAGAACCAAGCAACAGAATGTAAAATGTGATCTTTAAAACACGAAAGATCTGCACAACTTGAAACCCACAAAGTCAAACACAGCCTGTCAGACACATACTCTTGCCTTCTGCCTGATTGACAACCTCCTTGTTTTTGTAGTTCTAAAGAGATCATGAATTGGAGGTTTATTGAGCCCCTCGTGGGGCTTGTACAGTCACAAATTGTGCAGGCTCAGTGGCAGATTTATAGCTTTGCACAGTAAGTGCAGAATTAGGGCCTCGTGGTCCTGAGTAACCTCCCATCTACTAGTGTATATTGTTAACCGAGAGGCTATCTTTGAAACAGGACTACCAGCAATGTATTGCCAATTGCTGAATTTGAGTGTTTTAGTTGGTTGCATCGTTTCTGCTTTTCACTTCTCCTACTCCCTGATTAAAGTTAGTACAGGCTGGTCCATTAGCAACTAGGGCTTAGTTCAAGCAATTAAAAAGTGTTCAAGCAATTAAAAAAGGTCCCAAAAATCTCAAAGCCGCACTTGTTCCTGTCCGACCCTGGCAGACATTTCTGCCAATCTCCTGAGACAATCAACTCTCTGCACCACTCAGCCAATTGGAGGCCAATTGTCGTTGCCGTGATGACAATCCAGCTACATTAGCAGATATACTTTTCTGGTAGACCCAGGAGCCAGCAGAACCGAGGAGGGATGTAGGTAAGGCAAGTTAGAAATATCCTATATTTAAATGCGAAATTGTACCCAACCTTTGTCGTTTTGGTTTGTTCACAGGTACAGTATTATAATTAAATTCTTAGATTTGTGAGCCAGTGAAGCAAAATATTTACAACAGCAAACCTGATTTTTATATATTTAATCACATTGATTTCAATGTAGGAAACATATTGTTTAAAATCTAAATATGTAACAAAAGCTAGTGCTTGAATAACTTGGCTTGTGGCCATTTTGCCTATACAGAAGCTGGCCAATCGTCACATACTTACATGTCATATGTAATTTTTTTCTGAAGGTTTGTCTGGTTTTTCTTAAACCTGTAAATGTCAAGTTGGAGCCTTCCACATTCCTTCTGCAGACCCCTCAAGTTTTCTGATTGAAAATTAAATTTTATTAAAAACAAGCAGAAGGAGAAAATAATGAACGATGAGTAGGAAAGAACATTCTTATTTATTTCACCAATTATTCATAGTAATTAGATTAAAACGCTGCTTCAGTCTTTTCGGTTTATGTGACCTGTGTAGCTCAAACATATGCATGTTTAGTAAATTCCACTACATTCAACGGAGTTTACTGCCTGGTGTCTGTGAAATCCATACGGCACAAGCAGACTTCCATTTGCTCCCGGCGACTTCTCCTTCCTTTCTGCCCCCCAAAATCTGGAGCAGGTTTGGGGGCAGTAGCGGGGGCGGGGGGGCGGGTAACAGAAGTTCTGGTGTGCAAGCAGAAGCCTATTCTGCTGGTGAACGGGCACAATTGATTATCACCCTATACATGAATTGATAAGGAATACAGCCTTAGAAGCATTACTGGAGGGACCATGAAGCTATCATCCCAACTTCCATCTGCAAGAAGAATTTTCTGTTCACCTGAGTGCAGATCTACTTTTCCCTCCCCTACTTTTCCAAAGCTCCCCCTCCCTCCAAAAGAAGAAAAAGCACTTTGGGTTATTTTGTTTGCTTTTGCACCAAAAAATACTGGGAGAATATTGAAAATGCACATTTTTAAAAGAAGAGTATTAACTGTATTTTCCTCCATATAACGCTTTGAGTTAATCCTTATAGTCTTGAATGATTCTAGCCTGAAATCCAGTAGCCTACGACTTCCATTCCTATTCTACCTGGCTCTTTTCCCTTGAGATTTGTGGACCTTACCTCCTGCAACTACCTTTAAGTCCCTCACAAATCAGTGTTTTTTTTAAGATGAAGGTTCTCCTCCCTGGATACAGTTATTTATCCGTTGATGTCTGGTTAAATAAGATTTATTTATTTAGCTCTCTCATCACAGTTCATATCATTAACTGCTACATTAGAACTATATTAAGTGCATAATTAGATGAGACAGCCATGTCTAGCTCTCTTTAAATTTTTGAAAACACAGCCATAAGTAGCCAAATTTGAAATGAGGCTATTGCACTGGGGGACAGGGGGAGGAGAGAGGGAGCTAACACCATGGCATTTAATTGATGATTATTCCCTTTTCCCAAAACTATCCCCAATTGAGCAAACAGAAGCTGGCAGGGGCACCATGGCAATATTAATAAGAAAAACAGCATTGAGAAAGGTTTTAAAAAACCAAAACCCTCCCCCACAATGGCAATCTTGATCTAATAAAAGAGTCCCTTTCCGGCTGCTTTTAAGAAAATAAAAAAAAAGGATTTCCTAGGTTGACCCAAGGCTCTGTCTTCAAGTAGTAAGTTTCTAGGTCCCACAGTTTTATTCTGTCTCTGTTTAAAGCGGGTGGGGGGGGTTACATTCTGAAACAGCTACAGCTGCCCCCATACTTTCCTACTATTCCAGCTTTGGGGGAAATGTATCAGTAGACATACAATGGGCAAAGGTATAAAAATAAGCAAACTTAATTGCTGTGCAGATGGTGCTTTGCTGAGATTTACCTTTCAAATTCTGGATCAGTCTTTCATTTGTTGTAATGTTATTCATCAGCACTGCCTGTATGAAAGAAAGAAAGAAAGAAAGAAAGAAAGAAAGAAAGAAAGAAATTGTTTGAGTGCTTGAAAAACAATGGTTTCCATTTCTACATTATCCCAGCCCTATGTATTCGTTGCCTATGTTCACCAGACAGGAAAATCAAAAGAGCTAAGATCGCAGATTGGCCATGGGGCCAACAAGAAGACTCCACTGGAATGCTACCTAAATGCTGGGTAGACTTTTAAGAAAACAAAAAAATTGTCCCCAAGTGGCATAAAGAATCATCTTTTTCGGGGGTTATTAGCACAAGGATAGGTAGAATATACATCACGGGTCAGCAAACATTTTCAGCAGGGGGTCAGACCACTGTCCCTCAGACCTTGTGGGGGCTGGACTATATTTGGGGGGGGGGAATGATGCAAGAGCACCAGGAGCCCCAGTGGCTGCTTACCTGTGTCTTGCGAGTGGCAGGGGCTGCCGGTGGCAGCAGGGGGACAATGAGTGGCAAGCGAAAGGGCTCCAGAGAGAGGCTGCTTAAAATGGTGGCCGCTGAAGCACTGCTGCTGGCACCAACAAAGCCCAGCCCCCTCCCTCCTCTAGGCAGGGCAGGGAGAAGCCAGGAGGAGGGAGGGAGGAGGCGCCACTGCCGTGTGAGAGAGAGGGAGGAAGATCAAAAGAATGTGTGTGCTGGCAATCCACGCAGCGATTCCAGGTCCTTAGTTTGCCTCCCCATGATATACATGAATAATTATAACTGTTTCAGCTGTGATTCTCAGGATCATCAAAGCATCCAGCAACAATACGCAAATCGGTATACTGCACTTTTAATTCATCCCCAAACATGAAGCTCTTTCCTTATCAAGCTGCCTCAATTTAGCCTACAAGTTAAAACTGTGTGTGTAAACTCTCCTCACAAAGAGAGAGACCACTGAGGAGGCTGGTACCATTTGCTGCTGCTTTGACAAAATCCTGTGAAGCCGTATGGAGCTCAAATTCAAACTAGCTAGGAAACTCCGCTTAATTATGTGGGCATAAGATCTGGCAAACGCCTTGTAGCTAACCCTGCACAAAGTTAATGCAGGCAGCAGGAGAAGGAGAGATCAGCAAACACAGAAGGCCTTTTGTATTAGCTCTCCTTTAAATCTTGTTCTTAAAATAATACAGCAAGCCCTTGTTTGTGTAAAAAAGAGAGCCGATTCATTTATTACAGCTAGAGCTTAGATATCGGATCACAAAGTTGAACTGTAGCTAGTTTTGCAAAAATGTCTTGCTCCAGCTGGAGGGCAGATGGTATAATCCTGCTGGTAGTAATTTCCTGGAGAAAGAACAGCTACATAAAAAAATAATCAATTCAGAGCATACAAACTACTTCATTGTATATCTGTAGTATACATGTGTCAGTTTATTATGATCAAGGCTGTGCTTGACTACTGTGCAAATACAGAATTATAGGTATCAGATGGATAAGCCATGGTTGGCCCCACCCTGGCTGATGTTTAGACTCCCCCAAACTACAAGCAGTACAAACCTTGGCCTACAGCTCATGTTTTGCCTGCAGCAATACAGATTGGCTTAGCTCCAGGCAGTGCAGCAGTAGCAGGATGACCAAGCAAGGAACAAAATGGCTGCCGTTTTTACTATGAGTGCCTGTGGCTTCACACACTGGCATGGTTTGGCTTGTTGCTGCCTGTGAATCAAGGCCATTGAGTTGTATCCATTGGTTGCAAGGGCAGAAGGCAGCTTGCAGTCCAGTCTTTCTCTTCCTCTTCTCCCTGATGTAGACACCAAGGACCCTCTCTAGAGCGGTGGCTCCCAGTTGGTGGTCTGTGGACCCCTGGGCTCCCACGTAACCCACCCAGGAGGTCCGTGGCACCTTTCACATAACAAAAGCTTGGCTTTTGAAAAAGGGGAGGTCTGCAGTACTTAGCTAATTGGCAGCCACTGCTCTAGAGCGTTGGAGGAGCTCCTGAGTGTACATAGTTGCAGTACAAAGGAATTGGCCAATCCTTCCATCCAATTTTGGGCAAATCCCCCATCCCTCTGCAGTGGAGAAAAAGCACACCAGGTTGCGTTTGCAGGTACATTTGTATGGAGCCCAAGAAACCTACCAAAAACCTCACAAGGGCACTTCCACAGCAGACTCTCTGCTAAAATGTGTACATTTGCATGTACCTTTTTAGGATCATTCTAGATACTGAGGTTTTTCTAGGATGAAGTAACAGCTATGACTCAACCACTCAAAGGACAGTGTGCTACAATTCTTCCACTGTGGAGAAACGGCTAGTAATCAACGTTCAGACTGTTAATCCAATCTGCCAGTAGATGGAAATGATCCCACCAAGCATGACATTTCACATCCCTCGCAATGTGGAAGGAGCTGTTTGTTAGTCTCACAGCTTGTCATACCATCTTCACAACACCCCACCTCAGTTTTCCTCTTACGTTTTTTGCCCCTCAAGAAGCTGCTTACAGCACAAGGTGTGTATGTAATAATAAACTCTCTTTAAAATGCCTTTTTATTTTTAACCTCATTGTTTTGAATGTTGTGTTTGCCACCCTGGGCTCCTTTGGAAGAGTATTCTTTATTCAATAAATAATCATTTTATATTAAATAGTATCTATACAGTTTTAAGGCACCTTCCCTTTCACAGACAGCAACAATGGCGAGGCCCTTTCCATTATGGTAGAAGAGACGCAGTACCGGGATTTTTTTGACCCTAAAATAATACTGGATAAATCCACAGTCTCTTTTGCAAAAAACGACTTAGCAGCAGTAGGACAAAGGAGGAGCTGCATAGAGAGGCCCAGATCAGAGCGACAAGGATAAATAAATAGATCTCACCTTCTCATCCATGTGTATTTTGTTAGTGTTTTCCATCTGGAAGTTATGCAGGCTCTGAATTCTGTCAATCTGTTCCCTCTGTTTTTGCAGCTCTCCTTGGAATTCATTTTTTTTAATTTCTACCGCACCTCGTTCTACAGCCACCCGGCGGACTCTTCCTTCTAGCTCCATTACGCGGTTCTAGGAGGCAGCAGATAGAAAAATCCAGAAGAGAATGTTGGCAATCTTTGCTGTAAATGTGTGTAATCAAAATTTTAACTTCCCATTCTATGCTTGCAGAAAACAAAATTGGACACCGCACAATTACCAGTCACCTGTGAGCCCATGCTAAATGCTTCTAGAACATGGGATAGAATGGATGGTAAGGGGGGAAAAATCACTAGGAATATTGATAATCAGTGCTGATGTGAGGAAAGATTCTTGTTCCTTGGGTTGGGGACAGACAGGATTGTGTGTAGTTAACAGGAAGTGAGGCAAAAACACTGAGTACAGAGAGAATGAACACAGAAGGAGCTATTTTCTCTTAAGTAGGGAGTAAGGCAGAAAATGGACCAAGGGGCAGAGGCACTGGGGAGCTGGGTGGTTGTTCCACACACTAATTCAAAACAGCCAGTCCCAACTTTGTCTCTGGGTCTGTGTTCATATATGTGTATCCATAGGCATGAGAGAAACAGAGTTTTTTACACTGATATAGCAGGCAGCAAGGGTAGCATAAAGCTCCACAATTTCCTGGTTGAGAAGGATTCAGTATTTAACTACCATCATCACAACCTTTTCCCAGGCACTTCTCTTTTCTCTCATTATTTGCTCTCCTGGCCAGCATCCAAATTCCTGTCAGGTATGATGATTTGGAAACCCTGAAGTGCTTTTTAAACTTCAATAATTCACTGCAATTCTGAAGAAAGGGAAACCTCTTTGCTGATTCCATCAATGTGGAAAACCAATAGAAGAGTAATACCTGCAAATCAATACTGCGGGAACTTGCAATCCAGTAATTGAATCCCAGAACTATTATACAAGCCACAAGTGCCGCGACTAGGAGGGGTGGAGACTTCATCCCGCGGCGGCTGTTTCCTAGGCCCACCATCTCAAAGTGAAGATGTTAATACCTGTTGATTGAAAGGGGGGAAAGGCATATTTACACTTCCCTTCGCTGAACTTGCAATTGCATCCACGTCACACCAGAGACACTAACAGCCCAGTTACAAGCTCAGAAGTAAATCCTGTCGATTTCAACACTTAAATCTTATAAATTCCAGTTCTCTTGTTCTACAAAGATGGATAAACAAAAGACAAATATAATCTGTAAACAAACGAAATAGTCTTTAAAAAGTTTCTACCATTTGTTTTACGTAGTATCTCCTATTAACATCACTCAATGATTATTTTTTTAACTGTACATGAAACCTTGAGATCATTTTAAGATTAAGGTAGTTGAATGAATGAATGAGGCAGAAAAGGTATTAGTTACTGAAACTGATATATTTGATCATCTTCAGTTGTATCTCCTTGAGTAGCCCTATGGCAGCTGCTAGGGAAGGGGAGAGCCGCCTCAGCTGGAACACTCAGCAAAGTTGGGTAGATCATGTCATATCAGTTCTGAATTTTACACAGGAATTATCTAACTTATACAGTGGAACTTCAGTTTTTGAACATACAGTCATACCTCGGGTTGCGATCGCTGCGGGTTGTGCATTTTCGGGTTACAGACGCGCCAAACCTGAAAGTACCGGAACAGCTTGCTTCCGGGTTTCGGCAATTGCGCATGCGCAGAAGCGCTAAATCGCACTTTGCGCATGCACAGAAGCACCAAATTGTGTCATGCACGTGCGCAAATGTGGTGCTGTGGGTTGCAAACGCTGCGGGTTAAGAACGTGCCTCCCGCATGGATCACGTTCGCAACCCGAGGTTCCACTGTAATCCGTTACAGAAGTCCTTTCGACTTCCGAAACATTCGAAAACCGAGGATCAAAGGGCTGTCAGCAAGTTCAATGGGGAAAATGGAGAAATGAGAAATCGACTTCCGAGGCACGTTTGAAAACAGAAGCATTCACTTCCTGGTTTTCAGTGTTCAGCTTCCAAAACGTTTGTTAGCCGAGCTGTTCAAAAACCGAAGTTTGACTGTACTGTACACTTATTATCTGGAGGCAAGGGAAGGGGAAACTAACTATTCTGCTCCTTCATTCACACAACACATTGTTACAACATTCATTTAAAAAAGCAATTGTCTCTTTCTGCATGTGTTATGCTTGCGTTTGCATCTACTTTAGAGAAATATTTCCTTGTCAATTAGGCCTCACTCTCAACAACCGTTTGGCAACATGAGCAAAACTCCATTTCAACAAACCCTGCTATGCCCTGGAAGAAGCGGTGGCGAATGAAAGTTTAGGTTTAACAAAAGTTCTTACTGTCACCCATTACTATAATCCTCAGCACAAATATTATAGAAAATGTAGGAACAATTGTGTTCATTTATTGCCTGGCTTCTCTCTAAAATAAGATATCTCAAAACGCAATGCAACCAATAGATTATACTAAAGAATAACAATTTAATAATGTGTTCAGTTGATTGCTTTGTGTTAAACACACCATTAAAACATGATATATAATGGGATTTAGCAAATATATAGAGCTGAATTAGTACAAGCCTCAATGAAATTAACGAAGCTTGAACTAAATAAGAAGTATTAATATTCAATATGCTATCTTTACCAGTCAGCCAGGCCCATTTTTATCCATTCCACATTGGGTGGGTCTTCACAGAGAAGTGCCTTTGAGGCAAGAGCAAAGTGCCCCTTCTATCACTGCTGTGGCAAAGATTTCCCCCCTGGTTCAGATCACATATCTCTTGGTTTTTAAATCAGACTACATCTTGCATCAGCAGTTATTAAGGCTGCCCTTGAAAACTGTTCAGTGGTGCAGAATGCAGCTGATCAGCTTCTGGAAGGCAGGAAGATTAGGGAATGCAAATTACACCAGGGTTCCAAAGTCAGCCTTCCAAGCACAGACCCAGGATGATAAATGTAATCTCTAAAGCCAAGGATGGCTAATTTGTGGCCCTGCAGATGACAGCTCCCATCATCACTGACCGCTGGCCATACTGACTGGGGCTGATGGGAGTTGTGAGTCCCACAACATCTGGAGGGCCACAGGTCAGCCAGCCCTAAATTGCCCAAGGCCCTTGTTGTTGTTGTTGGTCGTTTAGTCGTGTCCGACTCTTCGTGACCCCATAGACCAGAGCACGCCAGGCACTCCTGTCTTCCGCTGCCTCCCGCAGTTTGGTCGAACTCATGTTAGTGGCTTCAAGAACACTGTCCAACCATCTTGTCCTCTGTCGTCCCCTTCTCCTTGTGCCCTCCATCTTTCCCAACATCAGGGTCTTTTCCAGGGAGTCTTCTCTTCTCATGAGGTGGCCAAAGTATTGGAGCCTGAGCTTCAGGATCTGTCCTTCCAGTGAGCACTCAGGGCTGATGTCCTTAAGAATGGATCGGTTTGATCTTCTTGCAGTCCATGGGACCCTCAAGAGTCTCCTCCAGCACCATAGGCCCTACATACCTTGAATAGCAGAGCAACCTAGCAATAATGAACAAGTAGCTGCCCAGAGGAAATGGCAGGCTCGCTCACAGCATTATATTTGCTTAGCAAATTACTGGTTCCACTTAAGACATAAAGGAGAGAGACACTTAAGACATACAGGAGAGACCTATTAGGATTGAATGCTTTTGCTTTCTCATACAGCTCATTTCAGCAAGGACATCAATCACTGCAAATCCAGATAAGAGATGCCATGGAATACAATGAAGAGACAATTTCACCATGACGTGTTCCTCCCCTTTCCTGGTGATGATATTGTGTGACTGAGGATAGGTTGGTCCTTGAGCAACAAGCCAGGGTGGATGCTAATCATCACTATCCTCTCCAATGTTCCAAGGCAATCTTTATGTTCAACTAGGGACGCGGGTGGCGCTGTGGTCTAAACCACAGAGCGTAGGGCTTGCCGATCAGAAGGTCGGCGGTTCGAATCCCCACGACGGGGTGAGCTTCCATTGCTCGGTCCCAGCTCCTGCCAACGTAGCAGTTCGAAAGCACGTCAAAGTGCAAGTAGATAAATAGGTACCGCTCCGGCGGGAAGGTAAACGGCGTTTCTGTGAACTGCTCTGGTTCGCCAGAAGCGGCTTAGTCATGCTGGCCACATGACCCAGAAGCTGTCTGCGGACAAACGCCGGCTCCCTCAGCCTATAGAGCGAGATGAGTGCTCAACCCCAGAGTCTTCCACGACTGGACCTAACGTTTACCTTTAGGATCAACAAGATCCTCAAGGAGGATCTTGGTAATACTATGTCAAATATAAAAGGTAAAAGAATGAAGAGATACTGAATGCTTCTGAGCTTCATCAAAGCCAGTTCTGGAAGTCTTCCAAACAAAGTGTCTTTTAATAAGGAACACATCCTTTTCTCCCCTTATGATTTGTACTGAACCAACAGTGTAGGGCAGAAAGCAAATATTCCACATTACCATGTCTGACTTGAAGTTAAGCCCAACAACAATAAAAACACTGCAAATCTTAGTCTACTGCATGCTGCAAATCATACTTGAAAGAAGTGATGCCACAAATAAAGGCTATTTATCTGATGAATTATCAGAAAGTATAATTCTGACAGCATACGGCTGGTAGACATTGCTTGCAGATGACTTGCTTCAGTTATCAGGAAAAGAGAAAGTCTTTCCCTAGAGGCACCGTTTCCATATGGGAGGGAAAGAGGAAGGACCGGTAAGTACATGCTGAATCACTAAACGGAGAGACTCAAGCCAAGAATGGATAAATCTCTGTGGGATCTGTGGAACACATGGCAGAAATCACTGGCATTTCTGTTTAAACCCAAATACAGCAGGCTAATGTTTTATTTATTTATTGAATGAATGTATACAGCCACCTATCAATAAATATTCTCTGTACAGCCTTACACCAAAACATTTCTGAAATATACACAAATTAAAGCAAATAAAAACAGAGGAAACTTCCTTAACAACAGAAAGAGCATTACAAAAATGTACAGCCCAGACCATGGGTAGGCAAACTAAGGTCTGGGGGCCGGATCCGGCCCAATCGCCTTCTAAATCCAGCCTGCAGACAGTCTGGGATTCAGCGTGTTTTTACATGAGTAGAATGTGCCCTTTTATTTAAATAACCTCTGGGTTATTTGTGGGGCATAGGAATTCGTTCATTTTCCCCCCCTTCAAAATATAGTCCGGCCCCCCACAAGGTCTGAGGGACAGTGGACCAGCCCCCTGCTGAAAAAGTTTGCTGACCCCTGGCTCAGACAATGGTGTCCAACAATTCTGTGAACTGCCCTAAGACCTTATGATGAAGGGAGGTATATAAACCAAAACAAATCAAAACAAGAAATGTTTGTAAGGAACAGAATGCAATGTTGTTGCCAGTTCACAACCCTGAAAATATGAGTATATTGCTCAAGGCAAGAGGCAAAAATGGCGGCTTCTACTCCCATTTCTGCCCTGGTCACATGGTCTGGCTCACTTCTGTCTGCTGCATAGTCTTCCAACTATTTTGAAAGCTACTATTTCTAGCCTTGAGTCCTGCTCAAATCAACAGGCAGGGAAAGGGGTTCAAATGACAGGAGAGGACAACTGGAGGAACAGTAAAGAAAAACTTTGCTGCACTGGGGAATTTAAGGTTTGCACACATATTTTCTGGTTTGGGACTCATCCAAAACACAGTGCAGTACTGACTGTATTCAAATAGGAGGTGGCAGGATTTGTCTAGGTCAGATATGTTAAAATTTTAGCCGCTAAAACAAGTAACAGTGTACTCACTGGTATTTTAAGATTAGGAATATGGGAAGCTCCTGATATCAAGTCCATGTAGTTCAGTGTTGACAGTGACTGGCTCAGAGCAGCTTACAAAAACTAAATCACTAGAAGGACCTAACAAAACAATATAAAAACAGTTAATAATTTCTTCAAGGTATTTATAAGCAACCTTCTGGGGACATGCCTCCACAAAGTGATGCTTAAGAAGGGAGTCTACTTTTTAACATAAATTGTTAAATTATAATTAGTGAATGATGTATATAATATATATATATATATAATCTGTATTATGGTTTGTTTATTTACCGGTATATAGTTGTACTTCAGTCTTTACCAAAATGTGTTGGCCACTGTGCCATTTAATTACATTTCATATTTTCAGTAACTACTTTGAAGCTTTGCTGCTTTTTGCTTGCTTGTTTAACCCAAAAAGCCTTCTATTTGTGATCCAAAGATGTTGTTGTTGTTGTTTAGTCGTTTAGTCGTGTCCAACTCTTTGTGACCCCATGGACCAGAGCACGCCAGGCACCTCTGTCCTCCACTGCCTCCCGCAGTTTGGTCAAACTCATGCTGGTAACCTCGAAAACACTATCCAACCATCTCGTCCTCTGTCGTCCCCTTCTCCTTGTGCCCTCCATCTTTCCCAACATCAGGGTCTTCTCCAGGGAGTCTTCTCTTCTCATGAGGTGGCCAAAGTACTGGAGCCTCAGCTTCACAATCTGCCCTTCCAGGGAGCACTCAGGGCTGATTTCCTTCAGAATGGAGAGGTTTGATCTTCTTGCAGTCCATGGGACTCTCAAGAGGCTCCTCCACCTTAAACCAGGTGTGTGTCAAGGGTTGCTAAAAGGCGCATTTACACACTATTTGCTTTAACAGCCAAGCTTCCTTTTGAAATGTAAATGGAATGTTAATGAGTAACACTTATAGTACTACAGTACTGCTTTACAACCACAATTACATAGTTCTCTGACCAAACCAAGAATTTGGTGGTAATTGATACTGAAATTGGTTATTCTTTACCAAATAACATTTTTTAAAAAAGCATTTGTCTTTTGCTGTATTATCAAAGATCCTGCCTGGAATGGATGGTTGCTTTATCAGTAACATTCCATTATGTTCGCTTCTTGCTTTTATAAGCAAAACATCAGAAAAGAGTCTAATCTTGAGAACTTAGAAAAGTAGTTGAGAAGTTTAAACACCCTCACCAAACTCTGCACATGGTTGAGTATGTGTGTGCATGAGTGTGTCTGTGAGAGAGAGCATGCATGCTGTTCTACACTCTTCCCCTTTTCCCACAGACCCCAGTCAACCCTTTACTACTTTGTTCCCATAACCTGGGGTACAGTACATTTTAGAGGCACTTATTTTACATATCCATTGCCGATCTATGCACAATGCAAAACAAGCACACACAGAGAGAGAGATAAGTATGCAGCCACCAATATCCCCTGAAGTCTTTTCAGAGCCCCATAAACTCTACATTCAGGGAAGGGTCAGAAATTGAGCAAACTCCAAAAAGTATTTTTTTTTCAAAGGGCTGGGAATAACTTCATCATGAGGCCCCCTGGTGATGGTGGGTCCTTGAAGAAACCAGATGTTATGTACTGAGTTGAATAGGATTCAGAATGCAGCAGTCTGATTGGTCCGCAGGAGCCACCCAATCCAACGCCAGGTGGAAGTGAATCCGCAACCTGATTGGCGTACAGGAGAATAACAGAATTAGCCAATCACGTGGGACCCATTGTGTAAATAATGTATATAAAGCTGACATTTTGGGGGAACTTCCATTCCTCACTACTATGAGCTGAATAAAGAGCATGAAATCCACTCTCGACTCCAAGTAAATTTCACCATGGTGCCCCATAGGCAGAAAGCACACAGGGAGAAGTTGCCATGGTAACAGGAGGCGTGATGTCATCATGGGGGAAAAGTGGGTTTTTTGCAGTAGGCTTTTGAAATTGAAAGGGACGCGGGTGGCGCTGTGGGTAAAAGCCTCAACACCTAGGGCTTGCCGATCGAAAGGTCGGTGGTTTGAATCCCTGCGGTGGGGTGCGCTCCTGTTGCTCGGTCCCAGCGCCTGCCAACCTAGCAGTTCGAAAGCACCCCCGGGTGCAAGTAGATAAATAGGGACCGCTTTCTAGCGGGAAGGTAAACGGCATTTCCGTGTGTGCTGCGCTGGCTCGCCAGAGCAGCGATGTCACGCTGGCCACGTGACCCGGAAGTGTCTCCGGACAGCGCTGGCCCCCGGCCTCTTGAGTGAGATGGGCGCACAACCCTAGAGTCTGTCAAGACTGGCCCGTACGGGCAGGGGTACCTTTACCTTTGAAACTGAGGGGGGATACTGGAAGGCACTGGCTGGAGGCTGCACTGAGCGGCGGGGGTGGGGTGGGGGCTGGATGGCTGCTGCTTTGGATCCAAGCTTGCTGAAGCTACTAGGGGAGCAACAAGAGACACTCTTAGGCCATATTCTCCACAGAAGGCTTTAGATGTAAATATGTGTAAAATAAACCATATTTCTGAAAAAGACGCTAGTCTCTGCTGTACCACTTTCCAAAGGAACACAAACCCTAGTTAAATGCCAAGACCCCTGGAAACTCTTGCTCGGCAGAGATTGGAGTGGCCTGTAACATTATGTTAATATCCAACATTATGCTAATATCTTAAAAAGTGTAATATAAACACCGACAACTGGCTAGCGAGTGCTCCAATTGGAGAACAGCCTTTACCGAAGGTGTCGTGGGCTTTGAAGACTCTCGAACTTAGGACGAAAGGGAGAAACATGCTAAGAGGAACCCACGCTTGGCAAACCATCGCCGTGATCAACTCCCGCCCAGAAACCTATGTCCCCACTGTGGAAGGACGTGGGGAACCAGAATTGGCCTCCACAGTAACTTACGGACCCACTGTTATAACTGTGTTTATGGAAGACAATCTTGCTCCGTTAAGAGTGATCGCCAAAGAAGAAGTTAATATCCAAGCCTTCATATGTATTCCAACTGATTAAAAAATGCTCACCGTAATGAACTATATTTTCCCATCAAAGCATAATAAATTACACTACAATGGTTCTATTTTTTTCACAGTCAAGATGTAAAGAACTGAAGTCGCAGTCTGCATGAAGTTTGATTCTAAGGGGACAATCCTATGCTCAGTATAAAGTTGGCTGAGTGATTTCAGGGCACCACGTTAGTGCTTTTGCACTGTCAGAGAAAGAGCTACATTGGTTGGGCAATCTTATTCCCTTGCATGCATCATCAACAGAAGGGAAGAAGTAAAAGCTTCTCACGCACCCTTCCCATGCAGCCTGCAGCAAAATGGCAGGGCAATAGAAGTGGCTATTGCCCTGCCTTGTAGGTTCCCGCTCCCTCCATAAATATGCAGTGAAATTACTCTGTAAATAATTTAAACCTGATGCACAGTGACGTAATTTTTGGATTCTTGTGTCATAATTTGCACACTGTCTAACAGCAGAAATAAAATAAAGCATCACTCATTATCATAATCACGTGCAGTGTAATCCACCTACAGAATAATGCAACTCCCGAATAAATAACTCCCCCTCAGGTGTCACTTACTACTGATACTTGCTTAGAGAATGTATTTATACGGCATTGTTTTTTGAATACACCTAGAGGGCCATATAAAATTGGTTGACTGCAGCCCACATGATGAGGGTAACTCGTCTTCATCATGAGAAATGTTTGTTTCTGAATTGTTAACTTTTCAATGTACAAAATAATGCTGAATTCTTAAGAAAATACCTGTCTTCTCAAGTGGTATGTTTTAAAGCTACCATTAGTGTCATCTTTAGTGTACTGCATTTCAATTCCTTAAAAGTACTGAGACTAATCTATGTATTATCGGGACAAAAAAGAGAGGGCTTAAGCAATGCATACAAAATAACCACCAACACTTTCAGTGTTTGCAACACAAGCATTTTATACCCAAAAGAATAGCTAACAGCAGCAAATCAAGTTAAAACTAGTCTACCTGTATTGTCAAAGTGATGTTAAACTTTTAGAAGCTAAAAGGGGGGGGGGGTAATTTTGAGTAAACTAGTTAAATTTTTTTCTATCTCCATAACTGCGCTACGTATAGCCCAACTGAGCAATCCAAAGTTTGTGTTTTTGTTACAAGATTTGGTAAAGGGACCCCTGAGAATTACCGGTAGGTCCAGTTGCGGGCGACTCTGGCGTTGCGGTGCTCATCTCGCTTTATTGGCCGAGGGAGCCGGCGTACAGCTTCAAGGTCATGTAGCCAGCATGACTAAGCCGCTTCTGGCGAACCAGAGCAGCGTATGGAAACACCGTTTACCTTCCCGCCGGAGCGGTACCTATTTATCTACTTGCACTAGACGCGCTTTTGAATTGCTAGGTTGGCAGGAGCAGGGACCGAGCAACGGAAGCTCACCCCGTCAGGGGATTTGAACTGCCGACCTTCTGATCAGCAAGCCCAAGAGGCTCAGTGGTTTAACAGAAATTAGATACTACAGTAGATATGAGAATCTGAACATCAAAGAGGAAATACTTCAAAGATACCATGCAGCAATTCAACAACATTTTCGAATCCCCCGCAAAAGCACAAAGACATATTAATAAATGTCACAACCTGAAACACTCAGTATATACTATCTGAATCACAGAGTAGATTATTTAACTGTAGGGTCTTAATCTCAAGACATTCCGTAGGCCCTCCTAAAAATCAATTAATGACTTCAGCGTAACTGGATTCGTGGCAACTTGAAGTATCTCAAACATAAACCAGAACTGGGAATTAGCCTGCATTTATGGGATGACTTTTTCAACCAGTACAAGTAATGAGATCCCACAACCTACATCCTTCTTCTTTCCATGCCCCTTTCAGAGGTGCCAACGTCAACAGTGGTCTCTTCTTAAGAGCAACCATGACTGAGCAGGTTTAATTTTCCAACCACCACCAGCTACTTCACTCCCTAGAAATGTCAGATTGCAACCTTCTCAAGCCAAAAGTCTTTTTAAGGGGTGAGGAGCCAATAATCCTGCTGGACTGCGCTTCTTCTCGACTTTTAGATGGGCAGGAAAGCCTTCGGGAGACATTGCCAAAGCGCAGGTGAGGCTCCCCGAGGAAAGGAAGAGCGCGCATTCCGATTGCGCCCATCCCCACCGTTCTCTCGTCTGGTGGGAGAAGGGGGGGGGTCTGCTGGGGACGCCTCGATTTGGGAGGCGGGGGGTGGGAGCTGACCTCGCTTTAAAGCGCCATCGGAGCCCCCGATAAAGGCAGAGCCCCCTTCAGACCAGAAGAACGTGGGGAGACTTCGGAGCGCCCCCACCTCCCCTCGCTCCAAATGGAAAGGTCGAGGGGAGCGCAGGGAGAGACGACCCCGCCGGCAGGGCAAGCAAGCGCGCCCTCCTCGCGCGGGGACTTCGCTGCGCCCCGAGGAAGACCCGCGGCTCGCGGAACCGCGCGCGCAAGAGAGAGAGAGAGAAAGAGCCGGCCGTGCGCGGTGCGCCCAGAAGCCCCGGCCTGCGCGGAGACGCCTCCTGCCCCGCTTTCATTCCTCGGGGAAAGGAGAGGGCCTTTTTCTCGGCGCAGAAGAAGGCAGGGTCTGAGGAGAGGCAAGGCGGAGAGGGCCGCTGGAGGAGGCGCGGCGCGTTTGGGGGCTCACCTTCCGCGCTCCGCGCCGCCTGTCCTCACCGGCGAGGCCCGCTCCTCCCGCCGGCTGCCCGAGGAGCAGCAGGGCGAGCGCCGCTCCCTGCCCCCGGGGAGAAGGCGAGGAAGCTGCCCCGGGGAAGGTTTCTCCTTCCCGCCGCCTGGGCAAACCTCCCCGCCTTCCTTCAGTAGCCGCCGCCGCCGGAGCGTCTGGCTGAGGGAGAGGAGGAGGCGGCGGTGGGGAAGCCCAGAGGCGAGCCGGAGGAGCTGGCGCTGCTGCTGCTGCTGCAAGGAGGCACTGCGGGCAGAGCAGGAAGTGCAGCAGGCGGCGAGGAAGCGGCGGGAAGAGCTGGCGAGGATGGCCGGGCAGGTTGCGCGCCGGGAGCTGCCCCCGCGCCGCCCCCGGCAGCCGCTTGCGCGCGCGCGCTCCGAGGAGGAAGAAGAAGCGGCTCCGTCCTGCAGCACCTGCTCCCTCTCGCCCGCCGCCCGCTTCCTGTCTGGGGAAGAGGGGCCCGCGAACAAAGGCTCCTCCGGAGAAGCGCGAGACAGCAGCCGGTGGAGCCAAACCACGCGAGCGTTTCGGGGGGGGGCTGCTGCGCTCAATAGCACGGGGGGGGGTCAAGGTACACATTAGGGCGCACAGAGGGAGCGTTTTATTAAAGGAAATTGAAAATAAAGAGGAACGCTTCCTCGAGAAAATGCACAAATGCAATAGTAGTACGAAAGAAGGAAGGGCCGTTAGTGGTTTGCACAAACCGAAATATGTAGGTTTAGAACACAGTAGAAGTGATCCCAAACGTTATTAACACACTGCTGCCGACTAAAAGTTGCATGATGCAGCAGAGAACATCAGCCCTCAGTGATGCACATATTCATAAAATAAGCATGAAATGGGATGGCTGGCACAATTTCAAACTATGCCTTCCATGGGAAGCCTATTGCTCCAAAATGACACAAAGGCTCCTAATGGTCTTTTTTTGCAAGAACAAAGTGATCAAATCTAAGCTAGATGTTTAGGATTGCAGACCTGTTTAACATAACCTTAGCATACCAGATTTGTTCAGCCAGTGAAAGGAACTTTGTTTTCTTTTTCTGTTATTTGCCTATACAGTGGTACCTCGGGTTACAAACACCTTAGGTTACAGACTCCGCTAACCCAGAAATAGTACCTATGATTAAGAACTTTACCTCAGGATGAGAACAGAAATCGCGAGGCAGCGGGAGGCCCCCTTGAGCTAAAGTGGTACTTCAGGTTAAGAACAGTTTCAGGTTAAGAACGGACCTCCAGAACGAATTACGGTAAGTTTGTAACCAGAGGTATTAGATAAACAGGAAGAAATAAAGGAAAGCTTTGTTAGACATTTCAAAAGCCTCTATAAAGCTGGCAGTGAAACAGATGAAGAAATAACAAAATACCTGCAATGGAAAAACATACAGAAGATACGGTAATTAGGGATAAGACTGAATACATAAACTCCCCTGTATCTACAATGGAAGTACAGTGGTACCTCGGGTTAAGTACTTAATTCGTTCCGGAGGTCTGTACTTAACCTGAAACTGTTCTTAACCTGAAGCACCACTTTAGCTAATGGGGCCTCCTGCTGCTTCACCGCCAGAACACAATTTCTGTTCTCATCCTGAAGCAAAGTTCTTAACCCGAGGTAATATTTCTAGGTTAGCAGAGTCTATAACCTGAAGCATATGTAACCTGAAGCGTATGTAACCCGAGGTACCACTGTACATCAAGCGATAGTAAAACCTAAAACAGGAAAGTCCCCAGGAAAGTCTTACCACAATGCATTACAAAAAAAAAATATAGAGGATTCCCTAGTGTTACCTATGAAATTATTGATAAATAAAATTTTGGAAGAAGGGAAAATACCTAAAACATGGCAGCGAGCACACATAGTAATGATATTAAAACAGGGCAGAAATAAAGAACTTATAAACTACTATAGACCGATCTCCCTACTTAATAATGCTTATAAAATATATGTGGATATCTTAGCTACAAGATTTTTAAAAGTATTGAACAAATACATTAATCAAGATCAGGCTGGTTTCCTACCAGGCAAGAAAATGAGCAATAATATAAGGGTAGTAATTAATTCAATAGAATACCTGGATATGAACCCAAACAAATAAGCAGCTTTTATATTTGTAGATGCAGAGAGAGCATTTGATAATGTATCTTGGAAATTCCTTGAGAAAACAATTGAACAAATGGATATGGGAAACAATTCGCAAGGGGCTTAAAAGCAATATATGAAGGGCAAAATGCAAACCTGATAATAATGACATGACAGAATACTTTAAAATCGAAAAAGGGACCAGGCAGGGATGCCCACTTTCACCTTTATTCTTCATCCTAGTTTTAGAAATATTAAATGAAGAAATAAGACTAGACCAAGAGATGAAAGGGATAACCCTAGGAAACAAATCTTATAAGTTACGGGCATTTGCAGATGGTTTAGTATTGATGGAAGAAAACCCAGAAGAAAGCACCCAAAAGGTATTAGAGAAAATGGGAGAATTTGTCAAAGTCTTGGGGTTTGCATTAAACAAAGAAAAGTAATGGTTAAAAATATGGGAGCTAAATAAAAAGAGCTAGAAGAAAAATCAGGATTGAATATAGTAAAAAAAGTAATATATCTGGGTCTACAATTACAGTGGTACCTTGGGTTACAGACACTTCAGGTTACAGATTCTGCTAACCCGGAAATAGTACCTCAGGTTAAGAACTTTACCTCAGGATGAGAACAGAAATCGTGCGGTGGCAGCGGGAGACACCATTAGCTAAAGTGGTACCTCAGGTTAAGAATAGTTTCAGGTTAAGAACGGACCTCCGGAACAAAGTTCTTAACCAGAGGTACCACTGTATTGGAGAGGAATACATTGATTTTATTTTATAAATTGATTTTATTTGATAGTTTTTATGCTGAAGGGAGAAGAAACATCTAATATTCCCTTCATCTTGTTAGATGCAGAGTAGAAGTCTTGACATCAACATCACTATGTCAGGGATTTGATGATCCCTGAAGTATTGTACTTTTCAATTTTGATTCTTATCTCTAGAGATACCTAGCCTGGATCTCTGTATCCCAAGTGAGTCTGAAATTATATTCTACAATTACTCAGATGATACTTGCTCCTTTGGTACGTTAGTACCAAAACAGGAATGACATCTCAAGGCTGACAGAAAAAGTATCTGGTTCTTCACATGGTCAGGTGCCTTTTAGCAAGATTGCATTAAACATTTTCACCTAAAGGCTTAGATGAAAACTTTCCACAGAAGACAGGTCTGGTTAAGGTGCAAAAAGCCTATGACAGAGGATCACACCATGGGGTTAAAAATCTGCCAATGTGATAATACAAATGCCTTGTACATGGACACATGTTCCTTTCTGCAAGGAACCATTACAGGACTGGAACTTAAGTGCTTCCAGATGTGCTGCTTCAAGCACATCTGTGGACACCCAACAGATGTATAGCAGGCCTTGCACCTGAATTTTTAGGGCTCCTCCACAGCCTGTTCATTCATCCTGGTTTGCAAAGCTTGTTGTTGTTGTTTAGTCATTTAGTCGTGTCCGACTCTTCGTGACCCCATGGACCAGAGCACGCCAGGCACTCCTGTCTTCCACTGCCTCCCGCAGTTTGGTCAGACTCATGTTTGTAGCTTCAAGAACACTATTCAACCATCTCGTCCTCTGTCGTCCCCTTCTCCTTGTGCCCTCCATCTTTCCCAACATCAGGGTCTTTTCCAGGGAGTCTTCTCTTCTCATGAGGTGGCCAAAGTATTGGAGCCTCAGCTTCAGGATCTGTCCTTCCAGTGAGCACTCAGGGCTGATTTCCTTAAGAATGGATGCGTTTGATCTTCTTGCAGTCCATGGGACTCTCAAGAGTCTCCTCTAGCACCATAATTCAAAAGCATCAATTATTTGGCGATCAACCTTTATGGTCCAGCTCTCACTTCCATACATCACTACTGGGAAAACCATGGCTTTAACTATACGGACCTTGCAAAGCTTACTCAGTGTTTATTCTTATTTGTCTAGAGAGGAAATATAGGACAATGAGCATTCATCCTGATTCGCTTGCAGGCTGTTTGCATATCTTCCCATCAATGTTTTGTTCATCCCATCCCTTTCCTAACCACAAAAGTCAATGCTGTTGTTTTTTTAATAGATTTGGTGTGCTAGGGTGACAGAGCACTTCAATCCATTTAAACTGCGCAAACGTAAATATCTGGTATTAACTTGAATCCTTCCCACAATATTGTGACAACCTGGAAGCACCCTCAGAAATAATAATAAAAAAAACATTTTCATTCCATGAGCTGCAGAGGGCGAAGGAACAGTAGGCAGCCAGAACAAACAGAAGGTTGGGAGGTGAACTTTAAACATCCACATCCGCACCCAGCAAACATGCACATACAAACCTTCGCTGGTTGCCTTTGTCCCAGAGGCACTGCAGTTACTTAACCAACTTGGCAAGACTGCACTGTCCCTTGCAAACGCACAACACCAACTGTTACAGTGGAAGCCAGAAAGTATCCTTCCAGGGGTGCATTTCTCCTCAAAATCATGATCCCCCCCCCAGATGATCACTTAACTTTAGTAACATTAAACATGGCACCTTTAGAATAGTTATTTCAAGCGTGCACCTAAAGCAGGGGTCAGCAAACTTTTTCAGCAGGGGGCTGGTCCACTGTCCCTCAGACCTTGTGGGGGGCTGGACTGAGAGACAATGGACCGGACTATATTTTTTTGGGGGGGGGAATGAACGAATTCCTATGCCCCACAAATAACCCAGGTATGCATTTTAAATAAAAGCACACATTCTACTCATGTAAAAACACACTGATTCCCGGATTGCGGGCCAGATTTGCAAGGTGGTTGGGCCGGATTCAGCCCCCGGGCCTTAGGTTGTCTACCCATGACCTAAAGCAGGGATCAGCAAACTTTTTCAGCAGGGGGCCGGTCCACTGTCCCTCAGACCTTGTGGGGGGCCAGACTATATTTTGAAGAAGAAAAAATGAACGAATTCCTATGCCCCACAAATAACCCAGAGATGCATTTTAAATAAAAGCACATATTCTACTCATGTCAAAACACGCTGATTCCCAAACTGTCCGTAGGCCGGATTTAGAAGGCGATTGGGCCGCATCCGGCCCCTGCCTACCCATGACCTAAAGCAAGGGTATTGTTCCAGTTCCCTTTGGAGGGGTAGATTTACTATAGCAAAACTCCCTCTGGCAAGGGGCAACCACATTGCAGGCGATTGCTGGAGGCAGCATAAAAATAACATTTATGTATGTATGGACAGTTCCCATCATCCCTGACCATTGGGCATGCTGGCTGGGGCTGATGGGAGTTGGAGACAACATAATCAGAAGGCCTGTGGGTTCCTTATCCTGGTAATAGATGCCTAAGGAGTGGTGCTCCTCTCAAAGTAGTATTGGGGGTGGGGTGGGGGTGGGACTGGGACTGGGAAGCAGATGAGAAGGAAAGGTGTCAGGCGTGTTCTTTCCATTCTTATGTACCCTTCATCAAACAAGTTATCAGAGGGCAAGGTACCAAAAAACTAAAACAAGAGAACAATGCATCATCAATGAAGCACTGACACAATATAGATTTCATAAATATTACATCTCCCTCTTTTTTCTATAGATACATTTGGTGTAGACACACAAAACTCCCATGTCAGTGAAAGCTTGATGGAAGAGAAAAGTGCCAACCACATTATTATTATTATTATTATTATTATTATTATTATTATTATTACCCCACCCATCTGCCTGGGTTTCCCCAGCCACTCTGGACGGCTTCCAACCAAATATTAAAACAATACAGCAAAAGAGGAGGGCACAGTCCAATTTGTTCTTTCCTAGAAACTTCATTCCATTCCCCCACTTCCAGTTTTCTACCTCACCCTCCCCACCTGGCAGTCAGCATCCTGTGCACATTGGGTATGCCAAGCTCTCATTGGGCTGTTCCTCCTCCCCTTATTTATTTTTTCCTTTTGTATTTCTGCAACCTTTTCCCTACCTGACCGAGCCGGTGGCGGGGGTCCATGGGCCAGCTAAATGACCCCCATGGGCCACTTTTAGCCTATGGGCCTTAGGTTGCTGACCCCGACTTAAAGCAAACAAGACTAGACACAGCTTAATCAGATGCACTTTTAAAGATTTGGAGCTCACAGTTTCTTTTCTTTTTTAAAGAATATTTATTAAGTTTTCCAATTTTTTAAACAAACAAACAAACAAAACAAACAGAAACATTAAACAAAGGCATAAAATTCATAAACCATACTTTTAAATAACAAATTTCTCAGACCTCCTCATACTTCTCCTTCTTGTATCCCAATTAAGATTATTTGTTCAGCAAATCCTTCATTTAAAGCATTACAGCTTGTAACATTACCTTATTTTTCAAACCCTTTCCCCCCCATCTATGTTCTTATATATCATTGCAGCTAGAAACCTCTCAATTTCAATCCAACACCATCTAACTTTCTTAAATTTTACAATATTTCTGAAAATAGTCCTTGAATTTTTTCCAATCTTCTTCAGCCGACTCTTCTCCCTGGTCACGGATTCTGCTCGTCAATTCTGCCAGTCCCATACAGTCGATCAATGGAGCTCACAGTTTCAAGTCAATGTTTTATGGTGGCACTGGTGCACCCAATGCAATTGATCCATTACTGACCCTTCTCTTATAGCCTGGCCATGAACTCCCTCTCCCCCCCCCCGATTTCTCCCATCTGAGTGGCATAAGCCTCTACAGGGTGCAGCTGTTGTAACCTGAGTTGCTGTATCAGCCAGTGCAACGACATTCCAGATGTTTTGATATCAGACCAATCTTATGCGGTTTGGGGTGTCTCAGAGGCCACTGACTTGAAGGGCCATAAATACACCAAACCACATAGGATTTGGCTGAACATCACAATCACAAAGCGCAGCATTGCAACATTGACTTAAGAGAGCGAAGGTAGTTCTGCATAGGAATTACATGAGGCTGCTGCCATCTCGTGGCCAATTCAAGACACTATTGATTCTGATATTTGACTCATTAGCCGTTGCAGCACGACAGATGGCTTTATTTAACTATTCTGTGCTAGTCTGAGATTCAGGTGTTGATTTATTTACACTTTTTGTTGTCTTTGCTCTTTGCACCGGCTCCTTTATATATCTGCATCACAAAGCAGATTGTTAGATTGGGCAGCAACACCTTAAAGGAAGATTCTCCCTGGTTCTTCAAGTGTAAAAAAATACATAGTGAAACATCCATTAAATAACTTTTGATCATTAACAGATTATTAATGATAACTCTGGAACTTGATGGTTAAGTTGCAATATTAATTGCTATGTTTCTAGTTTTCCAGACCATCAGTAACATGACAAAGTTATGACGCCTGTCACTTCCAGGCTATGTACTGCTTCTGTCATGTTCATTACTCAGTGACTTTGAATAATATATTTAGGAGGTCCTTAGAGGTCATTGAGCCCAACCCCCTACTCATTGCAAAGGAAACTTGCCTAGGAGGTAGAGCTATTGCTCTGCAGCAGTTGCAACTCCCATGAACAAGCTAGCATTGCAACTTCTCCCAATAACAATCTAGTCAACCTGTTTGTAAGTGACATGGCTGCTACATGGCAGTGTTAAGTTCTTGAAACAAACACCTATATGTAGGGAGTAGGGCTGGGCAACATCTGGTTTTCAACATCGCGATATATCAGCAGCTAAATATGCAATACAGTGGTACCTCTGGTCACGTACTTAATTTGTTCCGGAGGTCTGTTCTTAACCTGAAACTGTTCTTAACCTGAAGCACCACTTCAGCTAATGGGGCCTCCTGCTGCCGCTGCTGCACAATTTCTGTTCTCATCCTGAAGCAAAGTTCTTAACCCAAGGTAATATTTCTGGGTTAGCAGCGTTTGTAACTTGAAGCGTATGTAACCCGAGGTACCACTGTATGCTGATATATCACAGGGTCTCTTCACTTTGCCCTTTCAGTGCCCTCCTCATATATACGATGCCATATATACACATGTGGAGCTGAAGCTAGCTGGGGATAAAAAGGGCAAGTCATGGGAGAAACAAGTGATTCTGTCTGGGGTCAGCTAGACAGATTTTTGGCAATTTGATTCTCCAGAAGGGAAATGAGGACAGCAAACTCGCCCCTTGGTTGCGCAACTGCACTGAAGGTGGCTGCAGCCAGATCCAAAATATTTCTGAATGTAAAAAGGTGAGGTCTTTCAGTGATCAGGTGGCCCTACAGAGAAATGTTAATAACCCAAATACAAGATTGTCACATGATAGAGATAGAGGCAGAGGCAGAAGCAAAGGATTACGCTTGGTCTAGGACCATTGACCATTGGCAATGATGAGAGTTGGAGTCCCACAACATCTGATCCCTGGTCATGGCAGATGCCAAAATGCCCACAGACGCAAATGGCTAAGTAGCACCACACAACTCACCCAAGACCGAAAGGTGTTTAATGCCATTTCAGACAGATTTTCTCCACTGTCAGACCCTGCCCTCCAGTAAGTCTGTGTTTTGTGCAAACAGGACAACCATATTCTCAGAAAACTTGAGAGAGTCATCAACTATCCAGCCCTTCGGGATCAAGGGGAGGACGTACTCTGTAAACTTGGCAAAGGTGGTTCCTGTGACTCCGTAGCTGTAAGACGATTTCCTCTCCACGCCAATTGTTTTGGGTTTCCGTTTTGCAATGCCTTTGTATAACTTCCACTGTAGATCCCTCAGGCAATCAAAAGTTACATAGCCTGTTTCTTAAAAGAAAAAGAGAGAAGAACACTAGATGCAAACATTGCTTTTATTATTCAAAAGGGGGGGAGGAGGTATGGCAGAAATAGATTAAAAAGCAACCACGAACAAACCAAGCCAAGTGAAGCCAACCCAAACTGAAATATACTCAGAGTCGCAAAGTGATTTCATGCTCTTTATTCAGCTCATAGTGTTGAGGAGGAATGAATGAATGTCCCCTCAAAGTATCTGCTTTATATACATTATTTACACAATGGGCTGCACATGATTGGCTAATTCCGGAATTCTACTGTAAGCCAATCAGGTTGTGGATTCACTTCTATCTGGAGCATGATTGGGTAGTTCCTGCCAACCAATCATACTGCTGCATTGTTCTAGGACCAATCAGACTGCTGCATTCTGAATCCTATTGTTCTAGGACCAATCAGACTGCTGCCTTTTGGATCCTATTCAACTCAGTACATAACACAAGCCAACCCCAAGAGTGCCAAATATAGCCCAGTGAGGAGGACTGAGCATGCCCAGTAGGCATGGAATGTTGAGTACCTGTTGGAAAAATCCGCTCCACTTCCCAGTGGGGAGGAGTTGTGGTGGATCGCGTGGCCACCCACTCCCCAGTGGGGGCGGGGGACTTTGTCCCCCATTGCCCAGGGATCCCGGCCATGTCAGAGCCCGGCCGGCCAATCCGCTGGCCTGGGGTGTGTGTGTGGCCGGGACAGTTTAAACCAAGGAGTGAGCCGGAGGACTTCCTCTTGGCTTGCTTCCTCAATCACCAGCCCTCCCTCCCTATTTGCAGGTTAGGCACTGGCCTTGCTATGGACTTCAGTTGGTCACCTTGGTTGTCCAAGGGGCCTGGTAGGAATTTTTCCACTTGGCAAATTGGCTCTGGCCACTTGGTTTTCGCCAACCTCCTAGCAATCATCACAACTTTGTTAGGGTTGCGGTTAGGCATTGTTTGACCTTGTGGGGGGGAGGGGAGGTGTGGCCATCACCTGCTCCTCCAAGCTTAAGGGTATTCCGTTAAAGGAATCCGGGGGTGTTGATCTTGTCCGAAGCCCGGCTGGGGGGCTAAGGCCTTGACACGACCCCGACGGGAACACCAGGGGGAGCTTGAGTTGGTTCGCACCGACAGGGCTCTCTCTACCGGTGGTTTACCCTGACTGGACTTCCTGCACTGTGGGCAGGAGTCAGATATAGTCAGGTCCAATCAATGCCTAAGCCAATACCGCTCACATTCTGTAATTCAATAAAGTTGTGGCCAAATTTGCCCAATAACATAAACCTAATATCTCTGTCCTTGTGTGAGTTATTTCCCAACGAAGGGGTGGTTGCAGGGTCTCGATACGCAACAAAAACAGAAAATGGGAGAAAGGGAAGAGAAGGAAGTGGCCTGGTTCTGCCGTTTACCACTTACATTATCCTGGAGGAGGTCATGCCTGATAAGCTGAACCGCTGGAATAGGACCACTCCTGTTGAGGAGAGATGACACACTGCAACAAATTTGTTGCAGCTCCCACTTGCACTACTACCTCTGCAACAATTACTGCTACTAATTATATATTTGTAGGGACGCAGGGGTGGCGCTGTGGGTTAAAGCCTCAGCGCCTTGGGCTTGCCGATCGAAAGGTCGGCAGTTCGAACCCCCGCAGCGGGGTGCGCTCCCGTTGCTCGGTCCCAGTGCCTGCCAACCTAGCAGTTCGAAAGCACCCCCAGGTGCAAGTAGATAAATAGGGACCGCTTACTAGCGGGAAGGTAAACGGCGTTCCGTGTGCGGCTCTGGCTCGCCAGATGCAGCTTGTCACGCTGGCCACGTGACCCGGAAGTGTCTCCGGACAGCGCTGGCCCCCGGCCTCTTGAGTGAGATGGGCGCACAACCCCAGAGTCTGTCAAGACTGGCCCGTACGGGCAGGGGTACCTTTACCTTTAATTATATATTTGTAATTTCCCCTGCTGCCAAGTTAAGAAGAGACACTTTTATAGCTGATTAATTGATCAGTATATGTTTAGTGGGATTGTATGGCACGTTGGGGATGGGACAGTACCTCTGGTGGGGGACACGTTGTGCTCTTCCTAGGGTGGGTTGTCCCCACCTGTGGCTCCTAGAAGCTGTCGGCACGCCGCAGTGGCCACACCCTGGGAACAGCTTCGACTGGCCGGCTAAACCAGATGAGGGTAACTGATGGGTCTCAGTGGGTTGGAGACTTCCCCTACCTGCGAAGTCAGGCTCTGGGAGATTGAGCAGACAAGACCAAGAGTGGGTCCAACGGTCAAGAAGGCAGCTACAGTGGTGCCTCGCAAGACGAAATTAATTCGTTCCGCAAGTTTTTTCTTCTTGCGAGTTTTTCGTCTTGCGAAGCACGGTTTCCCATAGGAATGCATTGAAAATCAATTAATGCGTTCCTATGGAGACCGCTTGCCAGGCTGGCGGTGCGGAGAAGGGCTTTTCTCCCCACCGCAAGCCTTCAGGACAGGTACGGGAACAGAGGGGAAGGCGCGCAGCGCTTCTCCTGTGTTCCCGGGGCTTGCGGTGGGAGGAGGGTTTTTCCTCCCCACCGCCAACATTCAGAACAGCATTCTGAATGTTGGCGGTGGGAAGGAAAACCCTCCTCCCACCGCAAGTCTTCAGGACAGCCATCCGAAGGCTGGCGCGGGGAGAAGGTCTCTCTGCCCCACCGCCAGCCTTCGGAGGAGCCTTCCGAAGGCTGGCGGCGGGAGGAGGTCTCTCCGCCCCACCGCCAGCCTTCAGAGGAGGTCCGAGGACAGTGGGGAAGACGCGCTGCGCTTCCCCGCTGTCCCGGAGATTTCCCTATGGGCTTTCGTCTTGCAAAGGAAGCCCATAGGGAAATTCGTTTTGCGAAGCACCTCCAAAACGGAAAACCCTTTCGTCTAGCGGGTTTTCCGTCTTGCGAGGCGTTCGTCTTGCGGGGCACCACTGTACTGCATGTATTGTAGAGGGAAATGAGCGGCAGATGGGGTTTGCCAACCTGTGAAGGTACCCCATCTTGTTGGCATCTGTCTGCTTGAGAGAGACAACAGATTTCACCTCTGGGAGTGAAGTCAAGTTAGCAGTAGTGAAGTGACCTTCCTGGGGGGCAAGCTTGGGAAATGGGTATGGAGATCCTGGGAGACAGGGTTGTGTTTGAGAGATAGGGATGGAGATGGGAAAGAGGATTTGTCTGAGGGAGAACTGGTTCTGATTTGAGTGGAACATCCACAATGAGAAGACTAGAGCAAGAGGAAAGAGCCTCACAGCTTAGATGGGAAGACTGGGTTAAGTGTCTGGGGGAAAGTATACAGTCAGGAGTTAACTGGAGGGCTGAGTTTGAGTCAGGAGAGGTAGAAGCTGTGAGGATACTGTCTACTTGGGTCTCGTTCCAGTCAGGAGGGGAGAGTTATTCTAGGAAAAGAGGACTCCCAAGCCAGTAACAAGGGGTGAGGTGATCCCCTGGGTCTGTAATACTAATTGGAATACCTCAGGAATGGGATTGCTAAGAGAGTGGGTAACTGGGGAAAAAGTGCTCCTCGCTCATGAAATTGTAAATTGTAGACATTCATTTAACTGAAGTACCATGAGGTGGGTCTGCTATACTTAATTGGGAGCAGTTAGTGGGGCGAATCTGCTACATATTAACTGGTGTTAGTGGTGGGATCCGCTACAGGGGTGCTTTCATCATGGTAGCAATCAGGCCCAAATAGTTTTAAGTCCACCTCATAGTCATGTTTATGATCAGAACTAAAGCTTGAACATCCAGTCTCTGCTTGCCTGGAGTCTTCGTGTCATGCTTTTTCCATTGCCAACCATAAACTATTTAATTTTCTATACTTTCACTTAAACCCACTCATTTGACTAGGCTGTAAATTGTGCTGGAGCCTAAGAGCTCCCTTCATTCCTACTTGTACATAACAGAATAAAATTTGCTAACCTCGAACTGTTGGTAGCCTATGAGTGGGTTGCTCTGCTAACGCAGCCCGAGACAGTAGTTTCTTCTTTTGCAGCTTCAGTGTAAAATACTGTATTCTGCACAATATCTCTCCCGAAAGACACTGCTTTTGAATGGCAGAAATTGGCAAGGACATGACCCTCTTGATTAAAACCAGGTAAGGAAGCAGGTGTGCTGGTGGCAGTTCCATGAGGTAATGTTTCTGTTGCGTTCTAGAAATAACGCTTTTGCTTTTTAATTTAGACTGAGTGGAAGGCACAGGTGCAGAAGTATCTTTCGCTTCTTGGGAGTCCTTTGCCAAATCCGGATCCCGTGAGTCTTTTGCCAAATCCGGATCCTGTGAATCTTTTGCCGAATCAAGATCCTGCGAGTCTTTAGTTGAATCATGTTCCCATGAATCTGGATCTTGTGAGTCTTTAGTCAAATCAGGATCCTGTGAGTCTTCAGTCAAATCAGGACCCTGTGAACTAGAGTCCTGTGAGTCTTTAGCCAAATCAGAATCCTGTGAGTCTTTAGCTGAACGTGAATCGGAGTCCAGAAAAGCTTTAACCAAATCTGGATCCCAGTAGTCAACATCCCATGAGCCTTTAGCCAAACCAGGATCCCAGGAGTCAGGATCCCAGGAGTCCTGTGCCAACTCAAGAACCCATGTGAAAGGATCCCAGGAGTCCTGTGCCAACTCAGGACCACGCGAGTCTTTGGTCAAATCACGATCCTGTGAGTCTTTACCCAAATCAGAATCATGTGAGTCCTTAATCAACTCAGAATCACGTGCATCAAGATCCTGTGAGTCCTTAGTCGACTCAGAATCCTGTGAGTCCTTAGTCAACTTAGAATCCCGTACGTCAAGATCCTGTGAATCTTTAGCCAAGTCAGATTCCTGTGAGACAAGATCCTGCGAGTCTTTAGGGGAACCGGAATCCTTTGAGTCATGATCTTTTGAGTCTTCAGCCAAATCACGATCCTGTGAATCTGTAACCATAACAGGATTCAGCAAGTCAGGATTCAATGAGTCTCTATTGGAATCCTGTGAATCTTGAGCCAAATCAAGATCTTCCTTTATAACAGCCTCTTCCTGAGATGCGCCACGGTCAATGTGACGACATTTCGTGACCTTCAAGGTTATGCCACCTTCATGCTCTCCAAACTGTCTAATAGATTTTGTGATTGAATGGATGGCATGGAAAAGCGATGCGTGGGACTCCATAAAAGGCAGCCTATTGACATGCTGTGCTTGCCCTTGTTTAACGCTTTGAGAGGTCATTATCAGTTCTGACACCTGCACCAAAAAAAGACACAATGCCCTTATATCAAGCAATGGCCAGAGGCATAAGTCATAGATTAAAACATTTCTACCCTACCTCTTGATCTATGGATTCTACAAGCCAGTTAACGGCAGTGCTTGAATGAAGACAAAAACCAATAAAACTGAAAAAGCACAGTAATACACAATGCAACAAATCGAGAAAGGGCAGCACCAGTAATCTCTCAGTGAGCCTCGGAAGCTCTCCGGGAGAATGCTCCACCTTTGGTTGGAACTTAAAGGAAGGGATGGGAGTTCCACCCTGCTGGTGCCACTGTTAAAAAGTCTCTACCCACTATGGCTACCAACCAAACATCTGACCCGGGGGAGATATAGAGCAAGACTCCCACCCACCCCCGTTCATTGATCATGCTGGCTGGGACTGATGGGAGTTGTAGTTCAGCATCATCTGGGGAGCAATCCATCCCTGAATTAAGGTATTCCAGGCGGGGAGCAATTAGGGTTCGGCTTATCACTTCTTTCAATGGTTTTAATGTAAGGAAAGGAAAAAAGGAAACAATAAACAAGGGCTTGCTATAGCGTGGAGTGTTTTTGTTCAAGGTCCCAGCAGCTCCCTTTATTCCTCCTTCTCAATTTTCCACCCCTCAACAGCAATCCATGCCCACTGAGCATGCTCGGTCTTCATGGGCCTGTTGGGTTTCCCTCTCCATTTTTGGGGAGGAGGTGGTGGTTTTGTGTTTGTGTACACTGGTGTCTGTTCCCGACATCATGAACAAGTGGGGCTCCCCCTTTGATTTCTATGGGTACCCTTCGCTTCCATCTCTGGAGACATTTAAAAATACTTCCTTAGTGTGAACCATGAAACCACCTGCCAAAACAATGAAATGAGTTTTCATTGGGCTGCTTTGGGTGTTCCCCCCTCCTTCATGCATTTATTCCTCCTAGATATCCCCCCCCCAGTAAAAATTTGGGTGGTTTTGAGTTGGCTGATACCTCCTTGTTGTGTATGTGTGTGGTGCAGAAAAGGGTTCAAAGGCTTTTATTATTTTACAGTCCTGTGCCATGCAGCGTTAAAGCCATCGTTTTCCCAGTAGTGATGTACGGAAGTGAGAGCTGGACCATAAAGAAGGCTGATCGCCGAAGAATTGATGCTTTTGAATTATGGTGCTGGAGGAGACTCTTGAGAGTCCCATGGACTGCAAGAAGATCAAACCTCTCCATTCTGAAGGAAATTAGCCCTGAGTGCTCACTGGAAGGTCAGATCCTGAAGCTGAGGCTCCAATACTGTGGCCACCTCATGAGAAGAGAAGACTCCCTAGAAAAGACCCTGATGTTGGGAAAGATGGAGGGCACAAGAAGAAGGGGACGACAGAGGACGAGATGGTTGGACAGTGTTCTCGAAGCTACCAGCATGAGTTTGACCAAACTGCGGGAGGCAGTGGAAGACAGGAGTGCCTGGTGTGCTCTGGTCCATGGGGTCATGAAGTGTCGGACATAACTAAATGACTAAACAACAACATGCCATGCAGCTTGTTTTTAAACTTGGCTTCCCATACATCAGTAGCAAACTTAAAAACTAGTTTCTAATATATTTGCCTTCCTACCATCCTGGCCCTGAACTGGAAATGCATGGAGGAGGAAACAACAGTGTTAAGATCGTTGCACCCATGCGGGTGCCGCTGTGGTCTAAACTACAGAGCCTAGGGCTTGCCGATCAGAAGGTTGGCAGTTTGAATCCCTGCGACGGGGTGAGCTCCCGTTGTTCGGTCCCAGCTCCTGCCCACCTGGCAGTTCAAAAGCATGTCAAAGTGCAAGTAGATAAGTAGGTACCATTCTGGTGGAAAGGTAAACGGCGTTTCTGTTCGCCACAAGTGGCTTAGTCATGCTGGCCACATGACCCGGAAGGTGTCTGCGGATAAATGCCGGCTTCCTTGGCCTATAGAGTGAGATGAGCGCGCAACCCCAGAGTCGTTCGCGACTGGACCTAATAGTCAGGGGTTCCTTTACCTTTACCTTTACCTGTTCCAAGCACAGTTGCCACAGATACTGTTCCGGAGAGGAAAAAAGCATGCTTTTTTAGAGAGGAATTATCCCAGATAAACCTGTTCTGGAAATGTCATTTTATGTTAGTTAGCTTGTGACAACCGGCTTGTTCGATCATCTGAACAGCACCAGATCAGGGGGGGAAATGATGACTCTCCATGGATGCTGCTGAACGACAACTCCCATCATCCCTGACCACTGGCAATTCCTTTTTCTGCTTTTATAAATCTTATTTTTAAAGGAAAATTATGAGAAGAAAAAACTGCAGAACGGTCTGTTGCTTTTTCATTGTGAATCACTCACATTGCAGCTGTTCTTGGCTGGCTCATCATCTGGACTCATTTCAGCTGCACTTTGCTGAAAAAGAAAACAATTGAGCTCTGGGAGGCAGAAATCAGAAACTATCACCCTTAGAAAAGGCCTAAGATAGGGCTTCCCACTTTCACTTTTTAATTTTATTTTTAAAATAATATTTTTATTAAGTTTAACAATAGAAAAATAGGACAATAAAAACACAGAAAAACAATATAAAACACAACAATACAAACTTTCACAATACATAAAATACAAACATTTAACAAAAGGGAAAAAAAGAACAGTCAACACACAAAAAATAAAATAGGAAAAAACACAAATCACTCTTTTCTAGTTATTTATCTTCAATTAACTTATTTTCCTGACTTCCTCACGCCTCCCTTTTTTATATCCCTTTTTAACAATTAGTTCAGCAAATTCTTATCCTACCCACTTTCACTTTTTAATTTAGTATATAGCATAGAGAGGTTAGCTAACTTGGATTACACCCAAGTATTTATTTTGACAGAGTTTATATACTGCTTGATTGTAATAAAACCTCAAAGTGTTTTGAAAAAAGAATAAACAATAAAACTATCAGTTGATTTCAACTGTGTTTTTTTAATATTTAAAACATTCAAAATATAATTAAAAGCAAAATAAGCTAAAACCAGGTTTAAAACCATGACAGCTTCTATGACACAAGATATGAAACTCTCAATATGAAATATGAAACTCTCAGAATTAATGGTTGGTTTACTCCTGTGTATCGTTAGGCTCTTGCATTCATGGGTGTTTGCTACAATTTTAGCGATTTATTTATTTATTTATTTGTTAGTTAGTTAGTTATTATTTCTGAGATTTAGATCCCTCTCTTCACCATAGATGATCTCATTCCAGTAATGATATAGAATGCAATAAAATATAAGATGCATTTAAAACGGGGGGGGGGGATTAGTTATAATAGAAAAATAAAACACAGAGCAAAACACTGATCACCATCTTGCTGTGCAGGCCATCTGCACACATGTTCAAAACGAGTGGAAGAAGCTGGCACCCCAAGAGAGACAGCATTGGTGCCTGCCAAACCTTGGGGGCAGGAGGGTGTTGAACAACCAAGGGGCCATCACCAAGAAGGCCCATTGGTGAGTAATGGGTTCTCTGACCTCACGTGTTGATGTCATTATCAGAAGTGCTTCTTTAGCAGGTGGCAAAGGACAGGCAGGACAGTACAGGGACAGGTGCTCCTTTAGGTAACTGGCTCCCAAGCCATTCATTTTAGTCTCTCCAATTGTGAAATATGACAGGTTTCACTCTATAAATGGTGCCATTTCAAATTAAGTTTGATCTGGAATTTGTTATTTTTTAGATTTGCTTTATCATTTTAAGTCACCCAGAGAACTACCCTTACTTAGTGACTGATAAATAGAACGGATGAATAACAGATTTCCTAAGGAAAGCCCACAATGGAGATGTTGCCAATTTTATCATTATGATCCTTATGTGTGTATGTGTGTGTATTAAACCTCTCTTTCAACAAATCAGAATTCTGTCTCTTAGCCATTAAAGTTACAATCTCTTTTTTGAATTTAGTATATACATGCTTTGGTTTTCATTTGTTTCCCAGGTAAGTGTTTTGTGTATTTCCCCTCGACTCTGATAAAAGAAAAGATTAAAAAACCAGAAAGGAAAGCTATAGATAAATAAAAATATGGATAAAGTGGAAGCGACTGCAGAATTCTCTTTGGCTTTTTCATTATGAATCACTCACTTCGTAGCTGAAGAGAAACAACTCATTCTTCTCCCCATCGTCTATTCCCTCGCTCTCCTCAGCTTGACTCATCATGGCTGCACTTTACTGACAATGCAAAACAACTCTGTTCTGGGGAGAAAAAGACAAAGAGGGATATGCAGCATGGACTTGTTGAAGTTTAATGTTGTTACAAAGCCAGAGGAAATTTCTAGTTGCTGCTTCATATTGTTTTAAACGCAATGTTGGGTTTTCTTGAACATGGCACTTTGACTGGATTTATCATGTTGTGAATTGCCAACCCCCCCCCCACAAAACCACAGCTAGAGGGGCAAGTAGAAAAAATATAATTGAATATATAAATAAATACTGACAGGGTTCGCGGATGCTGAAATAACTTGGCATGCCTTGGGTACTATACATCTTAGGGTAGCATGACTTGGGCAGGGCATCATTCGCTGTCTCAGGCAGCAAAAGGTTTGGGGCTGGCCCTGGCTGCTTACTAATTCAGGATTATGCTTCATGCATCTGTTGACCCATGAAAACCCACGCCAGAATACATTTGCAAGTCTTCAAGGTGCCAGAAAACTCTTTTGTTGCTTTTAATGCAAGAGATGGAAAGTTGCTTCCATTTCTCCTGATACGTTTGCTCAAAGTTTGCAGTAAGGCTGGAAGACATTGGCTATATTTTAAGCACCCTTCCCGACTTGTTTGTGGGGAGGTTATATAAAATTGTGTCAAGCAAGTGTTATCCCATTCTTTCCAGTGCATTTTCTCATAACTACCCTCATTGCTAAATGTCTGGTTCTTTTTGGGGAGGGGAGAGTATTTGTCGCTCAAGAGCTCCAGGTCAACTTCAATCACACAACCCGAATCTGCCAGTATGTGACTGAATCCCACCTGTTTGGAAGTGTCCTAGCATAGGAGCCCCTTCTGTGAAATGTACCCATAATCCTCTTTCCAACATGTGCACAAAGGCACTTCCAGATGGTCTGCTTATTCACACAAAATTGTGTTGCTGTCCCACCTATTCTAGTAGACCAATTATCCCATCAAAATTACAAAACCGATAGGAAAAGTGAGGGGAAATTGCACTAGCAGCATTAGCTGGCAATGTCCCATAACCTCTGCAAAAACATCAGGATGACAGGTGTTCAATAAAGCAGGTGACAACCTCTAGCGAAATTTTGAGCGAAAATGTCAGCGTGAATGCACAGGAAATTTTGGTTGCCTCCAGAGGACCTATTTGCTGAGCATTCCCTCGAATTTGTGTGTGAGGAGGCAAGATGACCTTTTGTCCGTTTCACCGTAAGTGTTATCCCACTTCCCACTGAATTTTCCCATCACTGCTTTTGGGTAAGCAAGCTTGTGGCAGAGAGTTTCAAATCCAGGATTTTGCAGACTTGGGAAAGGTACAAATAAGGGCAATCAAAACTATCATGGAAAAAGATACTTTGACACAATTTGGTCTCCTGTTTCTCTTTTATTGAAGAAGAACAAGGTATTTCAATGCCATCATCATCACAGAGTTTTCTTTGGACATGATTGAAAATGTCTAGTAAACAGATTGCTAGTTGGGTGCCGATGGGAGCCAACATGACAGTGATGGCAGAATGAGAATTGGGGTGGCTGTTTGTTCTGTGGTATTATGCCATTGGACAAAGCCTTAGTACAACTTTTGATTTTGTTTCGTATAGTGGTTAGTACTCTGCGTTGTGAAATGTATTGCTATGATTTGCTTTAATAAATGTGCAATTTTATTTTGTTTTTAAGTGCAATAAAAATGATCATGGATGTGGAGTGACTCGCCTGTAAGGAAAGATTGCAGCATTTTGGATGTTTTAGTTTACATACCGATAAGAGGTGGCATGATAGACGTCTACAAAGGCATGCCTTGCAGGGAAAGTGGAAGGATATTTCCCTCCACCTCCGTCTCTCATAACACCAGAACTCCTGGACATCAAGTGAAGCTGCCAGAAGATTCAGGACAGGTAAAACAAAATCCTGTACTTCATGCAGTGCCCAATTGAGCTATGGAACATGTCCCACAGGAGGCAAATTAATGGAGGGCCTTCTGGTGGTTCCCTCGCTGCGAGAAGCCAAGTTACAGGGAACCAGGCAGAGGGCCTTCTTGGTAGTGGCACCCGCCCTGTGGAACGCCCTCCCACCAGATGTCAAAGAGAAAAAACAACTACCAGACTTTTAGAAGACATCTGAAGGCAGCCCTGTTTAGGGAAGCTTTTAATGTTTAATAGACTATTGTATTTTGATATTTTTTTGGAAGCTGCCCAGAGTGGCCGAGGAAACCTGGCCAGATGGGCGAGGTATAAATATATTATTATTATTATTATTATTAAGCTATCAATGACTACTAGCCACAAAGGCTATGCTCTGCATCTGGTTGGCCTCTGTGAAAACAGGACACTGGACTAGAGGGGCCTCTGGCATGATCCAGCGAGCTCTTTTTACATTCTTAACCAACCTTAGTTCTGTAATCTGAATTTGCCTCTATGCAACTGAATCCCTAACCCCCCCCCCCCGCAATTGGTGACACCACCAGTCATCATCCTCTGTTTGGCTCTGTCTAGCACAGAGGTTTTCAACCTTTTTGAGTCCACAGCTCCCTTAGCCAACTACATTCTTTCTGTGGCACCCCTGTGGGCAGTGCCTTTTTTCCTCTCTCTTAAAAAATGTTTAGGGGTACTCTCATTCCGACTCAAGAAAATCACCATTTTATAGTTCAAATCGGGGAAAATAAATACAGTACAGTGGTACCTCAAGTTACAGACGCTTCAGGTTACAGACTCTGTTAACCCAGAAATAGTACCTCAGGTTAAGAACTTTGCTTCAGGATGAGAACAGAAATCGTGCAGCGGCAGCAGGAGGCTCCATTAGCTAAAGTAGTGCTTCAGGTTAAGAACAGTTTCAGGTTAAGAACAGACCTCCGGAATGAATTAAGTACTTAACCCGAGGTACCACTGTAAATGGACAAAAGTACAAAGATTCACAAAATGTTTAGGGGTATGCGTACCCCTGCGTCCCCACAGGGGGGAAAAGCACTGCTTGTGGGGCTCAGAAGCCCAGTTAGGTCACACCTTGCCTGCAGAGCTGGCAGCCTCCTCCCCTCTCCCCTCTCCTTGGGAGTCCTCTGGGCAGTCCCTGCTGCCCTCCCTCGTCTCTGAACTGCCCCCCAACCCTGCCCCAAAGAGAGGTGCCTAGCAGGGGCACCATTCTCTTGTGGAGCTTTATAGCCAGCAGGGCTGCTGCAACAAACAGCTGTGCAAGCCTTTGGGAGGTGGAGACAGGAGAGGGCATCCGAGGAGGAGGACGGAGGGAAGGAAGGAGGGACAGAGACCAGTGTTGCCTGCAGCACCCCTGACCATCATTCAAGGCACCCCAGGGTGCCATGGCGCACTGGCTGAAAACCACTGGTCTAGCAGTTTGGGAATGAAATGTCTCAATCACAGTTGTTTTAAATTTCTGTTGACCTCAAGTGCTCAGCAGGGGACACGGGTGGCGCTGTGGGTTAAACCACTGAGCCTAGGACTTGCCAATCAGAAGGTCGGCGGTTCGAATCCCCGTGACGGTGTGAGCTCCTGCTGCTCGGTCCCTGCTCCGGCCAACCTAGCAGTTCGGAAGCACATCAAAGTGCAAGTAGATAAATAGGTACCGCTCTGGCGGGAAGGTAAACGGTGTTTCCGTGCGCTGCTCTGGTTTGCCAGACGCATAGCTGTCAACTTTCAGATTTGAAAATAAGGGATCAGCAGCCTCACCTGTCCCGGGGAAAGTCTACGGAATATCTAACAGGGATAGCAGTGGGAAGCAGCGGGAAACAGCGCTGGAATAAGGGAATTTCCCACAAAAAAAGGCAGAAGTGGCTTAGTCATGCTGGCCACATGACTCAGAAAAACTGTCTGTGGACAAACACTGGCTCCCTCGGCCTGTAATGCGAGATGAGCGCCGCAACCCCGGAGTCGGTCACGACTGGACCTAATGGTCAGGGGTCCCTTTACCTTTACAAGTCCTCAGTAAAATCTGTCACAATATTTGTACAATTATAGTTATTTTTATTTACTGGGGGGGGGGCTCCCCTGGCTACATGGGCGACAGAGTGAACCCTCCCACCCAGCCTGGAAGCTGCCCAACTTTCCCGGCTGCGCTAGGAGCCTTCTCTACCCTTCACACGTGCCAGCATCATCGTTACTCACGGGATTGATGCAGAAAGCAACTTCCAGGAACACCTGGACTCAGAAGATTTCAGGGCAGGTGCATTTTGGGTTGCTAGGAGACGGCGGGGGGAGCAAAGGACGCTGCCTCCAGCGCCAAAACAAAGCCTTGAATCCTTGGACTGGCTGACGGGGCGGAGTCGCGGCTGGAAGGAACCGACGGGGCGAGTCGGCGCTGCAGAAGGGCGCCGATCTACTGGATCGAAGGGAACCCGATCGGAAGCAAATCGTGCTGCCCAGAAGAGCAGCGGCGGGCCAGCAAGCGCTGCGAGGCCGGCAGCCGTCGGCGCGGGGAGAGGTTTTCATAGTGACCCCCATTATCACGCCACAACTTTCCCTGCCGGGGGGGCGGGCGGCACCGGGGAAGGACGCCCGGGGAAGGGAATCGGGCCGGGGCTGCTGCTGATTTCAAGGAGGCATCTGCCGTCGCAGCGTTTCCGGGCCCAGATAGGGCTGGAGGGAACCGATCCGATCATTGCCCTTCTCCAAACGGTGCCCGGACGCGCCGAGTCCCGCCCGTCGAATGCGAGAGGCGCGGAGCCCGGCGCCTGCTGTGCACCGAGGAGGCAGGAGGCAGATCCAGGCAAAATCGTTGCCCTGCGAGGGACCTCGGTGTTGTGTATTGAGTCAAAGGATTTTATATCTGTATTATTATTATTGTCTGTATTTGCATTAGGGTAAAGTAACTGCCTTTTGGTTCCAGAGGGTACAGCTACTATTGGTTCATTTAAGCTGCTGTATTTGGATCCTCTGTCTTACTGGTTTCCTCCAAAAGGCAGGACTGTGATTGCCTGATATTGTTCCCTCCAAAATGTATCCTGTCTAGCTAGTTCCCTGTCCCTATAAATGTAGCTCTCCCCTCCTCAGTTCTCAGTCTTGTTTGCTTTAATAAAGAAGTGTTACTACAGAACTGTCTCCAGCATATTATGTCAAGAGAGCTGAAATCACAAACCCCACGTCACAACACTCGGGATTCCCTTAAGGGCCTGTAAGACAGAGCTATTCCGCCTGGCTTTCAATTTGAACTTAGCCTGATCTTTTATTCCCCTTCCTTCCCTCCCCCTCCCCTTTTTATGAAGATTACCCGCTCTGGGATCCCACAGCTAATTCTCCCCTGGTCTCCTCACTGGCCCAAATAGGACTAATTTAGCCAGCTAGCCCTGGTGATCATCTAATGTTTATTGGGTGGATTTGCCCCCTAAAATGGTTTTTGAATTCTGAATTTATTGTTTTTCACCTTTTATGCTGTTTTTTGTTGCATCAATTAATTGTTTTAAATTTGTTGCTAGCAGCCCTGAGCCCGGTTTTCTGAACCGGGAAGGGGGGGTATAAATAAAATTATTATTATTATTAGGGCCAACCTTCGTGTGGAGAGTTGACACTCGGCCTGTCCCTGCCATCGCTGCTTGCTGCATGGGATCCCAAGCAGTGCTGGATTTACGTAGAAGCTAAACAAGCTATAGCTTAGGGCCCCACTCTCATGGGGTCCCCCGAAAAATTTAAAGGAAAAAAACCTGGATGTACATTTCCAAAATATAAGATAAAAAACAAATAAAATAAAACCTACATACAGCAACAGTGTTTTGTGTTGTGTAAGCTCCTATGATGCAAGTCTTGGGCCCTGCCTGGTAGCCTGCTTCCTAAAATATCCCTGGTTTGCTCATTTCTGTATCAATTACTTTGATAAAATACATGTTTTGTTATGTGCAAATGGCTTTAGGGACCTATTAGGTCCATAAATTACCATATAGCATATATTCAACACAAAAAACAGCGACAATTTGTTGTTGACAAAGGACAGCTGGACATATAAAGGGCCCCATTACCTTCAGTAGCTTAAGGGCCTCATCAAACCTAAATCTGGCCCTGATCAGAGTCAGAAGTTTTAGATGCCAAAATTCAACCCAGCCCCAAAGTTTTGATGTTTATTTAGCTTTGAGGGTGCCTTACTTGCTCAGTGCTGGAATTAAGTAATGGGCCTTTATTAGAAGCCAGGCTTGTGGGACGTGTGCCTTGAGGTTGGTGCAATGTCTAAATCCCTAGAAACCCCTAAATCTCTATACACACAGCAACCATGAGAACATAGCAGCGGGAGATGGGAGTGCAGGATGTCACCGTTGGCTCAGCTGAGAGATCAGCAACTTTTGGCTCTTCCACTCCTTTTAACTTTTTCCATTCTGACTCATTGTTATAAGAACTCTGTAACCAAGAACTAGTGATTGGGTTTCCTTTTTTTCTTCCTCCCTACCAATCCATTTTCCTTGAGTGTTGCTTTTAGATTATAAAATGGAGGGCAGAGATTGTCTTACAGATATTTGCTTTGGTTGAAGTGTAGGGTAAAGATCCTTAATCTAAAGCAGAAATCTAAAAAATTCATTTAGGATTGGATTTGATGTAGAAACTACAAAACGTGTTTTCCATGTTTAGCAAAAGGTAATATTTATTACATGTCAACATTACATTATTGCACACGTGATAGATGATTAATAGTTACAATCTCTTAAGCTACTGCTAACAAAAATTTACTTCCAATTTGCGCATTAGGCATTTAAATACAATGTACTTTCATAGTACTGAAGTGCACACTTTCATAAAACACAGAATATACAACATTTCTAAAAATATTAAGATGTAAGAATACAGCAATACCATTTTTACACAGTACTGTCTACATTCAGTGTCCTCTTCATTAAGAAGCAGTCAAATACTGGGGCTGTTCTCCATATGGAATTTTTGATTGCACTAGCCCAAAATTTCCACAGGGTAGAAATGCAGCAGTCCTAAGCAAAGGTTCTAATAGTCTCAGACATGCTCTTATTCACTGGCCTGGTTTGCACAGTACATTAAGCCATGGTTTAATGTAAATGAGTTTCACACTGGTACACACTCTATGTAGTGCTTATTCTTCATTCCTGTTACTGACACACCAAATGAAACAAGCCAGAGTCTAACTTCTTGTCATCCAAACCCAGCCTCATGTTTGTTCCCTTAAAACCAACCATGATCACTAAGTTTGTTTGGGAGGAAACAAACCCCAAACTTCAGTTTGGAAAAATTTCTTTTGAGTCCTGAATCTTCCAACATACTGCTTCATAAGAAGCACATGAGTTCTAGTGCGCCAACATGCCAAAGTTGCACAGAACCGTCTTTCCCTCGTTCAAGCATTTTTTTAAGTTGCACATTTGGTAAAAAAGGTAAAAGACTCGTGGATGGTTAAGTCCAGTCAAAGGCGACTATGGGGTTGCAGTGCTCATCTCGCTTTCAGGCCGAGGGAGCCGGTGTTTGCGCACAGTTTACCTAGTTGCACATTTAATTTACTATGTAGGAAAAGCCTGCCTTGAGCTTTTCCAAGGAAGTCTGCAAAGGCAGGGATTCCACAGCTTACCAGTTTGATCCACTGCCGAACTGTCCTCACAGTTAAGATTCCCGCACTCCCAATGTTTAACTTAAATGCCAAGGCCTGAATGGGTAGAACTGTGGCAGCTGATAAGGTTATTGCACTAGTAATCTTGCACTGAAACACATGTACCTTCTTCCCAACACTGCATAGCCCTCTCACATCAAGCATAGCATGAATGCCTGTCTATATAAGATAACTGCCAGCGTTAGAACGTTAGTTATATAGCCTTATGAAATGCTGGGGTGAAAAAATGGCTCTGTGTTTTCTCAAACTAATAAAAGAGCCACCACCTTCTTATGTGCAACAATATGTTAGCTGGAAGATCATATAAGCAGGCTTGTTTTTTAAAAAATGCATTCTTAATATGAAACATAATAAATCTCATTGAAATAAAAACAGCAGATTTAAAAAAAATTACTCCTCCCTCCCTACTTGAACAGTCGTTATCAACACTCAAAGTTGGTTTTACAAGTAAGATGTTTTGTTCTTATTTAGGTTGTAATTTGAAGACTTCTTAAAATTAACTCTGGCCACAAGCTGTTAGGGTAACAAAATCACATCACCCAGAAAAAATAGTGTCCTCTGCTGCTTGACAGGAACATAAAAATAAAATAAAATATCTAGACTTAGGAAATGTAGGGAGTGGTTTTAGAATTAGCTTCAGAATATTTTTAACCTGATTAAAACAAGCAACATCAAAGATTCTGCATTACCTTCTTTAAAATCACAGTGACTACATTGTTCCTTAAAATATTAGTGACTTTCCTGGTGGCAACCAAATATTATTAATACCTCTTAGAATAACATAGGATGGTGGGAGAGAAGAGGGGGCAGAATATCTGCATGTGTATGATGTCTGAAATGCAGATTAGATTGCAATCCTAACCCTACTTACTTGGGAGTAAGTTCCACTGAATTCAAGAGGACTTACTTCAAAGTAGATATTGTTAGGACTGCACTGTGACTCACCTCAACTCTGTTAGATCATATGCCCCTCAAAATTCAGACTTAACATTTGAAGAGAAAGTACTAAAAATACTTTGTAAAATTCTAGTACATGGTAGGATTATTTTTGCCTTAAATCATGCATTAATGTTAGGCCTACAGTACTGGAATTCCTTCTAATCCAAGATTTAAAAAGTAGCCATATGGCCTTAATACAATATTTTTCAGTCTTGCAAAATATTTGTGAACAGCTTTTTGCAGATTGAAATTTGAAGAGGTATCTCACAGTAAACCTAAGTGTTCTGAGCTTCTGCAGACCAATTTCTCTCCACACTCTTAAACCCAAAATATGCAAGGGCTAAAATTTAACACACAGATTACACTTTCAAAACACAGTACTTTTATTCTCCTGTAAAGGCAGCTGTATATTACAAAGCCTAAAGATGTGAAAACACACACACTGAGTGATTACTTCAGAAAGCAGTTTTGTGGTCTTAAAAGTTAACAGTCCCGATGTTTTAAATGTTAAAGCTTTCTCCACAACCACACGTTCCTTTGATGTTTGGGTTATTGAAAACAAATTCACTAGACAGTTTGTCTTCTATATAGTCCATTTCAGTTCCTAGAAGCGTGAGTTGCGCTTTCTTTTCAATAAACACTCTAACACCTTGACAAAAAGAAGAAACAATTATGAGATTTGAAAGAGAGCAAATTCTGGATTCCCCACCCCCCCCACCCCATGCAAAATATTTGTGAACAGCTAATCTTTGTCCTAGCATGCATCAAGACACATTATTTCACCCAGAGACAAGCTACAAAGACCTCAGGCCTGTTGTACTACAGTTTAACACCCCCCTCCACAAATTACCATATTTTTCGCTCTATTGGACGCACTGGACCATAGGACGCACCATAGGAGGGGGAGAACAGGAAAAAAAAAATTTTTTTCTTGTTCTCCCCCTCTAAGTCAAGGTGCATTCTGCGCGTTCAAGGTGCGTTCACCCGAAGCCTTTCGAGCTGCTCTTTGGGGCTGGCGGGGGGGGGGGGGGAGCGCTGCTTTCCCCCACGGCCAGCCTCCAAACCAGGTTGGGGAACAGTGGGAAGGCGGCGCTCCACCTCCCCACTGTCCCCTGAGCTTGTGGGGCTGGCGGTGGGGAAAGCAGCACTTCTCCCCACTGCCAGCCTCCAAACTAGGTTGGGGAACCGTGGGAAGGCGGCGCTCCGCCTCCCCGCTGTCCCCCGAGCTTGTGGGGCTGGCGGTGGGGAAAGCAGCGCTTCTCCCCACTGCCAGCCTCCAAACCAGGTTGGGGAACAGTGGGAAGGCGGCGCTCCGCCTCCCCGCTGTCCCCCGAGCTTGTGGAGCTGCACAGCACGCCCCAGGCTTCAGGATGCAGGCTGCTATCTGCAGGAACTCCCGCCGGGCTCCCAAGGCTTGCGGATAGCTTCCTGAAGCCTGGAGAGCGAGAGGGGTCGGTGCACACCGACCCCTCTCACTCTCCAGGCTTCAGCGAAAGCCTGCATTCGCTCCATAGGACACACACACATTTCCCCTTCGTTTTTGGAGGGGGAAAAGTGCATCCTATAGAGCGAAAAATACGGTAGATTGCAACCATTGCATGGTTGCCCTGCTCTAACTGCAGAAAAAGTGCTTTCTTTCTAATTCAGCATAATTCTAGTCAGATTGAGCTGATGCCACCTATTAGTGATTTATTTTCAATCTCTTTAAAATGTCTTGGCAGTGTCAATTCTGATGGACCATTTTTGTCCATTCAAAGCTGTGATTCAAAGCATAAACTTAGAAGTGCTGTTCCAGTATGTGAAACTTACCACATAAGAAGCACATTCAAATATTAGACCTTTAATGGCTAGTTACAGAAATCAAGTCTGACTGGCGACAGCATCAAGTTTATTGAGAGAAAGTCAATTTATCAATGAAGTGAATTAGGGTTACTTTTTAATTTACAGACACCAAATTTAGTGAGAAACCTGCACAACTGAGATTAAATGGCATTAACGATATTTTAGAGGAGGAGTAAAAAAGGACTTACAATTATCTCTGGGATACCAAAACACACTTACCATCCTGTACTACTTCCTCATCAGAGTCCCCCTTTGATTTTGTGTATTCTAGTGTATAAGAAAGTCCATTACAGCCTCTTGTACGGACACCAACTTTAACGCCTACCTGAAACATAAGTTTAAAAAACCAGTAAGAAAACTTTTTAAATTAATCTAAAAATTTCACAGCATCAGCAGAAATAGAAATTGTTTTCAAACATGCATAACCTCAGCTAATATGATTAGTACATTTACACTGCTGCACAAAGTAGAATTATAAAATAGAAAAAATGTTTTTTAAATGGTACAGAATGTTAATACAGCAAGCCTACAAGGCAACAGTCAATTAATCTACTAAAATGTCATGTCTGCATAGAAACGAAGGCCTGACATTCTCTGGTCTCCCAATCAGGAAAAGGTAATAAAGTTTCAGTGACATCAACAATTTGTGCATGATTCAAGCCTGGTAGATTTCATAAGTTGCATCCAACTGTATCCACCTGCTGATAGACAAGCATCTTCTGGATAAAAAAACCTAAGTGTAAAAGGGAAGTGGTGATATTTTTTGCCAATTCTACCTTTCCTTTACCCCAAAATCTTCTGCAGACATTTGAAATACCCTTTGAAACAGCATAGGAGGTGGTGCAGGGGGTTATAGGAACATAGAAAGCTGTCATACAGAGTCAGACCATGGTCCATCTAGCTCAATGTTGTCTATACTGAATGACTGCAGATCTCCAGGCAGAGTTCTCTCCCAGCCTTAACTGAAGATGCCAGGGATTGAACATGGAACCTGCATATAAAATGGATTCTCTTCCACTGAGTCTCAGCCCTTCTCCAGTGGAATCTGCAAGCAAGCAAGCAAGCAATCCACACATTTCCTGCTTCCAAATGGAAGCTTTTGCTGGATCTAAGAGCCTTCTAGCAGCAGTGGGACACAACTGGATACATCCCAACAGCACTAACTTTTTAAGGACTGGGACAATGGACTTAATAACGAATGAATCACATGTTATTCCAGACATTCTCACATGATATCAAGACACTCAGCATGTTTCACTTTATTTTTAATACATGTGAAAAAACAACAGTGAAGCTTCATCACTATCAACATGCAACACTCTAAAACCATTTTCACCAGGAACAGCATTGCCTTTCTCCACTGTTGAACATGCAGTTGCAAGATTAGTATAGTTTCAAATTTAAAATACAAAGTCCATCATTCACTCTATTTTACAATGTATTAATTCACAGGGTATCGGCTAGAACTATAACAAACAGCAGCACATGTAAACAAATATTAAACAGATGAGTAATGTCAGGCATACTCTCCATCTCTACTTACATGGTCAGGTTTGTCTTTAAGCAGTTGTTTTATCTTCTGCACAGCAGATGGGGTCTGAAATGTTTTTAGGAATAGCTTTGGATTAGATGAATACTCAGCTGCATCTTGTTATCTTAAATCAAAACCTGTTTTTCCCCACCACTTTCAGAGCCTAGGTTCAGTACAAATTCTCATATCCCCACGATCAACAGCTCATACTAGCAACGAACAGCAACTATTTGATTTCTTGGTATTTTAAGATCAGGTTGTAACTAGAGATCTGTGAACTTCACTCGGTTTACTTCAAAACTGGGCTCAGCGTACAATAGAACTCCTCAGCAACTCTAGTTTTATCAAGCACAATCCCAGAATTTGGTTGCCACACTTCCAATGGCATAACATGGTCTCAATCCACTACCCATCTTTGAATCCAGCCCAATGTCTCCTTTCCTTTCCATTTCCCTAATTTGATGGCAACTGGGATACCTCAATCCTTGGATGCTGCAAGGCAACTTCCCAGGCACCTGAGAAAAATTGTTTCCCCAAATCCTTAGTATAGACATCAGGTGTCCTGGAGACTACTATGTTGCTGCTGTAACACACAAAGTGCACAGAGGGAGGCACATCAGCTCAGATAATAAACAGAGCACAAGAACAACTTTCTGGAGAGATGTCGCTTTGTTTGAAATTAGAGTGAGCATTAAGAGTTGGATAAATTTGTAATCCAAACCAAGTAACCATGAACTTAGGTAATGCCACTAGTTCTAAACATCTTCAATTACCGTACATAAATAAGGTGACTTTCTGGAATGGATTCTACTCTGATTACCCCTAATTGTCACAAACACTGCAGCACAGAAACCAATGCAAATTTCTGAGAAAAGAATAAACTTCAGTAAAGTATAAAAAAGGAATCAACTGTCAGGGATAAATCACCCCGAGTAAGCGAAGCTAACGTATTTTTTGCCCTATAGGACGCACTTTTTCCCCTCCAAAAATGAAGGGGAAATGTGTGTGCGTCCTATGGGGCGAATGCAGGCTTTCGCTGAAGCCTGGAGAGCGAGAGGGGTCGGTGCGCACCGACCCCTCTCATTCTCCAGGCTTCAGGAGAGCCCCAGCACCAGCCGCACAAGGTCGGGGGACAGAGGGAGGCGGAACACCGCCATCCCGCTGTCTCCCGAAGTGGTTTGGAGGCTGACAGCGGGGAGACCCCGCCGCCAGCCCCGCAAGCTCCGGCGACAGTGGGGAGGCGCAGCGCGTCTTCCCGCTGTCCCCGTACCTGATCTGAAGGCGGGCAGTGGGGAGAAGAGCGCTTCTCCCCGCTGCCTGCCCCGCAAGCTCCGGGAACAGCTGGGAGGCGCAGCGTGTCTTCCCGCTGTCGCCGGACCTGGTCTGAAGGCGGGCTGCGGGGAGAAGAGCGCTTCTCCCCGCTGCCGGCCCCACAAGCGCCTGGGGGGGAAATAATTCCCCCCCCTTTATTTCCCCCCCAAAAAACTTGGTGCGTCCTATGGAGCGAAAAATATGGTAACTCTTCATTAGAAGAAACAAGGTAAGTTCAAAAGCGCTAGGCTTAATGAGCACAGCAATTATTTGGTAGGTCTTGCCCCTACGAGGCAGTTGCAGAGGCTAAAGATCCCAGCCTTCCTACAACTGCCTAAATCCCCTGCTCTCCTGGGTCCTTCCCAAGCAATCTGAAACTTCGCCATTGCACCTGTCTCTGTTCCTCCCTTTTCATACCTCTTTTGGTCCTGGGAGACCAGGGGAGGAGGGCAGCCTGTCACAGCAGCAGGAGGAGACACCCTGGATTCTTCACCAGCCTGACTCATCTCTGCCTCTTGGCTCCATCCTGTCCTGCTTCCGGACTTCTCTCTGCCACAGACTCTCCCTGCTCACCAAACCCTGTTCCCTCTTCCAACACCTCTAACCAACTGAGCTATCCAGGCTGACATCCTCCTCCCAAGGCTTCTCCCTCTGACCACTCACTGTCAACCCACCACCAATCCCCAGGCTCTGAGCCATCATCCCTTGGGGGCTCTCTAGCTGGTGCCTCTCACCATTCCTTGATGTCCAGCCAGTCCATGACATCAACCGCTCAACCTGTATATGCTAATCATAGTTAACAGCTTACCATGAAGAACACACTGATCTTGACTACTTTGCTCCTTCCTGCTACCAAACAGGAAGAACAAACCACGATCTTGGGCATAGGGTTATATCCAATTCAGGTGACAAAACAAGCCACATTTGTTCTTGCCTTACTGACTACCCAACCAATCTGTTTAAGTTGGCAGGGGGAGAGAAGGGTCAGGCACAAGGAGGCCAAGGAATGAACCTAGCAGGTGCCATCCTGTTCCCCTGCATGCACTCCTCAAAGAAGTTGTCCAGAATATGAAAAGAGGGTTTATGAAGGAAGGAAGAAAAAACATGCTATGCTACTCATACTGCGTTTGGCCTATGAAAAAAAATTCCTTTCTCATATTCTTCCCCCACTTTGTAAAAAGAAAAAGAGATTCCAATGATCAGAAACAGAGGATGACTATGCTACATTTTCAATGGTTGCATGTAACATATTCAGTGGCTGGAACTTATCTGAAGAGCCCTATGTGTTTTGTTTAGGGAAGTTTTTAATATTTGATGTTTTATCATGTTTTGAATATTCTGTTGGCAGAGTGGCTGAGGAAACCCAGCCAGATGGGCAGAGTATAAATAATGAACTGATACTACTACTACTACTACTACTACTACTACTACTACTACCACTATGTATCTGGTCCACCTTAGCAGAAACAGGACTTTCCCAAGTTAATTCCTTTCAGGCAAAGGCTTGGGAAGCAACGAGACTGCATGGGGGGGGGGGGCGCCTAAATTATATAATTGGTATCTGAATGATTGGTATTAGTAACTGTACAGTAGTACCTCGGGTTACATACGCATCAGGTTGCAGACTCCACTAACCCAGAAATAATACCTTGGGTGAAGAACTTTGCTTCAGGATGAGAACAGAAATCGTGTTCCGGCGGCGCGGCAGCAGCAGGAGGCCCCATTAGCTAAAGTGGTATCTCAGGTTAAGAACGTACCTCCGGAACGAATTAAGTACTTAACCCGAGGTACCACTGTACTATAATTTGGCATTCTTATTATGAGGCTATTATTGGACTGTACTGTAATTGAAAACGAATGAAAATTCTATTTTACACACACACACAGATAACCTGCAGGAGGAACAGCGTAAGATCTCCCTCCCCCCTGTGGCGAATGGCATCTCCCAACAGAGGCAAGGAGGGGAAACGCTTCACCCTGCGAACTTCCGCCTGCCACCCCCAGTTCCTGATGTGGCCTCTAAGACCTGCCCCTCCCCCAGCCCCTGGAACACGCCGCGACTGCGCCTGCGCAGTCCTCTTGTTTACCGGCCAGCGGAGGGTCGAGAAGCCCCGCCCCCAAGCGAAAGGTGAAGTGCGCGCGCACCCGCCTTCCCTCACCCCCCCCAAGGACTGACCAGTGTGAGGGCGGCTCTAGTGGCCTGAATCTTCCTCTTGCTCACGGCCCGAACGGTGGCTCTGACCATGGAAGAGGCCATCTCTCCCGCTCCGCCCTGTCAGCCCCGTCCTCCGAGGTTGTCCATGGACACGGCGCACGGAGCGACGCGCAGCTCGACGTCACGGCGCGCGGGTGGCGTCACGGGAGGGGGCGGGAGCTTAAGGACGGCGCGCTCCTATTGGGTACGCAGCGGGCCAGTGGGAAGTCCGCCGTGAAGGAGGTGTCTCGCGCACGCTCTCTCTTCCTCCCACGTCCTTCTCAGGATGGCTGACCAATCAGCGGAGAGAGGAGGAGCGGGAGAGGCGGGAAGAATTCGATTCCGGCCCTTGAGGAGAGAGAGAGAGCGAGCGAGCGGATCGCCCGCTGCGGAGGGATATGAGGGCGAGGGGCGCCGGGATTAGTTCTCTGCGCGGAGGTGTAATACTTAGGAATACGTACTTGGAGCAATAACAATAGGAAAAACAAAACATTTGCTTTGTCTTATTTAAAACTCTCCCCCCACGCATTGAGGTCTGTCAGAAACCCAGGTTGCATTCTTTTATTTTGGGTGCCTCAAAATAAAATTCTTTTATTTTGGGTGCCTTTTGTTGTTTAGTCGTGTCCGTCTCTTTGTGACCCCCTGGACCAGAGCACGCCAGGCACCTCTGTCCTCCACTGCCTCCCGCAGTTTGGTCAAACTCATGCTGGTAACCTCGAAAACACTATCCAACCATCTCGTCCTCTGTCATCCCCTTCTCCTTGTGCCCTCCATCTTTCCCAACACCAGGGTCTTTTCCAGGGAGTCTTCTCTTCTCATGAGGTGGCCAAAGTATTAGAGCCTCAGCTTCACTATCTGTCCTTCCAGTGAGCACTCAGGGCTGATTTCCTCCAGAATGGAGAGGTTTGATCTTCTTGCAGTCATAGAATAGAATCATAGAATCATAGAGTTGGAAGAGACCACAAGGGCCATCGAGTCCAACCCCCTGCCAAGCAGGAAACACCATCAGAGCACTCCTGACATATGGTTGTCAAGCCTCTGCTTAAAGACCTCCACAGAAGGAGACTCCACCACACTCCTTGGCAGCAAATTCCACTGTCGAACAGCTCTTACTGTCAGGAAGTTCTTCCTAATGTTTAGGTGGAATCTTCTTTCCTGCAGTTTGGATCCATTGCTCCGTGTCCGCTTCTCTGGAGCAGCAGAAAACCACCTTTCTCCCTCCTCTATGTGACATCCTTTTATATATTTGAACATGGCTATCATATCACCCCTTAACCTCCTCTTCTCCAGGCTAAACATGCCCAGCTCCCTTAGCCGTTCCTCATAAGGCATCGTTTCCAGGCCTTTGACCATTTTGGTTGCCCTCCTCTGGACACATTCCAGTTTGTCAGTGTCCTTCTTGAACTGTGGTGCCCAGAACTGGACACAGTACTCCAGGTGAGGTCTGACCAGAGCAGAATACAGTGGCACTATTACTTCCCTTGATCTAGATGCTATACTCCTATTGATGCAGCCCAGAATTGCATTGGCTTTTTTAGCTGCCGCGTCACACTGTTGGCTCATGTCAAGTTTGTGGTCAACCAAGACTCCTAGATCCTTTTCACAAGTCCATGGGACTCTCAAGAGTCTTCTCCAGCACCATAATTCAAAAGCATCAATTCTTCAGTGATCAGCCTTCTTTATGGTCCAGCTCTCACTTCCATACATCACTACTGGGGAAACCATAGCTTTAACTATACGGACCTTTGTTGGCAAGGTGATGTCTCTGCTTTTTAAGCTGCTGTCTAGGTTTGTCATTGCTTTTCTCCCAAGAAACAGGCGTCTTTTAATTTCGTGACTGCTGTCACCATCTGCAGTGATCATGGAGCCCAAGAAAGTAAAATCTCTTACTGCCTCCATTTCTTCCCCTTCTATTTCACAGGAGGTGATGGGACCAGTGGCCATGATCTTCGTTTTTTTGATGTTGAGCTTCAGACCATATTTTGCGCTCTCCTCTTTCTTTTTTTTTTTTATAATTTTTTATTGGTTTTTCAACATATAATATAAGACAATACAAACAACAAACCCTAACAAACAAACATATAAACATATATAATTTCATAAATTTTCTCATATACCCAATTTCAACGACTTCCCCATGCCTCCCTTTTCTGCATCCCTGTTTTAAATTTTTTCAGCAACCCCTGGTCTGAATTACTTATTAATTCCTTTCTTTAACCCTTTTCTTTCCTCTTGTCCAATCATTTATCGCTGCAAATCTGCTATGCTTTACCCATGACATTTTAACACTCAATAATTTTACAAGAGTTTTTAAGATAAAGTTTAAATTTCTTCCAGTCTTCCTCCACCGTCTCTTTCCCTTGGTCACGGATTCTGCTCGTCATCTCTGCTAGTCCCATGTAGTCGATCACCTTCGTCTGCCACTCTTCCAGTGTGGGTAGTTCTTGTGTCTTCCAATACTTTGCTAGTAGCACTCTTGCTGCTGTTGTAGCATACATAAAGAACGTCCTATCTTTCTTTGACACCAATTGTCCTACTATGCCCAGGAGAAAAGCCTCTGGTTTTTTGTGAAAGGTACACTTAAGCACCTTCTTAATTTCATTATATATCGTTTCCCAGAAGGCCTTAATCCTTGGGCACGTCCACCAAAGGTGATAGAAAGTACCTTCAGTTTCATTACATTTCCAGCATTTATTATTGGGCAAGTGATAAATTTTTGCAAGCTTGACTGGGGTCATGTACCACCTATAAATCATTTTCATAATATTCTCTCTTAAGGCATTACATGCCGTAAATTTTATACCGGTGGTCCATAACTGTTCCCAGTCAGCAAACATAATGTCATGACCAATGTCCTGTGCCCACTTAATCATAGCTGATTTAACCGTTTCGTCCTGTGTATTCCATTTCAGCAGCAAGTTGTACATTCTAGACAGATTCTTAGTATTGGGTTCTAACAATTCTGTTTCTAACTTTGATTTCTCCACCTGGAAGCTGATTTTCCTGTCCTGTTTGAAAACTTCATTTATCTGGTAATAATGAAGCCAGTCTCTTACTTTAGACTTCAATTTCTCATAACTCTGTAAATTCACATTTCCACCTTCTTGTTCTACAATTTCCCAATATTTTGGCCATTTAGATTCCATATTATGTTTTTTAACTTCCTTAGCCTCCATTGGTGACAACCACCTAGGGGTTTTATTTTCCATCAGATCTTTATAACGAATCCAAACATTGTATAGTGCTTTCCTAACAATATGGTTTTTGAAACTTTTATGAATTTTTACCTTGTCATACCATATATATGCATGCCATCCAAATCTATTATTGAACCCTTCTAAGTCCAAAATGTCTGTGTTCTCAAGAAGTAGCCAGTCTTTCAGCCAGCAAAAAGCTGCTGCTTCATAGTACAATTTTAAATCCGGCAGGGCAAACCCCCCTCTTTCTTTTGCATCAGTTAGTATCTTAAATTTTATTCTGGGCTTTTTGCCCTGCCAGACAAATCTCGATATATCTTTCTGCCACTTCTTGAAACAATCCATTCTGTCCACAATCTGCAGTGTTTGAAACAAAAACAACATTCTTGGCAAAACATTCATCTTAATAACAGCAATACGGCCTAACAAGGAAACGGCCTAACAAGGAATGCGCTCTCCTCTTTCACCCTCATTAAAAGGTTCTTTAATTCCTCCTCATTTTCTGCCATCAAAGTTGTGTCATCTGCATATCTGAGGTTGTTGATATTACTTTAGAGTAAATCCCATTCAATGCAGTGAGACTAGCCTTTGAGCAAAGGTATAATAATAATAATAATTTATTATTTATACCCCACCCATCTGGCTGGGTTTCCCCAGCCACTCTGGGCGGCTTCCAACAAAACACTAAAATACAATACTCTATTAAACATTCAAAGCTTCCCTAAACAGGGCTGCCTCCAGATGTCTTCTAAAAGTCTGGTAGTTGTTTTTCTCTTTGACATCTGGTGGGAGGGCGTTCCACAGGGCGGGTGCCACTACCGAGAAGGCCCTCTGCCTGGTTCCCTGTAACTTGGTAGAATGAGCTGCACTCTTAAAGACATAATTTGGCGTCTCGTTCAATAGGATTGTTGAATAAATTAACTGAGAGGCCTTTTGACCAATTGCAGTAAATGGTAAAGGACCCCTGGATGGTCAAGTCCAGTCAAAGGCGACTCTGGGGTTGCGGCGCTCATCTCGCTTTCAGACCGAGGGAGCCGGTGTTTGTCCAGTCAGTTTTCTGGGCCATGTGGCCAGTAGGACTAAGCCGCTACTGGCGCATGGAGGACCGTGACGAGTGCAAGAGCGCACGGAAACGCCGTTTACCTTCCCGCCGCAGCGGTACCTATTTATCTACTTGCACTGGTGTGCTTTCAAACCGCTAGGTTGGCAGAAGCAGCGGGAGCTTCACTCCATCACGGGGATTCACACCATCGACCTTCCGATCAGTAAACCCAAGCAGCTCAGTGGTTTGGACCACAGAGCCACCTGCGTCCCACTGCCAATTGGAGAATCATGAATTCAGCATCAATAAGTTTTGGCAGACTGACTCCATTTCCTCAGGTCCGGTGTTGATTTTAGTTCCCGCAGCTTTTCAGAAAGCAGTCCCTGTATTAGTTTGCACAATCCATCCAAGACGAGGATATGCAAAAAAGTTATTTGACCCCGGTTGCAATACCTGCTAAACTATTCCTGATGTAGGTGGAGCCGGATCCTTTCTGGGTTCTGGAATTTGGCCTCTGAACCTAGTGCCTTGTTTGGGGCTAAAGCTCCCATTCTTTCTGAACACTACCTATGCTGACTGGGGCTAACAGGAGTTATGATCTAAAATATTTAAAAGACACCAGGCTGGGGCAGACTGCTGTTAGCAGACATCCTTTATTCTACAGCTATCTTTGAACCACAGATTCCAGAAGAAAGCCAGTTTACTGGGTCATAAAGGAGCTTATATGAACAAGGTTTCACTTTTGTAAGTACTGCTTTGAGGGCATCTGTCAAAGGTGGCGTGAAAACCTATTAAACAGAACCAAGTTCTACTATGATCTAAAGATATTGGGGACGTGTGATTAGAAATGCTTCGCAGTAATTTTTATACTTCCACTAGTTGACCAGAGAGATTTCGACATACAGCACAGTGACTAAACTTACTAAACGTATGCAAATTGTATAACAAGCTCCGCATAGCAGGTCAACTGCTCAGATGCTTACTTAAATGTACAGTGTCAGGAATTGTGAGAAAAAGCCTGAAGTACAACCAAATGCAGAAATTTATCTGTGCGGTAGTACTTTAAACAGCAGACACTTGGACGCATGCTGATAGGGATGTCCATCCCACTGAAAGTGATATTCCAAGGGTGAGTAACTTCTGATTTCTGTCTACCTGATTTGCACTGACTAATCTCCAGATCAGAGATTGTCAGTGAAGCTGATTACTGAACGTTTTACATCCTTTGAAAATCCAAACCAACTCTGAAAAATTATTAGCTTCAACTGGAATACCTGTAACAGTTTATAGTGCAAGAGGGAAGCACGCAGCTCTTACTGGACTTTTCCCTCCCAACTACAAGGCCATTCTTACCACCAACTGCTCTGTAGGAACGATCCGGATGACTTGTTATATGAGGACATTGTTCTCTCTTTTTTTAAAAAAAATGTAAAGTCTAATGTTTTGTGCAACCTGCCTTGGAAGGATACATTGAAAGGATGAGTAACTAATAAATAAGACTAAATCTTCTTTATGATTCATACAATACAAAAAAGGAACTTTAAAGTTTTCACTTGGTTGGTTTATTTCAAGGTCATAAATAACAGTGGCCTAATTTTTTGCTGTATATTTTTCCTGGAAAGGGTATGTTGTACCATATCCAGAAAACCTGACATTAAGCCTTGATGACAATAAAAAAGCAAATCCTTGTCTACTTCATGGATCTTCTTCACTTTTCAATAAAGCAGAAGTGGATTCATTTTAACTGCCAAATATACCTCTTGTTTCCTTATAGGAGTTTTGTGTTTTTTGTGTGTTGCAGACAATGGGAAAATATTACAGCAGCAGCAAACAGAACCAGCCTCTCAGCCTCTCCGTACAGAAGCACAGCAGCATATCAAACCATAAAACAACAAAGGGAAGAATTCATTCAATGGCACTGCTTTTCTACAGAGATTTTACATAAAAGTTTGCTTACGTCCATGTGTTAGCTCCCCACAGATTAAAATATTTGCAAATACGGCAGTAGCAATCCAGAAACATTTCAAAACACTTTTACGCAAGGAATCAGTAAATGATCATAATTAATAAATACCCTTTAAATCCTTCAAATATAATATTTTGAAGGAGACACTATATTTGGCTTGCACATCATTTAAGTGCACTCAAAACATTCTGATCGAATGTAGAAACTCTTAGAAGTGGTTTGAGTTAGGAACCTCCCTGATCTACATGTTTTACCTAGTAAATACAAAAACATAGTTTTCTATTAAAATGCTCATCTATTAAGAGCTGGGATTCATGGTATGAACAAACATTAAAATCCATTGCTTTTTATCTTTAGCAATTTAATTAAAATAAAATGTGTTTTCTTTAAACTTATATTGAAGACTGTTTGTGCTGCTGTTTTGTGAACCTGGAGGCTATAAAGAAAATAAACATTTAAGGAAATGGACGGTCTGTATTGCAACGTAAGATTGCTTCAATCCCTCATGAATCTTGATGAGGCCTCTTCTGTGAAGCTTTTCCCTGAGTCATATATTTACTGGAAAGGCTGCCTGTAGATGGGGAGAAAGACCACAAAAATGAGTAAATAGGTAGAAACCAAACTAGTTAACTTTTTAGTAAGATATGGTTTTAGTTTACAATGATGCAAACTCAGCAGAGCCAAGAAAAACGGGGCACTTGGACACTTCCAAGTCTATTCCAAGCTACCCACCATGTCTTTGACTGTAACCTCCTGTTACACATCTACAGTAAAACACCTTCTTTGTTTTCTCTAAGCATGTCTCTGTCATGAGCTTAAGGTATATTTATCCAGCGGCAACAGCATGCCTCCACTTCTGTATTCCTTTCTTGGGTCTGTTATTTCTGCCCATACATTCTGTCACTAAATTTGTTTCTCTTGAAGTTTCCAATCTAGCGCTTCATACAAAGCCTCTGTAGATGCAGCAGCTATTGGAAAGCTGCAAGTATCCCATTCTTTGTTGAAATGCTTGAGTGGTGGTGGCCGTGCAAGTACAGGCATTCTGGGATAAGACCTTGTCTGGATCTATTTCAACTGGTTTAAGGCCTGGTGTTGTCATTTACTAGTGCCGTCTTGATCACTCTGATGGAAGGAGAGGGGACCTCAACTCTGTTGGTTCTTCTAGACCAGGGTGGGGAACCTCTGGCCCACCAGACTTCCCCATTTGGCCTGCAGGGCTATTTTTGCCAAGCCGCACCCACCTATCCCACACCTGATACAACATGACACCAAGAGTGGGACAGGTTAATAATAATAATAATATTAATTTATTATTTATACCCCATCCATCTGGCTGAGTCTCCCCAGCCACTCTGGGCAGCTCCCAATCAGTGTTAAAAACAATACAACATTAAGTATTAAAAACTTCCCTAAACAGGGCTGCCTTCAGATGTCTTAAAAATAGGATAGCTGCTTATTTCCTTGACATCTGATGGGAGGGCATTCCACAGGGCGGGGGCCACTACCAAGAAGGCCCTCTGCCTGGTTCCTTGTAACCTCACTTCTCGCAGTGAGGGAACCGCCAGAAAGCCCTCGGAGCTGGACCTCAGTATCCGGGCTGAATGATGGGGGTGGAGACGCTCCTTCAGGTATACAGAACCGTTTAGGGCTTTAAAGGTCAGCACCAACACTTTGAATTGTGCTCGGAAACGTCCTGGGAGCCAATGCAGATCTCTCAGGCCCAGTGTTATATGGTCCCGGCGGCCACTCCCAGTCACCAGTCTAGCTGCCGCATTCTGCATTAATTGCAGTTTCCGGGTCACCTTCAAAGGTAGCCCCACAGGTAAAGATGTGACTGGTGGAGAGCTATGCAAGGGACTTGTTAAGTCCTGTGAAGAATGCTCCAGTACACCAAACGACCAGCTGATTGTCATGCTTGCAGAATGCTATACATAGGCCAAGTCTAGTTCACAAACCTGACTGGGGACTCAAGAATATTCTTCCTTTCTGTTTCTTTTTTTCTTCTTGTAAAAGCAGTCCCTTAAAAAGAAAAGCCAGGAGTGACTATTTGAAGATAGCTATTGCAAGATGTAATGGCAGCATAACATTTAAAATATGAATTGTGCTACGCAGACAAAAGTTAATTTTTTACTTAAAAAATAAATAAATCACACGTGGTAACTGTTTACCTGATTCAATCGACCAGAGTGCTTAACAGCACTGGATAAAGGGGACCCACATGGACTTTCCAACTTCAAGGCACCTGGGAAAGTTAAAATCTAATGAGATTAAAATTTATCTTACAAGAAAAATCTACTTTGGAAAAATCCACCTATTAATTGGAACAGTAAAAAGCATGCCAAAGGTCAACTTTCAAAATATTTTTTTCTCCCTTCAGGGCATTTCTGATTTATTTATTTTTAAAATAAAAATAAATTCTCCCACCCTCTGGCTTTGTATTTGACAACCACCAAGGCTGCCATTTGAAGTAGGGGCTTTCCTTGCCCCATGCTCCCATTGAAAATATCACATATCTTAGGCTGCTTTTACTCTCTCTCTCTCTCTCTCTCTCTCTCTCTCTCTCTCTCTCTCTCTCTCTTCCTAGGGGGGGCGGAAACAGCTTCAGTGGGATAGCTTTTCAACAAGGAAATGGCAAAAAGGGAAATGGTTAAAAAGCTACCAGCCACTCCTAGGAATCAAACAAAACATCTCTCCAACATTTACTCTCCCTACTGAAAAGTATTTCAGAACCACAACTTTAGAAAAGTTTTATGGGACAATTTACTGCATTCATCCGTTGTGGGAGGAGGGGGAACTAATTGTTTTGTTAATGTTAAGCTTAAGCTTATATCCTGTTTCTTGAAAATTTTAAAAAACAACATCATATTGGTTGCCCTCGTCTGCAAAGAAAAGAGAAAAGAAGGCCACAAGTGTCATTAAAATTCCCAGTTGACCTTAAAACATATTTTTAGTACCATGAACACTATTATTGTTGGGTTGAATACCTGCAGCTCCTTTGTGCTGAGGGCACTCCTTTTTAATATGTCCTTCCCTTCCACAAATAAAGCAACGCTTTTCTCTGTCTTCCTGTCGCTTCCATTTCTCTGCTGGCTGCTTGGGTGTCTTCTCTTTTGCAGTTTCCATTGCTCCCCTACCCAATTTGTTTTTGTTAGGTGTACATATCTGCAATCTCCCATCTTTTAGCAGGACATCTCTTTCTGCAATTTTAACAGGGGTCTCTTTTTCCTCTTTACTTCTTTTTTCTTTGTTTTCTGTGTATCTTTGGTTTTTAAGATCTTCACTCTCATGCCGTCTTCTGGGTCTAAGAATGCATGAATCACAGTTAGATTTCTCTTAAGGCAGCCTGAATATGAAAAAATGTACTAAAATCCCCTTAAGGCTTGCTAAATGTCACACTAAAGCATTTATATGTGCTAAGTATTACTACACCAAGGGGCTTCACACCCAACGTTCCCCAGTGCACTCATATTTCCAATCTGCTAACAATGGTTAGGAAATGGGGAACATGTCTGCACTGCTGTCAGTAAAAAAAAAAAAAAAAGCACAATTAGAGGCATATTATCCTTCAGGAAGACAAAATGTACTTACTTTCTCCGCATGGGACAGTCTTTCATGAAATGCCCAATTTTACCACAAATTCTGCAACATCGATCATTTGGGGCCAGTTCGCCTTCTGTCAGCACCTCTGGGTCAAAAAAATACTCCTAACAAAAATACAAAATGTTAGCATTGAACTGAAATGGGCAATTCTTTCTGACTAATGCAAAATAAGCAAACACTACTGGTTGCATATTGCTGTGTTTTAAAATTACAGCAAGGACTAGTGAAACACCTAAGACAGGGTTCCTAAAGTGTGGCTCACAAGCTGAATTCAGGTGGTTTATAATGATTTTAAACTTTATTTTTGCAGGTACTTTTATTTCTTATCTATATAATTCAAATTGTAATGCAGTTCAATACAGCATAGAACATCTTAATAAAATGTTGTTAGATTTCTAACACACTCACCATTTTTGAAGAGTATTCTTTAGGAAATCCTCTTACCGGGGTGCCAAACACCCTCCGACCATTTATAAAAGCCTTCATTATAAAGTTTGTCACTAGAGTAATCAAAACAAAAACAATGATCAATTAAATGGAAACAGAGTCAGATAAAAGTATATCTCTGTACAACATAATTTATGGCAATCACTTACTTTTTCTTGACAAACCAGCTCCAAGATTGTGATTCAGGTCGAAGGGATCTGCAAGAAGAGTGTTGCAGGTTTTAACAAAACCCATATTAAAATAGCTTGTGAACAAACAGAATCCAAAGAACAAAAAAACTAATGGGAACGCGGGTTACATTTTTAACGCTGAGCCACATTTATAAAACAGATTTCTTCCCCTTCGTCATGTACAAAGAAAGGGAAAAACACTGAAGAGTGATCTAAGATTTTGATGACAAGAAGATGAAAAACCTTCAACAAGATAAAGCAACAGTTGTTCAAACTGAAAAACTAAGCCAATCATTTTATTGCAAAAAAAATGTATATAGAGAAAAAAACTGTAGTACAGGGGAACCCCTACTCACTCAGGGGTTCTGTTTGCGGCCACCACGCAGAGCGAGTGGAGATTCCCCTGTTCCGCCCCGGCCATACCACCTTTCAGCGCCGAAAACAGCGCATGTGTCAGTGGGAGCGTGCATGCTGATCGCACGCAAGTGGGGGGACACCTGTACAGTGGTACCTCGGGTTACATACGCTTCAGCTTACATACACTTCAGCTTACAGACTCTGCTAACCCAGAAATATTACCTCGGGTTAAGAACTTTGCTTCAGGATGAGAACAGAAATTGCACGGTGGCGGCACAGCTAGCTAAAGTGCATTAGCTAAAGTGGTGCTTCAGGTTAAGAACAGTTTCAGGTTAAGAACGGACCTCCGGAACGAATTAAGTACGTAACCAGAAGTACCACTGTATAGTAATCCATAGGCAGAGGGAGCAGGCAGAAAAAGAAGCACCAGTAAAACGAGTCTGATCCTTGTATTTACTAGTTTATTAAGAATAGAGAGGCAGGGATTATATAGATAACACTGGACGGCCAAACAGAACTAGTCACTTGGGGATTACCAGCATGAGCTCCCTGACAGCTAGCCAATAATATTCTATGTCTATTCAAGGGACAGCTAGAGCAAATGCAAATCAAGGCAACAAGATATGCAAGAAAGCTGGAGTGATAAAAGGCTACCCTTTGATGGCCAATATCACGTGCCTAGCATGGCCCATGACACCACATAAGACACAGAAGGCAGGATCACCGGAAACAGGTTCAGAGTCCAATGAGCGCATACTACAAAACACCTCTATCAGTCTACTTTATATACCAATCTAAATTGGGGTCTAGGGACGTGGGTGGCGCTGTGGTCTAAACCACTGAGACTCTTGGGCTTGCCAATCGGATGGTCGGTGGTTTGAATCCCCACGATGGGGTGAGCTCCTGTTGCTCAGTCCTGCCAACTTAGCAGTTCAAAAGCACATCAAAGTGCAAGTAGATAAATAGGTACCACTCCGACGGGAAAGTAAATGGTGTTTCTGTGCGCTGCTCTGGCTTCGCCAGAAGTGGGTTAGTTATGTTGGCCACATGACCCGGAAGCTTTCTGCGGACAAACATCGGCTCCCTCAGCCAGTAAAGCGAGATGAGCGCCGCAACCCCAGAATCGTTCGCAACTGGACTTAACTGTCAGGGGTCCTTTACCTTTACCTAACTTGGGGTCTATTGGTGCTTCCTTCCCCCTATATCTCACATCCCATTGTTTAACACAACGCCTAGCCTAAAGGTAAAGGACCCCTTGATGGTTAAGTCCACTCAAAGGCGACTATGAGGATGCAGCACTCATCTCGCTTTCAGGCCGAGGGAGCCGTCATTTGTCCACAGACAGCTTTCTGGGTCATGTGGCCAGCAGGACTAAACCGCTTCTGGCGCAACGGAACACCATGAACACCAGAGCGCACGGAAACACCGTTTACCGTCCCGCCACTGGTACCCATTTATCTACTTGTACTGGCGTGCTTTCGAACTGCAAGGTAGGCAGGAGCTGGGACAGAGCAACAGGAGCTCACCCCGTTGTGCGGATTCGAACCACCAACCTTCTGATCGGCAAGCCCAAGAGGCTCAGTGGTGTAGACCACAGCGCCACCCGCATCCCTATAACGCCTAGCCTACTTCAATCTCAATGTATGGGGCAGCTTTTTCATGGACTAGAAGCTTCCACAGCTGAGTGTCAAAGAAGAAAAGGGAGCGTGGTACCCTTCTCAGAAGGCATCAGGAAGCATACTGTGCAGGTGCATTACTGTCAAGTGGACAGCAATGTTCTGGGAAAGTCAGTGATCTCATCTGTGCTCATGCCAGGTGGGGCTCAGTGCTGAAGCAACAGACCTGCGGTGTCTGCTGTCTCTTCCCACCCCTGGTAGTAAGGGTCCTAGGTCCCCCCTCCCATATTCAGTTGAGCTAAGTGGCAGTTGTGCCAAGGCACTGCTAGTTTACAGTCAGCATCCAATAACTGTAGCATCACAGCTCATGATGCTGTGTTCATACAACAGCTCGTGCTGTATTTTTAAAACTAATTTGCCAGTACAATGCTTTTCCAATCAGGTTGCTAAAATGCAAATTCCTTTGAGCAGTTTGCTGCCTATACTGTGACGGACCTTTAACTGTATTACTCCCCCAACAGAAATTAAGCATTTCACCAAACCTGGCCCCGTTGTTCAAATGTATTTGTTAAATGATGAATAAAGCTCTCATAATTTAGAGGAATACCTTCAATAACTATGTATTTTGAAGTCCACTGCTTCTTGAATGTTGTAAGCAAACTTTTTCTTCGGATGCAGATAACGTGCTCTTTAAAATCAAATTCTTCAGTATAGAAACGTAGAAGTCCTAGCCATAATTCACCAATGGATTCTTTGTTTTTACCAAAGTCTGGCCAAACTGTAGGCTGGAAGTGAAATATATATATGTATATATCTTTTTCAGGTGTAGACAATAGCATGCAATTTACTGATCTCTTGTCACTCTTTGCCTAGATGTGTGAATTGTTCCCACTTGTAGAAAGGGTCAATTTGCCAGTTACCCTGGGTCTGCCAGGCTAAAGAGAAGCACACGCTAGCCCAGGGGTCAGCAAACTTTTTCACCAGGGGGCCAGTCTACTGTCCCTCAGACCTTGTGGGGGGCCGGACTATTTTGGGGGGGGGGGGATGGTGTGGAAATGAACAAATTCTTATGCCCCACAAATCACCCAGAGATGCATTTTAAATAAAAGGACACATTCTACTCATGTAAAAACACGCTGATTCCTGGACCGTCCGCGGGCCGGATTTAGAAGGCGATTGGGCCAGATCTGGCCCCCGGGCCTTAGTTTGCCTACCCATGGCCTAGCTCTATCCAGTGGGCTGCTGGGCTGTCAAGGTATTGAATTTGTGTTTATGTAAATTATTACAATATATCGTAAGCCACATTGAGAATCATTGGATTGAAAGGATGGATACAAGTCTTCTACTAATTTAAGTAAATTGGAGGGTTCCTAACTGAGAACTGCTAGCAAATCTTACGTCTGCTGAGATCCTCGGATCTGGCTGCAAATATTTTGCCAATCATGAGCTACCAAATAAATGATGGGTTAAAATGACCCCATCTACTTGATTGGCAAGCATTCCCAATATGAATTATGCAAATCGGTGTGATAAGAATGAAACAGTTTCGATGGTTCATGTAAGTAAGGTTCCAACTGCTAAATATATACACCACAATTCAGGTTTGTAAGGGGTTTTTTAGGGTCTTACTTTTATTAACTCCCCAAAAGCCTTTGAAGTGATATTTTTGCACACACATAAACTAATACTTAAGTAGATCAACAACGTTCTGTGGGATAATCTGCCTCATATAATCAACATGTTTAAGTCTAATTAATGAAGGGGTTAAGACCATAGAGTAAGCTGTCCTGCCAGGCTTAGCTTACCTCGAGAATTACTAATAATCAAGCCTTTGTTTCCCTCTAGCCTACATGTGAACTCCAGTGTGCAAAGTGTTCTGAGCTGCTGCCTCCAGCCACATGGCTCTAACAAGCCTCTTTTAAGTTCCTGTACCAATAATTTAGGAACTTTCACCAGTTTGGAATTAAACTAAGTTTTACTGCCTATGCAACATGAATCTGACCTCTGGACAGTTTAGAAGTGAACCATTTTTATCTTACCAAACGTGCTCTTTTTCTATGCGAGGGAAAGAGGGAATATTTGGAAAGAACTTAGAAGGGCATATTTCAAAGGTCTAACAGACTATATTTCCACACTTTGTTGAATATTTTTGATTTAAACTCTCTGCTGGAGCTCTCTCACCAAATAAGACTTGTCCCAAACTCCTTTTATATCTATATTTTTTTCCTTGTCACCAACACATTCTACATTTCACTGTGTGTGCTCTCAATAATGTTTTCTTTCTATCTTGGCAAAAAGGAAGTAGCTAAATGCAATGAATGAAGAAAATGAACAGAACTGGTTCTGATCTAAGTATCTGCTGACATAAATATTAGTGAATAACTTAAACATCATTTTAAGAGGGCACTAGATCTTTAGGATCTTTTGAGCACAGTACTGCCCTTTTCTCACGCCATACAATTAAGGTAAAAATGACCAACAGCGTCACAACGTCCTCTGCAGTTTATAAAAAGTTACGACTGGGATCATGAAACACAAGGTAACATACATCGTTAAGTCTGAGCAAACGTACTTATTTCCCCCCCAATTTCCCATGGTCAGTTTGACCTCATTAAAAAGGTTAGCAGTGTAACTTTACTTAAGATTACATAGCAGAGTTGTTTTCATATTAGCCAGACTCACCAGTTCATCTGTTTTGTCAAAGAAATAGACATTCCAGCCATCAACTAGAATTTCGGGTTTCTTGGGCTCTTGGTATATCTAAGAAAATAAATATTAAGACTATCAGGGAAGGAGGTTAGTGCTTTTGAGATGTTTTCAAGTGAGTGTGCAAGCATAACAGGGTAAAATCCAATGCTGTGCAAGCTAAATTCCAGTCCTGCAACAGGACTTTGCTTTCCTCTCTTCCCCAGCCCCCACCGCATTCCCAAAATCTGTTCCAGAGGGTCTCCCGGCAGTGCAGAGCAGTTTTTGAGTGTTTGTAGGTGTCAGCGCTGCCCGAGGTCCCAGCTCACAAAGGACCAACGCCGCTTCGTTGTTAAGTATAAAAGTCTTTATTGAAGTTCAGTTTCACTTTCACAGCCGCAGCGTGCAACCCTACGTCTCAAACTCTAGACCGCTGAAGCTCCGTCTGAATCTCCTCCCCCCTGACACCAGTTTAAGACTCTAGCCTTGCTCCACCTCTTCCTTTGTTCTTTCCTCCTCTGGGTCCGCCTGTCCGTCGGGGTCTCGCCCTTCCTAGACTCTTCTGACGCTGAGTCCCCTGAATCTTCCCCCTCCCTCCGGCGGGCTTTAGGACCTGGTTCCCAATCCGGGTTTCCTGCTGTCCCGCGCGCCTGTACATTTGAACTTGGCGCGCGCGCCCAGCCTGCCACTTTCCTTCTGACCGTTACACTGCTGCTGTCACTGCTCCCCCCTTCGTGGAGGCTAGCTGGAACTGACCTCCCCTCCGTTTCCCCACTTTCCGATGGAGGCGTGGTCAGCCCTGACTCATCTTCTCTCCCCTCTGGAGGAGACGCTGGTCCTGACACATGTGACTCTTCCCCCCCCACTACGCTCTGGTGGGGAAGCTGGTCCTGATCCCCCGCTGCTGCTTTGGGAGTCCCCGCTGGCCCCTTGCTTCTGGTGCGTCCCCCCTGGGACCCCCCTTGCCCTGACCATCGGCGCCCCCTTCTGGGAATCTTCTGATTCGCTGGAGAAGCTCATGGAATCTCTCGGGTCACTGTCATACTCCCCTACGCTGCCCTCGGATTCCTCCCCTTCGCTCTCCATTTCCTCTCTCCCCTGTGCTTCTGCTCCTGAGCCCCTGACAGTAGGGGCTACAAGAAGGAGGGAAAGGCGAAGTCCCTATGCACAATGTTGTGCGCACACACACAGGCTTAAAGTGTGTACCTCTTGAAGTACAGGAATGACAGGAGGGTTTCTCTGCTGAAGGAAGTAGAGCACCATTAGAGTATAGGCATAGGAAGATAGGCTGCCTCTAGATGCATCACCAATATCACACATCTGAAAAGAGGGGTGGAGTAGAAATTAGTGGAAAAACTTAACGGCTGTCACTTTTTCTCCCCCAGTTAACTAGAACATTGATGTACCTTTGTGAATACTTTCATTGTATAGCAGAGATATTTTACTCTTGGATCAATAGCTGCATAAGAGGACAAGAGTCTTGTGTTATGCAGAGCCTAGAAAGAAATGAGATTAGAATTTTGAGATGGATTGGTGCAGGAGGAAAGCAACTGTATGACTTGGAAAGCTCTCTGAAATACCTGTCACAAGAAACAGCATTATTTCAGAAGCATGCACTTGGAATGTGGAATGTGCATGTACACCACAACCACAATTTTTTTTTACTTGCTATCTAAAAATTAAACAACCTTGTTTTAAAAATACCGAGTGAATAAAACACATAATTTCAACAAAAATATGCTCAAAATCACAGTGCATGTTTGGACAAATTTTAATACCAACCATTTCTACAAGACACTGAAGTAACTACCTTGACATATTTATTTTTTTGATTTCCCAAACTCTGTTGATCAGTTGTCCACATGAACCCCATTTCTGTTCATCATAAATACAGAAGAACTCATCAATGTAATTTGGAAAGCTGTTTTTCCTCCATAACAGTAGCCCCATATCCCATTTGCTATATCTCCAGTGGCTATTTGAAGAAGTGCTTGAATTTCAACTAGGAGATGTTCTTACCAATGTATTATACAAGCTGATGTCTACTTCCAGACCACTTCGTACATGAAAGAACTTGACAATTGGCACTTTAGCAGTTGTTATCGGTAATATATTTCTTAGACCTATGGAAGTACAAAAAATGAAGATTTATACCAGTTGAACTACATGGGAATTATGTTGGCTGAAATTCAGCATTGTTAAGTACACAATGATACTTAGGCCACAACCCTATACAGTTATTCAGGAATACATCTCACTGAACTGAACACATCTCATTTTCGGCAGTGGTTTTCAACCATGTTCCAAGACATACTTAGGAAGCCTAGGGTTCCATGGAAGCTTATCAGGGATTCCTCAATGTGAAGAACAGTAACAGAAGACAGACAATTTACCTTTTTCTGCAATTTACACCCACAGGGGAGTGCTGAGTATATTACAGAGCACAGTCAGTTCAGGAAAAGTGATGGCAAGGCCTCAAAGCCCAGGCTAGCACACTCTACAAATGCCTTATAACATGCCCCCAAAGTTTTAAAGCTATGGGCTACAACATGCCTGGGTTTTCCCATACACTTTGTCCAGTTTTGACAATTCCACCCAGAGGCCATTTTCGGCGGATAAATCTCGCCTATGTCTGGCGCATTCTGGATGTATGGCAGCCCTAATTAACTATGACCAAGCTGGCAATGACAATGTTCTTCCAAAAGAGAACAACATTAAACCACACAGATCTGTCTAGTGTATTTGTTTTAGCTTTAGAAATATATATGAAGTGCTAGCAGCCTGGCTACAAGAAGACCTGGCTTCATTATTGATATTCCTCCTAAATTTTATATCTTCATCATTTTATGCAGACAAAGGCTATGCTAATTGTGCTATTTTTTTTGTTAGGTTTATTCCATCACCACCATTTTAGGTCATTGCAAGAACAGATTTGCACACTTTATGGCAACTAACTTGCATGTTTTCATTTTGATTGTGGGCCAATGGCTAAGGGCAGACAGAGTCGCAGATATGTGGGCTAACAGACTTTAAGAATGTATCTCTATTATTGCAGGCAGACCAATATTATCAAGTATTGTGCATCCAGGAGGGTTTGGGGGGAAAATTAAAATTTGATTGTTAGGATTCTGTACCAAAAATCAAATGAATGCATGCTAAATCAGGGAAGATGGCCAGTCCACCAATAACTAAGCTAAATTTCTCCATTCATTTATCACATGAATGATATGCAAAGAGAAGTCAATGCAAGTGGCTTTATGGTTTTCAGACATACTAGAAAGCTCTTGTGGCTAAAGTGCATCAAAGGCCTGATCCGAAATTTAAACTCCTTTCGTGAGTGTTTAGCATCGGCAGAATCTGAAATTCACAAACACCCTCACACAATTCATGTTCCTGTGTGCATGGTTTAAAAAACAACAACATACAAACCAACCAACCACATTTTCAGCAACAGTTACCTGAATGTTTCTTGAGCACTCTTGCAAGTTCTTCAATAATTCTTATACAGTCAAGTCCCTGTGATAAAAAATACATCATAATCCTTTTTTAAAGCTTTAAAAACACAGCAATACGACAAAGCTTAAGGAAAAAAATTGCTCCCCAATATTACAATTGCCAGCATTACAACAGGCAGATCAATGGCTACAACCCGCAGACCTAGTGAAGTTGCCCCACTGGAACAGGAAGTTACATCTGCAAAATGCTTTTGTTCTGTTTGTTGGAATGTTTCTTTCTTTTAGATTTTTGTAAGAGGCAAAACCTAATTAAAATTAATTGTAAAAAACAAAAACAAAATTTACATCTGCAAAATGGGACTTCCTCACCACATTCCGCCCCCCCCATCCCTTCAGAGGACTGGTAGAACCCATATAATGGATTTGGGAGTGATGCACCGGGAGAGGAGAGAAAGAGAAAGATCACTCCCAATGTGGTGAGTAGAACATCTTTGTTTACAGGACAACTTCACTGGAGGTAACCCAGTGAGTGTATGTGGTTTTTTTTAAAGGCCCTCTCATTCATATTGAACTTTTCTTCTATCATGAACCTGACTGTGTAACAGATCAATCCATACGGCTTTTAGAACCTCCAATTTAGAAAACGGCAAGCATAAACTTGATGTTGCACTCAACATCTCACAGCCCTGGTCAGTTTTTCGTCTGGCTATCCAGGTAAAATTTCACAAGGGGCTTCCCAATGAAACCTTTCATAATTCCAGTTTCTTGTTAAGGCTAGGAGGGAGGGGGAGAAAAGTAAAGACACTTTTTTCTGCTTCCTGCAAGAGACAGACCAAGGCCAATCTGCTATCGGGAAAAGACTGGCCATCGTGAACAAGCAACAGCACTAACGTGTACAGGTTGCCCGCAAGACACAGGTGTCTCTTTCTTTTGCCTTCCCGTGCAATAGGTTGCTGTACCCAACTACACCAGATTTACATAACGAATAGACTGTTTTCAAGTGCAAATTATTGTGACTTTGTTTGTTCTCCTTCCCACTTAACACATCTGAAGCAGTTGCCAGTGAAAGCTGTGCAATTTTTTAAAACCCCAGAAATAAACAGTCACCATGATCAAGGTGTCACTAATATTTTAGGAGCTATGTCGGTGGTTTTATGCTGGTATCAATGCGACAACAGCATTGTAAGTGGTAGATTCAGGTAGGTAGCTGTGTTGGTCTGACGCAGTCAAAATATCTAAATATATAACATATAAAAAAACTGTCCAGTAGCACCTTAAAGGTAAAGGGGCCCCTGACCATTAGGTCCAGTCGTGACCGACTCTGGGGTTGTGGCGCTCATCTTGCTTTACAGGCCGAGGGAGCCAACGTTTGTCTGCAGACAGTTTTTCCGAGTCATGTGGCCAGCATGACTAAGCCGCTTCTGGCGAAACCAGAGCAGCACACGGAAACGCCGTTTACCTTCCTGCCAGAGTGGTACCTATTTATCTACTTGCACTTTGTGCTTTCGAACTGCTAGGTTGGCAGGAGCAGGGACCGAGCAACGGGAGCTCACCCCGTCGCAGGGATTCAAACCGCCAACCTTCTGATCAGCAAGTCCTTGGCTCTGTGGTTTAACTTACAGCGCCACCCGCGTCCCTTTTAGCACCTTAGAAGCTTTTGTGTGCATGAAAAAGTGTTGGTCTCTAAGGTGCTCCTGGACAATTTTTTTATTTGAGCATTGTAAGTGATTACTGAATACCCTTGGGGGGGGCGGGACCTGAGAAAGATGCTTAGTAGATCAGCCTGTGTCTTCCAGAGGAATGAACTTTTGCTGGCACAATAGAATCTCCTCTTCTTCTGCCCCCTGCACCGCCCTCCCCAAGAAATCTGTACTGGAGGTTTGGAGAACCCTCAAGAGGAGGGGAAGGGGAACAAGACGAAGGGGGAACAGCCCACTGTGCAACTGAGTATCACCCATAAACACACTTATTTGTACTTGTCGTGTTGCTCATGTTAAAAAGGCTACCTCAGCTGTCTCCAGACCATCAACTGTCATACAAATATCGAGATCACTTTGCTTGAAGCCAAATCCATTCTTTGAAGAGCCAAATAAGTTTAATTTAGTGCCTGTAAAGGAGGGTGTATTTCAGAGAATTATTTGAGCACGTTAGCATTCGTTAGTAATAAATATTGGACAATCAGGCCAAGAATAAAGAAAACGAGCTGTAATAAATATAAAGCATATCCTTAAATTTTCTGCTAGGTAACACATTCTGTAGTAACTGGTTTGAGATTAGTGACCTAAGGACATCATAAAAATTACTTTAGTACTTTGAAAATAAATATAATCACAAAGAACACCTGGAAACTCTTGTCTGATGAAATTTTCAAGATTTTGCCGTATATATTCACGAGCCTGGTCTTCTATAATGTTTGGAGCAAAGTCCTCTGTTGAAGAGACAGCATATATTCATTTAGAAGCAGAATTATGATACCAAGTAGATGCACTAGACAGATAATTTCCTCTATAATAATAATATTATGCTACACATTAATTGACTGATGGTATATCTAGTTAACTTGAGGAATCAATATGAAATCTATAATGCAATACGCAATGCTGTTAACCTAAAGTAACAGAACCAATTACAACTTATACACCTACATTTTTGGACAAAACGTTTGCGATTAGACGGTATCTTATATTGTGGTAAGCAGTGATGTAAGAACAAAGACATATACTTTACATTTTATATTAAATGCTAGTTAATATACAACTTCCCAATGAATGTGTATTTTAAAAGTGTTTCGTGGGTTTTAAGCAAGTACGCATTAGTGTACAGCCTCATCAGTGGACCTGGTTTCGAAACTGCCAAATAGTTGCAAAACAGTGAGGGATGGCATGATTGGCAGCAGAGAAAACTGCAGGTAGGCAGAGGCACTTAATTCTTCCAACTACTTCCAACTTTCTTCTGCTCTCATCTTACAACCCTACCTCCAGAAATCATTTCCTCCAGCAATCTGCAAACACACTCCCCAACTCTAACATGGCAGAAGATTGTTGAGTGGAAAATAGCCCAATTTTGGGAAATACTAAGAAAAATTACTTGACCCTGTTTGTTTGTACAAGTATTAATTTCCAAAAACTTTCAACCAAAATGAAGTTCAGTCAACTTACTATAACACTGGATGCACACTTGATCCAAAGTATTTAAGAACTTGGGTGTTAATGGTGGCAAAGGGTCTAGCTCAATTTTTTTGAAGTCTTCTGGGCAGTCCCTCTTTAGATGACCTTCTCGCTTACATAGGCTACACACAACTGTAGGTGACTGTATCAAAGAGAAAGGAAGACATACTTAAAACTTTTCTTTTCTCTGAGCTAAATTACACTCTCAAGCTTGCTAAATGATAAGTTGGAACAAGGCCTGGTAGGAGACAGCAAACATCACCTAGCTTAAAGTATAAATGGGGAGATAATGAATATATCTGTTATCAGGAATGGCCAGGCTATGGTTAACGACACTCTCTGTACATCAGTAACAGCTTATCATATTATACATGTCTGACTGCAACTTCCAACTGTCATGTCATACTGACCGTGTTTAAAGCCTGCCATGCTATTTGCTCAAACCTGTGAATATTTTGACATGTGGAAGAAACTCAAAATAACAGTCAGCTTGATTATGGATTGTAGAAATTATAATGCATCAATGGAATTTTTTTATTTAAAAAACAAAAAAACTTGTTCCTCTAGTCCCGATTTATGACTCTGGAATTAAATGACATTTGTGGGACCAAAGACACAGCCTCTAATGTAGATTAGTCCTGCCTCTACAGATTAACATGCAATGGAATGAAGGAACTGCAGCATAAATAGTATTTTACAATTTAGATGTTATTACCTTGCCTTTTGTGAAAGAGTATTTATTAAACTCATAGAAGAAGTCAGATTTGCCACATTGATCTATGAGCATGTTGCTTTCCAAAGACGCTTCTTTTTCAACATTATCTTCTTTATCCAAATCTGCCCTTGGAAGTTCATCTGCATTCTTCCTAAACTCACTGTCTTCATATTTGACAGAAATAAACAATTCTTCCTCTTCCGATAGAGGCTCTTCAACGCCAGATCCAGTGTATGTGTTATCCAGCTCATCTTCAGTATTGATAACATTACCAAGTTGTCTCTGGTTTATGATACTGTGAACTTCCTCCTCTTCTTCTTCTTCCTCCTCCTCCTCTTCTTCCACTTCCTCCTCCTCCGAATTATCCATTTCAAATACTTGCTCCTGGATTGCTGGTTCCAGTTTGATCAGGGAATCATCCAGTTCATCAGTTCCTTCTGTGCTCTCTGCATCCATGTCAACCTTATCGTCTAGTCCACCGCCGCATTCTGAACCAAACCCGTCAAGAGCAGCTACTGTATTCTGATAATTCTCCATATCGGAAATGCTGTCAGTTTCAACATCATGCTCACCAGCTGGAACGGCAAGGTCTCCACTTTCACTGTCTTCATCCAAACCTTGATTGATACCCAAACGTCCCTGCCATTTTCTATCCCGTTCGTGCCCATCTTCTTCTTCCTCTTCATTTCCACTCTCTGTCTCCTCACAGCTCGGTTTATATTCCTCATTGTCGCCTGAAATAAATTCTTCAATTATGCAGTCTGAGTCCTCATGGGAAACACCTAAATGCTCTATATCATCTGCCAACTGCTCTTCCACAAAGCTTTCAGCACCAAACACCTGAGAAGGATCTAACGCAGGTTCCTGAGGAAAATAAGAACTTTTCACGCTAGCAGTTACACAGCTGTCCATTGGCGATTTCTCTGCCTCATCATGTGCATTTTGTATGTCAGGGATGCCAGGTTTAGGAGCGCTCTTCTCCGGCTCTGACAGTACCAAGGATTCAGCAGGTCTCTTTTGGTTGTTTTTTGTACTTTGTTTATGGGGCAAGGCAAAATACTTGTAAGTTGCCCGTAAGCAGTGAAGAATGTATTCATAAACTAGTTGACTATTAAGGGTTCTTGCCACATTCCTCTTCACAGAGTAAGGATCTGGGGGAAGCAAGAGTCAAAGTCAACTATAACTTACTGAAGGTGTTACGGTAGGTCTTAATATTATCATCCCCACCCCCCAAGGTCTAGGTGAATAATAAGATTTCCTCTTGGCACTCAAAAGATCATAAAGGAGGCATCAAGTGTGCATCTCTGGGAAGCCTCTCTCTATAGCAGACACCCACTTCACAGATTTATCTATCACATCTGAGGCATGAATAAAACACACTTAAAGCCACATAAACAGATGGCTATTAAAAACCCACAGGATATACTTCAATCATTGAACTTAAGAGAAAGCAATGAAGCTTTTTAGTCAACAGCAAGCTACAGAAAGCAGGAGTGGCTAACCTTTAGCCCTCCAAGATCCCATTGAGAATACAGCTGCCACCAGTCATGACCATTGGCTACTCTGACTGGGGCTGATAGTTGAGAATCCCAATACAATAAAACCTGCCCACCAGGTGATATGGGTCATTATGCCTGGACTGTGAAATTCCGCTCAATGCCTCATTGACAATAGGTCAAAACATTTTCATTTAGGTGAGCATGCTTGTTGAGTCCAACTGCCCTGGTTTTGGGGGGTGCTACTGTTACTGTTCAAAGGGACGCGGGTGGCGCTGTGGGTTAAACCACAGAGCTTAGGGCTTGCCGATCAGAAGGTTGGCGGTTCAAATCCCCACGACAGGGTGAGCTCCCATTGCTCGGTCCCTGCTCCTGCCAACCTAGCAGTTCGAACGCACGTCAAAGTGCAAGTAGATAAATAGGTACCGCTCCGGCGGGAAGGTAAACTTTGTTTCCGTGCGCTGCTCTGGTTCGCCAGAAGCGGCTTAGTCATGCTGGCCACATGACAGTGAGCTGTATGCTGGCTCCCTCGGCCAGTAAAGCGAGATGAGCGCCACAACCCCAGAGTCGGCCACGACTGGACCTAATGGTCAGGGGTTCCTTTACCCTTTACCTTACTGTTACTGTTCATGGAATGTGGTTATTACTTGAGTTTATTCTGCTTTTGATGGTTTTATTGTTTTATACTTGAAACTGTAAGCCATCCTGAGGGTCTCCGTAGGGATGGAAAATAAGAAAACTATTTTCATGAAATAGATCTTTATCAGAAATATTTTGCAGCAAATGATTCTCTCTAGGAACTACTTTACACAGCTGCTTGAGGTGAGGTGGGGCGGGGGTGGGGCGTAAACCACCTAATCTTTACCTCCAAGTGATGCAGTGATAAACTGCTTACTGCATTGGCCCGGATATAAGCCACAATTTTTTTTCTAAATTCCGGCCATGAAAAGTTAGTGTGGCTTATATTCGGAACCTTATCACGCGGCTCCCCTCCCCGGCCCCCGAAGCAGCCCAGGAGCGCGGAACGAAGACGTGTGTTGAGATTCTTGCATTGCACTGGGTTGGACTAGATGGCTCTGGAGGTCCCTTCCAACTCATGACCAGCAGGTGCACAGAGGTGGCTTGCCACAAAGAACCAGTAGTAATGGAGACCAATGTAAAGGCATGCTCAGTGAAACTGTTGTTCCATGCGCCACGGCCAAAACCAAGAGTCCTTAGACAGTCGTAATGAACACAAATAGAGAAACAACAAAACAAAACTTAGTCTGAGTCTTCTCAGCTGTAGCTAATACTGACAGTAAGACCTGTTTGGAGGGTTTTAAGCAGAGGTTGGATGGGCACCTATCATATATGATTTAGCTGAGATTGCTGCATTGCAGGGGGTTGGACTAGATGACCCCAGGGTCCCTTCGCGCTCTACAGTTCTTAGATTCTATGATTTGAGTGGTACCTGCTTAAGAAGAATGTCAAAAGGGGGGGAAAGGATAGTCTGCTTTAAATGCCAAACAATACACATTTCTCCAACAGGTAATACAAACCGGACCTTCCTGCAAACGAGCTACTTTCAAATACCTTCCACAGCAATCCGCTTTTTAGGCCAGTCCTTCGATTCACGAGACACTTTTTCTTTGAGGCGTATGCTAATGACTAAGTCAGCCAAATTAAACTCCAGGGCGTAGAAACGAAGCAGTTCAACCCAGAGCTGTCCAACTGGGACTAAACATTGATGATCCGAATCAAACACTAAAGGAACCTGCCAGTTAAAACAAAGGCTGGATTATCTGATTTGCCTGGCATCTGCACTCCAAAGCTGAAGAAGAGAAGAAGAGTTTGGACTTGATATCCCGCCTTTCACTCCCCTTAAGGAGTCTCAAAGCGGCTAACAATCTCCTTTCCCTTCCTCCCCCACAACAAACACTCTGTGAGGTGAGTGGGGCTGAGAGACTTCAGAGAAGTGTGACTAGCCCAAGGTCACCCAGCAGCTGCATGTGGAGGAGCGGAGATGCGAACCCAGTTCACCAGATTACGAGTCCACCGCTCTTAACCACTACACCACACTTTGGCCTAGATTTTGAAGATTTAAGTTCAAGTGAAGTACAGTGGACCCTCGGGTTACATACCTCTCTGGATACGTAATCTTCGGGTTGCGAAAGTGGCAAACCCAGAAGTATTTTTCCGGGTTTCGCCGCTTGCGCATGCGCAGAAGCACTCTGTATGCCACACACATGCACAGAAGCACTCTTATCGTGCTGCACACGTGCACACAAGCGGTGCCTTCTGGTTATGGATTTTTGGGGGGTGCACGAACCCCTGGAATGAATTAAATTTGTATCCAGAGGGTCCACTGTAGGAGAAAAAGAGCTGTAATCTGGAATTTACCATATATTCCCCTGTACTGTATTTGCATTCATCCACTGTCATGCTGGGACCAAGTAAGCATGCACCCCAAATGAGCCCACCAGGGGAGCGAGCAGGTGGCCTAGGAAGGCCTTCCCACACTGGGGAATGAAGGGAAGAAAGCCTTTCTCCTCTTCGTCTCTCCCTCCCCGCCACTGTCACCAAGGAAAGGAAGTCTGCATTTAAAAACAGCAGACTTCCTTCTCTGGGAGGCAGCAGAACAGCACAGGCAGATGAGGGGGAGACTTGCTCCCCTTCACCCACCACCAGTGGTAGCAGGAGAGCACAGGGGTAGGCAAGCTGTGAGGTGATGCTTCTTTTGGCCAAGCTGTAAAGCTAAATGGGTGGAGGCAGCAGCCCCTAGACAAGGGCTAATAAATTTGCAGCTGTATAGTGCAACCTTGTACTCAGATCTGCAAGATGTACAAAAAAATCATGGGATTAGATAATACCTAAGTATTTTAGGCACCCAAAGACATACAACAGAATTTCTATCTGACATTATTACAGCTGGAAGTACAGTCATACCTCTTGTTATGTTTGCTTCAGGTTGCGCGTTTTCAGGTTGTGTCCCGCGGCGACCCGGAAGTAACAGAAAGGGTTACTTCTGGGTTTCGCTGCTCGCGCATGCGCAGACACGCAAAATGATGTCACACGCATGTGCAGAAGCGGTGAATAGCGACCCGCGCATGTTGCGTTCTGCTCGTGTTGCGAATGGGGCTCCGGAAGAGATCCCATTCGCAACCAGAGGTACCACTGTAATTGACTTCAAACATCAGATTATCAGAGCACAAGCTTCGTTAGACAGGATCTACCAAATATTTTGACATAATTCTTCAAAATCATCAGACAGTACCTTCAACAGACATATGTATAAAAAAAGTGTTTGAGGCAATATAAAAAACAGCAGAATAGTTTCTTGTTTAATTCTAGATTGCTGCTACTTTTTAAAAATAAAAGTGTGTGAAGGGTTTAAAACTTAAATTCCAGTCTTAAAATTGATACCTTTCCCCGCTTAGGAGAAGTTTCCTTTGAAGAGCCAGGATCCTCGACAGCAGGATTGTGCTCCCAGACCACAATGTCATCTTCAACTTCTTTTAGATTGAAGTTCACTAGTTTGTTCAATGAAAACCCTCCAATCTAGCAACAGGGGAAGAGAAAATGATTAGAAGTCAAATTCCTCTCAGCAAGCTTCCCGTGAGTCTAGGATTATCCCCCCCTGAACAGTCACTGTCCACTAAGACCCACCAAGCTTCATAAGAGACTATAAATTTTTCTTCCAGTTCCTCATCGCTTTGCACATACAAAGTTCTCTCCTCTGACATTACTTTTGCTAGTCACATGGCTTATAGATGACCTGGAATTTTTCTTATGAGCCAATACTGCTACCTTAATGTTTTGCTTTATGTCTGCCTTTCTTGTTTTTTTTCTTGTTTTTTTCCTTAAACCCCCCCCCCCACACCCTCACCTTCCTAAAATTGCACTCAAGGTAGCTTGTCAAGATCATCTATAGAAATACAATAAATAATCTAAACATATAAAAACAGGAGCCAAAATAAAACTATTGTTATAGGAGGAGTAAAATCTTGCACAGGTGAACGGGTCGACTCTTCAGAGACTCTGGACCCAAATAGTTGAGGGTGTTAAAGTTCAACATCAGCACTTTGAACTGTGCTTGGAAGATATGGTCACCATCACAATCCCTGTTAATAACTCCATCACCATGTTCTGAACCAGATGAACTTGGGATTTCATCAACCTGAATACTGTGACGTCATCTGCTAACCTCACTGTTCCGACAGAGACAGACAGACAGACTCCAGGTAATTTATTAATTTAAGTAGCACTAGTATCAATGCAGGTCCTTGTGGGACCTCACTGTTAACTCTCTTCAACTTAACAATTTGGAAGAGGGTTTTTTTTTTTATCTTACATCATAACTGCTAGTTCACCTAGGAGTCTTTGGTAAAGAAGTTTCTTCAAAACCTTTAGAAACCTCATATAATATCTGAAAGATCAGATGTGAATTGCAAACCATCAGATTGGGGTGTATTAAAGCTGTGCACGTAAGGAAAGAAAGAGGAAACATTTGAGCTTGTGGAACTCAGACGATTGTCTAGATGCTGCTACTGTTTGAAATGCATTCTTTCTCTCTCTTCAATACTTTTTATAGAAGTTTCAGAAACCTTTATGCAAGGCACGCTTACCCATGATCCTAAATATACAGGCAGAAAAGGTTCTTTCCTCTGTTGCAGAAAGAAAATGACCATTAAAGCAAAGACATAAGGTGGTAAGCCACCCTCTTCAGGACGATCTGCACAACAGAGCTATAAGAAAGGAAAAGGAAAAGAAAACATTCATTGAAGAGCACTGTCAGCAAGCTTCAGAATCCTATTAGATGTGGCCTGCTGTTAAGGGAATGCTGCTATAGTATGGAGATCTTAAGCACCCTGCAGGCTCACATCCTTCTATGTCCCCCACTTTTGATGTGTGAATTCCCCCACATGGCTTTTATGTTTAGAGTAAAGATAGAGAAGTGTTACATATGAACAGGAATTTTCACTCAGATAAAACTGTTTGCAAACCCATGTCTATCCAAGCTAGCCAAGCAGCATTGTAGCTATTAACACGCTACCATTATCAGCTCTGAAAATGAACAGAATGGGAGAATTTGCGCATCAGAGGAGGGGGAGAGGAAGGTGTGTGAGCTCAAAGAGCACCTCCAATCACCTAACTGTGATTATGATATCAGGAAACATATCAGGAAACTTCAGTGGACTTCGGTACTGGGTACAGATCTCGGATCCCTGATTTGAGTTTTTTTTTTTTTAAAGGAGGTAGGAAACATGGCTTTGAAAGTTTGGGCAATGGATTTTAGTGGACAAAAATAAGTGTGCTGACTTTGACTCTGCCCATGAATAGTTATGATCACACATAGCCAGGATTACAACAGAAGCTATCTGTTCCAACTTATGTCGTGCCTTATGAATACTTCTGTGCTTGGTTAGATATAGATACATAGGTAGAACAAGTCTTACCTCCAGGGTCTTGTCTGATTTGAGCCAAAAATCTCTTAACAATCAGGAGAGGTATCACTTGAAGCACCAAGCTATATATAAAATAGCTAAACTTGAAGGGGCTGCCTCAGGTTTCTACCATTTTCCAATCACTTGCTATGACTATTGTTTCAGAGTTATAGCAAGTTGGAGGCCACACAAATTCTTCAGAAAGAAGTATGTTTCCTAATCCAATATTCAAATGCTACTAAACCGAGTTCAGGTGTTGGAAAATTTAGCTGTGATTGTCTAAAGCTAACTTTCCCCCCATGTTTAAGAAACACATTATTTCAGATAGAGTGGCTGGGGAAACCCAGCCAGATGAGCGGGATATAAATAAGAAATTATTATTATTATTATTATTATAGTAGCTGGCATGCAACATTCAATCATGAATGCAGAAAGGCTCAGCTAGCTCCAAAGCGTTAAGTACATTTGCTTAAATTAATTATATATACAGAATAAAGTTTTTTAAAAATTAAAAGACAGAGTACACATTGTACACACAACCTTAATCATGGCCAGTGTTAGAAACTGAGATATGAAAGCTAGGAGCTACATGGCACTTTAAACCGAGGTTATGGGCACAACAACGGAATGTCTAGGTGTGCTTTTTAATAACAAGAATACAAAGCTGAAGATGAACGAACTGCAGCTAAAATATTATGTTCATTGTTCACATGGTCTAGGTCCTTTCCCTGCTCCCCCCCCCCCAATATTCTTAAGAGGGTCTCTTCTCCAGTCTTCAGAGTAGCTGGAAGTGGGGAGGCAGAAAAAGGTCCTCCTTTCCTTCCACTCTGCAGTTTTAATCTGAAATCTTAGGTGCAGTATTGCGCCCAGAGCTCAGAAACTGCTCGAGCTAATAAAATTCCCTGTCGCAAAATGCGCCTAGAACAATGGGATTTTTGAACACTGATCATGGCAAACAATGTAAGTATTTGTGCTTTGCTACAAAGCCAGACTTACCTTGGCCCAGTGTCTAAAGGCAATTACCAGGGCCACAAGAGGAGGTTCTAGTTTTCCTAGTTTAGCCAAGTGATTTGTTGTCAGCCAAGCGTTTTCATTCCCAGCACTTACTCTGCAAACAAGGCCACTAAAATGATAAAAGACAGATATGTAAAAACCATATTTTCACTCCCTAGGAAAAGCAAACTAAGGGTAGAACTGGAAATGAGTGGATACCGCAGAAAACAGCATTTCCTTATTTCTCCCAGAAATGTGGCAGAAATAAGCAAGATATGACATCATGACAACAATGTTGGTGCATCACATGCTCTTCTACTAAATGTTATTCAGGAGGTGAGGAAGTGGAACAGCCGTGAAACTGGTATTTTCAGTGGCAGTCACTGAATGGGTGGTTCTAAAGACTTAAATCACAGCCGCCATGATGTTTTTTAATTCACAGATGAGATACCTGCTTGAAGAGTGAGATTTTTCTATTTAGAGTTGAATCAGGCGGTTGGATTAACATGCAATAACAGGGGCCAGTGTTCCATATATAACAATCACAGTTGACATACTTGGGAATTATTGGATCCTAACTTATGTTTGCTTTATTGTTGTATGAAAGCTCATTTGTATACTATGGTGAATCCTCATTAGCAGGGTTTCAGGAAAGACAGGCTAATGGACTGTCATCCTATCAAGGAAGTAGCTAGAATAATTTCTGCTTAAATGTCTGTACTGAAGCTATAATATATACATTATGACTGCATAAAACTCACTTAATATGACGTGGATTATGCTTAATTGCAGTCATTACTTGCATTAGCCTTCTAACAGATAATTATGCTTTGGAATAGCACTTTAATGACTCTTAAAAACTACATTAGCCTACTTTTTAATAGATGATTTACTTACTTCAGTTGGTAAACAAGCACTATGTAAATGTAAACCATTCAATTATGCTATGGCTCTTATTAACATATTAATAAACTGTAACAGCTTTAAGTAAGTAGTGCTATGTAAATGGTTAGAAAAATATACCAGAGTGTAGTCCTTTCCTCTTTTTAATATTAAAGTTGTGCCAGCTGTTCTTGATGTTTCTCATAGCACAAATATGTCTATTGAGAAGTTCTGAGTTCAATGGGGCTTACTACCAGGTAAGCAGGGACAGGATTGAAGCATTGGGGAGATATCCAACGTTAGTCATATTCAGAGTAGTCCCATCAAAGTTAATAGACCTAAGTAACTTAAGTCACAAGTCTACTATGAGCATGACTTAGCTTGATATTATCTTAGTAAGACCCTAACCCTAAACTTATTTACAAGAAACTACAGCTGGGATAAGGCTTTATGCTTGCATCACATGTGGAAATTGCTTCTTTTTGTTTTGTTTCTTTTGCCCTTTGAAGGCAAGGGTGCAGAACTGACGTGATTCTTAGGGCACTGATGAGAGTGGAAGGAGCAGTCCTTACTGTTAGATTCTAATTTGTTTGCTCACATTACTATGGGAATCAATGATTTGGAATGATTTAATACAGAAGCCAACAGAGATGTGTGGATCTTTAATTTACATTGTTCAATACTATACACACACACAAATTTGCTATCAGAGACCTTTGTTTTTCTTTGCACACCACCACAGGCACTCTAGCATGGAAATCTGCATCAACATCAACAAAAGATTCTAAGAAGGGGAAAAAGAAAGCCACATTAATCATGGTACTGAAGAAAAATAAGATGTAAAAACTGTCTCACACACAGAAGAGCAGAGGAAAATCTACTCCCTTGCTGGTCTTTTACATTCACATGTATGCAGTTTTCATGTGACAACTACAGTCAACCCTTTGATGCTATAATGTGCTGGTTCTCCTGATAAATACCTCTTCAATACATACAGGGTTCAGCTGTCAGTGGGCAAAACATTTGCCCACATGAATGGAGCTTCAGATGGTCATCTGAATCCATTCTTAAACTGCAAAAATTAAAGACCAGAAGAAACCCTCTAATGATACTAATAAATAAAACTAGTCAGCAACAACAACAACTGTTCCGCTTAAGCCACACAAACCCATGGGCCTGATCCTTCACAGCTTGACCAGTGGTTCAGGCCCTTAAAATGAGCGATGGAAATGCAGCAGTGTTTGCCTGTTCTTTCTCTCTTCTGAGTAAGTAAACAGACATTTTTGGGCACAATATTATCTCTGCCATATTAAATCTAATATTTGAAGACTAAGGTATTTATCTAAGTTTCAATTTACACATATATTTTTTTCTTCATTCTGCTTCTGTTAATTACCAAGGTATTAAGAAGGGCCACCAACTACCTGTTTTTATAAGCATAATGGAAACAGGCAAATGAATATCTTTATCCAGACATGAAGCTTGGTCCACATGGTGCTGATTAGGTGGCTGAGCTTGAAAAAACACCCGTAAAGCAATGGCTCAGGAGTAACTGCTAATAGTAATCATAATAATAATTTTATTAATTATACCCCGCCCATCTGGCTGGATTTCCCCAGGCACACTGGGCAGCTTACAGCAGATCTAAAAACATCAAGCGCTAAAAACCTCCCGATAAAGGGGTGTCTTCTTAAAGTTGTGTAAATCTCCTTGACATTTGAAGGGAGGGTGTTCCACAGAGAGGGCACCACTACCAAGAAGGCCCTCTGCCTGGTTCTTTGTGGCTTCACTCCTTGAAGTGAGGGAACCAGCAGAAGACCCTCAGAGTAGGAAATCAATGTCTGGGCTGAATGATGGGGATGGAGACGCTCCTTCAGGTATACTGGCCAAGGCCATTTAGGGATTTAAAGGTCAGCACCAACACTTTGAATTGTGCTCGGAAACTGGGAGCCAATGAAGGTTCTTTAGGACCTTTTTAATGTACTTATTAAAGATGTGGAAGTATGTGGCAAGAAGGCAAACCATGTTAAGATAATTGACAGGCAAACAGAACCAACAAAATGACTGGCGAGACAAGTCTACGGGCTATGCTTACACTCACAATAAAATGTGTGGCTTAGTAGTACACAGATTGTACTTACTGATCAGTTTGTATAACTGACACCCCTCTTGGTGTATAAAAAATCAGGAACAATTGTTTCAGATAATGATGCACCAACTAGCATTAAATGCCAAGGACTGCCCGTGTTACAAACCTTATTTTAATTATTGGTATTCGTTAGCCAATCTGCTTTATTCGGGGTTCTTAAAAATAGTTACAGTAGAGTTTTGTCCACCATCTTAATGCAGGTTTTGGGGTGAAGTGGCAATTCCTGATTCTAGCCTGTGGAACCAGCAGTCAATATTCCAGATAAATCAAGACAGAGTACAAGGATCTAAGAACCTAAGAGCCCCCTGTATCAGGCCCATGTGGTCCAGTATTCTGTTCTCACAGTGGCCATCCAGACATCAGATCACTTCCATTTTCCTTCAATCTTCCCTTATAAACCATCTCTTTTAGCCTTTTCCTCATATCCTGAATGAAGCCTTAACAACAAAGAGTTGATGGGTTGCGGTTGTGTATGGCCAAGTGCATACTATAGAGGTGTTGCCTCTTTTTCTGCTACCTAATACATGCTAACACCTAGGCCCCATCAGCTCTAAGAAACATTTGGCTATACTTTTCTCCTGTAGCCAAAATTTCTGGGGAGCCGTTATGATCCATATGATTCCTCCATTCTTTTTCTCAAGCTATGGTTTGTTGGGCTTTGGATGAGCTGCTTTGAAAGAATTATAAATCAACCATTCCAATCCAGACGTCTATCTAGTACCATCTTCCACCACTGTGCTAATACTCTCTCCTCTTAGTTGCTGTATGAAAATAGGGACAATGGCACCAATCATTAGATACAGGCAGTCCTGTCCACTGCCTACCCTCAAGAGATATTTGTTTGGTGCTACTTGCACAGAAATGACATTCTCACCCGATGTGGGTGAGGACATGGCTAAGTCGAGATATGAATGAATGGGCCTTACCACTATTCTTCAGGCTCTCTTGTACAAGTAAGAGAACATCTGGTTGGGACATCTATAAAGAACAGCAAAACAAAAACTATAAAATTTTAACATTTACTGACGTTATTATTTATTTTGAAATATTAGTATAGTACTTCATGACATTTAACTTGGGAAAACTAGCTGCCTGGTGGTACTTTAAAAAGAAGAGGTGGCTTTAATGCTAAATAAATAAATAAATAAGACCAGACAATCATTCAGGTCATGTATCCACAGCAGTGACCTGTAATCAGCGGAGGAATGACCGCTGGGGAAATATGCAGAAAGAAGAAACACCATGGTACATCTGTGTCAGCACAACCAGACACCCTCACTTGCCCCAGCTGCAACAAAACATGTCTTTCCCATATCAGTCTCACAGCCACAGCATGAGCTGTAACTCTCCAATGGTTTGAGACACAAGATCTACCCACCCGGGAAGAATGGCAGATGAAGCTGATGGACTACATGGAATTGGCGGAAATGACTGGCAGAATCCGAAACCAGGGAGAAGAGTCGGTGGAAGAAGATTGGAAAAAATTCAAAGTATATTTACAGAAATACTGTAAAATTAATGAATGTTAGAAGGATGCTGGAATGAAGCTACATGGTTTTAGCAGAAAGGTTATAAAGAACTAAGTAAAAATGATTGTTAATGGGCCAAAGTGTAAAATTTAAGGTCAGATTGTGTTAAGATAAATTATAGAACAAAAATTGAGAAAGATGGAAAGGATTTGCTGAAATAGCTAATTGAACTAGAATACAAAAAAGGGAGGTGTGAGGAGGTCGATGAAACAAGTAAATGAAAGATAAAAGATATGGAAATACTGGACATGTTTTTAAATGTTTTTCTTTTTTTTATTGTTCTGTTGTATTGTTTTTTGCCTTTTTTTCTTTCCTCTTTGATGTATTGTAAGGTATTGTTTTGTTCTGTTTAACTTTTCATTGGTTCTTTTTTTCTTTTTCTTTCTGTAACTATTAAATCTCTAATAAATATCATTAAAAAAACAAAACTCTCCAATGGTTTGACTCTTCCACTGTCTCTGGAGACAGATGGATGCCAACCAATAACCATATTAAAAAAGAGAATCTCATTAAAACCTTAGTTCACATCAATAGTTATTTAAGGTTTTGTATATGCATCTTTGCTATGCTTTGCTTTATAAACTGCTCAAATTTATAACTTTCCCAGAGCTGTACGCATGCACGTTGATTTTTATAGTACCATTATGGCTGCTATGAACCATGTAAACTTAATTTGGCAGCAAAGCTGCTAGAATCCCCTTTATACAATATTTCCTGAAGAAAATGATTACTTACATTAGCTGGAAACTGGATATCTAGATTTACATCTGAGTTTTTGAAACCAAATCTGCTGCAAGAAGAGCCATACAGTCTTAGAGAACAATCTATAGTGAATGAAAATGGAAAATTTCAATTTGAAATGCAGAACAGGGGAAAATACTTTCTTCTCCACAAAGAAGTCTTGACCAGAGCAGATCCAGGAATAACAGGAGTTTACACTCCCCACATCCATTCCTGGTTAACCTATGTTCTATCCATGTTTAAAGGACATGAATATGAATCTGATTTAGCGATATTTAAGCACTGCTTATTTTTAGCCATTATGCTGGCTTCTCCTTTAGCAGTTCATCTATTTTACAGCGCTGGGTCTATATTTTGCATCAAGTAACTAAGATACTGGGACGCGGGTGGCGCTGTGGGTAAAACCTCAGCGCCTAGGACTTGCCGATTGCATGGTCGGCGGTTCGAATCCCCGCAGCGGGGTGAGCTCCCGTCGTTCGGTCCCAGCTCCTGCCCACCTAGCAGTTCGAAAGCACCCTTAAGTCAAGTAGATAAATAGGTATCGCTTTATAGCGGGAAGGTAAACGGTGTTTCCGTGTGCTGCTCTGGTGCCGGTTTCGCCAGAGCAGCTTCGTCACGCTGGCCACGTGACCCGGAAGTGTCTGCGGACAGCACGGGCTCCCAGCCTCTAGAGTGAGATGAGCGCACAACCCTAGAGTCTGTCAAGACTGGCCCGTACGGGCAGGGGTACCTTTACCTTTACCTTTTTAACTAAGATACCATGGAAATACAACCTGGATCACCATTTGTTAAAGACAATTATAATAAAATGTTACCTGGCAATTTCTGATGCAATACACTTTCCATGGCAGTTTTAACTCCAAGCCGTTGTTCCAAGTCTTCATTGTTTAAACCAAACTCTTGCACTACTTTCTCAATGGCAACACCAATAGCTTCAATCTGCAAAGGCGTTGGTGGAGGTAGGGCAGTCAGCAGTTGTTGTTCTTGCTTTTCCTTTAGAGATAATATGCAAGAAATATATAATTTTTTTCTCTCAGAATCATTTTAATAATGTAAAAAGTACAGTTTACCTACTTTTATTTCTCCATATTATTTTGGGGTTTTTTTTGGGGGGGGAGAACCAATTCTAATGTCCCTGCAAAGAGCATTTCCAAAAGTATGTCCTCTTACTAGCTAAAACATCACAGATAATATTTACTCAAAGAAAAGCATTTCTTGTGCAAGAGAAACAAATGTAAGAAGACGTACTATGTTCTCCTATTTGTATTGTGGTAGTAATGCGCATAACAGTTTGCAGAACAAAAAGGTCCCTAGGTAACCCAAGGAGCTTACAACATAAATTCAACGTTGTTTAGAAAAACGACAGCAAGGGTAACAGGCATCAACCTGGGAAGCCAGGTGCCAAGAGAAAAGAAAGGTATTGAGATGGTAAAAAAACCCACCAAAAAGAGGAGGGCAAGGCAGGTCATCTTAAGCAGGGGATTTCAAATCCATACCTTGCGTTTCCTGCTCATGCCCAGATCCAGCATGAACCAATTGCCCCAACTTGAAAGGCTTCCACAACCTTGTCACTTTCTGATCTTGGCTCTCTTACCCAAGTACATCCCTGGCTGCAACATTCGTTCCTGCGTTTCAACCTCCCTCAGCTTCCTCAAGGTCTCTGGCTCCCACAAATGGCTTTGCTATTTTCCCCTTGCGCCACCATCCGAAGACATCTTTTCCGGTAGGGATTTGGACTGCTGAGTCAATAACTTTTCTAATCAACTCCCTAGAGCAAGCATGGGATGTGGGTGGCGCTGTGGGTTAAACCACAGAGCCTAGGACTTGCCGATCAGAAGGTTGGCAGTTCGAATCCCCGCGACGGGGTGAGCTCCCGTTGCTCAGTCCCAGCTCCTGCCAACCTAGCAGTTCAAAAGCACGTCCAAGTACAAGTAGATAAATAGGTACCACTCCGGCGGGGAGTATAAACGGCGTTTCCGTGCGCTGCTCTGGTTCGCCAGAAGCAGCTTAGTCATGCTGGCCACATGACCCGGAAGCTGTACGCCGGCTCCCTCGGCCCATAAAGCGAGATGAGCTCCGCAACCCCAGAGTCGGCCACGACTGGACCTGATGGTCAGGGGTCCCTTTACCTTTACCTTCAGAGCAAGCATGGCTCACCTGCTTCAGCCCAAGGACTGCATTAGCTGGTGGGTCCTCCTCCTTTGGCTGCAGGCCACTTCCTCTTGCACACACATGCAGTTCACAACATGCACCTATTACCCCTCCCTGCTTCATCTCTATTGCTCCCTCCCCACTAGTCATAGGTCCCAAGCACAGAACATCCTGCCCCGAAGCAGGGAAGGTTGGAATAAGGTTGCTAAGAGGGGGCAATGTAGGGGCCCCCATGTTTAGCTGCTGCTGCTCATCAGCTACCATACTGACATGTGATATTTTGAGCTTTCTCTTAATAATCTGCACAACACACACAAACAAAACCCTTGTAATGCTTCTATAGCTCTGACCGGTCACTGACTCACCTTTATGTTTTTCTTGTGTCTCTTTTCTTTTATATGCTTATGAGCAAAAGCCACCGACTCAATCAAAGTATCGCATAATTTGCAAGTATATTTGGCTGTTGGGTAACTTCGAGGGCGCTAAGGAGAACACAATGTATTAAAATGTATTGATTTTAATTTATTTATTTCCTAAAATTTATTTACCGCTCGATTGTAGAAAACAACAACTTCAAAGTGGTTTACAGAAAGATTTCAACTGTAATTTAAAATGCAGTCATAACTCGAACGCCTTGGGAGTCTAACATTCTGGCTCCCGAAGAATCAAAAACCAAAAGTGAGTGTTCCAGTTTTTGAACGTTCTTTCAGAAGCCAAACGTCTGACGGGGCTTCTGCAGCTTCCGATTGGCTGCAGGAGCTTCCTGCATGCAGCCAATCAGAAGCCGCGCTTTGGAAGTCAAATGTTTCGGAATTCACGCAGACTTCCGAAACAGATTCTGTTCGACTTCCGAGGTACGAATGTATACAAAAAGTTTAAACCACAATAAAATAGACTAAAACAAATCAAAGCTTCTACAAATATATCATTTCACAATGTTCCTGTCAAGACGAGTCACCTGGACTCAGAGTCAAACCATTTGTCAGAAAACATCTAGGATCATTTAAATAGCACTGAGAACTAGCATTTCAGTCCTATAGGAAAGCTATGATACGTATCTCCATTCATGCTGAACGGACCTTATTTCCAGTTCACTTAACAGCATGGTCTTTCCTGCACAGGCATGATACTCATATTGAAACATCTAAGTACTACCTATTAAATCAGGCAGCTCCCCTGACTCTAAAAATTGCTTAAGGTCCAATAACGTGCCTTTGATTCAGATTTGAAATGATTTTTACATATTCATTCCTTGGGCCTAAATCTGAGCTGCACATTGATTGCTTCACTATCTGTGATGACAAGTGAGAATTTTATTAATAAAAATTACCCAGACATTTCATATTCCTGGATCAGCTCAACATTTAAGTTATGTTAATGATTTTGTTGTGTGATTGGAATTTTTACCAGAGACTATGGATATGAGAGCTAACCACTTCAAAGGGATTCTTTCCTTGAGAAGAGAGGGGAGAATTAGACCTCTTGACGGACTAACTCGCAACACACACCCTCCTGAAAGTGTCTGCAACCATACAGAGATGTGACTTTTAAGAATAATCTGGGTAAGCCTTCCCATTTTTTTATTCTAGTACTTTGGCTTATGATGTTTAATATGAATTACATCAGATCATCAGTGTATCACAGAAATGGTAAGAATAAGAATACTTATATAGCATTCCAGCTCTTTAGATTTTCTACCTATTGACCATTTTGCTGAATGTTAAAAAAACCTTCAAATATAAATACAGTACGTCTACTCTGCCCAATGCAAGATTCATTAAACCCAAGTAATAAATTACAGGTATTCATCCAAATTATTGCTGCTCATCATAATGAACAAGCAGCGCTATCCCCTTGTAAGCATTTTCAAATACATAAAAGTAATCTGTGGTTAAACATGTTCCTTGCTTTCCCAAGTCCTTTCCCACCATTGTTGCTCTTCTCATTTAGCAAGCATATTCCTAACTGGTATTCTTCAGTACCAATATTTGCACATTTCACCCCAAAACAAGAATATATATACATTGCAGAAATAGCTACCTTCCTCAGCCTGTAAATGAAGTCTCGCTTAAGTCGTTCTTCAGCCTGTTGAAGCCCTAGCAATTCTTTTGCTGTCAGCAAAGACTCATCTATAACCGGCCCATCCATATCCTCCTCTTGATCGTTTTCTTCTTTTCTTATCCGTCTTGATCTTCTTGGCTTCCTATGTTTCTTTGTTTCTTTTGAACAGTTATTAGAACAAAGTTGCTGTAAGTGCACGGCACAAATAACGACTGTGACCTTAGTGCATTTCCGCACCTAAACAAACCATCGTTGAGAAACCATTCAAGCTTCAGATGGAATCTACAGTTGCGATGCAAAAACCCTTGAGTTTGCAACCCAACAAGGGAAGGCACAACATAACATAAGGCACCTAGAACATGAAAAGATGTGCAGTACAATCCAATGCCCCCATCGTACCCAGCAAGACTTCATTGGCAACCCTATCCTTTGCTCACTTACCTGGGAGTAAATCCCTTTGCCCTCTCACTAGCCATATATAAAACTTTGCTGTTACTGTGCATAGGGTTGCAGTCTTAAAGTATCACTGCTTTTATCTTCCTACAAATGCCGTTTTGGGAACCTTTTTAATGTACTTATTAAAGAAGTGGAAGTACGTGATAAGAAGGCAAACCATGTTAAGATAATTGACAGGTGAACGGAACCAACAAAATGATGAAGTACATTGTTATGGAGTGGATTTTTTATTTGGACTCTAATGCCAATAGGGTTGCTGTGGTCCCCAGAAACTGTCTGGAATACAGTAAGCCCTCAACGTACACTGGGGTTACTTGCACTTAAAGCCAAAGCTGCATATGGGTGGGACTGCCAGTTTCCCCCTCCCCTGACGCCTGTCCCCTTTTTTAATTTTTAAAAATTATTTGCCAAGCACATAGAGCTGAATGCATACAAGTTAAATGTGTGCAAGCTGTCAGGTTTACTGTATTTGCAAACCTTTTTTTGCCATGTAAACTACTTCACACTCTGTGTACTCCTCAACAATTATGGGGTCGTCCTGTGTTGCCCTGTTTTTCAGTTTAAAAAAAAGTTTAACTTACTTATGGGTCCAATTTACCTATCCGGACAAATGGGAAAGTGAAACTATCAATGCCTAAGCTCATTGAGACCCACCCCATTCCCAAGCAACTTCTCAAAATAGGGTAGGAAAACCTTAGCATTTTGCCTATATCAAAATTTCCATTTTTATGTGCTTATAGCACTTCAAGAGCACTGCAATAGATTTTTATGTTTGTATGTGTATATCATATGTATAGAAACAGAACAAAATGTACGTTCCTATGCACACACAAAACTAAGGACCCCAGGAGTCAATTTTAACATACACACACAAAAGTTAATTCTGCTGCTAGCTGTCAACGTTTTCCTTTTTTTAAGGGAAATTCCCTTATTCCGAACAGGATTCCTCGCAAGAAAAGGGAAAAGTTGACAGCTATGATTCTGCTCCAAATTGGCTTTTATCTTAACATAGTGCAGACTCACAACACTGATTCCTTTTTTGTAATAATAGGTGGTGATCATTTCGCATGGGGATTCCATACCTGGCCCCCACCTCGTTCTGCCATTTTCCAGGTCCAAAAGGACCCAAATGTCGGTGATTGCACATCAATTGGATGCACCTAAAATGGTTGTCATCTGAATTTTTGGGAGGCAGGGAGGACAGGCCTCCCTATTAGGCTATCAGGTAAATTGGATTCCTTCCATTATTTACTATGAGTCCAGAATTTCAGACACGCATCATTTTGCTTTCCCTTTCATTAACATTTAAGCGGAAACCAACAGTTTGTTTTAGTCTACGCTTTTGAAATGTGATACCACATCCTGTTTTGTTTAAAGTAGAATAGTGTTGAAATCAATCTCAGGGTAGTATTGAACTAAATTTTACTGAAATTAATGGCCATAACTAAATTAGATCCTTTAATTTCAGTGGGACTACTCGAAGTAAAACATAGTTGTCAAATTACCCTTAACCTTTATTTTCAGATACAACTTTAAACGGGTCTACTGAACCCCAATAGCAGATAAGCACTGTCAAAAAATGGTGAAAAAGAGTTAACTTGATATGATTTTATTTATTTTTTACTTAAATAATTTCCATACCACTTTATATCTCAAAAAATCTAAAAGAGGTTTGTTTTGCTTTCCAAAGTTTCCCAAACAGCTCCTGGTCATTTGAATTGCAATAAAAAATTGAGATCACCTTAAAATTCTCCACCCAACCAGGCACCTGTATGTTTTGCTGAAGGTGTGGGACTAATCTTGGTAACAGCTAGGCTTTTTGTTTAAAAAAATGGGAGGCGGCCAATGCTTCTTTATTCCAAAATCCTAGGTGTGTAACCTGATCTATGTAGCATCTAGCAAAAATTTATTCTGCCTCCTTGGAAAGGAGTCTACAAAATCACCTTACGGCTACAGCATCTGGCCTACTTTTTGCGTGTGTGTGTGTTGTTTGTCCTCCCCCACCAACTCCTTTATATAACACCTTACTTGTTGAAGAGTTCTGCAGAACTCAAAACCTTGTTATTATTTTGTAACATTCTGGCTGATCCTACTAAAGGTATTACCCAACTGTGAATTTTTGGAGTTTAAGTTTCTGTCTCTTAATATTTGTGTCACCAAACAGAAAACAGCATTATCCTAAGCATCCTGTTCTCATGCTACATTAACTTACAGCCATGAATGCAGGTGGCGGTAGAGGAAATCAAGTAGTTTAAAGATAGGGGTGGGGAATCTGTGGCCCTCCAGATGTTGAACTACAATGCCCATGCTAGATGCAGCTGATGGAAGACATGGTCCAACAGCAACAGAAGGGCAGCAGGGTTCCCAACCATGTCTTAAGCCGGAAATCAAGCTTTTACTTAAAAGCACATTTTTATCCCTTAAGCGCACCCACTCAGGGCTTTGGAAGTAGATATGCCCCTGGCACCAGTGAACATTTGAGTTGGCTATAACAGGTGGCTGAAGAAGGAAAAATCTCAGACGCTTGTTTTACTCAATCCATGTAGGGTACAATACACCCCAAAGTTCTCTTGTGTAAGCTGGGCATGGCCATCACCATTTCAGTAAGGATTGTGCAACACAGCTCCCCATTAGATTTTGTCCCCAAGTACCGATTCTGCCACATGGGCATTTGTGCAAGACTGTGTAAATTTAAGGACCTACAGTTTTGGTGTTTTAAATTTTAGATGCCATTCTTAAAATATTGGGACGACTGTTTATGAATCTGAAATATTTCCCCCCAACCATTTCTTGAAGGTTTCATAGTTACTAGGAAGGCAGATAACAGCACAGCTTTTAGCCACTTACCTCACACAGGATGCAACTGTGATTGCTACAAAGAAAACCCCACAATAGCTAAAGCAAGATATAGGATTGATATCAACCCGGTAGTTCTTTGGTTGCTTTTAAGACTAGCACGTATTGTGCCATAACTTAGCAATAGAAATCTTGAAATGTTGTAGCATGGTAGACTTAATATTTTCTAAGGTTAGAAGATACCTAAAGACAATTCTTAAGACTACAGTAACCCCAAAATACTTGAACATAGTTTAAAACACAAGAAAATGATCTAAAGGTGTTTATATTACCAGAATTTCCTTTCCTATCTGATAAATCGTCACTTGTTAAGTCTCTCTGGAGCTGCTTCCTTCCATTTCTGTTTCCTTGGCTCTCGCGCTCATGAGAAGAATCCTTCCTTGTTCTGTTAACCGCAGGAACCCGGGGTGTAGACCTGTACTCTCTCCAACTGTCTAAATTAGCATGATGGTTGTCAGACACCCACTTTTTAATTTGGTCCTTTGAGGCTTCATTTATCCTCATCCCTTGATTGTGAACAGTGTTTTTAGAAGAATTCGGGTGATTTGAAACACCGTGTGCTCCCTTTCGGGGACTTGTTCCATAGTGACCCAGTGCTCCCTTTCTTTTCTCAATCCCTATGTCCATCTTGTTGCCGTGTCCATTTCCATAATCATCCATTGCTTGGTAATCGTGACGTAAAGCACACTTCTGGAAATCCTCCTCATTTAAAATCCCCCGCTCCTTATTACGTCTGGCAAAGCACGGTTTTGCGGCATCTCCCATCATATTAGCTGTTCGCTCTTTCCCTGTGGGATGGGGAAAGAAATACGGCAAATGTTCAAAACGGGACAGGTAGGATGCCATGAAGAGGGCGGTGGTGAGTTTGACTATGTGGGAGACTTAGGGTCAAATTTCCACTAAGCTTACTGGGGCACCTTGGGCAAACTATTCTCTCTCACCCAGCCAAGCTTTTATTAGTAAACATAGAGTCACAGAATTGTAGAGTTGGAAGGGAATAGAAGGGTCATCTAATCCAACTCCGAGAAATGCTGGAATCTTTTATCCAATGGGGGGCACAACCCTGAGATTAAGAGTCTCTGAGCTATCCCACATAAGAGAAGCCCAGGCCAAAGGCCCACCTAGTCCAGCACCCTGTTATCACGGTAAGCACCCAAATGTCTATAGAAAGCATGCAAGGGAGAACTTGAGCACAAGAGCATTCTCCCCAGCTGTGATTCCCAGAAAACCGGTACTCAGAGTCATACTGCCTCTGACTGTGGAGGTTGAACAAAAATATGTTACCCCTACACAAACCAATTATCAGATTTTGAAATAAAGCATGAAATGTGAGAGAGGAGAGAAATGGGTCACAGAATAAAGTTTATGCCAAGTATTGTGACCATCCAAGGTAGTCACACTAATACTGTAATATATACAGATTTATACAAACTGCAGCGGATTAGCAGTTCCAGCAAGACTATTGCCTTTAAGAGCTCCTCTGAAGGGTGTGGGTGCGTACACAACCAACATTCCTCAACCTCTATCATTCTGCTAATGACCTAGAAAACATATGCAACACCTAACAACGAGCACTGAACTCCAAAGACTAGTACAGCAAATAAGAAGCTGATGAGGCAACTACGTAGCGCTAGCACTTTGAACTTCAAATTACAGGACTTGCCTCCTGCTCTTAACAGAGGCAGAAGTTGGAGAAAAGGAGTGGCATCAGTCTTAACTCATTCTATGATGAGTGTGCATGGCTTGTAGCTGTGAGAATTACATACATCCATAGCTGTCAAAATTCCCCACCCCTCTGTCTGACAGGATTACAGAAAGCAGCCAAAATTAACAGCACAACAGATAGAACCTTTGGAACATTCAAAGTGTACTGTATAAAATGGCACATAGAAAGAGAATTAAGTGAAAATAAAAGCAGGCAGCAACCAGACAAAAGCATTAACTCTATACATGCAGCAAAACTGTAAGAGATTTATTTAAAGTCCAGTCTGTTCTATCATTCTTGAGACTGAGGGCACTTTTTGTCTTCATGCATTCTTAAGGAAACCATCACCTGCTAAGCAATTTAATGTGCATGCAACTTACAATAAGTGTGCACATAAAAGCTAAGGTTATTTTCCTTAAAAAGCAGGACTTCTCTTTCATCTTAAACTGGTATATCAAGTTAGATGCTTTGAACACAACAGTGAATCTTTGTGTGAAACCATCACACCACAACCTTACACAGGAAGGGACCATAGGTCAAAGCCACACGATATCTTTAAAGTGATCCTATTCCACCGTAAGTCATGGCTTCACCAAAGAATCCTGGGAAAGGTAGTTTGTTAAGGGTGCTGGGAACTGTAGCTCTGCGAGGGCACTCCTAATAATTTTCAGCACTACAGTCCCCAGGATTATCTGGGAGAAGTCATGACTGTCTAAGTGTTTTAAATACACAGTGTGGGTTTGACTCATCCCTGGGCAAGCAGTATTTGTGACAAACTTCCTTGTTGCCAGAGCTTCTTGCTGGCTCTTGCAAGTGAGCAAGCTAGTGAAGGAGGGTTGTGTTGCTTGCTGCCCATCTAACAACTGAGATGATTGCTGTGCTAGCTGCAAAGGAACAAAAATGTATCCCTCCACATCCAACATGGAAACACAGAGGATTAGCAGTGAGGCGACAGATCACTCTGTTCCTCTTCCACAAGTGTGTTTGACAGAAGGCTCCCTTGAAAAACTAGCCTGCTAAGACCCTACTTGTCGGTGTTTCCATTTTGGCTGCAGATGAGGGGGCTTCCCCTTCATGGCCAGTATGGAAATATAAGTTACTAGCCTCTTTAGAGGCCAATACAACAGAAAAACAAAAATCTACAAGCTAGGTCCTTTTGTGGACTTCTTGATAAGGCTCTTTCCATAGGTCATTCAGCTTCTTTTTATGTACATTAAGAGATTCTCCATTAAGATGAGAGAATATCATAAGGATATCCTCAACCCTTCTGTTTTCTAATCATGTCTGGGGTAAGAGCTGACCACTATTTTAATTGTCACACAAAAAGGCACAGTGTCAGGGAAACATAATTTCTGCTTTATCCTCACCTTGAGTCCACCCACTTTTTCCTTTAAAAGTGCTGCTGGTTACAGCTGCCAAGCAGCAAGAACAGCACATGCTATGTTTGAAAGTGTCCAACCAACAATAAACTCCGGCAGTCACTACTCACAAGGGAGTTGTTCCCTGGACCCATCAGATACATGTAGCTCAGTAAATATGTAATTACTAAGGTAGAAGCCAATAGGCAGAGATTTTAAGACAGAAGGCTAAAGAGCACCTCTGAAACTTCCCTGCTTTGTCTTTCACATATGAATGCTACAGCAGGACAGAAGGAAGATAAAGCCTATTACTTAAATCAAATGTACATTGAGGCCTACATTACTTTATAAAAATTGTGTGTGCAGGTAACATTTCAGTCCCTATCGCAAACAGATGTAAAACCTCTTATGAAAAAGAGCTACCTTTCCAATGAACAAACCGATTTCTGCAAACCTCCCTGAGCCCCTTTAAGGATGGATGGCCAGTCTCGGGAGTTTCATCCTCCCCAACATCTCCTTAAGGCGAGCGGTGATCACATTTGAGTATTATTCTCCAATTAAAGGCTCGGCTACACAGCCCAATCGATTTTATTTTATTTTTTCCCTGCGGCCAGGGGGGGGGGCAGATTTTAAGTCCGTGAAACAACAACACACGGGAAAAACGCCTCAGGCACCGAGCGGGGGGTGATGGTGGTGGGCTCCCCTCCCCTTGCCCAGGCTGAGGTGACTGGGGCCACTTGGGGGGGGGAGGGGAAGAGCCCTTCAGGCCCACAAAGACCCCCCTTCCCCTTCCCCTCAGACCGCCCGTCTCCCTCGCACCCCCGGGAAACCACCGGCGGCGGGTGCGCGCTCCCCGTCCCCACCCGGGAGCCAGTCCGTGCCTCACTGCGGGTGGGGGGGGGAGAGAAAGACGGGTATGAGGATGAACTTACTCGGTAACCGATCTAACCGCCCTTCGGGCCGCAGCCTCCTCGCTTCCGCCTCCTCGCCCGCGCTGCCACGGCCGCCGCCTTATCGCCGCCCCATTGTACCGAGGCGGAAGCCGCCCGCAGCAGCAGCAGCAGCAGCCCCCGTCGCACAAAACCGTCCGAGATCCTTGCCCCCCCCCTCCGCCGCCGCCGCTCCTCGTTCCTCGTCCTTCCGCCCTCCAGCTCCTCCTCCTCCTCCTCCCTCTGCCCCGCCCCTCAGCAGCGCTCGTCGCGCCGCCTTCGCGCCATCCGGCGCGCGGTGCTTACCTCACGGTCTGCGGACGCCATGACACGAGAGGCAGGGGAGACGCCTCTCCCGGCCTCCGCGGCTGGTCGAGAGGAGCCTGGCCGTCGGAGGAGGAGGAGGGCTGAGAAGGCGCGCTGACAAAACACAAACACCCACCCACTACATACGTACAACCCCAGCCACAGGGGCGGGGTATAAATAATAAAAATTATTGTGAATTATTCTACGTAATTTTATTTGTATGCCACCTTTCCAAAAGCATGCTCAAGGCGGCTTAAAGGTAAAGGGACCCATGATCATTAGCGTACAGCTTTCTGGGTCATGTGGCCAGCATGTCTAAGCCGCTTCTGGCAAACCAGAGCAGCGCACGGAAATGCCGTTTACCTTCCCGCCGGAGCGGTATCTAGTTATCTACTTGCACTGGTGTGCTTTCAAACTGCTCGGTTGGCAGGAGCAGGGACCAAGCAACCGGAGCTCACCCCACAGCGGGGATTCGAACAGCCGACCTTCTGATCAGCAAGTCCTTGGCTCTGTGGATTAACCCATAGCGCCACCCGCGTCCCTCAAGGCGGCTTACAACATGAAAATTTTAAAAAATCGCATATTATTATTCATTGAATAGATTTCTGCTTTTTGAGGGGGTTACAACCCCTCACAAAGCTGTTTGGTGCACAAATAAGATGGTAGTAGAAAAAGATACAGAAGAACAAGGGGGGAGGACAGATTTCTTTCTGCCCGGCCTTTCCTTGTGGCTTTCTCTGGATGACTCTCTGAGGGGTAGAAGGCATTAATCCGCCCTGCTTATTTAATGGCATCTCATGCTATCGGGCACAGACACATATTTAAAACATTCCCTGCCTTAGTGCCCATACTTTCAGCAGAATATGTGTGCATAGCTGTCAACCTTCCCCTTTTTTGCGGGAAATTCCCTTATTCCAGCGCTGTTTCCCGCTGCTTCCTGTTCCTATCCCATAGACTGTCCCTGGGACAGGTGAGGCTGCTGATCCCTTATTTTCAAATCTGAAAGTTGACAGCTATGTATATGTTCGCTTTACAGCTGTTACTTCAAATGCAAGGGCATCAGTGGTCAGTGGGTAAGAGGCTGGCAGGGTACATGGCTCTGCTCTTTGCTCCACATTTATTGTCAACTTGCACAGGAAATGTATCTGTGCTTTAAATATTGTTGAATACTGTCCACAGTTGGCTAAAAGGGTGGGAAGGGGAGAATAATCAGTGGGTGCTGTGCCGGTCATGTGATGGCATGTCGCAGAATTCTAAATTATCATAATAATGTGGCTGTGGCTGTCGATGGGATGAAATTGTATTTCACCATCACTCATCATTGTGATTTATGTTCAGGGAGAACTGTAATTCCTGTGGAAGGAAGGCATGAGTTTCAGTAATGCTGTTTGGTTATGCTCAACAAATGGCAAAAACTACAAACATGGCATGTCTAGAAGGGCCAGTATTCCAGCTTTACTAGTTGCTGTTTTTTAATAGGATTGCCTAATGGCCTTCTGATTTATTTATTTTTGAATGATTTACAGCCTCTTCATCTACATATTAAAGTAGTAATAGCACGGTAATCTCTTCAAAATAAAGGTCTTTGCGACATAGCACCACACCCAAGCAGAAACTAGGCCAAACTAGCATATATGAATGACTCTTAACCTCATCTATGGACTGATTAAAAGGACTTAGATGTGATAGTGTCTCCTTGGAAATAATTGTCAAAATTGCTTCCAAAACATAATCACTGCTCAAGGTGTGTTTATAGCTGGCTTTTCCTTTAGATCTGCTGTCAGAGCATGTGTGAGAAGGCTTGAGATACTGACGAGTACACTATTATCCAAGGGTGCAAACCGGCGCACAGTGCTGCCAGCTATGTTGTCCTGCCTGAGATTAAAACAGTTTTTGATGGGTTCTTGAAGGTAAAATCTATGTTGAATGCTCATTTGCATTCTCCCCCTTCTCTTCTGAACAATTATATTAACATGAAAGAGAGGGAGAGGTGCTTTAAGCCTCATGCATGTAAACACTACAACTTTAAAGCTATTTAAGCCTCACACATGGGGGGGTGGGACACACAAATTAGACTTTTTGATTGAAATGCCAAAAGGTGGGATTTTGCCACCACATAGAAGGAAGACACCTAAGTGGAAGTATGACTAAAATCATGATTTCCAATGCATCAAACATGAGATTTTAAAAATGTACTGTATTGTTTAATACAACATAAAAATTGTAGGTGTGTGGCCAACTTAGAAAAGGGATTTTCATTCTGTCACACCGTAGGGAATGCCCCTTCTAAAACGATGTGCTTATAACTCATTCAATCAGGTGCAAATATATGCAGATTTAGTTGATTGTTGATTATTTATTAAATTATGCACTTAATATTAAAAAAAAAATAGTCAGGCTATAGCTGAACTATAAGAGAAAGCATTCCCTTTAGCTGGTCCCTTCCATACTAGAAATACAGACCTAGATTAACTTTGACTCTTCTAAGTTCTGCTTCTTCACTCTCTGTAGTGGTTATTATCAGTGCTATTTTTCTAGAAAAGAGGCACCACGAAGGATTCCCTTGTTCTCTTATAATGACAATGGTACCCACCAGAGCTGCCAGAACTGAGTTCCAGTGAATTCCAGCTGGGGAAAAAAGCCCTGGTTATAATCAATAAATTTTTGCTAGAAATGTTTCCTGAACTGGAAATATTTAAGGAATGTTAGATTCCAACACTATATTTGCTCTCTTGCTCACATAACTTACATTTGATGCTGATGTGTTCAGATCACCACCCTGAGCAATGAAAAGTCCTGAGGCACAACACTTATTGGTGTTCGATTTCCACTGGAATGCTTCAGAGTAGGTTGGGTGGAAACAGGAAGGAAGGAAAAAGGACAAGGCTCCTGTAGCTCCTGTCAGGGAGGGAATTTCAGTAGGCGTATATAAGCGAATTCCCTCTTCTTCACAGCTATTAAAGGCACAGAACTATTAAAGGCACTCCTTTGCTTATATCAAAAGGTTACCCTTTATATCAAAAGGATAGCCTTTATATCAAAGGTTACCCTCAAAGGTTACCCTTTGAGTAAGGCCTGCATTTAAATGGAAAAGTAGAAGAGCAAAAGAGCTGTCCTCTTTGGTATCTGGCCACCCCAGAAAGAGGCGGTATGAGGATGAAGACAGATTTCAATAGGAGGTCAAGCTAGAGATACTGGCTCTCTGGAAACATAATGTTTTGTGATATAAAGCGGTGGCGGAAACTGCCCCTCCGTCGCTATTCAGCAGCCCATACCACTACAGTGGTACCTCGGTTTACGAATTTAATCCGTTTCTGAAGTCCGTTCTTAAACCGAATCCATTCTTAAACTGAGGTGCACTTTCCCTAATGAGGCCACCCGCCCCCGGTGCCCTTCCACTGTTTGGTTTCCGTTCGTAGACCAAGGTAAAGTTTGCAAACCGGAACACTACTTCCAGTTTTGCAGAGTGTGTAAACCGAATTGTTCGTAAACTGGATTGTTCTTAAATTGAGATACCACTATAAAACATAAAAATATATTGACTTCCGGTCAGCGCCAGCGACAATGGTGGATTTCCTCTGATCTCTCAGGGGAACCCGCTCCGGGGATTTAGGGTCTGCCGCTGCGGCGAAAGCGGAGACCCGCAAAAAACCACAGGCGGGTGAAGCCTGTGGACTTGGGATCCGGCGTGCACCCTTTGCACCTCCCTTGCTCGCAGGGAGACCCCTTTTCGGGGCTCCGCTGTGAGGCAGGGTGAGCAGCGCGGTGCTTCGGATCGATCGCTTCATCCCCGGAGTGAAGCCGCACAGCTGTTGTCGGAGAGCGCTGATTTCTTTTTGGGACAATTCGGCTCTAAAAGTAACTACCCGTGAGTAGAACCAATTAGAAGATTTAAGATAAGGACAGAGGCTTAAAGAAGTTAAATTTTAATTGGAAAATCTTAAAAAGGAAGAATTAATCTGGCTTTAAAGTGGGGAGGTCTAAACAGGAAGTCCACCTTCCGCTTCTGTATACTGTATAGCCTGAAGCAAAGACATTACAAGCAAAAATCCTGCAAATTTATTTTGCAAGCCTAAATATTCGCTGTTTAAAGTACTTACCCCCTTTTGAGGAAGCAGGGGGAAACTTGGAATTTGACAATTTTGGGACTTAAAACCATCTCAGCACTGACCTGGGAATGGACTGCCTGGATGTTAAGAAATGATTTTAAAAATCTTTTGTTTTTGACAAATGGACTTTGACAGTTGCTTAAAATGCAAAGTTTCTTCTACCCCCTTCTGCATTCAAGATGGAGATCGGTAACTTTGTTTACTTCTTTCTGTTGAAACTGAACTGGCATTTGGGAAATTGTTAAATTGTATCCCTCTAGTGGGGAAACTCTGAAACTTTTACAGGAGCAAGTGCCAGCTGCAGATAAGAAAGCCTGGGAATTGACCTTGAGCATTCAAAATGCAGATCTCTGAAGCAATGATGAATGCAATGTACAAAGGAAACTTTCTGCTGGAAGGGCTCCACAAGAAATTGGATGATTTGACCCCAACAAAACCTGACAGCGGGGAACAGGAAAAGAACTGGTTTCAAGAACTGGTTGAACTGGTGGAAGGAGAAGAGGAGGAACCTAAAGCAATACATGCGGAACTTTTGACTTCACAGATGCAAACTGAGGTTTATAAACCGAGGTCATATAGTATGGACTTTGCTGAAGGACAGATTGTGATAACAGGATGCCAGTTCGGATTGGTAAAATGGAAGGATCCCATTTTACAGGGACCTACGGACTGTTGGAATATGGACATGGACTTGGGGTTGGAAGGGACTGATGGTTTGGGGGCCTACGGGCTTGGAGGTATCTGGATATACCTCCTGAAAGATTATTCAAATTTTAATTATAACTCTGGAAATTTAGCTGAATTGCTTAAAAGATGTAACTACCATGTCAGGATGGAATCTTTCAGGGATGTGCTAGTTGGTATCAAAGAGTATGAACAAAATCTGCAGAAGGGGCCTGGAGGGGACTTAAGAGCCTCAGATATCAGGTTTCCAGATTGAGAGACATCAGGGAATGGGCAGAAAGGACAGGCAGTTTTCGGGACCGGGGGGGGGGCTGAGGGGAAAAGTTTGGGAAATTAAAAGTGTTTATAAAATGCATATTAAGCTCAAAGTTTAATATAAAATAAAGCAAAATATTTGTGAGATTGAATAACTATTTGTGAGATTGAATAACGGTGGATAGATACTTCATGGATTTTGCAGAAATGCTGTGAGAATTTATGTAACTATATGTGGTTGATTTAAATTTTAAATAAGCTGAGAAAAGTATGTTAAGTAAATGGATAAAATTTTTTGGAAAGATGGGAGGGATTTGCTGAAATAATAATTTGAAGCAGAATACAAAAAAGGGAGGTGTGAGGAAGTCAAAGAAACAAGCAAATGAAAGTGAGATTATGGAAGTTTTGTTTTGTTTTTATGTATTGTTTACTGTTGGATTTTTCTTTTTGTTTTTCATTTTTGTGTTGTTATTTGTTGTTATTGTTTGTGTTTTATTTTTAAAACGTCAATAAACATTATTTAAAAAACACACCAAAAAAACACACATAAAAATATATCACAGTGGTTTAAAACATTCATAAAACCCATATGATAGAAGCATTAAAAAGTTTTAAATAACATGTCCAGTAGGTTTCTGCTCACACTCAAACATCCCTCTCTGCTCTCCATCCAGAGTTCATGGACTCATTTTAGCCAGACAAAAATATTTGGGATGCAAAGCTGGACCAGTGAGCAGTGTGTCTTGGGGAGATTTCTGAAGGCCAGAAGTCTGCATTTGGACCTGAAGTTTCCTACTCCTCACCCCAGCTACAAGATGATGGTGGACCATGGAATAAAATAATGCAAAACTCTAAAGTATAGGTGAGGGACAGAAGCAAAGCTGGGACTGTTTGGGGATGGTGCTTCCAGTTTCATTTTAATGGTAATCATTATAGTTTCACAACATTGTTGTGAGATAATACAGAAGTTTCAAGAGTTGTCCGTTTCCTTCTGTGTCTGCCAACTCGCTTGCTTTCCCACTAAATCATGCAACTGACCTACAAGATCAGCTCAATCTGGGTACAAATCTGATTTAGAATGGCAACAGTTTTAAAATCAACAATTCTCACTAGATGGCAGCAGATTCAAAATAATGTGTAAAAAGGATTGTAGCTGTAGCCCAAATGTAGATTTCTGATGTGTATTCACATCACCTTGTGAAACGGTCCCTCCCATTTTATACACAGCATAATTTCTATTCAGTAGTCACTTTCCTATAGGAATCTTTATAGAAGCCTTTTTTGTGTGAATAGCTAACATATGTGCTGAAAACAGTTGCATGTAAACTTGAAAGCTGCTCTTGACCAGATATTCCCAGCATGTATACACATACTAATTTTCATATTTATGAGTTCGTTTATTACTTTATTAAATTTATATTCCACCCTTTATCCCAAAGGAGCTCAGGGTGGCAAGCAACAAATGACAAAACAATAATAGAAAAATTAAAACATGCATGTAAAACTATCATTCATTAGAATCCTGATATACGCAGTGCTTTTTTCTGGTGGAACGCGCCAGAACGCAATACTGGGACCATTTCTTTGGTCAAATCCAGGATGAATGAGGTGCCACTGGGCTGGAACTAGGGAACCTCCTTTCTCCTGGGCAAGATGGTGCTCATCAAGGAATTGTGAATGGTGGGAGTGCCGAGGGAGGGGAGGAAGTCCTCTGACATTGTCCCCCTCCCCTTAGCGCCACTGCATGTGGCCGCCCCTCCCCATGGAGCCCAGAGGTGCAGGCCGTGGGCATCCCTCTTCTGCAGCTGCTCCCGGCTGAGGGGATAAAAGTGTGAGGGAGTTTAAGAGAGTCCTTCCTCCACATTAGGGAGCACCGGCCTGGGCATTTCACACTCGCATCCTCTCCAACACCTTGTGGTGTTTTTGCGAGGTTGGGTGAGGAGCTGAGAAAGCAGCAGGGAGAGAGAAAGACCCCTTAAGCTGAGGAATTCTCTAAAGCTGTGTTTCAGAGCGGCTGAAAACTTTGCGCAAAGCAAGAGCCAGGTGTTAAGAATCAAGCAACAGGGCCATAGAATTGTAGAGTTGGAAGAATCATCGTCCAGTGTTTCTCGAACTTAGGTCCACAGCTGCTGGTCTACAACTCCCATAATTCATTATACTGTGGTACCTCTGGTCACGTACTTAATTCGTTCTGGAGGTCTGTTCTTAACCTGAAACTGTTCTTAACCTGAAGCACCACTTTAGCTAATGGGGCCTCCTGCTGCTGCCGTGCCGCCAGAGCACGATTTCTGTTCTCATCCTGAAGCAAAGTTCTTAACCCGAGGTACTATTTCTGGCTTAGCGGAGTCTGTAACCTGAAGCGTATGTAACCTGAAGCATATGTAACCCAAGGTACCACTGTACCAATAAAGGCTGAATGAATGAACTCCCATCATCCCTGACCACTGGTCCTCCTAGCAAAGGATGATGGGAATCTGTAGTTGATAACAAAAAACAGAAAGCGATTTCGAGATGACGAGGGTAACATCTTCATGGAGAGTACAGCCACCTTTTATTTTTTTGGGGAAAGCACTGGATAGAAGAGTCACAAAAAAAATCCTGTGCACCAGTTCCATGTAGCACTTTCTTCATAGATGAACGGAAGGGGCTTTTTGAGTGAGAAATAAACTGTGGCTTTAACTCTGGCCTGGGCTCCCAGTGGGCTCCCCACAGCTGAGGCTGCTGAACAAACACTTGGGCTGGGGTATTGTTGGGGGTTTGCCGTTGGCAGTGGGGATGTTGCTCTTGTTGCTGTTGCCTTTTTTGTATCTTTAGTCTAGATCTTGTTTCGATCCATGAAGAAATGGTTCGTTTGCTTGTGTATTCGTAATGTTTCATTTATTGTTTATGACTAATTTTGTTATGTTGTAGTTAAAGTATTTTTCTCATTTGTCTTGAGTTTGAAATGTAGAAAGGCAGCATACAATTCAAATTACATATATGTATGTATAACATCAAGGATGGATTGTGCTGTTCTTGTTATTTTTCTGTTCCACTGAAATCAATGGGATTTGTTGTGTTGTAAGCTGTTGTAAGTTAGGGATGCAGGTGGCGCTGTGGGTTAAACCATAGAGCCTAGGGCTTGCCGATCAGAAGGTTGGCATTTCGAATCCCCGTGACGGGGTGAGCTCCCGTTCCTCGGTCCCTGCTCCTGCCAACCTAGCAGTTCGAAAGCACGTCCAAGTGCAAGTAGATAAATAGGTACCAATCCAGCAGGAAGGTAAACGGCATTTCCGTGCGCTGTTCTGGTTCACCAGAAGTGGCTTAGTCCTGCTGGCCACATGACCTGGAAGCTGTACGCCGGCTCCCTCGGCCAATAAAGTGAGATGAGCGCCGCAACCCCAGAGTCAGTCATGACTGGACCTAATGGTCAGGGGCCCCTTTTACTCTTTACCTTTAAGCTGTCTATTTGTGAGCTTGATTACAGGTGGGCTTTTTTGTTTGTTTTTAAAGGCACAGTGGCAAACGTTTTTGAGCTGGTGGGGTTGAATGCATGTTCCACAAAGGGGCAATGATTCCCAAATGCGTCAGTTCTGACAGTGGCAATGATTTTTCAAGATATGTCCTCACCCTATAAAGCCTACCTCTCTTTCCATATAGCAGCTGATGTATTCATGGAAAGTTTCAGCTGCAATGGAAAACCTTGTCATAACTCCTTCCAGCCATCTAACTGAAGCACATATGTGTAAACTAGATGCAATATTTTATTATGGTTTTTTTTTGCCAGATAGTTTTGCAGACCACATTTTCATTTTCTTTGTTTCTCTTTTTGCCCGGTGCCATGTTATCTAATTTCTCCAAAAATATGACAAGTTAAAAATACATTGGAGTGAGTCTGAGTCATTTCCCCCCTGCAAAGTATATACAACTGGGATGGGAGTAGGAAAAGAGCTAATTAAATATAAGTATTTCTAACATGTATACATAGCCAATGCTAATTGGTTCTGCTGTAATGGACTGTGTTAGTTTACTTTGGCCAGTAATCTGGCCCATAGTTTATTGCAATTTTGCTTTGGTGGTGGAATCATCATTATGGATGTATATGATTAATTACTACAAAAGTACACAGTTATACCAGTTGATAGTAGAACTTTGGGGCCCTTATCCTGCTACAGTTAGTACCTGCAATGAAGCTCAACTGGAATGAAAGGAAAGAAGTTGACTAACAAGGCCCATTGCTTTCAATGGGAAATGCAAATCTGGGGTGGGTCACGCGTGGCCCTTCGGTTGTTGTTGGACTACAACTCTGAAAGCATTTTACTTGAAAGCATTCATTTCAGTGGTACAGACCCTCCAAGTGTCCCTATTTTCTTTCTTTTTTTAATTTAAATAATATTTATTAAAGTTTCAAATAATAACAACATATCACAAACAAACAAAGAACACATCGCAAAAAATAGAGAATAAGAACAAAAGAAAAAAAGATAAACAGAAAAAATAGAAACAATTAAACAAAAAATACAATGAAACCAAGTGTCCCTATTTTCCAGGTATGTCCCTCATTTAGAGAAGCCATCCCAGTTTCTGAATTGATACTGAAATGTCCCGCTTATCCTTAGGATGTCACCATTTTCATTGGAGAAATGTTGGAGTTATCCAACCTCCAAGCTGTCTGAAGGCAATCCTGTATAGGGAAGTTTGTTGAATGTTTAATGTTACTTAAGTTTTTATATATCTTGGAAGCTGCTCAGAGTGGCTGGGGCAACCCAGTAAGTTGTGTGGGATAGAAATAGTAAAATTATCATTATGAAATGGGACATCCCAATTTGCATCGGAGAAATGTTGGAGGGTATGGTGGTACTTTCTATTACAAAATTTATCTGGATCTGCAAAGGCTAACCAGATGCACATACACCTTTCAAAGTTTTTGAGGAAGAGGTAGATGGGCATCTTCCTATATACCAGGCACCCCCAAACTCAGCCCTCTAGCTGTTTTGGGACTACAACTCCCATCATGCCTAGCTAACAGGACCAGTGGTCAGGGATGATGGGAACTGTAGTCCCCAAACATCTGGAGGGCCAAGTTTGGGGATGCCTGCTATATACAGTGATAAATAAATAGGCACTTGCTTAAATTCCTTCTTGTTCAGTATTGGTTTTTAAAAATTATTACAGTGGTACCCCGCTAGACGAATGCCTCGCTAAACGAAAAATGCGCAAGACGAAAGGGTTTTCCGAATTTTTCTATGGGGTTGCCTCGCAAGACGAAAGTTTTTTCGGGTTCTTGCAAGTTTTTTCCTTTTTCTTAAAGCTGCTAAGCCGCTTATCTGCTAATTGCCGCTTATCCGCTAATCCGCTAAGCCGTTAATAGCCGCTAAGCCGCTTATCTGCTAATTACCGCTTATCCGCTAATCCACTAATAGCGGTGCTTCGCAAGACGAAAAAGCCTGCAAGACGAAGACACTCGCAGAACGAATTAATTTCGTCTTGCGGGGCACCACTGTAATTACTGTTTTTGTTATGGTTGTTAGTCACCTGGTTGCAGAGTCACTGAAAAGTGACAACACTTGAAAATGCAGAGCAGCCAGTCCTATGTTGGTTGATGTTTGGCAATGATGGCTGGGGATTAGAGCACGCATTACCACATAGGTTGCTGCTGGCTAGCTCCTCTTCACAGGTGCCTCCTGGAAAAATCAGTGCAAATGACTTCTCGATGCACAATATTTTCCACAGGAATTATTCCAAAAATACTGTCATGGAGGGAAATGTTTCACTGGAAGATCACAGTGTTCCACTGCTCTGCAAAGGAAGGAGGGCACTGGAAGCTCCTGGACACGAAAGGCACATTGCAATGCACCAGTGTATACCAACAATGAGGAAACTGTGGCTCTCAAGATGTTGTTGTACTCCAGCTTCCGTCAGCATAGTCACTGCCCATGGATTATGGGAATTGTAGTCCCTGGAGGGCCACAGTTTCCCCATTCCAGATGTATACCATAGAACAGGCCTGCACTGCTTGAGATCTACCCATCCAAACCAAGCATGCTCCACCAGGGGCTGAACAAATCTCCTTTGTTTTCTCCATGCATCAATCTGCAAAAACAAAGGTTGCCAAGCACTTGGCAGGCCTCATTGTACATGGCTGGAGGGGTTTGTTAGGTTTAATGTGTTAACAGTCGTGCAGACCTTTCAAAGGCCATCTATAGTTGTGGTCTACGTAAATGCAAGCCCCTTATTTGATCCATTTTTCTGGCCAACAGGACACCACCACCACATTTTATAGGACCCATGTAGTATCTTCGCTTAGAAAACAAACTTTGGTTAAAAGGGTGAAGCTATGACAATGTGAGATTACCAACCACAAATTTGAAATGCCAAGGTCTTCTCATGCTTCATTCTTCCTGTAATGGAAGGAACTCCAGAAGTATCATTAAAGGAAGAATTTGACATTAAAAGATAAATATGCAGTTACGCTGGCCTGATCTGAGGAAAGTAACAAGATTTGGCCTTGAGTTATCTTTACTTCGTTTGTCCTCAGGCACAAAATACCAAGAAGAAGAAGAAGAGTTTGGATTTGATATCCTGCCTTTCACTCCCTTTAAGGAGTCTCAAAGCGGCTAACAATCTCCTTTCCCTTCCTCCCCCACAACAAACACTCTGTGAGGTGAGTGAGGCTGAGAGACTTCAAAGAAGTGTGACTGGCCCAAGGTCACCCAGCAGATGCATGTGGAGGAGCGGAGACGCAAACCCGGTTCCCCAGATTACGAGACTACCGCTCTTAACCACTACACCACACTGGCTTTTGTTTGTAACCTAGGATTTATTTCTGCTTTCACTGCCTCCTTTCTTTTGTCTCCATCATAGGCCTTTAGGTAAGTGGCATGAGAATATGGTCAAAACACCACTTTTGAGATGCAATTGAAAATAACCTAATAGAAAATTCTAGACTGTGGGGCTTGTGGCAGATTCCCTAAGTCATTCCCTAATTTTAGGCACTGTTCAAGAGCAGTGTCAGGGCACTTACAGTTTGAGTATGCATTCTGATTTGTTTTCAGGGAAAGTAAGGTAAAGGGACCCCTTTCGTAGAATGAAAGAACAGAAATTACCGTGGTTCCTCAGGGCATCTGTGTGCATTGCTCTCAAGATTGACCTGGGCCTATCATCTGGATCATCCCTAATATTATTATTATTAATAAACATGTTCAGCAGTTTTAGATGGTGTGCATATTATAGCTTTTCAGAGAGTTGGTGGTGTCATGGCAAAGCTTAATTGTCCCATAGTACAAATTTTCATCCACCCCCACCATTCTACAATCGTCAAAATCAGGGGTCAGCAAACTTTTTCAGCAGGGGGCCGGTCCACTGTCCCTCAGACCTTGTCGGGGGCCGCACTATATATTTTTTTTTGGGGGGGGAAGTATTACTGGTCACTGCAGACATGACTGACTCATTGAAACACTTGTAGAATGCTCCTGTTAGGAGTGACCTAAGAGTGTATGCCTAAAGTGGTTACAGTTATCCTAATATAGCCTCTAGTTAAAAAGGTTTGCTGGGTTTTACAATGCTAGCTATTTGTCTGCTTAAAATTGACCCTCCAACCGTCTTTCCATTTATAGGGGGAAAGATTGAGGTTGCTTCCAAACGATCTGTTTATTAAGAATCTGAACTGATTTATTTGCACAGAGTTTCTTGGCAGGTTATAAGGTGCCAACTGTTTATTGAGCATTAATTCTGATGTTTTTGTGGGGAGGTTATATGACATTGTGTCAAGCAAGTGTAACTCCACACTTTGCAGGGCATTTTCCTGTCACTTATTGCAAAAGGTTGGGGGGTGGGGCAGTCAGTTTGTTGTTATGTTAGCTTTAATTATGCAACCTGAATTTACCAGTACGTGATTGAATCTCACTGGAGAATAGCAACAGTCTTTAAGTTTCTTGCTTTAAAATCCTGCTTCAAACATCACTAGCCTTAAGTTTGTACCACCAGGGGGAGCAGACAAGACATAAAACTTACATTTCTGTTATGTTCTCCTGTAAAAATGGAACATGGGAATTGGGTTTTTTGTTGTTGTTTTTAAAGCTAAAATTGGGGTGGTTGTTTTTTCTGAGAGAGGTGTTGCTTTCTGAATTGCATGTATCTAATTACCAAGTAGTTATCTGCAAGGTCTGTGAGGAGAAAGCCAAAGGATCCCTTCTGAATTTTGAAGGCAATACCTGAAAATCACTGGTAAAATGTGCATCCTTGAAAATGTAGTCAGAGTGCTGTAGTCAGGTCAGTTATGTCCTTGCATAAGGGTAGATTTGTACAGTCATACCTCGGGTTACTGCCACTCCAGGTTGTGTTTTTTCGGGTTACGGACCGCTGAAACCCGGAAGGGGTTACTTCCAGGTTTCGGCGGACGTGCATGCGCAGAAGTGCTAAATCGCACTTTGCGCATGCGCAGAAGCACCAAATTGCAACCCACACGGGTTGCAAACATACATCCCTCATGGATCACGTTCGCAACCCAAGCGTCCACTGTATTCAAATCCTGATTTGGCAATGAAGCTAACTGAGTGATCTTGTTACAGGTAGGTAGCCGTGTTGGTCTGCCATAGTCGAAACAAAATAAAAAAATTCCTTCCAGTAGCACCTTAGACACCAACTAAGTTTGTTATTGGTATGAGCTTTCATAAGAAGTGTGCATGCACATGAAAGCTCATACCAATAAAAAACTTAGTTGGTCTCTAAGGTGCTACTGGAAGGAATTTTTTTTTTTATTTTGAGTGATCTTGGCTGAAGTCAGTATCACTCTTCCTTCACTCAGAATGAGGAGCAAGGGTCACTTGGAACCACTGATCTGCTGACCTGCTCTGTGATTTACATCCATTCAAGATGGCTGCCTTGGCTAGTGCTGAAGCTAGTTCCCTTCCATTCTGTCCTTCGACCTGAGCTGGGTGGTGTTGCACAGGCTGAGTCCAGGCCTGGTATCCTTTGGGTCATTGCCTCAAAATGGACTTGAAACCTGACAGAGCTCAACTTACCTCTCAGGGTTGTGAGGCCTTCAGGCACAAATTGTTTGTGAGCCACCACTCTTTTCTTGTGGCCACTTTAAATCACATGCAAAGGAAGTCTGTCCCAGCTCAGGAGGAACTAGCAAGTTTTCTCCTGAGTGATACAAAGCATTTCCCAGCATGTGTGTTGTAGGAATGTTGTATTTGACTGCAATACGTTTTTACACCCCACAGGTGCTTCTCACTCTATGAAATAATGAGATGCCCCAAGGGGCCTTCTTGGCAATCTCCCATTTCAAGATGGGAGAAGAAATGCAACTCTCCTATGCTCCCAAGGAGCTAGTGGGGCTGTTTCTCCCATCAAGAAATTGGAGATCATCCCATACCACAGATACCTCTGGGATTATCTCCCAATTTCTTTCTTTTCTTTTTTTCCAAATTTCATTATGCTTTATTATACTTGCAACTGTACAACATAAACTTGAGTTCATAGTTACCAATAAACTGATACAAAAAGCACTAACATTTTAACAATCAATTTTCTTCCAAAGCATCAGACTTTCCATCTTTTCCATATTTTGTTCTATTGAAACCTATCGCATCAATTTGTCCATTTGTTTAAACATTTGTAAATAAAGTATAAATAATTATATCATTCTCTTTTTGCACGAATTGTTTACAGAGGTTATTCAAAGGCTATTACAGAATTTAAATCACAACAACTGTTCTCAATATATTTATTGAGAACTTCCCAATTTGAGGTGAACTCCTGCTTTGGCTTATCTTTGATCCTTCCTGAAAGGTTATCTAGCTCAGCATATTCTACAAGTTTCAATTGCCACTCTGATTTGGACGGTAATTTGTTGCTCTTCCAGTGTGTAGCAATCCTTGCAGCTACTGTAGCATATAGGAAAACTTTTGGATTATCTCCCAATTTATAATAGAAGAACAGGCGACAGAGTGACTCATTTTAGTTCTGTCTGTCTCACAGATGCTAGGACCTTCTCTGGATCAGTGTCTCCAGTTGATCAATGGAGGATAAGGCTACCAGTGTCTGCTAGGCATGACAGCTATGTTCTATGGAGACAAACTGCCACTGTGGGAGGCAATATGCCTCTGAATGCTGGGAAGAGCTGTGCTGTACTCATGTCCCATTTCGTGGGCTTCCCATAGGCATCTGGTTGGTTGCTGTGGTAACAAATGCTGGACTAGATGGACCTTTGGCCTGATCCAGGAGAGCTCTATGGACCTCAGCAGGTGCCCAAGCATGCTGCCCCTTGACACCAACTTTGCACTGCCATGAGCTCTGTGGAAGAGATGAAAATGTAATAAATATTGTTGAACCTGACGCTCTGCACAGATGCTTTCAGATGCCCTGGGAAACAATCTATCAATCTATCAATCTAATCTATCAATGTTCGAATTATAAATGTAGGGAAGGAGGGGAGCTCTTAAAACTGAACATTGCAATAGATGTTTAATTTCAAATTTTCCCACTTTGATATTGTTTCTAAAGTGGTAGCCCAACAGGCAACTGTACCTAGCTTGAGACATTTTAATAAGGCAAAGGAAAATCTATTTAAAAACTCCCTGAATTTGTCCCCAAAGTCTTATTAAACATAATTGCCACTTAATGGCCAGCTGTATTAGTGAATCCTGTACTCCTATCCCTCCTGCTGGCTCCTTCCCATATAAAATGCTCACTTCAGGGAACTGAGGGAGGCTGTGGCTTGAACATCACTTCTGGCGCACAATTTGAATAGCAGCATCAGTAACTAACGATGTGTTGATTCAGAAAATGCATTGCACATGTGGCTTCTTGTGAGCTAGTGACAGAATTTAAAAAGATTGCGCCGCTACTTGTCCGCCCTGGGCATATCTCATGCCACAGAAAAGCCAGGGAATGTGGTTGTCTTTGGCCTGTGTTTAACAAGTCTAAATCCGTTCTCCAATTTCTGGGTCTGTCAGGGATGTGTCAGGCCTGGCTAGCGTGAAGGAAAACCCATGATTTCATCTAGTTTGTTTCCAAAATAGGAGGGACAGGAATCATCCTAGGCGAGAACAAGCCTACCAAAAAATCTTTGAAGAGGAGTCAGGAAATACTTTGCGCCAACCCAGTAATTTTGGCTGTAATCCTCTGCACGCTTACTTGGGAGCAAGTCATGCAAGCGACACCTGCTGAAATTCCATATTCTATGCAACTGTTAAAGACGCAGGAGGCCTCTTCTCTTTTGTATCTGCCCAGCCTACAAATAAGGGACGCGGGTGGCGCTGTGGGTTAAAACACAGAGCCTAGGACTTGTCGATCAGAAGGTCAGCGGTTCGAATCCCTGCGATGGGGTGAGCTCCCGTTGCTCAGTCCCTGCTCCTGCCCACCTAGCAGTTCAAAAGCATCTAAAAGTGCAAGTAGATAAATAGGTACTGCTCTGGTGGGAAAGTAAACGGCGTTTCCATGTGCTGCTCTGGTTTGCCAGAAGCAGCTTAGTCATGCTGGCCACATGACCCGAAGTTGTACGCCGGCTCCCTCGGCCAATAAAGCAAGATGAGCGCCGCAACCCCAGAGTCGGCCACAACTGGACCTAATGGTCAGGGGTCCCTTTACCTTTTTAGCCTACAAATAGCCAATCTTGTGTTCCAGCAGGGAGCCCCCCAAGACGGCCTGTTCCTGAGATATCTCAGGATGACTTTTGATCATCACACAGTGAGAAGTAGACTGACTTTTTAAGGCTCCTCTGATATTCTCAGAGCTTGACTACACATTACACATTCACCATGCAATGTCTATTTAGAATTCTGCAGTCTTTAGTCCTATTCAGTCATCGCTGCTCCCACGTAGGGTGGGCTAAGGAGGTAGCAGACATGTTAGAGTTGACAGGAGTTGTAATCAAAAACTTAAGGAGGGCATCAGGTTGGCAAAGCCTTGTTGTTGTTTAGTCGTTTAGTCGTGTCCGGCTCTTCGTGACCCCATGGACCAGAGCACGCCAGGCACTCCTGTTTTCCACTGCTTCCCGCAGTTTGGTCAGACTCATGTTGGTAGCTTCGAGAACACTGTCCAACCATCTCATCCTCTGTCGTCCCCTTCTCCTTGTGCCCTCAATCTTTCCCAAGATCAGGGTCTTTTCCAGGGAGTCTTCTCTTCTCATGAGGTGGCTAAAGTATTGGAGCCTCAACTTCATGATCTGTCCTTCCAGTGAGCACTCAGGGCTGATTTCCTTCAGAATGGAGAGGTTTGATCTTCTTGCAGTCCATGGCAAAGCCTGATGCAGCCTAATTCTGAGGAAATTACATCAGTTCCTGTAATCCCAGGGCTGGATTGTTTCTGTTTGCAAGCCATATATTAAAATTCTCAGGCAAGTGGGGCTTTTTCTCTGTGCCCCTGGGATATACACAGGGTGCCTAGCTTAAGTGAGTGGCAGATCCTGACAGGGTGGGGTGTGTGTGGAAAGCTTCCCCTTTCCTTTTTTGCTCTCTCTCCGGCAGCAGCTGAACATGCAGTGACAACACACCTTCCATTACCAATACTTTGAAACCCCAAGTCGAAGAGCACCTCATACTTGCAGCCCTCTAATGTAATGAAGAATTCACACAGCTGCAGTAACAACCATGTAATTATTTAATTAGTTTTTGACAGCTTCAAATTGCACATACAAAGGAATGCCTCAACCACATTTGGAAAGCAGCCCAAAAAAGATTTCTTTTCTTTCCACACATGACTTTAGCAATAGTCAATGCAAAACTTTGAAATTTTACTGTATATAGAGATTATTATTTAAAAAATAATAATAATTCTGCTACATCCTCTATTTGGTTTAAATTTCATCTGTGCATTCTCTCATCAAGTCAAAACCTGTGTGTAGAAGTTTGTCCTCCTATTTCTTCTGATTGTTGAAAACTCGATATAATTATTTGTAATCATTGTTTATATAGTACTTCATATCTTCACATTGTTACAGTTCAACACATTCATTAGCACTTGCGAAATAATATATTAGGGCCTCTCCAAATTTCTTTTTATTGTGTATTCATGACGACTTGTGCCCATGATGCTATTAGGGCAGTTATACGCAATCCTGCTTTCAATACTATTTATGCCTGGGACAGTCATACCGTTTGATTTCCTGTCAGTGCATATTCTGTAACTTCCTACTGAAATCCCATTACTCTTCCTACCACAAGTTTTCTGGGTTTTCCCCCCCCCTCCCACTTTTATTGCTCTATACTCCATCCGAGACTATATAATAAAGCCATACCCTACCTCACCTCACAAACCACAAATCAGATCTACAAAGGTAGTAGCAAGAAGCAGAATTGTGTGACTGTCAATTTCTGTTTCTCCCAATTTCTTATTTTTCTACTTTTTAAGTTTTCTCCACATTTCCACATCTGTTTGCTATATTTTAAATATATAAAAAGTCCCCTTGAGAATTTATCAGCATTTTAATGTAAATCTATCCTAATATACACATTTTTGTCTGCAATTTTGGCTACCATGCACATTTATGCAAAGCAATTTTCCATAGCATGCATTTTGCATCATATTTCCATTGATATATGCATTAAATATGCACACTTTAGACTAGTATATGCAGAAATGTATGGATTTTGAAGGATGGCTGCGTTTCAGTTTTCATATTGTTTTGGAACATGTCAATTAGGTAAGCACATCTGTAAAGATGAATGGAATCAAATCCCTGCCCCCCCCCAAATCCAGTGCATGGTTTCACTGAACTGAACTGGGACATTCTACTCAACTCATGTCCTAAGGACTGCAGCTTTAAATAAAGGTAAAGGTAAAGGTACCCCTGCCCGTACGGGCCAGTCTTGACAGACTCTGGGGTTGTGCGCCCATCTCACTTAAGAGGCCAGGGGCCAGCGCTGTCCGGAGACACTTCCGGGTCACGTGGCCAGCGTGACAAAGCTGCATCTGGCGAGCCAGCGCAGCACACGGAAACGCCGTTTACCTTCCCGCCAGTAAGCGGTCCCTATTTATCTACTTGCACCTGGGGGTGCTTTCGAACTGCTAGGTTGGCAGGCGCTGGGACCGAGCAACGGGAGCGCACCCCGCCGCGGGGATTCGAACCGCCGACCTTTCGATTGGCAAGCCCTAGGCGCTGAGGCTTTTACCCACAGCGCCACCCGCGTCCCAATGCAGCTTTAAATAGCACCCACTTAATATGCCAGTAATCAGTTCTGCCCCAATATTGCCTTTATTCTGGTTATTCCGAATAAGGAATGATGCCTCAGTTGCATTTCCACTCCTCACACATAATAAATGGTTATTATTCTCAGTGCTGTATAACTAGGAAATGTTCCCAGCAAAAGGCCAAACCATGTGGAACACGAATGTCTTTATATTTTGTAAGAAATGCAAAACTCAGAACAGGTTTGTTGAAAGGTTAAATAGAGTTTGAAAAATGTTTTGAGTTATATTAGGACTAATTTCAAGCAAACCAGGACTGGTTCATGGCTTCAAATAGAAGCCACATACAATTTGTGGTTTGGCAGCGCCTGAGATGAAGTCTAGTGGTTCCCTGCGAGCTTCATATTTGGGGTTTATCACAAAGAACCGTCTTGTTAACCTGTCCCTAAATCCATATATTTTAACCCTGCGTAATAATTGTGGTAAGGGGGGAAAAAAAGTTTGGCAAGGCACTCCCAAGTGGAAACCCCCAGTTTTGATTCTATTACTATTTTTGACGTCACCAAAACTGAAGTGATATCCTCTCACTGAGGAGATTTCTCAAGGTTTGTACTGTTAATTGCTATAAGTAACTCACAAAGTCCACACCTAATGTCATGCCCTGTCCTGTGTAGCATTCCAGTTCTACATTTCTTAGCGCTGCCATTAGTGAGTCATAAGAATAGCTACTAATCTTACTGTGACTTCCCTAATAGCTAGAAGTGGCTGGCAAATCGACCATCCACGATCCATCAGCCATTGAGAGCTAGTGTATTATAGTTGCCAGACTCCTTGATTTGGACCCAGGAAAACGTGGGTTCAAATCCTTGCTCTGTGGCTTGTTGTTGTTTAGTCGTTTAGTCGTGTCCGACTCTTCGTGACCCCATGGACCAGAGCACGCCAGGCACTTCTGTCTTCCACTGCCTCCCGCAGTTTGGTCAAACTCATGCTGGTAGCTTCGAGAACACTGTCCAACCATCTCGTCCTCTGTCGTCCCCTTCTCCTTATGCCCTCCATCTTTCCCAACATCAGGGTCTTTTCCAGGGAGTCTTCTCTTCTCATGAAGTGGCCAAAGTATTGGAGCCTCAGCTTCAGGATCTGTCCTTCCAGTGAGCACTCAGGGCTGATTTCCTTAAGAATGGATAGGTTTGATCTTCTGGCAGTCCATGGGACTTTCAAGAGTCTCCCCCAGCACCATAATTCAAAAGCATCAATTCTTCGGTGATCAGCTTTCCTTCTGGTCCAGCTTTCACTTCCATACATCACTACTGGCAAAACCATAGCTTTAACTATAGGGACCTTTGTTGGCAAGGTGATGTCTCTGCTCTGTGGCTAGCCTTGGGTATATCACCACTCTCTGCCTAACTTGCCTCATAGTGCTAAAGAAATGTTTACACCACATTTGGCCATTTTTGCAATAAGGCTAAGCCCCTAGCCCTGTACTCACTACTGAAATGCTTAAAAAAATCTAAAGTGCCCTGAGAATGATGCAGAAAAACAGAAGTGCCTTTCACAGAAGAAGAAAATGTTGGAGAAATTGGAGGACAGAGTTTGGCACAGCACTAGTACAGTGGTACCTCAGGTTACAGATGCTTCAGGTTACAGACGCTTCAGGTTACAGACTCCGCTAACCCAGAAATAGTACCTTGGGTTAAGAACTTTGCTTCAGGATGAGAACAGAAATCATGCAGTGGTGGCGTGGTGGCAGTGAGAGGCCCCATTAGCTAAAGTGGTGCTTCAGATGAAGAACAGTTTCAGGTTAAGAACAGACCTCCAGAACGAATTAAGTTCTTAACCTGAGGTACCACTGTACTGTGCAACTTGACTTGTGTGGGGCATTATTTGCTGCTCCATATCAATCACCAAAACATTTGGCCCTAAAGCAGGGATGGGAACCTGTGGCCTTCAGATGTTGCAAAAACTGAAACTATTGTTGTCCCTGACCATTGGCCATGTTAGCGGAGGCTGATGGGAGCTGGAGTTCAACATCATGTAGAGGGTGATAGGTTTCCCAGCGCCGCCTATAGTGAAACTAAGTAATGGGGTATACACAAAGGGCTCTTAACTTTGGAGCTGCCACTGTCTTTAATCCGTTGTCACTTAAGAGCCGCTCAACTGGTTCTTGGTAGCCACTCCACATGTTTCTGGAGCAACTTCCTATGGCCAACCCTGTAGCTTTCAACGAGCATCATTACAGTGGTACCTCGGGTTAAGAACTTAATTCGTTATGGAGGTCTGTTCTTAACCTGAAACTGTTCTTAACCTGAAGCACCACTTTAGCTAATGAGGCCTCCTGCTGCCACGCGCAGCCAAAGAATGATTTCTGTTCTCATCCTGAAGCAAAGTTCTTACCCGAAGCACTATTTCTGGGTTAGTGGAGTCTGTAACCTGAAGTGTATGTAACCTGAGGTACCACTGTATTAAGATTTCAAAGACATGGATTTATGGTTTATTATTTATTAGGGAAAAGGGATGCGGGTCTAGGACTTGCCGATCGCATGGTCGGTGGTTCGAATCCCCACGGCGGGGTGCGCTCCTGTCGTTCGGTCCCAGCACCTGCCAACCTAGCAGTTCGAAAGCACCCCTGGGTGCAAGTAGATAAATAGGGACCGCTTACAAGCGGGAAGGTAAACGGCGTTCCGTGTGCTGCGCTGGCTGGTCAGATGTAGCTTGTCACGCTAGCCACGTGACCCGGAAGTGTCTGCGGACAGCGCTGGCTCCCGGCCTATAGAGTGAGGTGAGCGCACAACCCTAGAGTCTGTCAAGACTGGCCCGTACGGGCAGGGGTACCTTTACCTTATTTATTAGGGAACACAGCTGGTAACACGTTGTCTGAAAGCACCTGTGTGGGCATTGTTGAATTATGAGTTTCACCCATCTTTATTTTGGCACTGGCACATGGATTCCCCTTTTGGACCTCTATTATTGTGAATAGACATTTGAAGGCCTGGAAGAAAATGGACTGGGGTGGAGGAGAACGTTTCCCCCTCTCCCTGCCTGGGCTTTCACGGCTCTCATTGTGAGTAACAGCATGTGAAGGCATGATAGAGTTAGAGTAGAGATGGAAGAGGGTAGGAGAAAATGGAGGTAGCAGGAAAAGAGTGGACCAGGAGCCAGGAGCTCAGCCTACACTCAAGTAGGACCCTGGCAGAGACACATGCCCGACTGGCATGTTCCCTCCCTCCTGGTCTTTCGTTCGGGAGCTTCAAAAGCTTTCTTCAGCCCGAACATCACAGCGACCAATGCCAACTGACACCGGCACACTTAGGGATCCGCAGAGTCTTCGCAGTTGCATGTTAGACCTCAGCAACTCAGCATTTTGGCTAATCTACCTTTATTTACATATAAACACACACGGAGCACTGCACCATGGCTCCCTCTCTCTAGCATCAGACAGCAAAGAGGAAAAAGAACAAAGGACGATAGTCCCACTTCACGGAACACAGTAGCACAAACATCCTGTTTCTATCACTTCCCACTTTGTGGCGTCAAAACATATACCGTCATTGTTATGTACTGAAGTTCTCACCCTGGGCCAGCAGGGGGATACTGTAGATAGTTTTCCCTCAGGTCCCCGTCAGTTATTTTAGGCGGGAAACCCTGGGTTGTTGTTGCTACAATGTTGACAACCGGCTGCCTATAAAAGCAGGCTGGCTGAGCTGTTTGCTGTTCAGTTCTGCCGGCTTACAAAATAAAGAGCTGCTTTGGAGAAATCGCTGTGTCGTCTGCTATGTTCGCCCACAACTTAACAGTCATGTGATCATGGTATCTCCCTGCCACGGAGCAGGAATTCTAACACATATTGTGCCAGCCTTTGTGCACTCGGATCCTGCCCTGCATCTGTGCCCCAGCTCTCTGCCATACACTTGTTGATGTTCTGCCAAGAGTAACATGGTGGCCTTAGTATTTTCCAGCTTCTGTTCCTGTCTCACAGCTCACTTTGCCAACTTGAAGTTGGTCTTGATGGCTGTGAAACCCCAGGCGCCCAGATGCAGTCCTTTCTCCCTATTCTAGTTCAAGGAGGTGATGGTGAGAGCTCTTGCTTAAATAAATAGCCTAGAAGCCTCCATGCAGAATAGAAAATTCAATATCCTAAAAGCAGGGCTAGGAAACCTTTAGCTCTCCAAAGGTTGCTGGACACCGGCTCCCCCCATTCCTAACCATTGGCCATACTAGCCTGGACTGATGGGAGTTGGAGTCCAGCAACAACTGTAGACTAGAGCAGGTCATACACAGTGACACACATTTCTCTGTCTGAACTCGTTGTTTGCAGTCTTACTTTTCTAGCACTCCTTTTATTGGTTCCACAAAAAGTTACAAGGTCTGGATGCCCCAAGTAAATACGTTTCTATAAACATTATCATGTATGACCTGCAATTTAGCCTCAGTTTTGTCTCCTGTGGCAATGGGCTCACAGTCTGGGCTGAACCACTTAAGCAATACCTGGTTGTAGAATTTTTAAGCCATAGTGATTATAGTAGAATTGTGAAAGTCACCCTGCCCCCACAAAAAAAAAAATCCATTGAAAATTACCTTAAAATAGAATAGAACTCAATTAAGAACAAGCATTTTCCCCACTCTAAGCTGATAGATTTCTGAGCCGAAGCGGGAATGCTGGAAAGCACAGTAAAGTTAATAAGATATGCATAGAGGAATTGCTGCCAATGATTTATTTGGGGATTGAGTCTCCATAGTTATATTTTCCAGGAATTAGTCAAGATTAGAAACTAAGGGAAGGTATTGCATAGAAGTGATTCAAACCAGAACATTTTCTACTAGATTTGCCAAAATTTCTCTCTGAAGCATTGGCCCATCTGATGTTCATGATTACCCAAATGGGAGAAGGGGAGAACTAGTCAAGTAAATTGCTTGGCTCCTTCATAGCAATCCAACTAGGCCAAAGTAATATGCCCGTACAAGAGACAAAACATGCTGTGTGTAGGTGTTTATACACGAATGCTAGAAGCCTCTGAGCCAAGATGGGCAAATGGGAGTGCTTTGTGAGTACAGTCACACCTTGGATCCAGAATGCCTTGGTACTCAAACGTTTTAGCTCCCAAATACTGCAAACCCGGAAGTGAATGTTGAATGTTTGCAAATTTTTTTTGGAACCCGAACGTCCGATGGGGCTTCCACGGCTCCCGATTGGCTCCTGGAGCCAATCAGAGGCTGCACTTTGGTTTCCGAATGTTTTGGAAGTTGAACAGACTTCCGGAATGGATTCCGTTTGGCTTCCAAGTTACCACTGTATAACAGAAACATGGTGGAATGGAGAGAACCAGTAGGACATTGTTATTTCTGGATACAAACTGCATAGGAAGGCAGGGAATACAGGTGATGTCGCACTGTACAGCAAAGAAGACACAGTACAGCAAGCTATTGCTGCAGGAGCCAATACTGATCCTCAAGAGTAATTTAGTACTGAGAGAATACTGTTGCTCCCCTGACCAAAATGCCTATGGTGATCTTGAGATGGGGAATTAAATCAAGGAGGCATCCAAAGATGGAAATATCGTAGCAGTGGGTGGTATACGTTGCCAACATAGACTGGGGAAATGCATGTTCTGACAATGGCAAGCAGGTAAAATCTCCAGCTGTCCTAAATGTCTGTGCCCCAGAGCAGCTGGTCACTGAACCAAGCAGAAAGGAAGCCACCTCAGACATAATCTTAAGTGGTGCTCAGGACCTGGTGTGAGATATGAGTGTTGTTGAACCTAATGGGAACAGCGACCACAGTGTTATCTAATTCAGCATATAATTAAGTGGATGATTGCCAAGAAAAATCCAGAACACTCACATTTGATTTCTAAAAGGTCAAAAACTGCTAAAGAATAAAAAGAGGGGATTGCTAAAACGGAAGATGAAAGAGAAAGTAAGTGAAAGCAGAGTTGAAAGAGCAGAATCAAGAAGCTATTCCTATGCTTTCAAATGTTCCCACCAATACTACTGTTCCCATTAATAACAATAAAAAGGCATGAGTGGTATTGTTAATGCATGCCAATGTATCTTTTTAGAATTACAGACAAGACCTGGACTTGATCTCAATCAAACTATTATGGTCTTATTTCTAATTGGGTTGCAAATAAGAGTATATATGGCTAGATGATCTAACCTCTTGCCTTATTAGGCCCCTCCATTTAGATGTTATATTATTATTATTTTAATGGGGGGAAATAAGCGTGAAAATCTAGTGAAAGTGCTTAATCTAAGGATAATATAAACCTGGTATACCTATATATTGGCATACTTGTCTTACGAATTTGCCAATGTGAGACTAAAAGTTGGAAGCTTCAATGCTATACCCTTACTGGTGGTCTAAGCCACAATTCACTTGCGACTTCCTTTGTGAGTAAACATTTATAAGGACAGCACTGTGATTTAGCAACCTTATCAATCAGTAAATGGGGAAGCATATTTATCTGGAGCATCATAATTGTGACACATGGCCACTTTTGCCTCACGAGTCACAATCAGTGCCTGACATTTATTTTGGATTGCTAGTGGTAAGATTAGTTGTCCCTGGTGCACACGTGTGTGTTTTAAAGGTGGATCCAGCATTTGGCCAAACCATTGTTTCTCAGCTTTGTCAAGACGGGCATGTTTTGCAACAAACACAAAATCCTTCACATGTCTTTAAGAAAGATCTGGCATCATGCTTATTTGTCCCCATCCCCCACTTTAAAGGCATTCAAATTCCAGTCTTCAATATTGAGCATCAGGTATCTAGAGTTGGCCCTAGGTGTTATGTACTGAAGTTCTCACCCTGGGCCAGCAGGGGGATACTGTAGATAGTTTTCACTCAGGTCCGCATATGTAAATAAGGAATTGGAAGTGACGTTCAGTGATTGGATATATACAGAAAGTTGTTACTGTTGCTTTGTAGTTGAGTTCTATATAAGTACCGGTAGGTTGGCTGAACCCTTCAGCCCAGTTCTGTTCTGGCCTGTGAATAAACAAGAGCTGTTTGAAGAATCGCTGTGTCGTCTGATATGTTCACCCACAACTTAACACTAGGATCATAATTGGGGTTGGGGAGGCCTAAGACTTGAGAGCAGCCTATTAATTTAGTTTTAAGTGAGCACACATACCACGTACTGGGTGGGTGTGCAGCCTATTGATAAAATGCAATACCTGTAGACGACAACAGTTGCGTACATTATCATAACATAGTGGCAAGGTGTAGAGAGGTTTTGCTAAGGCCAACCCTAGGCTTCAGGCCTTTGGTTCCTTCCATCTGGACGACACTACATTTGCTACCTCTGCTGAATTGGCTAAGGACGTTGAAAGCTAAACGCAGCTTCCATGTTCAGAAACAGCATATCTGCTGAGATATCCAATGTTGGGAACAAATAGTGGGGGAGGACTCTTGTCTTCAACTTTGGCTTCTACACACCTGGCTAACCACTGTTGGAAAGAGGATGCTGAACTAGATAGCCTTACCTAGCAGGGCTGCTTTTACACGTTACTGTCACAATCACATCTGGAAAGTCATGAAATATGTCTATCCTAGGTTTCTATTATATGACAAGTATTGACTTAAATATTGACTCTGGCCCAATCAGTGAACAGTGATGATGGAAACAGCTGGAAGTTGACAGGTTTATTTAATGTCAGCCAATTTTCTGCAGCTCCAAAGTTAGCTTGTCTTGCTGTGGCTGGAAAAGTGCATAAACCCCAGGGAATACCTTTCAAGCTCTCCGTTATTAAAGAACAGCAGCAACAACAAAAGTCACTTTGCATAATCCACCCCTGGATGGAATCCAGATGTTCTTAATTAGCTACAAGTACATTTTACCTCTGTAGAGTTTTTCACTGAAAATGCCAGTTTAATCCTACTCCTGTTAAAGCTGTCAAAAGTAGAGCAATGCTTAGCGTACTGTTGGGTAGATTAGACATTAGCAATCCCCATGTAAAATGACAATGGCCACCCAAGCCAGTCATTTTTAATCTTTGTGTCATTTATGCTATGATGGTTTGGTTGTTACAGACAAATATTTAATGGTTCGTCACTGAAGGAGAGGAAAATCTTGCCTGTATGGAAGCCTTGAACTGGATCCTTAAAATCACTGTAAACATAATCACATGTTCAAGGAAATTTCAGAAATAAACACACTGTGAGTTCAAACTGGAGACATGCATGTTTCAGTGGTTGGATCATGGAACTGGGATAGATTGGTTCAACGTCATGATCATTTATCTACTCACTGGGTGCCTTTAGGTCAGGGAAGAGGAATCTGTGGTCTTCCAGATGTTGTTGTTTAGTCGTTTAGTCGTGTCCGACTCTTCGTGACCCCATGGACCAGAGCACTCCAGGCACTCCTGTCTTCCACTCCCTCCCGCAGTTTGGTCATACTCATGTTTGTAGCTTTGAGAACACTGTCCAACCATCTCGTCCTCTGTCATCCCCTTCTACTTGTGCCCTCCATCTTTCCCAGCATCAGGGTCTTCTCCAGGGAGTCTTCTCTTCTCACTTCCATACATCACTACTGGGAAAACCATGGCTTTAATTATACGGACCTTTGTCTGCAAGGTGATGTCTCTGCTTTTTAAGATGGTGTCTAGGTTTGCCATCACCTTTCTCCCAAGGAGCAGGCATCTTTTAATTTTGTGGCTGCTGTCACCATCTGCAGTGATCATGGAGCCCAAGAAAGTAAAATCTCTCACTGCCTCCATTTCTTCCCCTTCTATTTGCCAGGAGGTGATGGGCCCAGTGGCCATGATCTTCATTTTTTTGATGTTGAGCTTCAGACCATATTTTGTGCTCTCCTCTTTCACCCTCATTAGAAGGTTCTTTAATTCCTCCTCACTTTCTGCCATCAAGGTTGTGTCATCTGCATATCTGAGGTTGTTGATATTTCTTCCGGCGATCTTAATTCCGGCTTGGGATTCATCCAGCCCAGCCTTTCGCATGATGAATTCTGCATATAAGTTAAATAAGCAGGGAGACAATATACAGCCTTGCCGTACTCCTTTCCCAATTTTGAACCAATCAGTTGTTCCATATCCAGTTCTAACTGTAGCTTCTTGTCCCACATAGAGATTTCTCTGGAGACAGATGAGGTGATCAGGCACTCCCATTTCTTTAAGAACTTGCCATAGTTTGCTGTGGTCGACACAGTCAAAGGCTTTTGCATAGTCAATGAAGCAGATGTAGATGTCTTTCTGGAACTCTCTAGCTTTCTCCATAATCCAGCGCATGTTTGCAATTTGGTCTCTGGTTCCTCTGCCCCTTCGAAATCCAGCTTGTACTTCTGGGAGTTCTCGGTCCACATACTGCTTAAGCCTGCCTTGTAGAATTTTAAGCATAACCTTGCTAGCGTGTGAAATGAGTGCAATTGTGCGGTAGTTGGAGCATTCTTTGGCACTGCCCTTCTTTGGGATTGGGATGTAGACTGATCTTCTACAATCCTCTGGGCACTGCTGAGTTTTCCATCAGATAGATCCATCAGATATGCCTCTTACCTATGGAGTAGCTTTTGGAAATCCTGTCATTACATGAAATACTCTGCACAGAAAGACAGTCATGCACCATTCTAAATTGAAAATGAAAATAAGTTTCAGCAATCTTTTAAAGATTTTCTGGGTTGAATGCTTCTCTCCTCCTATACTGAGAACATATAGGATATGATGGCTAATCTGTCAGCTTAGTTATGCCATAACTAGAGTAGAGCCTTGCTCTGCCCTGGTTTTTTAGAGTGATAAAAATAGACAAACATCTGTTTATCTGAGTGTGTGAATTCCTGCATTTTATTTTATATTTGCAGGAGAAAAATAAAGATCCCAAGTTGGGCTGAATGGATCCAATCAAACGTCAGATTCATATGCAGGCATGTAGTCTCTTGAAGAAATAAGGGTAATAAAACAGGACTAGTTAGGCCTAGCTCTCCAAACTCAGACCTTTCAAAGATACTTTTTACCTTTTGAAGACAAAAATTGGAACCTTATGGCCTATTAAAGCGATGTGCGAGAACCAAATGTCAGCGTGAATGATCAGTCAAAGCTCTCCCTTTAAAGCCCTTAAGAAAGTTACATTCCAGTCTTTGAGCTCTTGGGAGAAAAGTTGGCTAAATTGCTTCCCGTTGTTCAGATTTTTAAAAATACCATGACAAGAGGCAAAGTTAATAGACTCATGGAACCAGGCAAATAAAACATTTTGTTAAGAAGTAATATAACAAAAATACTTCTGCTTCAAACCCTTGATCGGGGAAAAAAATGTGGGGAAAAGAGAAAAAATGCCTTCAAAGTTTTTTGGGTTTTTTTTTTTTTGAGGGGGGTGCATAGGCATAAATAATGTTTTACAGCATAGCCCTTTTGATAGGATGAACAGCACTGTTGCCTTGACAAGCTGGTGTCCTAATTCAATAAAGGAGTTAATCACGTGTGTAAATCCAACAGTGATAATAAATCACCCTAGCATTTGCTTAAACATAAACATATGCTTACATTCTAAGGGGTCCAAAGGGATCAAGATAAATAGAAACACGGTTCAGGTTTGCCATGCAGGAAACTGCTTCACGTTTGGTGCCCACTATATCATTCCTCTTCCCACAATGGAAATATAGGGCAGCTTTTAATCAGCTCCATGCTGAATTCTTTCTGGCCTCCTGGAGTCCAAAAAAACTTGACTATAGCATTGCCTAGGGCCCTTTTGGCATGCCACAGTTTGTTCAATGGGATTGAGCAGTTTGAGTCCCATGGAGCTCCTCCCTGCTTCCTGCTAGCGCTGAACCATAGATAAAACTAGTGCCGGGCTTGCCATGTTGTCTGAATATGGACTTATGGTTTGTTTCTCATCAAACAAACCAAAAGCAGTAGCCAAGATACTATTTTATTTTATTTATTGAATTTATATACAGTCATAAAGGGACCCCTGACCATTAGGTCCAGTCGTGGCCGACTCTGGGGTTGCGGCGCTCATCTCGCTTTATTGGCCGAGGGAGCCGGCATACAGCTTCCAGGTCATGCGTCGAGCATGACAAAGCCGCTTCTGGCAAACCAGAGCAGCGCACGGAAACGCTTTTTACCTTCCTGCCGTAGTATTTATCTACTTGCACTTTGACGTGCTTTCGAACTGCTAGGTTGGCAGGAGCAGGGACCGAGCAACGGGAGCTCACCCCGTTGCGGGGATTCGAACCGCCGACCTTCTGATCGGCAAGTCCTAGGCTCTGTGGTTTAACCCACAGCTCCACCCGCATCCCCATATACAGTCATACCTCAGGTTAAATATGATTCAGTTTGAGCGTTTTCAGGTTATGCTCCGCGGCAACCTGGAAGTAACGGAACGCATTACTTCCAGGTTTTGCCACTTGCACATGCACAGACGCACAGACGTGGGTTACATTCACTTCAGGATGCGAATGGGGCTCCTGAACGGATTTGTACAGTGGTACCTCTGTTTGCGGACATGATCCGTTCTGGGGTGCCGTTTGCGCCCCGAAAATCCTGCCACCAGAGTGGCACTTCTGCGCATGTGCAAAGCACGATAGAGCGCTTCTGCACATGCGCAAAGTGCGCAGACTGCTTCTGTGCATGCGTCAAAACCCAGAAGTAAACACTTCTGGATTTGCCGTGTTCGCAACCCCCCCCCCAAAAAAAAACGCAACATGAAGCATTCACAAGAAGAGGTATATGACTGTAGCACCCTGTCCCGCAGGTCTCAGGGTACTATTCTGATGGGCTTTTACTAGTGATGGGTACAGGTATTCCGTTTGTTTACTTGTAATATTTATATATAACCTTTTACCTAAAACTTGGGCGGGGGGGGGGAGGGCAGCTTCCAGCAGCTAAAACTATATGCACAAGAACATAAAACCAGTAACTTTTCCCCCCCTTAAAAAATGTTTAGGGGTACTCTCATTTTCCTACTCGTATTGAAATACTGCCCCTCACTGAGGCCAAACTTAGATTCACAAAATGTTTAGGGGTATGCGTACCCCTGTGCCCCCCCGAAAACCCCCCTACTGAATAAAACAATGCATGATAGTCACAATAAAACATCACAGTTGACAGGAGATGAAAAACATGCCTAACCAAAACTGGCTTGACTATTCCCAGAAGGCAAGCAAGGACGAACAGCGGCAGGCTTCTCTATTGAGGGAGTTATTATTATTTTAAATTCACTCATGCCATTTTCACCCGATGAGCCCTTTTTACCTGAGACAAGTTGAGTAACTACCACATGAAATAATTTCCTTTTTATCTTTTGCTTGTTCTCACTTGTTGTTTTACCAGTGAACTGGTACAGTCCCGAAACCATCTTCTTGGCCTGATTTGGGCAATCAGCTTTTGTTGGTTTCAGTTACTGAATAAGTCAATTGCCCATTGTCCAATGCTAGTCTAATCAGTGGACAATGATCCTCACAAAGCTAGAATCTTATCCCTTGGAAATTAATTTTTTTTCCTGGCATGTTGCAGCACATCCCCCCAACCCCACTTGAAAGAATTGCCCTTTTCTGGCTCATGAAGGCAGCTGGTTGAGTCTTTTCCCCATTTACTGTTTGCCCCCTATTAACAAGTGAGCAACACCCAATTAACATATTCATAACAAAGTGCTCCAGGAAGGTGCATTTCAGCTACTGCAGAATTGTGCACAAATGTATCCAAAATGGTGCTTCTTCTGAGTAATGTATATAGGTGTTCTGGCATCTGAATGCAAAATACATTATGCATCATGTTAGTTATGAGGAACATGCCTAGGTACATACTGTGGCTTTTTCCTTGAAAATACACATGACCAGTGGCTGAAAAAAAGATCAGGCTCTTGCTTACAGGTATTTTCATACATCATACACAACCTTTTTTTTTTAAAAAAAGCAAAAACAACACCAACACAACATCAACTCAAGGCTGCTAAAAGTATTTCTGGATTTGCTGTAAAGCTGCACATCTATACCTACCTACCTACCTACCTACATTTGTATGACACCTTTTCACAGTTCAAACCATGATCCAGGCAGATTACAACAAGAAGAAATACATAACTACAATGTAACAAAAGAAGTAGTAGTAATATAATAATAATAATAATAATAATAATAATAATAATAATAATAATATATTATTTATACACCGCTCCTCTGGCTGGGTTTCCCCAGCCACCCTGGGTGACTTTCAACAGAATATTAAAATACAATAGTCTATTAAACATCAAAAGCTTCCCTAAACAGGGCTGCCTTCAGATGTCTTCTAAAAGTCAGGTACAGTGGTACCTCGGGTTACATACGCTTCAGGTTACATACGCTTCAGGTTACACACTTTGCTAACCCAGAAATAGTGCTTCAGGTTAAGAACTTTGCTTCAGGGTAAGAACAGAAATCATGCTCCAGCGGCGCGGCAGCAGCAGGAGGCCCCATTAGCTAAAGTGGTGCTTCAGGTTAAGAACAGTTTCAGGTTAAGAAGGGACCTCCGGAACGATTTAGTACTTAACCTGAGGTACCACTGTAGTTGTTTTTCTCTTTGACATCTGGTGGGAGGGTGTTCCACAGGGCGGGCGCCACTACTGAGAAGGCCCTCTGCCTGGTTCCCTGTAACTTGGCTTCTTGCAGTGAGGGAACCGCCAGAAGGTCCTTGGCACTGGATCTCAGTGTCCAAGCAGAACGATGGGAGTGGAGACGCTCCTTCAGGTATACTGGACCAAGTAATCATAAACAATAAAGCAAAATTTAGAAATACACAATAAAACTGAACAAGTTCCACATAAATCACGTCTAAAATAAAAACAACCAATAGCAACAACAACTGCCCCCTGCCATAACACCCCCAAGAGTCTATTCAGCAGCCTCAGCTTTTGTAGCTGGAGTCAGTCCAGGCCCACCTTCTCAGGGCAGGTGGGAAAAGGCCTGCAAGGCAGGGAGCAGGTCCGGACTCACAGTCAAGAAGCACACTTCTCTGGAAAGAAGTGTATTTGAATTAAATGGGATCCACTTCTGAGTAGACCAGGTGTGGGGAACCTTTGGCCCTCTTGATTTTGTTGAACTACAGTTCTCTTGAGCCCCAGCAAGCCTGACCAATGGCCAGGGATGATGGCAGTTGTAGTTCAGCAATACCTGGAGGGCAAAAGGTTGGCCACACCTGGATTTTACAAAGCACTACACATCAGTCTGTAATCTTACGCACATTTTCCTGACAGTAGAACCCATTGACCACAACAGGCCTTACGTTTGAGTAGACATGCACCGGCTTGTGGTTTAAAAGATATATTTGTAGTGCAACATCGTAGCACAGTTACTTTCTTTTTTTTTGTAAAACTAATAAAATCAAATGTTTTCAGTAATCTCTACTACAAATGATCCCCGATAACCGTACAGCAGATTAAAAGAGCTGGAAGAATTTGATTGAAATGTTTTTCCTTTTGAACTTGGCACCGTTCCTCACCTTGCTTCCTTGCGTAAAATGTTCTGTACTTGTGCCAGTCAGGAGTGCAAATAAACCGATTGCCGCAAGGGAGTTTGCAAAAGGTTGTCAAAATTGTTCGGTTCAATTTGTTCTCAAGCTACAGGGATGAGTTATGCTTACCTGTTGCTACCTGTGAACGCTTCATACCTGATGGCAAGACGCATTGGCTGTGGTGCCAGGTAGTCGGCTGAACGGCAGTGTCAGGTTAGCCGCTTCATTTGCCGATTCCCCCCCAAAATAACATGGTGAGGAAAAGCCAGTGATGCAACTGGGCCACAGTTATTCCAAAGTACCAACCAAACTGGTTCCTCTGCCTGCCCCCAATGAAGAGTGTGCTGAATAGACTTCATTCCCACTGCCGCTGCCCATCAGATTAAGCAAAATTAATGCATTCAGCATTAGGGATATGCTGCTGTATTATCCAAACAATTATTCAAATTTTGTTACAGCAGAGTTTCCTAAATTGGAGGATGGGAGAGAGAGTTTTAACTCAGTGGTAGTGTGGGAAATGGGCTGAGGATTAAATTTGTCGCTTTAGATCTAAACCATGGGTAGGCAAACTAAGGCCCGGGGGCTGGATCCGGCTCAATTGCCTTCTAAATCTGGCCCGCAATCAGCATGTAGAATGTGTCCTTTTATTTAAAATGCATCTCTGGGTTTATTTGTGGGTCCTGCCTGGTGTTTTTACATGAGTAGAATGTGAGCTTTTATTTAAAATGCATCTCTGGGTTATTTGTGGGGCATAGGAATTCATTCATTTTCCCCAAAAAAATATCGTCTGGCCCCCCACAAGGTCTGAGGGACGGTGGACCGGCCCCCTGCTGAAAAAGTTTGCTGACCCCTGAATTCTAAACCTTCTATCCCAACTGTGTGGGAGAAATACAAAAGGAAAAACTGGCTGTGAAGCCTTTTAGCAGAGTGAAGCACTTATAAATGCTGCAGTTTATGAAAGCTTAGGAATTCAGCTGCTTTTATCCCTTTCATTTGTGGTCTGTTGACCTCCCCCATCTTCACCCCCATTGCAGAGAATGAACCACACCTTTTTCAATAAGATGAAATTTACATTCCAACGTAGCCAGCAAATACAGTAAAGTAGTTTGTGTGGGGAAATATTTCCAGGTTGGGATGGTCTATAAGAAAAAAGGCTATAGCTCTGTGGGGAAGCATTTGCTCTGCATGCAGAGGGTTCCAGCCCCAATACGCAGCATTTCCAGATACGACTGGGACATAGCTGTCAACCGTCCCTTATTTGGTGGGAAACTCCCTTATCCCAGCGCCATGTCCCTTATTGATGATGTCCCTTAAATTTCCTGGGTTTCAAAGGAAGCAGGTCCTCTCTCTCCCTCCCTCCCTGCCGGCCAGGGAGGCTCCAACTGTGTTGCTTGGCTGCGTTGCTCACCCAATAAGGAGTCTAAGACCGACGGGGGGGTGGAGCTTGCATGCCTTGTGCCGATCAAATCAGCCGCATTGCCTGGGGACTCGTCTTTGCTCAGCGCTTCCCAGCGGAGAGGTGATGGTGGTTTTCCTTGCTGGATCCCCTTTGCCGGGTTGCTGCGCTGTGGGAACCACCGCTTGAGGCTTCGTTTGGCTGCTGGCTGGGCTTTCTGCCTTTGGCTCGGAGGGGCTCAGAAGTTGAACATAGCTGTGCTTGGAAAATCCCTTATTTTGGCTGCTGATCCCTTATTTTTGAGGCTGCTGGTTCCTTATTTTCAAATCTGTAAGTTGACAGCTATGGACTGGGAGAGCTTCTGCCAGTCAGTGTTGACAGCACTGAGGTATAGGGCAGCTTCCTGTGTTCCTAAAATATATAACGTTTGCTTCCACTAGGTGGCAGAAAACCCATTCCTTACCAATTAAGCCTTAGCGTGCATCACCAATATAATGCTACACTGATTATGAATACATTCAGTTCATCAACGTTTTCTCATTATGCACAGGTTTTCTTGTTTTACGGCTGCAACTTTTATTTATTTTATTTTAAAATTGTATATTTTATTGCAACCTTAACTTGTGGGTAAAAAAAAATTCTAATAAAGTAAACAAATAAATAAGGAAATAAAATGTGTTCAGTGCCTTGATAGGCATGAAAGCGTTTTAAATTCAATGTTGCATCAGCAAATGTATTGAGTCCAGTTTGAGGTACCATAGTTTAAGCAGATTATCTACAAACTGGAACATGTCCCAAGGAGGGTAATGGAGATCAAGCGATGGGCGGGGGGGGGGGGATGGGGGATGCTGAAGTATATCTAAGCCTGGGGAAGAGGCGTTATAATAGACATCTGCAGATATTTGAAAGATTGCATACAGATAATGCAGCAAATTTGGTCTCAGTTGTTCCAGTGATTGAAAAGGACCTGAATCGGTTCACATCTCTCTCTCTCTCTCTCTCTCTCTCTCTCTCTCTCTCTCTCTCTCTGATTTCCTGTCTCAGCACATGTTTGAACTAGATAACATATGATGACACTGTAAATTCTGTAAATTGTTGCCCTTACCCCAAAGCCCAGTCAAGTTTTTAGGTAACACAGACACCCAGGAAGGTTGCAGAGTTCTGACCGTCAGAGAGCTAATTTGTAGAATAATATAAAAGTCACTCACAAACATCCTTTGTCTACCTTTAAAGGAAGGTGATCCTAACAAAAACATTGCACCCACCTGTCAGAATTTCACAAATTTTTTATCTTCCCTTCATAATTTTTGAATGCAAGTTATTTTCCCGTAAATTGATGTGGTATGCTAAGCAGCAACTACAAGAAGAGAATACATTTTTATAACATAACACTAGTTCTCTCTCCCCCAAAAGACCCTGATCCCCTAGGGCAAAGACTTTTAGCTGCACTGCCCCTATGCCCCCTAAATCTGTTCTGGATTTGCCCCCCAACCATCCAGGCCAGATTTGGGGAGAGCACAGGGGGCGTGTGGAGGCAGGAGAGGGAGGGGAAGCTCCATTGAGCCAGCATAAATCCTTGCGCTAGGGCATGTACAGTATTTAGATGGATTGCGTCCTAGATTTCTGGCCAATGAGCTACTCTACATAGGAAGCTTTACTTTGTGTCTGCATGTAAAACAATAAAAGAGTTTCAGTGCCATGATAACTGTCACTGATTAAAGATTTTGACATCACAGTAAGTCAAAAGATACCAAGATTTCAGAAATGCACACACAACACTTCTGCTAGTGATACTTGTCCCATAGCTTTGGGTGTAGCCAATATATTCATGTGAGAACCACCCTCCTCTCAACAACTGCATTCTCACCAGCGTCTTTTAAACTGAGACCTTTAGAAATGGGTTTCTCCTGTCAGACAGGGTGATTTAAATCAGGGCAATGCTGGGTCTGGTGCCTAGATCTCAATAATAATAATAATAATAATAATAATAATAATAATAATAATAATATTATTATTTATACCCCGCCCATCTGGCTGGGCCTCCCCAGCCACTCTGGGCGGCTTCCATAAAAACCAAAAATACAGTAAAATATCACACGTTAAAAACTTCCCTGAACAGGGCTGCCTTAAGATGTCTTCTGAATGTCAGGTAGTTGTTTATCGCTTTGACATCTGCTGGAAGGGCGTTCCACAGGGCGGGCGCCACTACTGAGAAGGCCCTCTGCCTGGTTCCCTGCAGCTTTGCTTCTTGCAATGAGGGAACCACCAGAAGGCCCTCGGCGCTGGACCTCAGCGTCCGGGCAGAATGATGGGGGTGGAGACGCTCCTTCAGGTATACTGGACCGAGGCTGTTTAGGGCTTTAAAGGTCAGCACCAACACTTTGAATTGTGCTCGGAAACGTACTGGGAGCCAATGTAGGTCTTTCAAGACCGGTGTTATATGGTCTCGGCGGCCACCCCCAGTCACGAGTCTAGCTGCCGCATTCTGGATTAGTTGTAGTTTCCGAGTCACCTTCAAAGGTAGCCCCACGTAGAGTGCATTGCAGTAGTCCAAGCGGGAGATAACCAGAGCATGCACCACTCTGGCGAGACAGTCCGCGGGCAGGTAGGGTCTCAGCCTATGTACCAGATGGAGCTGGTAAACAGCTGCCCTGGACACAGAATTGACCTGCGCCTCCATGGACAGCTGTGAGTCCAGAATGACTCCCAGGCTGCACACCTGGTCCTTCAGGGGCACAATTACCCCATTCAGGACCAGGGAATCCTCCACACCTGCCCGCCTCCTGTCCCCCCAAAACAGTACTTCTGTCTTGTCTTCAACCTCAATATACTGTGGATGATATGGGTTAAACCAAGGGTCAGCAAGGTTTAGCTTGCCTGGGCTGGTTCACTCCAGCAGAGATCCCTCCATGGTCTAGATCGCGTTTTCTGGCATCTGTGTCTGCACAGACGCCGATGCCGGAAATTGCGTCTGCGCAGACGCAATTTCTGATGTTTGTGTCTATGAGTCCCTGGGCCGTGCTGCACCGGTTTAGCGCAGCGTGCAGGGACTCGCGGGGTGGGCAGCTTGGTTCGGGGGCAGCTTGTGGGCTGGTTAAACGATCTCCATGGGCTGCTTGTGGCCCATGGGCTTTAGGTTGCTGATCCCTGGGTTAAACTCCTAGCAGTGACCGGGTATGTGGGAATAAAATACAGGGCCCTCCAGTCTCTTAGGATGTTTGACAGCAGCCCTGTTCTTGGCTATCTATGTTTGAGGTACAGGGAGTCTGAGACCCTCCAAATGTTGTTGGTCTCCAGGTCCCACATGAACAATGGTGAGGTTGCTAGGAACTGGAGTAAACTTTTGGAAGTCCACAAGTCCTCCAGTCCCTAATATATGCTACTTCCCTTTATTGTGTGCATGCCATTCTCTGGAATCATCTACCCAGGGAGAAGTACCTGTATGTGACTTTTCAAAGCTTTACAAAATAATATAAACAGTCCAGTTCAATTGAGCTTTTTTGAAGGTTGACCAACAGGTCTCAAGAAGACCGGCTTGTTCTTACTATTCCTTTGCACTGTCTGCTTTTCGTAGCATGCCATATTTTGAGGCGGTGTTCAGATTTCATTGAAGTGGTATCATTATTGATGTCATGGATCTGTAAGCTGCTTAGAATCCTAGGAGTAAGGTGGGCTAAAAACTTTTTAAAAACACACATCTTATGTATGATTTTAGTGGTGTCTGAAAATCAGCAGTCTTTATCTGTGGACAAATGTATAGGTGGACAAACAGTACAAGTGTATAGGTGGTTGAAATCCTAATATTTGCATAAAGGAATAGTTCTCATGGGGAAATCAAGCTTCTGTTCTTTTCTACATCCATATTTGTTCAGTCATGGAATTAAACTCAGACTATTTATTCCATGTCAGGACGTGGGTGGCGCGGTGGGTTAAACCACTGAGCCTAGGACTTGCTGATCAGAAGGTCGGTGGTTCAAATCCCTGCAACGGGGCGAGCTCCCATTGCTCGGTCCCTGCTCCTGCCAACCTAGCAGTTCGAAAGCACATCAAAGTGCAAGTAGATAAACAGGTAGTGCTCTGGCGGGAAGGTAAACGGTGTTTCTGTGCGCTGCTCTGATTCGCCAGAAGCGGCTTCGTCATGCTGGCCACATGACCCGGAAGCTGTACGCTGGCTCCCTCGGCCAGTAAAGCGAGATGAGCGCTGCAACCCCAGAGTCAGTCACGACTGGACCTAATGGTCAGGGGTCCCTTTACCTTTACCTTTATTTATTCCATGTCACCATCCTAAACATAGATAAATCCTCCATACATCACCCCAACCTCCAGGAACTTCCACTTGGAAAGGATGAGTGAAATTAATAGATTTTGCATAAAAGTGTGTCTATGGTGCTCTGCAAAATGTCTTCTTTTCAGCTGGGCCTTCATTAATTTCCCCAGCCAACAGCAAAGCGCAAAGAACGTGAGGAGCAGTTCAGCTCATTCTCATCGGCGAGGCGAAAGTGTTATGGTGGGTAAATTCTTGTGTATCAGTCAGAACAAGTCTGATCACTTTCTTCCCTGCTTTACATCTCATATGAGCATTTCACTGATAGTGGATTAATGTCCTAACATTTTAGCTAATTAGTGGAAAACATAGCCACCCTTGTGAAATGAGATTAGACAACGGCAGATGAAGTCAATGTAGATGTTCAAAATTATTTTCTGCCCTTTAGAGCAGCTGATGAGCATTGCTTGAGTTTAATTATTCCGAAGTGGGAACATACGAGAGACAGGTGCGGCAGGGAGAGTAAGAGAGGCAGGGCACTAAGAAGGATATTCCCCCTCCTTTTGCACCCCATGCTTATTTGAAACATGGAACCATCTTTGAGGAGAGTGACCATCTCAGCTGTCCCTGCATTCTGGCCAGAAGCAACACGCTTCAGCAGAGAGGCTGTGGCACTATTCCATTTATTTATTAGTTTGCTTGTTCATTTATTTATTAAACATAATTAGCCACTTGTCACCAAACGCATCATTGCTTTTAATTTTTTCAATCAGAGAATTATACTAATCATGCCTCCTTAGCCCTGTCGTGATTAAAAAACAAAAAACTAATCTGTTTCAATAGTCAATGTATTGAATTTCCCGGTGGCATATGTGTATCAACATCTTTTATTAAACCAAGGGGATTTTTTTAAATAAGGGAGGGGGACACACCCTACATTGTCATATGAACATGCTGCAGAAAGACTCATCTTCGGCATGAACTCATTTGGTGTTAAATTGTTTGCCATTAGTTTCAAGAACCAAAGTGGGTATGTTTGTGGGGCGCACAAATTGTGCTGAGTTGCGTGGCCAGATGCACCCTCATGCTGAATATTACACACTTTGAACAGTTTTGCATGATGTTTGCAAGCTGTTCTGCTTTCTCTCTGCTTCCTTTGGGTCAAGAGAAGCTCTGTAGTCGAGTGATTCACTTGCAGCAGCAGACCTGCATTTTGTGGGGCACCTTGCCGACAAAGGTCTGTATAGTTAAAGCTATGGTTTCCCCAGTAGTGATGTATGGAAGTGAGAGCTGGACCGTAAAGAAGGCTGATCGCCGAAGAATTGATGCTTTTGAATTCTGGTGCTGGAGGAGACTCTTGAGAGTCCCATGGACTGCAAGAAGATCAAACCTCTCCATTCTGAAGGAAATCAGCCCTGAGTGCTCACTGGAAGGACTGATCGTGAAGCTGAGGCTCCAATACTTTGGCCACCTCATGAGAAGAGAAGACTCCCTGGAAAAGACCCTGATGCTGGGAAAGATGGAGGGCATAAGGAGAAGGGGACGACAGAGGACGAGATGGTTGGACAGTGTTCTCGAAGCTACCAGCATGAGTTTGACCAAACTGCGGGAGGCAGTGGAAGACAGTAGTGCCTGACATGCTCTGGTCCATGGGGTCACGAAGAGTCGGACACGATTAAATGACTAAACAACAACAAAGCTTGAACTGTTATGGGGCCCCCTTCACAACCAGAAATGAGGTCTGAGTAACCACTGCCACCTTCAGTGGGGTGGTTTAGAACAACCTTTACAACATCTGTGCTACTGAAACTTTTGACAAAAAATTGAATCAATTTCAGTCGTGCATTATTATTTTTAAAAGCAATGTGGACTAATTATTTTTAAAAGCAATGTGGACTAAAGTTGCTTCTGGGCCCTGGCGGGATTAAAAGCCCTGAAGCTGAAGCTTCATTAGTTTCAGAGTAGATCCACTCCTGATTTAAGATTTAGGAGTGAGTCATTTACCTGACTACCAATTAGAGTCACTGAAGAAGTAACACACAGGGTCTTCGCAAGGACAGGATACTTATATTCCAAAAGGGATTTGAAGGACATGACCCTCCCTGCAGGTGTGGTCTCTCTGTTACTGCATTGTCAATTACTGTCTGTGCAGGTATGCAAACACCTTCTGTATATGCAAATAGTATACATGTATTTTTTGGTTTTTTGCCTCCCACTTTAGATTATTTTTTAAAAAGTTATTTTGTACTTCTGCATAGCTAAGGGTTCTCTTGATAGCAGGTCGATACTGTCCTCTTGCTTCTTAGTAACACTTTATAGCTGTTTCTGTCAACACTCAACGCATGAGTTTGCTGTTAAAGCGAATGATGTGGCCATGATTCTCAGAGACTAAAGAACAGCAATCTGTATCAGACATACCTAATTGCTTGGTCAATGGCTCATCTTATTATGATATAGACTTAAAAAGTCAGAATGCAGGAATGAGTCTTAGTCTGAGTTTCTCCACAATGTTTGCATGGTTTTAAAGGACATGGCAGGTGGTGAATGGGAGTCCATAAGACCTGAGGATAAGGCAGCGTTCTTGACAATCTGATGCTTTCCTTTCCTCCTCTGGTCCCAGCTGCCTGCACACTGTTTTCTTGTCCCTCTTCACTAACAACACACCATAACAATTTTGTGTTGGTGCTGCAAACTTTGTGGGCTGCAAACTTTGTGGGCTGCATTTGAGAAGGGGATCATAATTGGGCATGCAGGTGCAAGGATAGTAACTTTGCTTTGGGGATGCACAAATAAGACTCCCCTAATTGTGGACTGGCATAGTCTTGACCTGCATATCTTAGTTGTTTGCACTGGATCCAATTCCTAATAAGAAAAACAACATCAGCTGAAACAGACATCAACAAACCAATTAATTCCTGGGCAGATGTTGCAAAGAATAGTGTTGCATTAGAAATGAGCCAAATTGATTTCCGAATCTTGGCATACCCACATCCTTCATACAGTATCTTTCGATGAACTAACTGAAGCTTAAAGTGCTGCAAGAAGTTTCTCAGCCGTACAGGGCTCTTCCTACTGACACCGGAATTGCAAGCAACTGATAGGTTCAATAGTTTCATTTGCATTGCTTTGTTGGCAGAACTCTTATTTCCAGAGCCAGCAATAAAGCTACTCTTTTGCCTTGGGGACTTTTGAACTGTTTATGTCAGGAAACTTTACGGCTTCCTGGCACTGTGGAGTAATCATTTTGGTTAAATCTCTGGGCAAGACATAATTATCATCAGGTCTGCCTTAGCAGGTGGGAAACCAAGAAGAGCTGGCTTTGGGCCATGGGCTATAAAATGCTCATCTCAGGTTTGATGGACTGAGGCTCTGCACGTTTAAGCATGAGAGGTTGAAATTCAGCAGATAAAGCCCTTAGCCTGCATGGTAAAAGCTTTCGGGGAGCAAAGGAGTGGCAAAGACCATTATAAGGGGAACAAAGATGTAATCCAAGCTATAACAGGACTAGGAAACCTGTGGCCCTCAAGATGTTGTTGTATTACAAATCCCATCATCCCTGACAATTGGCCATGTGGACTGGACTGGTGGGAGTTGGAGTCCGAGATCATCTGGAGAAGCACACAATTTCTTCAAAACTTCTACTCAGATCTCAATACACTGTGACGGAAAGCTGGAGTAGTGAATGTGAGAGTGAGAAATTTGGCCTGCTACCCCTTGGCTTCATCCCTGTATTAAAAGCACAGAGCATCTATCCATGATAAATAATGACAAGCTGGCAACATCATACAATCAGCATAATGGTGACGTTCTCATAATCCAAGTCAAACAAAACATTCATTTCTCATTTGTACATTAAGCAGAACTCTGTCACATTGGAAGGAATAAATGGATAATTCTGCTTGTCTTGAAATGTTTAGTAGCTATTTGCCAGCCATTGCTTCGCTCTTTGTTTTAGTCCTACTATTATTTTGATCCTGAAGAACTGACCATTCCAAGAGGACTACCTTATGACTTAACAAAGGAGACATAAAAATGCTGAATTCTGAGTGACCGAAAGGGAAAATGATTTTTTTCTTTCTTTAAAAGATTATCTTTAATTATTTACAGGCAGATCTGTTCCATAGCCGGACACTGAAAATACTGGCTGTTCTTCGCATGCACACAACTTAGTACTCAAACTTGCAAGGACTTCCCATATTGGATCCTCAGGATCCTCACCCCCCCACCCCCCGGGACTAATGACAGGACAACAAAAATGGATTTTATGAACCCTTATGATCACTAAGAGACTTATTAATGAGGTTTTTTAATTTTAAAAAATGTTTTTATACTGCTGTACAGTGGCCTCACATTTTTTGAGAGGTTAGTATATAAGTGCTTTTCTAAATGAAGAAAAAGATGAAAATAGTAACATCTAACTATATTTCTTGAAGGCTCTGCAACAAGGATGGGGATCCTGTGACTCTTTAGATGTTGAATTTCAAATCCCATCAACCCTGGTCCTTGCTGGCTTTACTGGCTCAAGCAGATAAGACTCACAACACCTCAAAAGGCCACAAGTCTACTAATGGTGCAGCACTAAAACTGACGGCACATTTGCAAAGCTAAGCAGGGTCCAGTATGGTTTCAGACTGGATGGGGAACCATGTGTTGAGATTCCTGAACTGCAGGGCGTTGGACTAGATGACCCTTCCACCTCTACATTTCTATGATATAAGTTCACTATACCTTCTCTCCAGCAACTCTCCCAAATTTTTACATTGGACATTCTCCAATCTGGAGGTAATTGGGGAAATTAAGGGAAACACTCCCTGGGTTTCTGTCATCTTGGAGTGTCTTATGCTGATGAACTTTCTATCAGTCCAGTTACCCAATTGTTTCTATTCTAGCTTTGTGAGAGAATTCCTGCACAATGAAATTACTGCGGTGCTTGCATTGGGAAGGCAAAATGTTGACATGATTAGTTCAAAATCAAGCCCTTGTGGGAATTTTTTGGGCAATTGCTGTGGGGTGGGAGTGGGGACCCTGGACGGGGGAAAAGCCTTGCCAGAATCTAATGTCTAAATTGGCTCTGAGCTGAAGTGCTTTTTAAGTTACACTGGAACAATTGTGGCATTCCTTCCAGCTGTTGGTGTCAGTGAACGAGGAACAGTAACTTAAAATAATTCTAGGATATGCGTTTTTGTGGCAGAGCTAACCAGTCCTTGATGGAACAGCTCCATCGTTCTACACTAACCAACTGCACTATATTAAAACCAGTCGGAGCAGAAGTAGATTTTTGAAAAAACCAAACAAGGCCTTTTTCTGCGAAAACAATAGCAGCAGTACAGTTTTGGCACCCCTGCTTATCCCTTGTTTGCTTAAATTGTTCTACCAAAGAAAAACAGCCTGACACAGTTAGCATAATGAGAACAAACTTTCCTTTGTTTAAACTCTCTTGCATTCTTTCAAGACATTCTTTTGCCGAGGAAGTGAAACCCACATTTTCTTCCATGTTACCCTTCCATGTCTCTTAAGAACCACTGAACTCTCTGCTGGATTCATGGCATTTCTCTCCAGCACGCTTTGAGGGGACTTTTGCTCAGATAATGCGTGCACAGTGACATCAAGGAACTAGACACTTTCACTCCAGTTCTAAAACATATGCGCTAATGGAAACAGTCAAGCTCGTGCTATTCAGCCTGTGTCAAGGAACTAAATCAGAACCAGATGAACCTGGCCAGCTCAACAGAATCGCAGTCATAACCTTTACTCACAAGTTATTGGATGTGTTAACTAAATACAGGCTTCATATCACCAGAGGAAGCTGAATATTCAGGCCCATCTTCAGTCATGGCTCTGTAGATCATCAGGACTCCAAGTCCCAGATTGTGCAATGCAAAGACTGGGCAACACACAAAAAACGGGAATGCCAAAGCCATACATGACAACTCTGCAATTTATTTTGGACCAACACTGTTTTTTGGATCATTATTCCAGGAAAATTAATGCCTTGGATATGTCCACATTCTCAGGTTTTAAAAACCTTCTGTAAAACCTCACTAAAACTGTGCAATGTGCACAGGGATGGATGAATCTGCCAATTTTAGTTTCACATTTTCTCAGTCTTAATTTTGCCACATATTTGCACCAATTTACATTTCCCCCCCACAGCAATTTAATAATAATAATAATAATAATTTATTTATACCCCGCCCTTCCCTTCAAAAACCGGGCTCAGGGCAGCTAACAAGAAATTTAAAACAATTATAAAAGCAGCATAAAATACATAAAATGCACATAAATTAGTGTGCATTTCTTCTAATATATATAGCTCTTTTTTGCCTAATATCGTTGCAAGCAGTTTTCCCTAATATAATGCATTTTTGTATTCTGTTTTCACTAGAGTTTGACCTTTTAGGCACATATTCTTCTAACAGACACACTTTTTGTACACGGTTTTTGGTCAGAGAAGTGTGAAGAGTTCCATGTCGGTTCACAGATTGTTTTGAGAAGTGCAGCTTATGAACCGAACTGAATTTCTCCCCCATCTTAAATTTCACTCATGTGGTCACTCTACTAGGACTTTGAATAGAGGGTTGGGAGACACAATTCTCTGGTGCTTCATATGGAGCTTGCTTCCCAGGAGGGTATAGTTGGGCTTGCCAGTCATTTTCTTTTGATTATTACTTCATATCTGGCTTGAATGGCCTGGTAGTGGGAAAAACACTCACACACATCCTTTAGTTGGTAGGTGGCTGGAAGTCAAGTTCTTTTTGTGATATCAAATGTTCTGTGATTGGCTGTGGTTACTCAGCGGCGAAGGAATGACAGTCTGGTCATGTGGAAGATCCTTTATTATGGCTCCACAAGATCTAGGATTCAGCCCTGGCAGTGAGACAAGTTCCTGGCAGTGAGACAAGGTCCTGGCACAAGGTAAAGGTAAAGGGACTCCTGACAGTTAAGTCCAGTCGCGAACGACTTCTTCAGCTATGGATGTACACCAATCTAGCGTCTAGGCAGCTATTCCCTATGGAGCGGTTGCAGCAGCAGAAGGCAAACCCCCCTTCCACCAGCTTAGGTACCTTCCCCTGATGGGCTGTGTGCATGTAGCCAGAGACTACACCTACAGAGAATGCTCTTCCCACTTCAGTTCTCTCCTGGTTCCAGGAGACAGCAGTACAGGGAAAGGTGGGGAAACACCCAGCCCTTCACTTCCGTAACCTTCCTCTGAAGCTTCCCCTGCCTCTGATTCTTCTTTCGTGGATGTTACAGGTCCCCACAAACCATTGCTCGCATTTCCTGAGTCAGACTCCAGCCCCCCTTCCTCCAATGTGCCCTCATTAACCTCCTGTCAGTCTCTGACACCTGCCCCTTAGCATGCGGGGAATTTTCCCAAGAAAACATGCACATTGAACCCTTGACTTCTAGTTCTCAGTTGCGTTGCATATTTACTCAGTGGGAAAGAGAGATGTGTACTGCGCATACTCAGAAACATCCTGTGCTTCATTTATTATTTGTATGTGCCAGTGCTTAGCTGTGGGTACCACACTGGCTACTCTGTCTCTAATCCAACCGGGAATGGCCTCCTCTTTGATGTAGAACAGGGGTCAGCAAACGTCTCCAGGAGGGGGCTGGTCCACTGTCCCTCAGACCTTGCGGGGGGCTGGACCCACCCTCTCCTGAAAGAACCCCCCTCTCCCGAAAGGACCCCCTGCCGCTGCCACTCATGCTGCCGCCACCTTGTCTTCGGCAGTGTCATCATCGTCCTCTGCCTCGGCCAGGGATCCGTGGGGCACAGAGGCCATGCCGCTGGCCTGGGCGGCAGAGGCAGCCTCCTCAACACCGCTTCCTCCCGCTCGGCTCTTGGCCACATGCGGCGGCCTCAGTGGGAAGGAAGGGGCATTGTCCAGAGGCGTCCATGCTTTGGATTGGCTGCAGGAGCTTCCTGCAGCCAATCGAAGCCGTACCAGCGTCGCTGAAGTCAGTCCCCACGGGACGAGGCCTCCGCGCCGGTTTAGTGCGGGGACTGACTGAGTGGGCGGCAGGGTCTGCAAGATTCGCAGGCCGGATTAACAAGCCCAGTGGGCCACATCCGGCCCCCGGGCTGTAGTTTGCCGACCCCTGTTGTAGAACATGGCTGTTTTAGTCAAAAAGTAAGTTGGAAATTTGGGGTAGGATTTCTGTGACTTTTAAATTTAATTTCGCAACCTGTTTGCTAATCAAGACAAATCAGGAAAGGAAGTGCAGGCACTTTTGGAAAAAACTGTGAAGCTTTATGTGATATTTATTTTTATTTCTATCCATTCTGCATATATTAGCAAGCATGATTCGGACAGCTGCTCCGTGTATCCAGAGCAAGGGAAGCCGAAACTCATGAGAAACCAGAGCCAGTCTTCAAATCAGTTATGATAACCACCCTAACCTTGTGTGATCATGTTTCTAACTACTCAGAATGTGTATGTGACAGGACCTTTGTCTTGCTGCTTCCTTCAGCCTAAACTGGGATTCAGATGCTTCATGCATGAACTTTAACATCTGGAGCCATCCGGAGCAGTTTCCCAAATTCTACTCGCAGCCTTGAATTTTGCAGCAGCCCAGCATAACTCATTGACAATTCCAAAAAGTGAAGGGCATGTAGAAATTATTCAGAGCCATTACAGAGAGTGCCAAAGGGGGAAATACCTACAAAGGTGTACATAAATTGACACAACAAAATAAGCGTTCCTGTGGAGTGAGAACCACAATGCTGTAATCAGTATAGAGGCTGCATGTGGCGCCACAACAGTTTCCATGCTAATTTTATCCCCAGTGAGATTGTTATTCATTTGATGTTAAAGAAGGAAGACACAGGAGACGTCTTCAACACAGTGCCTCAGTGCAACGTTTCTGCAGCCATACCTTCCTCTTCCACTCATTTCCCTTTCTACTTATGTTAAAAATGAAAACAGTCACACTAGGTTTGGGGAAGAATTCAGTGTAGGGTGGAATCTAGACATATAAAAAACACACGTTGTGAAAATGTTTTTTTTTTTTAAAGTTGTGAAAAAGAGATGGAATTTTCCATAGCTCACCATTGCCAGCTAGTGTCATCTAGTGTATAATGCACTTCACAGCACACTTAAAACATTTTATTTGCAGCTGTGTAGCTAAGTCCTAGCACTAAGGAGATTGTCCCATCAGGCAAACATAAATGCTTGTGCTGTTAGAGCGATCTCCCCAATCCCCAGCTTGTGCACTGTTCTGGGGGTTCTCCTGACCCCTCTGATCCAATTGGGGGAAGGCACAGGGACACATGAGGGCAGGGTTGTTGTACTAGCAGAAGTCTTTATGTGGGCTTCCACTAGTGGGGCCAGTTGGTTGAATCTGGCCCTTTGTGTTTGCACAATACCGTGAGAGATTTGGGGTGCAGGTGCTGAGACTGACAGCATCATTCAGATATTTTTGCTCTTCAAAATAGAGTTGGGCAAAACTCTTCATTTTAGTTTCGCATTCTTAAGTGCAGTTCTCCACCTTTTCCCATCAGACTGTGACGGTTATTTTTGTGAAACATTTGCCAGCATTTTAGTGCTCGTCAATATATGTATTTTTAGCACATTTTCTCCCAATATACTGGTCCTCAATAGAAAGTGTCCTTTCATACTGCATCACGGTGTGGCACACTGGTTTGACATGAGCTGATAGGAAGGGCCTACAGAGGGTGGTGAATGCAGCACAAGATATTATGGGCTGTCCTGTGAATCCGCTGGATGACATTGCAGAAGAACGTTGCCTCAGGAGAGTGAGGAAAATTCTCAGGGATGATTCACACCCTGGCCGGCACTTTCTTGATCTCCTGCCCTCAGGCAGAAGATATAGAAGCAGGATTAGTCGCACCAACAGGGTAAAGAACAGCTTCTATCCGTGGGCTGTTAGGCTGCTGAATGAAAAGATAACAACAGGCAACTGACTTTCGGGTTTGGTGGGTGTGCGTCAGTAAACGAGGGGAATTAAGGCTACGAGAGCTGAGTGGGGGGGGGTGCTCGTGTGATCTCACTGTATACAAGTTGTACAAGTGACAATAAAGGATTTTGAAAAGGAGTCAATATTTTAAAAATCCAGATTGAGAGAGAAGAAAGTGTGGGAAGGCAAACTTCAGAGGAGAACATCATAAAGACAAGGGAGAATGAATGGAGATACTTACTATCCACATTAAACAACAGCATGGATAAGCCCTAAAACAAATATTTTTCAGCCCTTTGGTGACTTCTCAGATATTCCCATATAGTAGTTTTAAATTGAATTCAATGTCAGATCTTGGGCAACAAGGGAATGGAAAATGTGGCTTTCAGAAATGCAACAGTTACTCAGCTGGCATTTTACTGTTTATGCTACCCCTTTCTCCTTGATGCTTTGCCTGCGTACATACCACTTGATGCACTATGAGCCGCCGTCTCTTGTGTGGAGGGTGGCACACACAGCAAAATGGATGGGCAGCTTGTCAGTTGCCGGGTAGATGGCAATGCATGCACATTGCAGAAAGCGTGTTCTCCTTCATGGAGAGCACGTGTTGCGGTGGGGGCTAACAAGACACCCCACTGCTGCTGGGCGGGTAAAATTTAGATGGCCACTGTTGTGATTGGGCTCCCCTTGTTGTTGGGGAGATTTTGATGCTGCCATTTGGTGACTGACAGCCAGAAGAGTTCAAACTCCCTGCGCGCAGCGTTGAGCTTCCTCTGTTCGCTGCGTGCAACGGATCACCCGCCCACCCTCCCTACATTTAGGGCTGTTCGCGTTGACCTTACTATGCCTGTCATGGGGTCGTCTGCTTTTGGGGTAGGGGCCCGGTAGGAATTTTGTTCATTTGGCTGATTGGCTGGTGCCATTTGGTTTTTGCCTACTGCGTAGCAAATCGTCACAACTTGTAAGGTTGCGGTTAGGTATTGGTTTAATGAATTGGTTGGTGGAGGGGCATGGATTGGCTGTGCCTGCCCCTCTAATGCTGCTGCTGCAAGGGTATTCCGTTAAAGGAATCCAGGGGCTCGCCATGCTTTTGTCCGAACCCCTGTCAAGGGGCTAGGGCCACGCAAGAGCCCCTGGGGGCATTTGGGGAGAGGTGAGGCCAGGTCCCCTGCCCCATCGCTCTCCCCAAAATGTTTTCTCTTTCTGACTTTCACTGTCGTGCGAATGTCAGTCTGTCCCCATGCGGGGTCAGAGAGTCGCAACCGATGCCTAAGCAACCACTCACATTTTTTTGTATTTTAATAAAGTTGTGGCCAAAAATTATGCCAAAAACCTTAAACAAAAATTCAGTGTGAGTCGTGTTTTATTGGGGTGACTTGGGGACCTCGACGGCAAACTGCAGCCACCAATTTCCCTGCTTGGCTGCATATACCCAGTTCTTCTTAGCTGGGTGACTGCAGACATTCAGCCTTTCTGTTCCTCCACCCTGGGCTGACACTGGGCCTGTTGGTGGGGGGTTGGGTGGGGGGGGGGAGAGAGAAAGAGAGAGAGAAGAAATTTGATACATTTGGAAGCTTCACATGCACAAGCCCCAGGGAGTTGTGCAAGAACATCTGTGCCTTGTGCAGCTGCCATTCATTTCGCTGGAGTTTAGATGGAGGAAGCTGTTGTGAATTCTGCCCTGGTTTTTAACGCTTTCTTATAAACAAGGGAAATACTTTAAGCCAAGCGGTGCAGCACAAATTTAAAAATAAATGCAAATTGTGATATACTTTCTTGCATGTTAAATTTATCTCTCTTCTATATTCCAACAAAAGGCTGCAGAAAGTTACAAAAACAACACCCCTCTCTCATCTACCCTTGCATCAAAATCGAAGCCATACCAACCCCTGTCTTTGAACATGGGAACAAATCTTTCGCTATTATTTAAATCTGAAAACAAAACATCCCAACAATTTATGAGTGGAAAAATATCTAACAGGATCCAAAAAATCAGAGTGGGCAGATTGCAGAAGACTGGAGAAAGACTTAAAAACGAATTCCAGATGTTTATGCTATAGAACATTTGAGCATTGTTTTTAAGAATCTAATTACTGAATATTTGCACTGGGTTATTGTATTGGATAGTATATGGCTATGTTTTCCTGAGAGCAAGCCCACTGAAATGAATGACTAAGTCAGGGCCATGAATTTCAATAGGTCTACTCTGAATAAAACTTGATTGAATATCATGCAAGGGATTTAGCTGAGTATGACTAAACTTGGATATCACTAAGAATATTCTAAAAGCAGTGCTTTTAGAAATCCTAAGAAATCTTTGCTTAGAAAAATCTAGGCTTTATCCAGATCTAGTCTGGATATTGCTTTGGAAATAGCTTTGTATTTTCTGTTCTTGGCAAGTTATTGATGTACTCTTGTACTGTCACAGGTGGCTCTGCTCAGAAATTCAATTCTCATTTCAGACTGATTAGTGATATATAAGGCGAAGTGAATTATAAGCTACTTTTGGCCATTGCTGGAGATTGGCCGTAGCTCAGTGACTGAGCATCTGCTTTGTTTCCCATGTTCCTAAATCAGCATCAGTGGTGATCTCAGTTTCCTTATTTAAAACCAGACTTCTTCAGACCATCTAGCCCAGGCATGGGCAAACTCCAGATGTTTTGGGACTACAACTCCCATCATCCCTAGCTAACAGGACCAGTGGTCAGGGATGATGGGAGTTGTAGTCCCAAAACATCTAGAGGGCCAAGTTTGCCTATGCCTGATCTAGCCGCATTTGGCAAAGGTGTTTCCCCTTTGACCACTTCATGTTTGATCCTAAGCATGTTTCCCTGGAAAGCCTGCAATACTAAACAATGATACTTGGGGAACCCCTGAATAAACATCTCACTGGGAGAGCATCTGTTTTGCATGCCCAAGGTACAAAGTTCAATCCCTAGTGTTATGTACTGAAGTTCTCACCCTGGGCCAGCAGGGGGATACTGTAGATAGTTTTCACTCAGGTCTACATATGCAAATAAGTAATTGAAAGCGACGTTCAGTGATTGGATAGTTACAGAAAAGTTGTTACTGTTGCTTTGTGGTTGAGCTCTATATAAGCAGGCTGGCTGAACCCTTCAGTTCAGTTCTGTTCTGGCCTGTGAATAAACAAGAGCTGTTTGAAGAATCGCTGTGTCTTCTGATATGTTCACCCACAACTTAACACCTAGCATCTCTGAATAGGGCTGGGAAAGACTCCCTGCTTGAGACCTGGAGGCACCTGGGTTCCTGCAGTATCTGGAGTCCTCAGAACAGATTGTTGTCATTAGTTTTTTCATTAATGTTCTTGTGCCTTTAAGACAGTCTGCCATACAGAAACTTAGCATGTGGAGCTTCTGTAACACAGGCATGGGTCGCCTTCCCAATATTGCCGGACTACAACTCCTCTCTTCCCCTCAGCCCATGCTGCCTGAGGCTAATGGGAGCTGGAGTAGCATTGGGAAGGCCACAAGTTCCCCATCCCTGCTTCCATGATCTCAGGCATGCTGAAATATGGCAGGTGAAATTTTACCCAGAGATAGATAATGCAATGGGAAAATTTCCCCCTGCTTCATTACAACATCAGAGGAAGCCAGTAAAGAAAAAGACAATGGTATCCTAGGACTCAAGATGGCACCACCACTACCAAGGTGCATTGTCTCCACAAAACTTACTCTAGGTTTTGTGCACTACATACAGCTAGTCACACTGGGCATCCTTTCCTGGGTCAGGGCCTGTGTGATCTACGCCGGAATTTGTGAGCTGAATCCACTATGAGCCCGAAGTCTAGTGCCAGAAAACATGGGCCCATGTGCTTATGTTTATCTATGTGTGTGTGTCTGTAATTATAATATTTAAATGAAAGAGCATACAGTGTAATTAAACATCAGGCAAAAATCTACTGCTATAAAAACAATGTTTTCAATTAACTGAGAATTTATTATTTCACATAAGAGCTTTGTGGCCCAAATGGTCAACACATTGAAGGCTTAAAGTGCTTCCAAATCCAGCATTTGAAGCCTTGAATATTTCTGGCATTCTATGGCTGCCCTTGGATTTGCGTCAACTCATAAAACGCTTTCATGGGGGGCCATCTCTTATGTGTTTTTTGAGGTACAAATCGTTCTTAGAAGAAATGTCGCTTTTCACTTTGATGCAAATTAAGAAGTCCTGTCTTGTTTGTTGATCTCTTTGATTTATGGGTGCCTTTCTCAGGCAGTCGAATAAAGACTCTTCAGAATAAATTATCATCCAAAATATACTTTTTATAGATCTCATTGTTTGGAAGGCTGCCTGGAAATGCTTTCTACCATTTGAGCTTAATATTGTGGGAGACAAACAAACAAACAAACAAACCAAAAGGATAAAAGAAACCAGAGCAACTCAGCTGCCTGAATCTTTTCTGCACAGCAGTTTGAGGGAAGTAAAGATATTTTCAAAACAAAGTTAATTGAACTCAGGAATCAATGAGACTTAAGCCATGACTAATGCGTCCCACTGATTTCAGTTGGAATTAACAAACTGCATACACACTAAGCCTTTAAAGCACATTCAAGCCCACATATTCCCCTCAAAGAATTCTGGCCACGGTACTCACAGAGTTACAGTTCCCTGCAACCCTTAAACTACAGTTGTTCTGAACTGCAGGCCCAAAGGAGGACTGTAGGAATGGTTGGGGGCTGGGATACCAAAGAAGGATGTCATAAAATCAGTATGGCTCATGCTAGTGCTTTATTAAAGAAAGGTTTAGACTTACAGCAAATCAACCTTCCAGGTCTCCTAGGCTTTAGAGACGTGGGGCAGACACTTCAGAAAGGAGGTGGCTTGTCTGCACCCAAGCAAACACATGTATATTCTTTATACACAAAGCAGTATACTTGATTTTGCCTAGGGCTTCCCATTGTTTCGGGACATGGGTGTCGCTGTGGGTTAAACCACAGAGCCTAGGACTTGCCGATCAGAAGGCTGGCGGTTCAAATCCCTGTGATGGGGTGAGCTCCCGTTGCTCGGTCCCAGCTCCTGCCAACCTAGCAGTTCGAAAGCACGAAGTGCAAGTAGATAAATAGGTACCGCTCCGGCGGGAAGGTAAACGGTGTTTCCATGCGCTGCTCTGGTTCGCCACAAGCAGCTTAGTCATGCTGGCCACATGACCTGGAAGCTGTACGCCGGCTCCCTCGGCCAATAAAGCGAGATGAGTGCTGCAACCCCAGAGTCAGCCACGACTGGACCTAATGGTCAGGGGTCCCTTTACCTTTTACTTTCCCATTGTTTCACCTGCCCAGGTGAGGGCATAGGTGGCAAATACCCAAGCCTTACAAACAGTTCCCCTTTCTGGGCTCTGAGCCCAGCACCCCAAGCCCACAGATAAGGATAGCATCAAAGCCAGCCAATTAGCCTATATCAAAGCAAGTGAATGTGAGCTCATTGCTACAGCAACTACCAATTAACTGGGGGGTTATTTGACTACCAAGATGGCATTTTTAGCAAAGCTTCCAGAACAGTTCACCTTTCGTTCAACACAGAATTCTTTTTTTCTCTTTTTGCTGGGTGTGTGTGTGCACTTCCAATGTGCTGTTAAAATATACTGTTTACGTGGCTTAAGTTCAACTAGCTTAGGGGGCAATGCAACCCTGGCTGCAGTGCAGCCCTGTTGGGATGGAAAGAAAGTTACCTGAAACTGGCATAGCAATCAGGTCCACCTTGGGCCCCAAGGCATCCTGAGCTAGCTGAGCCCTTCCACAGCCTTGGAATACTCCGTTTCAGGGTTTCCCACTGGCTGCCACTGTGTGTGTGTGTGTAACCTCACTGGTGGCCCTTACCCACCTGTTGGCCAGGAGAGGTCAGCAGGCGTAGTGTCAGGATGCTGTCAGCAGCTCCCGGCTGATTGCCCAGGAAAGTATAAAGGCAAGGGAAAGTGTCTTAGCGTCCTTTTTTATTTTAATATTACAGAGAGAGGCTATAGAACCCAGCCTCTTGGATAATGCCGTTGTCCGGAGTGAATCTCCACACACACACACACACACACACACACACACACACACACACACGTCTCTCCCACTTTCTCATTCGTCACTTGGGTGCTGCTACGTGCCCTCTGTCTTTGAGCTCTTTGCTCTCCTACTTTCAAGGCCCGCCGGGTTCTGGGAAATGGAAGTTCTGGAATGCTTTCTAAAGACACTGTGTCAGTCAGCTCTCGTTCCGGTCCTGCCCCCTCCTCTCCCATTATTGCCCAACTCCCCCCCCCTCATCTGCCTCTTGGCTATGACCTCCCACAACCCCCTGTTGTAAATCTAGACTGTCTCCCTCTTTTTCCTCCCTGGAAGGGTCAGGATGCGGAGGCCATCTCTACCATTCCTCCTCTGCCCAGTCCCTGATAGGTGGGCAGAGGGCTATTTCCAACCAATCCACATTCAGCCGCCAGTCATGAAGTATATGGTAATAGCTGATGTAGACCACAGCTGCATTACAAACTTCAGCCTTGACTTATCCACAAATAAGACTTTCCTGCTCTGGTTCCTCTGCTATACTTCATAGTAGGTGAACCCTTAAGTTATCGCAGGCCAAAGCCATGCAACCTATGTCACATCGCCACGCATCCACACGAGCCCTTATCATGAGACAAAGATGCATTCGTGAAAGGAGGAAGGCAGAGTCCCTTAGCTGCCAATAACCAAGGTGCATTCACTAGAAGGACTTCGTGTAGGCCTCCTGCGCGTACGAAGAGTCCATGTGTCAGGGATCCGTCTTTTTTCATGGTCCCTGACCAAACAGAGAGAGAGCCTATGAGAATACAATTTGTATGTGTGTACAGACCAAGGGCCACTGACACTTGCTTCCCAGTCCCCCACCCCAAGCTCCCGCAAAAGGTGTCAGTAAATATACCCTCAAAATTCTACAACATACAAGAGATTGTTTGCTTTTCCTCCTCGGTTCCTGTTTGCAGTGGCTCATGCTCTCCTGCATTGAACAGGCCCCCTTAAACACATTTCATTAGATGCCAGTATTGGGCACCTACCCACCATTCCCTTCTGAGGGGAGGAGAGTTGCAAGGAGCTACGCTCTATGTGTTGGCAGGGTGGTGGCTGATGTAGGTGCCTTTTCGCCATCGATGAAGATGGCATGCCCACACTCTTTTTGGTTCCTGTCTTTTTTTCCTGCTCTTTAAGGTGTGGCAGCCATTTTGTGTTTTGTCACACACCACCTTGGCAGCCATTTTGTGACTGGCACCAATGGCACTTTCTCAAAATTCCAAATGTGCCCACTGGCCTGTGAAAGTTGCCAATCTCTGGGGCAGAGAGTCAAGTGAAGGTGTGCGGCTCTTTTGCCGTGCTCCCTGCTATTCTCCAGTTCTTGTTCCGTGTGTGTACATTGCACAAATGTTCATCATACTCCTGAAACTGGGATGTACCTTAAACGTGTTATTTCCATAGGTGTACCAAGATTCTCAGGTATATTTTTTCAATTTAATAAACCCCTAGCAATTCCACTTGTCAAATGTATATTGTCAAGAAATGATGCAAGCTGTTTCCTTGCACAACAATAGCGCCGTATCCATTACGAAAGCTAACCAATGTGTTCCTGCATCAAATTCTTATTTGCCACCAGCCCTCTGTTCATTTTCGGTGGAGCTCTGCCAATCTGCGCTGTTCTCCTGCTTTGCTCTTGTGCAGCCCCTGAAAGTGAGCTTTTCATGGGCTGTCTGTGATTAGACAGTAGGGTCTCTGTAAGTGTGGTCTCATGTGAGCAGCTGTATGGGCTCCCCCCCCCCTTTTCTGTAGAGGGAGCTTGTCATTAAAGAACTGAGAAGATGAGTGGGTGGTACCTTGGGCTGTTTTTCTTTTGCTTTAGACGCTAGGATGGCGTTTGCGCTTGTCGACGGTGCCCGCAATTCACTTGTGCTGATGAAGGCTGCTTGACAGCTGCATAAATCACGCTGCTAGATGCCCCAATAGATTGCCGCATAAGAATTTGTACCAGACCACCCAAGCACAGAGCTCAGGGGCGGCCCAGTCACACTAGCCTTGCACAGAAGTACAGTAATGCAATTCTCTTTAACCCTTTCTCCTTTTCACTTGAACTTCACATCATTTCCCTCGTCAGGGACTCAGACGTCTTTCTGAACTCCGCGTTGGATTTCAGGGCCTGTCAGGCAAAGGAATTGTGCGTTCCTGATCTCCGGCCCTGAACCTCCTGTTTTAATTGCTGTTTTAACTGTGCTCACCGTTGTGCTGTTTTAATGGGCTTGTCTTATTGTGGGTGTTTAATGTTTTGATGGAATTATGTACTTTAAGTGTGTGTGTGTGTGTGCATTTATTGATTTATTTAAGAAGTTTCTAATGCTTTTCTTTCTGACATCAGTGCTTATGGCATATATTTATCTTCTTAAAGGGTTGTTAGCTTTCATTTTTAAAATAAAGCCGGACAATACGGTGGGGGTAGCAAATGGGAAGATCTGCTGTCTCAGAGATTTTTGTTTCTGAAGAAGCTTTCAGAGGGAATAGTAATCCTTAAAACATTTCATTGCACTGTCAGTCTGATGTTGAGCAATCTCTCCTGCCTTCTGCAACTGTGGCCCACCTGCACTATGCATTTAAAGCAGTATCTTATCACTTAAACATTTGTAGCTTCCCCCAGAGAATGGTAGTTTGTTAAAGGTGCTGAGAATTGTCATCAGAGACCTATTCCCTTCACAGAGTTACTATTCCCAGAAATTCCTGGGAAGATAAAGGGATTGTTAAAACATCAGGCCTCTTTTAATATCCCTGTCTAGTGACTACACTTATCTCTTTCTAAATTGTAAACGCCCATTCAGCAAGGTCTGTGCAAACCTGTTGTTACATAAACACAACCTAGCATTGTTTTGTTACAATATTTGTTATAGTCTGTAAATTTGCTAATATTGGTTTTTTAAAAAGAAAGAGGGAGCAGGAATGGAAAGGGGGAGCGATTATCACTGAAAAAAATTTATTGCTAAGAAACCAGGTGTTCCTTAATCACTTTAAGACGCTAATTGTACAGCAGCAAATGTGACTGAATAGATTGCATACATTTAACAGCCTACTTAACTCACACTTTTGAAATATGTTTGTTTACAGTAAGGTATAAAGAGCTGGGACAATTAACAGTGAGATGATCTGGATAAGGATTGTTGTTTTCTTTCAATTCCCTTTGGTTTATGTTTCTTTGTCAGTGAAGCTCCGCTAATCTTTTGCATCATGGTGCCAATTCCTGCAGAGAGAGTGTAAGACATAAAAACTTCCACTGTCTTATGGATAAGTTATCCAAAGAAATATCACCACTTACGCAAACTTTCTATGTTGATCCTCCTGGATGTTTTGAACTTAGAAGGGTTTCTTTAAAAAAAAAAGAGCGGAGAAGAACTTTCTCTTAAACTCTTTCATCTAGGTTTTAAGTGCTACAAATTAGTTACAATTAATTTGGAAAAAAGACATTTTAATTCTACTGTGAGTGCATCAGACTTTTTATTTATATTGACGCCACTCAACAATGGCTTCAGGTTGAGTATATAGAACTGCAATCATGACAGATCCTCATCCCATTCCAACACAGGTCAGAATGACTTGTTACCTAACAGGGTTATCCTAGGGCATCTTATCCACAGCCAGGATGTTTTCAATTATGCATCTTTTAGCAGAATTCTTCTAGACCCTTGTTGGGTCCTGCTCACCAATCTGTCCCATGCATAGATAACCAATACTAACAAAATGGTTCCAGGCCATAGATCCTTACATGAAAATATGGGCTGCATATAGATTGCTGTTGACATACAAGCATCTTCTCTCCCAATCTTTAGTCAAAATTGCTAGTTTTGAGAGTGTAGACTGCTCCACCTTGCACTGTGTAGAAAGGAAAGCTCAACTGCCCATTCCCACTGAGTGTAAGAAGGCAGCCTGCAAAGGGAAGTCCAAGAACAGCAACATCGTTGGATGAGATTGGAAAAACACCTAACCCCTGTGTCTTCCAGAGCATGAAAATCAGTTGAATGCTTTCCTGAAATGATGGACTGAGGAACGCACTGTTATTAAACTTCTGAAAATGCATCTTCTTTCAGTACATCTATCATTCATTGCTACAAACAAAAGCCAGCCTTTATATTGATATTGCCAATAGTGATGGTCTATAAAGTATTAGGGACGCGGGTGGCGCTGTGGGTTAAACTACAGAGCCTAGGACTTGCCGATCAGAAGGTCGGCAGTTCGAATCCCCGTGATGGGGTGAGCGCCCGTTGCTCGGTCCCTGCTCCTGCCAACCTAGCAGTTCGAAAGCACGTCAAAGTGCAAGTAGATAAATAGGTACCACTCCAGCAGGAAGGTAAACGGCGTTTCTGTGCGCTGCTCTGGTTCGCCAGAAGCGGCTTAGTCATGCTGGCCACATGACCCGGAAGCTGTCTGCAGATAAACGCTGGCTCCCTCGGCCTATAGAGCGAGATGAGCGTGCAAGCCCAGAGTCGGTCACGACTGGACCTAATGGTCAAGGGGTCTCTTTACCTTTACCTATAAAGTATCCAGGAAAGTGGAACCTGAAGCTCTTCAGATGTTGTTGGACTACAGCTGCCATCAACTCTGACCCTTTGCCATGCTAGCTGGGGCTCATGAGAATTGGAATCTAACAATATCTGGAGGATCCAAGTTCCCCATCCCTGCCTTAAAACCGCCTGGTAGCAAGATACCTGAAATACCTTGTGTCTTCATATGTGTAGCATGTGGGCTGCAGAAGTTCCACATGTGTACAATACATGTGTACATGGATCACTGTGGCTGAATCTGTGTGAACCATTGTATTCATTCTCAGGAGAGTTTGAAAAACTGAATCAACAACTATAACATGCTACATTGGAGGAGGTTCTATGTGGCAGAAACAAGGAGCTCAGGAGAGAAAAGCAAAGATGAAGACTTCCGGGTTAGCGCCATCGACTAACGGCAGATTCCCTCTGAGCTCCGGAGGGAATCGGCTCTGCAGGATCGGGTCTTGCCACTGTGGCGACGCGGGGACCCATAAAAATCACAGGCGGTGAAGCCTGTGAACCTGGTGACTCGGCGGGCACCATTTGCGCCCCCCCGACCTGCGAAGGAGCCTTTTTAAAGGCTTCGGAACGGGGGACGGGGTGAGCGGCGCGGTGCGGAGAGTCGACTGCTTCTCCTGCAGAGTCAAGCCGCATTGCCATGGTCGGAGAGCGCTGACTTCTTCTTTTGAACAATTGGACTCTAAAAGTAACAACCCGTGAGTACTACGGAAATTGGTACTGTAAAGAAAATTTTGCTTTTAAGAATTAGGCATGATCGGGGAAGGTGTAAAAAGGAAGTCTGCCTCCCCGTCTTGTAAACAAGTTAAAGCAAAGACCTGCTAACTAAGGTCGAGAGAACCTTTTCTTCTTTCCTTCTTTGGTAAAAGACTTTAATTTCACGATTTGGCAGTATAAGAAATTTTGCTGGAGGATAAAGAGCTAATTTTGGGAACCGAAGTGCCACCCTCCCGGACCCGGGAGTGTTCCACGAGAGAGCCTGTCGATGAGGTACTAAAGAGTTTGATAGCTGTCAAAGTAGCTGTCAAAACGGAAAAAGAGAACTTTGTTTCTGTTGCTTCTGCTGGTTATATATGTTACAATTTTTGTTATAATTTGTTGAAAACAAGGAAGAACTGATACAAACTAGCTGGATTTTTGGACTTGGATTGGAATGAACACTAAGAAACCAAAATCCCTCTAGAGGGGGATTTGGGACATTACAAGAATGGCTGGAGAAGGGAGAATTCAGGCTGAATTGGACAGAGTCTTTGTTCTCTTGGGAAAGTTGCAAGGCCAAATTGATGTTTTAGCTATAAATGTTACAACTCTGGACTCAACTGTAAACAATATCATTGAAACTGATAAGGAGTTGAATCTGGAAGTTTATTCAACTGAACAGAAAGAGAAACTTGACAACTTTGAGAATTTGGAGAAGGAGACATATGTTGTCCCTGAAGAGCTGCAGATGATGAAGGAGGACTTGAGGCCTGACATGATGGTAATGAAGGAAAATAAGAATTTGATGTGGAAAATCTGGCCTGAATTGGAGATTGAAGAAAGGAAAGATCTCCTTATGTGGAGATCCGAAGACCTAAGGATTATAAATTTGCTCAAGGTGGAGGTTGGAGGCTTGGGGACATTTGGACTTGAAAGGAGTAAGAAACAAGATTTGGGTTCCACCTTTAAGTATGGAGGACTGGTTGAAAGAAACATGGATCCTGAAGGGCCAGAGCTTCTCCGAGAGTTGGTGTTTAATTTTAAGGACTATCAAAAAAACCAGCAGAGAGGAATTGAGAGAGAATTAAGAGCCTCGGATGTGAGATCTCCAGGCTAAATATTAGATTAAGACTGATGGACATTTGTTGGGGACTGGAACCGGGAAAGGGTGGGGTGGGGTTTGGGAATCCAAAGGGTACATAAGTATAATGTGTTTTGCTTTTATTTTTGTTTTTGTAATGTTTATGAAATTTGGGGAATTTGTGGAAGGGAATTTGGGTCGACTTTAGAAAGAATGTTTTAAGAATATGTATTGATGTATAAGTATTGATGTTTAAGTTTGGATAAGGTAAAATTGGTTTTTTTTTTTAAAAAATGAACTAAATTAAAGGAAAATAAGGTTAGCAAAAATAAATTGAGGAAATGGATGAAAGAGTAAAAGTAAAATAATAACATGTTAATTTATTAGGTTAAGAATTATGGTTAAGGATTTGCTGAATCAATAATTTGAATTGGAATACAAAAAGGGGAGGTATGAGGAGGTCGGGAAAATATGTCAATGAAAGTAAATTTTGGTGAACTTAATGTGTTTTTAATTTTTATGTATCTTTTTTTTCTGTTTTTTCGTATTTTTTTTCCTTTTTCTTTTTGACTTTTTACATCCTTACTGTATTAATTTTGAAAATTTTAATAAATATCTTTTTTTTAAAAAAGAGAAAAGCAAAGATGAAATTTAACACTCTTGAGGAGATGGACTAAAATGTTTTGAGAGCTCATCTTTGAACCTCAAGTTCACACAGCTTTGGAAGCCTCCTTCAGTTTTCTTTTGGACATCACAGTTGTTGTTCTTCCCTCTAGTGTTGCGCTGAAAAGTAACATCCAAAGAAAACAAAAATTTGGTTACTTGGCGTTCAATCCAAAGCCTACACACAAAAGGAAGTTGGATTGTCTTCAGAAGTGGTAACAGACAGAGCCAAATCTGACATCAAAGTAACACTCTGATTCTTTAAAAAAAAACCAAAAACACCTTATCTGAAAAATAATACAATATTTGATTTTTTAAAACTGTATGCACTTAAAAAAATGTTTTCAAGCCTTCCAATATTTGATGCTTTTAGCAGATTGGGGTTTATCTGTTGCAGTGGGTCAAACTGACATACTGTGCAGATGAATAGATGGAAAATTTTCTGCCTAGCCATGAAAAAGAGACATGTTGTTACTATTAATGTTTTTTTTCTTTTAAAATGGAATATCTGACTCATCCTGAAGCTGATACTTCTGTGTTCCCAACGTTCCTGTGCTCTGAATTTCAAGAAATAGGATAAGAAATGACCAAATAAAAGAGTACACCAGGAGGCCCAGTTTCTGAAGGATAGCAACAGCAACACACATCGACAACAGTTTCAAAGAATATGTAATATTTCAGAATCTTGCACAGTAAACATGGTTTTATATACCCAGAAAGAGGAAAAGGACAACTTCAGTATCAGCCTGCTGCAAACTCTTTTATCTCTTAAATAACTGGCAATTTTAGTGACCTTTTATTGTCTCTCATAGCCAGCTTTAGATGTTCCTACAACTACATTGCAAAAAAACTATGATAACCTTTCACACAACAGAAGCAGGAAAACAACACCTTCCCTAGAACCTGCTACCTTGCAACTTCATAAACATCACGTGGCTTAATGGTGATGATCACTCAACTGTCATGGCTGCATCTAAAGGCCTTGTCCAAATCTCTTGTCTGAATCTCATGGCTGGAGTCAGCTGTTCTAGAGCCCTTGTTGAGAGCCACTATGGTGACAGATAGTGTAATGTACAATGATCCATAGCTGGGATAAAAACTCTGTTCAATACAATAATTAGAACAGGAGCAAGGGAGCTGTGGGCCTTCAAATATTGGTCTACAGCTTCCATCAACCATGGCCTCTGACCATGCTAACTGGGCTAATAGGTGTTTTGGTCAAACAACATTTAGAAGGCCACAGTTATGGAATTGCTTCAATCCTTTAAACAATGCAAATGTTTTAACTCCAACTGAGAATCTCCACCATACAATGATTTATTCCAGAAATCTTCATTCTATTCTGGAACATTAGTTCTGTGGTGATGACTCACACAAATCAGTGCTCAAAGTGTGAGTTCTGAGTCAGTCACACTATTTCCTGTGGTACTTTAACTTTGGTTAGGAGGCCTTTCATCCAAATATTGTCTTGCGCAATCAGATGGTGGCAGAGAGCCATAGTACAATCAGAGGGAAATTTACCATGTGGCTACCATTAAACCTAATGGGAGTAACTCACATAATTACCCATATGCATTATATAGTGGGGAATGTGTCACTCGCTCCTAACTCTCCAGGGACTTACTGTTCAAGCTATATGGCTGTTTCTTATCATCCACGGTTCATGAGGATGGAAATGGGAACACATCTCATTAGTCCACAGACAAACTTTCTGAATATCACCGGCATGTGTCATCAAATGAAACATGTTGCTTTGGGTTCACAGAGTTTAACCCAGTAGTAGCCAAACTTTGGGGGGCATGCAGAACTCAAATCAAGTCACTCCTTAGGTTTGATTTGTTCTACACTTCTCCCCAAGTTTGGCACTGTTCTAGTGAGCACTATGGCTAGTGCATATGAAACTGACCAGCCATGAACTGGGAATTTTTTGCTTCTAGTCTGCTAATCCTAGGAGAGACAGCAGTGCCCGAGTTGAGAAGCAGGCAGATGTTTAGGCTGGATTCTGTAGGATAGCCAAGCCCATGAACCCTCCTAGCTCTGTCCAGAAGTGTCCAAATGTCTATACCACTTCTGTTACCTATGCACCAGGTTGCCTCTCCATGCATATGATACATAACTTTGATGTGTTAAAATATTACTGTGCTATATACATATCCATACCATATATTTAGGGACGCGGGTGGCGCTGTGGGTTAAACCACAGAGCTTAGGACTTGCTGATCAGAAGGTCGGCAGTTCGAATCCCTGCGACGGGGTGAGCTCCCGTTGCCCGGTCCCTGCGCCTTCCAACCTAGCAGTTCGAAAGCATGTCAAGTGCAAGTAGATAAATAGGTACCGCTCCGGCGGGAAGGTACAGTGGTACCTCAGGTTACATACGCTTCAGGTTACATACACTTCAGGTTGCAGACTCCGCTAACCCAAAAATAGTGCTTCAAGTTAAGAACTTTGCTTCAGGATGAGAACAGAAATCAGGCTCCGGCAGTAGGAGGCCCCATTAGCTAAAGTGGTGCTTCAGGTTAAGAACAGTTTCAGGTTAAGTACGGACCTCCGGAATGAATTAAGTACTTAACCTGAGGTACCACTGTAAACGGCATTTCCGTGCGCTGCTCTGGTTCACCAGAAGTGGCTTAGTCATGCTGGCCACATGACCCTGAAGCTGTCTGCAGACAAACGTTGGTTCCCTCGGCCAATAAAGCGAGATGAGCACCGCAACCCCAGAGTCGGCAACGACTGGACCTAATGGTCAGGGGTCCCTTTACCTTTACCATATATTTAAAGCACATCCAACATACATTTAAAACACACGAGTTCCCCCAAAGAATCTTGGGAACTCCATTTTTCCCCTCATGGGGCTAAAATCCCTGGTATTCTTTTTTAAAAAAAACAAAAACAAAAACTACAGTTCCCAATAATCTTTGGGGGAAATCATGTGCTGTAAACATGCATAGAATATGCCTTAATGTATGGTGTGGCTCCACCCTTAGTTGCAGAATCACTTTTGTCCAATTTAAGGCAGCTGCTTTAAGCACTTGCATTGGCTATTGCCATAGATGGCAAATGATCATTTTCTATCCAATATACTATCTAAAACTCCAGAACAACACAGTAGAAAAAAATAATCCATGCAAACCTTTTGATGCAGCAGTTTCAAAATGGCCAGGGGATCATTAGTCTGCTGGGCTTTTTGTCGCCAATATGGAAGGCTCTCTAAATAGTTAGGGACTCTCTGAATATGTTGTTGGAGGCAAAACATACCAGCTAAGGTACAGCACCTTGTCATATGGAAACTAATTTTCCCTGATGTGCTCCCAACATAAACTCACAGTGGGGCAGTGAAATAATGTAGACTGTGGACTTAATGGTCTTATTCTCACACTGTTTAGATGTAAATGTGTATTTCAAAATTCAGGAAGCCAAACTTGCTATGTTTGGGAGCCCTCCTGCTAATTGTGCTAATGGCAGCAAAGGATTATAACTGAAGGGCATCCTTCAAACATAGATAGCCCTCTTTACTTTGTTAGCCTCCTGCTAGCAACACGCATTCTACTAATTATGTTCTATCAAACCCCGAAGAGCCTGAGCTTTACATCACACTTGTCGTTGGCTCAGCTTACAGCAGTAAACTGAAGCTTAAAACAGGCACTGCTCACAATGCCTTGCTCTGAGAAAGGACAACTCCAAAAGACTGCATATAGCTTTTCCAAGAGGGCGGAACCAACAGAAGCGAAAACACGAGCCATCTTAAGCCTTCAGGTGAGCCAATGCTACCCATATCTCAGCCAGCAGGGGCTACTGGAAGCTGCTGTCCAGAGTCCTGTTTTGCTGCCCATGACCATCACGTGGTGTGGAGGTCAGAGCTAGAATCAGGGCAGGAGGTGAGCTAGGAAGATCTAAAGATTAATGAGTTCAGAATGGATCTGTTAACCCAACAAAGGACTCAAGGAGACTGATGGACATATAATCACTGCCAGATCCTCTGCTGGGTTGCTTGTAGCTGGATCTTCTCTCAACTAGATCCCTGGCAACAGAGCTTGTGATGGCCTGGGGCTTGGGCTCGGACTCGGAACCAGAGGAGTCTCAGTCCGCATCGGATCCTCGGCCTCAGGTGGCATCTGAACCTAGTCTGGGGCCTGATTCTGAAGAGCCCAGTCTGCACAGGTTCCCCTGCAACAAGCACCAGCTGGGCCGAGTCAGGGCCCTGGCTCCAGATGCAGGGAATACCTTGTTGACCTCTGCTGGGCAATCACGTACAGCTGCTCCACTACCAGTTGGGTCAGGAGAGGCTGAGGCAGCCTTTGGGTCTAGTAACCCACCGACATCTCCTGAGCTGCAGAGACTCAGATCTGAGAGAAGGAGAGACCTGAGTACTCACAGGAGGAGTGCTCACCGTTGGGCGAGACAGGGAGGTGAGTCACCGGGGGATCAAGACCGGCCGTTACCCCAACAGAGATAAAAGGCTGTTGGACCCCGTCCCAGGTTGTGGGAGCAACATTGCTGCTTGCTGGAACCAGCCTGAGACCCTGTGCCTGACCTAGCCTAGTTTCCTGCCTTGTGACTTGCCCTTGGCTCTGTTGGACTGACTCCTTGTGGAATCCTTGGATTTGGGACCGGACCTGGAACGCGTTGCTCGGGTTTACCCCCGGGCCCAGCACACATATGGGTGCTCCTCCAGTCACTATGGGCTTTCCATTAATTCCGCTGCCACCTTCATACCTGAATCCTGGGGTGGGATGGGGCCAAAGGGGAGATCAGAGAGAGGCTGAAGATTGGATTGAAGGATCCTTGAGGGGGCGGAAGTTTTCTCCAGCATCTAGTATGTGTGTTATATCTTCACATCTGCCCTGCTTTGGACTGGTTTTGGCTTGGAACTGGAAGAGGCTCTGATCATTATTACAACTCCTCCTGTGGGCCCCAAGCACATGAAAAATAGAACAGTTTACAGCTCTGTGAGCAGAGTCACCAGTGGAAAGCCTGAGAGGGCAACCATTCCACTCCTACCCCCAATCTTTTGTTTGAGGGAAGGGACTCACTTTGCTTAGGGAGAGGGCTGACCCTGGAGCCCTACACTGATGTCAGTTCCCATATACAATATCAAGCAGTCCACTTTAGATGCTGGTTTATTTATTTCATTTCTTTACTGCAATTATTTATTTCCCGCCTTTCAAAACATGAATCATTTGGACATAATCTAGACCACATTTTACCAGCTTTTCCTCAAGAATATAATGGGCACTGAGGTCCATTGGCGGTTCCCTCAGTGCGAGAAGCCAAGTTACAGGGAACCAGGCAGAGGGCCTTCTTGGTAGTGGTGCCCGCCCTGTGGAACACCCTCCCATCAGATGTCAAGGAAATAAACAACTATCTGACTTTTAGAAGACATCTGAAGGCAGCCCTGTTTAGGGAAGTTTTTAATGTTTGATGTTTTACCGTGTTTTTAATACAGTGGTACCTCAGGTTACAGACACTTCAGGTTACAGACGCTTCAGGTTACAGACTCCGCTAACCCAGAAATATTACCTTGGGTTAAGAACTTTGCTTCAGGATGAGAACAGAAATCGTGCGGCAGCAGCGGGAGACCCCATTAGCTAAAGTGGTACCTCAGGTTAAGAACAGTTTCAGGTTAAGAATGGACCTCCAGAACAAATTAAGTTATGAACCCAAGGTACCACTGTATTCTGTTGGGAGCCGCCCAGAGTGGCTGGGGAGGCCTGGCCAGATGGGCCGGGGTATAAGTAATAAATTATTATTATTATTATTGACACACTGAAATCAAGGTATGTTACATCCATAGCATTCCACTGATCCACTAAGAAAAGAAAAGAAAGGAGATTAGTCTGACATGACTTGTTTTTGAGAAACCCATGCTGGCTCTTAGTAAACACAGAATCCTTTTCTAACTGCTCACAGACCAACTGTTTAATTAACTGTTCTGGAAGCTTTCCTGATATTAACGTCAAGCTGATCAATGAGTACTTCCCTGGGTCCTCTTTTTCCCCCTTTGCAAAGATGGGGGCAACATTTACCTGCCTCCAGTCTTCAGGGACCTCACCTGTTCTCCAAGAATTTGAAAAGATTATAGACCAGAGGGTTTCTTTAGTATCGTTGGATACAGTTCATCAGCTCCTGGACATTTGAATTCATTCAAAAAAGCTAGGTGTTCCCTTACCACCTCCCTTTTTTTGCTTGGGAGAGTCAGAGGTTTCTGCATACACCACCCCATATCTCTCCATCCAGAGATCTTTCCATAGTTCAAGGACACATTCCAGTAAGGCAAAAGCACGAAATGAGGGAGCAGAGCAAGGCCAAGGAAGAGCACTGGGATGGAGGGGGGCATGGCAAGAATCCAGAGGGACAGCTTGGGGGGGGCTGAGATACCCCATCCCTTCCCTAAAGGAAAGCAAGATATAATTTTTGCTTGGGACCAAGACTGCAAGCCCAAGACAGCAGACTGGTTCCATGTCATGTCATTATTTGATGATAGGAATAAGTTTTGTTAAAGCACTCCTGGCCCAGCAAGTGAACTGAACCGCTTGTGGGCAGTGAAGAATCTGACACACAAGCAAGTACTCCGTGAGATGTCCTGTGCTTTCCACAGTTTGAAAGCTCAAAAAACGAGCCTCCTCAGATTCTAGAAAATTATAGCAAGCAATGGGCTTAGTTTAAATAAACCATCTCTCTTGCTCTTCTCTGACATAGACGATGAGTGGCAGAACAAGGCTTAACTTCCCTTTCGCTTGTTCTTAATCCTTTGTTTAGGAAGCCTCTGCTGTTGTGATAGAGGTTTATGTAGCTTCATCAAAGAAAAAAGATCCTCTTCAGCATGACCTCACCTGTTTCATACACAGAGCGAGTGAGAACGAGAGCTGTCTAGTGACATATTGAAGGGATTTAAGATTTTCAACAGATTCTTCTCTATTGTAGTGCCAGAGGAATCAATCTTGGTTTCAGCTGAAGGTTATAAACATTTCTCTCACAGTAGGCTGACTTTTGTGTGTGCAATGATAGTCTCTTTTACTAGACAGAAAAGGTGCTTGGCTTTCTTTTAAGTTGTGAACCACTCTGATATCTACAGATGTAGGGGGGTTACAAATGATGATGATGATGATGATGATGATGATGATGATGAAGAATTCTTCCATAAGTAGCGGACAGTCCAAATTCAGCTCTGTCATTGGGTAGCATAGGGCAACCACCTCAGGAAGCTGATTATGAGTGTCAGCAGAGAGGAACACTAACTGATCAGCAGAATGGCCCATTTATCAAGATATGGACTCTCTTTATTGGCTATTGAAATGGAAAATGCAGTGACAACATCACCCCCCCTCCGATTTTTCCATCCTATTTAATATTCTACGGTAAAGATAAAGGACCCCTGACAGTTCAGTCCAGTCGCAAACAACTCTGGGGTTATGGCGCTCATCTCGCTTTACTGGCCGAGGGAGCTGGCGTTTGTCCACAGTTTTTCTGGGTCATGTGGCCAGCATGACTAAGCCGCTTCTGGAAACCAGAGCAGCACGCAGAAACACTGTTTACCTTCCCACCGGAGCGCTACCTATTTATCTACTTGCACTTTGACATGCTTACAAACTGCTAGGTTGGCAGGAGCAGGGACCGAGCAACGGGAGCTCACTCCGTCGCGGGGATTCAACCACCAACCTTCCAATCGTCAAGCCCAAGAGGCTCAGTGGTTTAGACCACAACGCCACCCGCATCCCTATATTTAATATTATCTTCCCCCACAAATCAACATAGCAGATTTCAAAGCACTTCTAATCTCTAGCGTATTTATGAACAAGCAAAGGGGGAAATAATGTGATTATGAAACTCAGCCATATAATACTATCTTTCTGCAGGATGAGGAATACTGAGTCTGATCTTTAAAATGAAGAAGAAAAAAGATCTTTCTTTAAAGGTCTGTACCAGCATTTGGAAATTGGCCTGTATTTGAATAAACAGCCAGTGCAGTTGTTGCAAAATTGGTGTAAAAGGTAAAGGTAAGGGACCCCTGACAGTTAAGTCCATTCGCGAACGACTCTGGGGTTGCAGCGCTCATCTCGCTTTACTGGTATGGTCTAAATGCGTAATATCTGTTATTATTATTATTATTATTTTTCATTTCAGCTGACACTTTTGAGGGATGTGTACAGCTTGCAACTACTTTAAAGGGGCTGAGCTTTATGCCACATCTGCAGAAATAAAAGAAAGCTGGTGCGTGTGTTTGCTTACAACTTCAAAGCATCATCTAATGGAAAAGCAGAGCCCAATTACTGGAAGGTGTAACTAAAGACACATTCCTGGCATTTCTCTGCAAAAGGCCCAGTGGTCAAATGGATGGAATGTGCCTGCAAGTAACAAATTTCTCACAGCTACTATGATAGTTATGTCTGTTATATTCTTATTTAAATTGGGAAAGTCAGAAATGAGACCCGTGATAAATGTGAAAGGGTAGCAGGGGACCTTGATGTCTGCCAAACTTCACTTCAATTATGAAACAGTATTTCCAGTATTTCAACGTCTATGGGATAGGAACTGAGAACCTAAAAGACATATTTGTAAGCATATTGATGGGTTGAACAGTGTCCAAATGTCTTTTTGGTATGGGGTGGAATTTTCAATCTCTCATCCTTCCCACATCCCTCTCTTTTCTTTTCTGTGCCATTTCTCTTATTCTGCCTTACACGTGATTCCCTTCCCTTCATTTCACAAACTTTCTTCCAGCTGCTATTTTCAATTTCTCATCCCCTGTTTTTTGAATTTTGGCCCATTTATGTCCCCAACCTGGTATCTTCCAGATGTTGTGGAGTCGACTAAAACTCCCACCATCCCTGACGAATGACGAGACCGACATGGACTTATGGGAGCAGTAATCCAAAACATCTGTAGAGCACTATGTTGGGGAAGGATGATCGGATAGAAGACATAAGATATTGTACAAAAATGTACTTTTTGTTTCTAAGAAGCAAAGTATGCTATGTAATCCTATGCCAGGGATTGGCAAGGTTTCTGGCACCACGGAAGCCAACCCCCATGCTATGTTGGTTTAGCGCAGAGCGCAGGGACTCGCCGAGCGGGTGGCTCATGTGCCGGTTAAACGACCCCAGTGGGCCGCTTGTGGCCCAATGGGCCTTAGGTTGCTGAAGTCCTATGCAATGGGACTTCCTGTCAGTAAAGTGTTTCTTACCATTAAAACTGCATGAAGTAGGAGCCCCATCAAAAAAAACAGGAAAGAAATATCCAGTATCTGTTTGTCGCCATCCCCAGTTTTACTTCAGTCTGTGACGTCCTCTGTACCAAACTATTACAAACCTAAAAGCCTTATCATCACCTTGTTCGCTCACCAGAGCAATCCCTCAATTATTCTGGTGCTCCAGCAGATGGTATGATCAACCCTGTACTGAAAACTGTGGACTCCCACTGCGACACACTTGCCAGCAATAGATTCACCTGCTGATCATGCAACAACCGCTCACTACTAGTGTGCTCTGGTAAGATGTATTGCATAGCAGACTGGCTCTGCAACAGCTGTTCTCTTCCAGTGTGTTTTGGTGTGATGTGAGCAAATTGTATTGTGGAAAGTCATTGCCACTCTTTGGATCAATGCACAGGGCATTATGGCCTTATTCCCATTACTCTGCCAAGCAATTCAGGCAAATGACACCCTAGGAAAAAGAACATTGCGATGTTTCTCGAAATACACCCTGGAAATCTGCATGGCCACAGCCAGCTATTCCGCCTCTGCCCTCTGCTGGATAAATGGTCCCTTTCAGGCCATATCATGAAGTACAAACTGTGTCTAATCACAAACGTGCACCACAAATAGCTTAAATCAGTGTTTCCCAAAGGGAGTGATACCACCCCTGGTGGCACTGTAATAATCCAAGGGGCAATTGGGGGGAGTTGAATAAAAATAAGGGGGTGGTGGAAGCATAAAAAGATAATATATTTTTTTGAATAACCGTTCAGACATCTTTCATTTGTTGTGTCATGATGCTTACCGTCAGGTCAAGCACCGTTGCAGGATGGCAGCAACACCTTCTCTGGATCTATATCAACTGCACTGGCTCCCGGTGGAGTACAGGATCAGGTTTAAGGTGCTGGTTTTAACCTTTAAAGCCCTATACGGCCTAGGACCCTCGTACCTACGGGACCGCCTCTCCTGGTATGCCCCACAGAGAAACTTACGGTCTTCAAATAAAAACATCTTGAAGGTCCCAGGCCACAGAGAAGTTAGGCTGGCCTCAACTAGAGCCAGGGCCTTTTCGGCTGTGGCTCCGACCTGGTGGAACACTCTGTCACAAGAGACTAGGGCCCTGCGGGACTTGACATCTTTCCGCAGAGCCTGCAAGACAGAGCTGTTCAACCAGGCCTTTGGCCAGGGCACAGCCTGACTCCCTCCCTCGGCAATCTTCGCGAAGCTCTGGCCCAATGGTGGCCAGTGGCTTGAATTTGATTAATTTTATAATGAATGATTTTTGAGTGTTGTTTGTGTTGTACTTTTGTATTGTTTTATTGTTGTTAGCCGCCCTGAGCCTGGCTTCGGCTGGGGAGGGCGGGATATAAATAAAATTTATTATTATTATTATTATTATTATTATTATTATTATTATTATTATTATCTGGTAGCCATGGTAGAGACGAGGAGTTTCCCCTTGGCTTTAGTCTGGCCTGCCCCTGGGTTTTCCATCCCAGAGGCTAGTCCACCTCCTTGTGCAATTTTGAAAAACCATTCGTACATGTTTCATCTGTTGTGTAATGACGCTTACCCATGTAACATAACCTTAAAGGTTCCTCCTTCTCATTGAGATTCTTTTAAATGTTATTCGTAATTTTAATGTTATCCTTCGTTATCTTGATTTTCTGTGTGTAATGCGAATGTTACTGTGGTCACTTTTAATAAATAATTTTATAATTTAAAGCTTCCAGGTGTCTTATTTACAACAAGATCGTTCTTTACTTTGTTGTAGGATGTAAATGGAAATATAGATACATAAAAGAATTCAATTTGTCACTTTTTTTCCTTCCCTAAAAATGGGGTAGTAAACCAGATAAGTTTGGGAACCTCTGGCTTAAATGAATGGCTGCCTAATATACTGCTTTGGCTTGTGAACCTGCAGTCTGCGGATATGAACTTAAAGCTCAAGAGCATACAAGCCACTCTCATCCCCCTCCGTTGCCTCTCCCTTCCCAAGTATCTGTCCATGTTTGGTATTAGGTGGGTTGAAGTTCAGTCCCGGATAGTCAAAAGAGGGGATCTCAGTTTCAAGTGAAACAATCTCACAGAGGAATACCCATCACCAACTGTGAATACCAAAATTCCTCTTGAGAAAGACCGAGACAAAACACTTGAGGAAATGCAAGCAGGTCAGAGAGGCACACACTTCAGTTTGGAGCTGATTAATGTGTACCACTAGAGAATACCGTTTCTCATTGTGGGAATAATTCTACACAAACACACCCCTTCACAGTGTTAAGCTCTCAGAGCTGTCTAGTATTAACCCTTCTAGGGCTGGAGGAAAGACAAAGGAAGAGAACATTCAGGGAAACTTTAAATTGTACTTGGAAGGGAAACAGAAACATTTACTCACTTATTTCTTTTAAAAGGGTGTGTGTGTGTGTGTGTGTGTGTGTGTGTGTGTGTGAGCATCACTTGATTCACTCATTTAATTCCCAGGGAGACGTTTTTCTTCTTTTAAATTTAAAAAGTGAGAGTAGAGGAATCCGGGAGGAGACTGCTGGGTGCATTCTTGATTTGCACTGCAGCTAATTCTCTGCTTCCTATTGAAAGGTCAAGGACATACGCCAGACTCCAATAACATTCCAAATGAGCTTGGCTTTGCCCACTTTTAAAGAGATCTATCATCCCCATCCCCGTAGCCTAGTTTACTGATATGAGAATAAAAGGCGCATCATCATAAGATTGTAGTATAATCTGAGAAAAGGAAATAAACATGTAAGTTCACTTCGGTTTAGTATGGCTTATAACTGGGATAGCTCACCCTGTTTGGCCAGAGGCTACATTCTTCCTTGGCCAACTCTCTTGGGGCCACATGTCAACGATGGGTGTGGCCCCTGATATCATTGTGCATACACATTATTGTACAGTGGTACCTCGGGTTATATTCGCTTCAGGTTACAGACTCCACTAACCCAGAAATAGTACCTCGGGTTAAGAACTTTGCTTCAGGATAAGAACAGAAATTGTGCTCCTGCGGTGCGGCGGCAGCAGGAGGCCCCATTAGCTAAAGTGGTGTTTCAGGTTAAGAACAGTTTCAGGTTAAGAACAGACTCCGGAATGAATTAAGTACTTAACCCAAGGTACCACTGTATACACACAGAACACACATATAGGGATGAGTGAATAGGTCGATTTCAGCTTCTCATTTTACCAATTTTCAATTCAGCTCTTCACAATTTTGCATCCATTTGAATTTTTTTTAAAAAAAATCCTCATGAAAATGAGTCAACATTTCTGTGCAAATGTCTGCTGTCACGCAAAATTCTATATGCAATATATCACTGAAAATAACATGCAAAAAAAAAGGCATGATGCACATTTTAACGAAGAAATCTTCAGTAATATAATGCCTTTTGCATGCTGTTTTGTGGGGCTTACACCAGTGTAAGATCCACCAGTCTCCACTGAGCCAGCTAATCCTCAACTGAGCCAGTGTGAGGGGCTTACACTGATGTGTCTCCATCTGAGCCAGGATGTGGGGTTTATGCCACTGTAGGATGCCTGCAGCAGGAACTGGGCAGATAACCTGGAGATCCGCACCGGATCCTAACTGTGTTTTCTCAATGGAAGTACAGTAGCTTGTACAAATGATGGAACAGCCATGTACTGTACTCCCAGGGCAATGCTAACATCATTGTGCTCCGTCTTGCCTCCCGAGTACAGATGCCTTTGGAAGAATGCTACATGGATAACATCACTGGATCATTTGCTGTAACCATGACCTTGAACATCCAAAGTCACGTCTGGAGTACCATGGGGATAGCTCCTTGGTTGTGCTCCCTTTCTGTCAATACCCATAACTTGGTACAGTGTGACAGGTCCATTCTGGATATTATTCTAAAATCTGGAGTTTTGCTGCAGTATCCCAGGTTCTCTCTTCTCCACTCCCCCTCTCTGAAAGTGTTAAGTAAAAGGAAATGGCTACCTTTTTGCAAGAGCTAAGAGGAACAGATGTGGCATGGATCAAAAGGTGTTACAGTGGTACCTTGGGTTACATATGCTACAGGTTACAGACTCCGCTAACCCAGAAATAGTGCTTCAGGTTAAGAACTTTGCTTCAGGATAAGAACAGAAATCATGCTCCGGTGGCATGGCGGCTGCAGGAGGCCCCATTAGCTAAAGTGGTGCTTCAGGTTAAGAACAGTTTCAGATTAAGAACGGACCTCCGGAACGAATTAAGTACTTAAGCCGAGGTACCACTGTATAGGTCAGTCAAACCATTGGCTACGACATGAGGGCTCTTGCTTTTGAGTGCCATGTCTATGTGATTTTTCACATTTTTCATGAATGGAGATTATTAAGCATGTATATAGCATATTTTGGGGTTCCTTTAAACTCGGAGCTTTTGGCCAGCTATGACTGTGTGTCATTCAGTGAACCCAAAGCTATAGTGTTGATTTCCAGCTAAATCTTTCTTGGCTCTTGGGGCTTTGTGAACAAAAGCGTCAGGCACCAGAGTTTGGGAACCTGAAAGTGAAAGAAAGGTAATAATTGCATTTAACCAGTCAACAAAAGCAAAGCTCACCTCTAGGCTTGTAAATTTGCAGTGAAGCAATAATTACAGGGGACTTCTATGGCGGCATTGTGTTTGCTTTGAGAAAGGGAATGCCTGCCCACCCCACCCCCAAACATAATTGGATCCTCGCAGGTTCCCCTAAATCAAAGCAGGGATGCAGTCAACGTTTATTTACCCAGTGCTTGTTAAATGAAAAACTGAATGGACTGGGAAAACTCCCACTTTGGAGATGAGATTAGACACTCATATAGAGCAGTGGTATTTACGCCACAGCCTGCCACTGCCATAGACTAGTCCTCCCCCCTGCTTATTCAAGGGTTTTTGTTTCTAAATCTGCTTAGAAAGAAAAAGTAAATTGCTAGAAGTGAGATTAGAGGAGAATATTGTTCTAAGGACAATGGGTCTCTATTGCTTGACTGGCATGAGATCCAGGCTTTCAAAACGCCCAAGACCTGGAGGTGTGTGAGTTCTTAATTGCCTACCTCTGATAAACTGGCAGCCAAAGGGGGTGGGGAACACAGCCTCTTTCAAGACTGAATTGGCCTGGATCAAACCCACTTGCTAATCAGAGTTTAATTAGAGCACTGCTAACCCGAACATATTCAAAATGTGCAAAATTACCGTGGCCTCTGTTTGTGTGGTGAGCATTCTCCTTTGCCCTGCAATTTCTGTGTCTGTGTGCATCCACAGAGCAAGGCGCCCAAGCTTGGGAAAATTCATTATGCTTGGACTATGAATTTTTATAAATCAGAAACCTTGCCATGACATCTAGACTGTGCATACTCAGCCTTTGCTAAAAGAACATCAGGCACCTGCAGAAATCCATGAAATAGCAGTATTTTACCCACTTAGAAACATAGAATCATAGAGTTGGAAGAGACCACAAGGGCCATCGAGTCCAACCCCCTGCCAAGCAGGAAACACCATCAGAGCACTCCTGACATATGGTTGTCAAGCCTCTGCTTAAAGACCTCCAAAGAAGGAGACTCCACCACACTCCTTGGCAGCAAATTCCACTGTCGAACAGCTCTTACTGCCAGGAAGTTCTTCCTAATGTTTAGGTGGAATCTTCTTTCTTGTAGTTTGGATCCATTGCTCCGTGTCTGCTTCTCTGGAGCAGCAGAAAACAACCTTTCTCCCTCCTCTATGTTACATCCTTTTATATATTTGAACATGGCTATCATATCACCCCTTAGCCTCCTCTTCTCCAGGCTAAACATGCCCAGCTCCCTTAGCCGTTCCTCATAAGGCATCGTTTCCAGGCCTTTGACCATTTTGGTTGCCCTCCACAGAAGCCCACAAATCATTGCCAGTTTCTAAAATTACTGAATATATTAAAAAAACATAAAAAATGGAAAATGTCCTCCCCCATTTTCTTTTTCTGCGTTGAATAATTGACTGTATTTCAATAACTGCATGATTTAGAACCCTGACGGTTCCAATGTTTATGTGATATGGGGAGCTTCTATTGATACACAAGGCTTTCTGCTTTAGAACGTTTCCCTCAAACTTGTGGAGAGCTATAAATAAGGACAATGGTGATTCCCCAGATGAGAAGTGTGCCCTGTTGTCCCCCACATTACTTTTTTACCCATGAGTAATATGAATACCCAGATATAGCTGCATAGACCTGCTCCAGGACTAGAACTTCTTTCTGAGCACAGGTACTAATAACTTCATTTACTTGACACCTCCCTCCCTCCGACAACATACTGAATCATTCCATGAAGATAAAGCTTCAACAGCAAAGTCTGAAGCATAGCCAAGCGGTATGGACAATGGACAACTGTTCATGTGTAGGATATGGATGTGTAGCTCAAAAAGTCAAGGGCCTTGTAACATCCTCCTTGTTCTGCAAACTCCTCCAGATGAGAGCCACCAACCTTTGAGCGCTCTTGGAGCCCCCAGACCTTGTCTTTCCTTCAGAGAGGCGAGTTCCTGACTCCTAGTATAGAAGGTATGGGATTCTTCTCACCACTGAGTTCTCCTTGAGGTTATAGTGTTTTTCCTCTTCCCTCAATACCTGTTCCTGGAAGGAGCTTACTTCCCAACTTGCTACAGGGTTTTAACCCAGAAAGAGCTCCCTGCTGTGTCTCCCACACTGAGGCAATGCTTTGCTAAGCATCACTTCCTTCCAACCTATGCAGCTCCTATGGTTCCTGTCTGCTCCCCAAATCGTTTCCCTCTGTATAGCATGCTATGAGGCTTTGTGGAGAAAAGGTGCAGCTGCCTGAAGCCTTTGACAGGTCCCAGTGACAGCCAGTCTCTAATTGCCATGTCACCCCTCAAAGAAATCTGGGAATTATAGTTTGTTGGGAAGAGATCTCTTTCACCAAAGTAAAGTTTCCAGTTCTCAAGGAAGAGGCAAGCCTGTCTTGGGGAGTTGCACAAGCAATCTGTTCAGTCCAATGACCTTTGAAACTGGCATAGTTTTGAACATAGAAGAAGAGTTTGGATTTGATATCCCGCTTTATCACTACCCGAAGGAGTCTCAAAGCGGCTAACATTCTCCTTTCCCTTCCTCCCCCACAACAAACACTCTGTGAGGTGAGTGGGGCTGAGAGACTTCAGAGAAGTGTGACTGGCCCAAGGTCACCCAGCAGCTGCAGGTGGAGGAGCGGGGAAGCGAACCCGGTTCACCAGATTACGAGTCCACTGCTCTGAACCACTACACCACACTATAGACGTGCTGATAAAGGGGTTGTGCCCTGTGATCACAGAAAAAGGGGAGACAGAATCATTAGATAGCACTGCTTATTGCAGTGATCATATTTCTATGTCCATCCATTCATTATGAAAATGATTGGTTGGTTTCACTCACGTGGCTGGTTTTTTGTACACCTAATGCATTGCAACATGAACTGGAGCATGGAAAGGTTTCTGCCTCTGGCTTTAGTAATCCAGGCAATTGTTACTGAGAAAATGTCACATCCGTTTTCTTGAAAACTGGGTATAAGAAGCAACCAACAGCTGCTTCTACTAGTTTAGCAAACGTGCAGTTGTTCGCACTGTTTTGGAATAATATAAATAAGAAGCTTTGGCTTAAAAAACAAAACAAAAAAAACCCTGGGGATTAAAATTAAATAGAGCTGGTATTTCATCCCAACCCCACGAAGATGTTTCATGTTGGCTTTGAAAGCCCTTTACAAGACCAGAGACCTTTTTCTTCTTAAGTGCTTCTGCCAGGATCAGAAATCCCAGCAGTTTGGAGTTTCAGTAATAAAGTAAGGTTTAGAATTCAGACTGTTTAAATAGAACCACAGTCAATATGACACAGTACTACAAGAAAAACTGAAATATTTATATTCTTCACTCAAGTAATTGCTTCGGTTCAACAAACGTGATGTGCTTTGAATCATCACTTCTCACTTCAATTAACATGATATTCCTGGTGGAGAAAAGCAGTGAATGCACTCCTGGGCATAAGGAACATAATTAAAGTACTTTCACCTGAACAATCTCTATTGAAGTGGGCTGTTCGCCTTTTGCTGGAGGCAGACAATAGCTTTTTAAAAAGGGAACTGAAAGCTGTCTGAGAGAGGCTTTGCTTCCAATGGTGTGCACACATTTCTCCATTCACCCCTGATCAAGCAGCTGGGTTTTTTTTTGAAACAATACAAAAACCTGCTAAGCCTGTTTACCGGAGGCAGCGGTGAGATGAGCAGCAGTCAGTCCTTCACACAGCTTTCCGCTCTCTGAAAAAAACAAACACACAACTACCACCATCTCACATCTAGATAATGTGAATGAAACCACAGTGGTGAGTCTTATGAATCTGGAGCCATCAGCGGGGAGCCTGGGACAGGTAACTGGGTTCCAAAGCCCTAGCAGGGCACATTGGCAATGGTGTTGAGCAGGCATAGGCAAACTCGGCCCTCCAGATGTTTTGGGACTACAATTCCCATCATCCCTGACCACTGGTCCTGTTAGCTAGGGATCATGGGAGTTGTAGTCCCAAAACATCTGGAGAGCCGAGTTTGCTAATGCCTGGTGTTGAGCCCCTTACACCAAAAAACAAACCATTTTTAATTTTTTTTGGGATGGTAAATTAAAACGTGCCCCCTCACTCTTTGACAAGGGTCTCCTCAAGCCTACAGCTGCCCCTTCCTAGGCTCTCCTCTCCCCAGTAAAATTCTCTATTGGTGGTCATTTATGTGCATGAAATGGTGTGGCTGTTACACCTGAAAATGAAGTAGACTTTATATATATATATATTTGTTGTTGTTGTTTAGTCATTTAGTCGTGTCCGACTCTTCGTGACCCCATGGACCAGAGAACGCCAGGCACCTCTGTCCTCCACTGCCTCCCGCAGTTTGGTCAAACTCATGCTGGTAACCTCGAAAACACTATCCAACCATCTCGTCCTCTGTCTCCCCCTTCTCCTTGTGCCCTCCATCTTTCCCAACATCAGGGTCTTCTCCAGGGAGTCTTCTCTTCTCATGAGGTGGCCAAAGTACTGGAGCCTCAGCTTCACAATCTGTCCTTCCAGTGAGCACTCAGGGCTGATTTCCTTCAGAATGGAGAGGTTTGTTCTTCTTGGAGTCCATGGGACTCTCAAGAGTCTCCTCCAGCACCATAATTCAAAAGCATCAATTCTTCGGTGATCAGCCTTCTTTATGGTCCAGCTCTCACTTCCATACATCACTACTGGGAAAACCATAGCTTTAACTATACGAACCTTTGTTGGCAAGGTGATGTCTCTACTTCTCAAGATGCTGTCTAGGCCTGTCATTGCCCTTCTCCCAAGAAGCAGGCGTCTTTTAATTTCGTGACTGCTGTTACCATCTGCAGTGATCATGGAGCCCAAGAAAGTAAAATCTCTCACTGCCTCCATTTCTTCCCCTTCTATTTGCCAGGAGGTGATGGGACCAGTGGCCATGATCTTTGTTTTTTTGATGTTGAGCTTCAGACCATATATATACATATAAATTATAAAATGTTGCACAAAACTTATCACTTATACAAGTCTTTTTTAGACTTCCATCAGCACCTCTGATGATCCACCGTTTTAACCACTTCTTATGCATTTCTTAACTTTATATTGCCTTTACATCTCTTAACAAATCATCGTTCCCCTTCTCCATTTTTGCAATACTTCCAATAATACTCCTCACAAAACTTCTTGCAAACCTACAAACGTCATCTGATCTTCACAAATACTTTTCAAGTAGTCCGTAAATTTACTCCAGTCTTCCGTGAATTTATGGTCCCGCCGGTTTCGAATCCTTCCTGTTAGTTTATATAGTTCTGCATAGTCCATTAACTTCATTCTCCATTCTTCAATCGTCGGTAATTCTTCTTGCTTCCATTTTTGGGCCAGTAATATTCTTGCTGCTGTTATTGCATATAAAAAGAGCTTACACTCCTTTCTATTTATATCACTCCCCACAATGCCCAGTAAAAATGCTTCTGGTTTCTTTATGAATGTATATTTCAACATTTTTTTTCATCTCATTATATATCATCTCCCAGAAGCATTTCACCTTTTTAGAAAATGAAGTAGACTTGGTCTCTGTTCCACCAATGAGTGGGAATGGCAAGGAAGCAGATTTTAGCTAAACATTAAGAGAACTTCTTAATGGTAAGAGCTGTTCAGCAGTGGAGCAGGCGGGACCCTGCATTGAGCAAGGAATTGGACTCAGTGATCTCCGTGGTTTTTCCAATGCTAGAAACCTCTGGAAACAATGATTGGCAGCCGCTTCCACGAAACACGTCCGTAAGCACCTGGGTATATACATTTGTCAGAGATGACAAACTACGTGTGGGATTTGCACCATGTAGAAGTGAATTCCATGTGGGAAATCTCATCTAGTGTCACACATCCACAGAAAGTGTTTAAATGATATATTTCTGTTGGCTGCTTTTGGCCAGCTAATAGTTTAAATATTTTGCAAGCTCTTGAACTCTGGCCATGATAGTCAGGGCAAAACTGCTGCGATTATTCAACAGTTACTAAGCACAGACATTGTTGGAGGCACTTGGCGGGGGAATTTTGTAACTTGTCTGGTCTGGTGGCCAGGCCTGGCTTTTCTGTCTGGGGTGTTGTGACCTAAAAATATAGACAGCATAGGAAGCTATTTTAGACTGAACCAAAACCATTGGCCCATCTAGACCAGTATTGCCCAATGGAGGGTTTGGGGCAAGGGGCTTTCAAAGTCCTACCTGAAGATGCAGGAGATTGAAGCTGGGGGCCCTTTGCAAGCGAAATGGATGCTGCACCACTGAGCTGTGGCCCTTCATCGTAAGATAAAAGGAAGCAAGAAATGTATAATGTGAGTGGCACAGTACACAATTTTTCTTTTGCAGCAAATTTTAGAAATTCTAGTGTTGCTATATGGACCGTATCTTAGAGTGAGAAAAGGTTTTCTGTTTCTGCAATATATGGCTCTATCCAGTGCTAGTTCTACTCAGAGGAAACTCGTTGAAATGAATGGACATAACTAACTGAAGCTCATTGATTTCAGTGGGTTTACTCTGAGTAGGACTAACGTTGGCTGCAACCCAGTACAGTGGTACCTTGGTTCCCAAACTTAATCCGTTCCAGAAGTCTGTTCCAAAACCAAAGCGTTCTAAAACCAAGGCGTGCTTTCCCATAGAAATGAATGCAAAATGGATTACTAATCCATTCTGGACTTTTAAAATCAACCCCTAAAACAGCAATTTAACATGAATTGCTAACAAGACCATTGATCCATAAAATGAAAGCAATAATCAATGTACTGTACCATAAAATGAATAAGACAGTATTGTAGATGATAAAAATTAAAATTATTTTTTCCCCTTACATGTAGTGATGATAGTCATTGTTTGGATGGTGGGCTTTTATCCATTTCTGCAGTCATACAACCAACCAACCAATCAGTCAGTCAATCAGTAGCTGAACTGGGTTCCACACAGTCACAAAAACAAGTCACAAAAATGAAGTCACAAGCCACAGTCACAAGTCAGTCCCATAAAACGAAGAACAAGTCACAGTCAAAAAATGAAAAAGCCACACAAACAAAAACGCAAAAAAATAGCAAAAGCAAAAGCTCCAAATATCACCTCTGTGTTGCGTGGGTGCTCAGGACTCAACAGCCAACAGACTCAACAGGAAGCCTCTGATTAGCAGCGGGGGACTCAATTTACAAGCGGAACACCCTCAACATGTTCAGCTTCCAAGGCAAAGTTCACAAACCAGAATGCCTACTTCCGGGTTTGCAGTGTTCTATTTCCAAGTTGTTCATAAACTAAGCTGTTATAAATCCAAGGTACCTCTGTATGTGTTTACTGAAGACAAATGCATCTCACAGTGATAAAAACACAGATACGAACAAAATAGACGTGGACCCCAAAATACACCCTTAGTGCTTATCCTAACAGTGATACTAGATATTATGTTAATCAGTTTTGGCTCTTAAACATTTGAGTGCTGTTGATCTCATTTTGCTTCACAAGTCACATGCAAAGGAAGTGCAGAATAGATAGCTTGGGCTGGCTCACCTTTCTCTTTATTCTGCCTTGTTTAGTTCTTAGAAGACCTACTTTAATAAGAACTGGGAGATAAACCAGGGATGGAGAACCACTGGCGTTGGATTCCAGTTCCCATCATCTCCAGCCAGCATGGTCAATAGAAGCTGGAGTGCAGCAACATCTAGGAGGCCACAGGTTCCCCAGCCCTGAGTTATATGACCCTTCTGAAGCAACACTGGCTTGCACACCACCTGTCATGGAAAGCTTTGGGGACACACCGGTCAAGAAGCTAGACAAGAACGACTGTCTCTGTCTAGCAAGAACAGGAAGAGGAAACACCTGACTCCTCCCAGATGCAACAAAGCCCAATGCTGCCTAGTGACTAGACCATATAATGACACCAGCCGCAGATCAGTCTTCAAAATCAACATCGGTAAGTTTGGGTGTCCATTGACAGGGCCATTCTGTTGATGTTGTTGCAGCGAAACAGACATTAACTATTTTTTTCCAGCCTCCAGAGAGGGAAAGAGAGCGAGAGCGCGATAGTGCTCATTTATGCACTGGGTGAAGATTTGGGTCAAGTTGCAGGATGGTTTCTTGACCCTCTAATTACTATTATTAATGCTCTTAACAAGACGCTTTAGAAAATCCTTCTTCTAAGAAGGGCTGGAGTGAGCTAATGAGCGTGAGAGGGAGGAGAAAGTCCTTGCTGGTATTATAAATACAGTACTTCAGCTTGCTAATTGGGAGCTGAGACAAGATTCTTCATTTTAGGATGGGTGGGGAAGAGAGAGAGAGACTGAGAGGCTAATGGAGTGACTAAGAACAATGTTGTTTTTTTAAAGTCTGACTTGTCATTTTTAAATATACCCACTGCTGCTCTGACATAGCGCTGGATGTATTTTAAAGCAACGGTAAGTAACTCTATCCTCCCTACAGGCTCCTGCAGGATTTATTTGTTTTTGTTTTTTAAAATGAGCTGGCCAGGTTTTTCCAAGGGCTCACAGCTTTAATGAAGAATAATAATCTTTGGCTGATCCTGGCAACAGGCATCTCCCTTTTTTCCTTCCCAAATAAAACCTGAGAGCCAGGACAGCCTGCATCCACATCTCTGTTACCGTCATGTAACCTTCCAGTACTGTAACAACAAATAGACTCCCTGGAGACTTTGCTGAGAGGCCTGCTGTCTCCACATCGATTGCACTTTGATGACTCGTGGAGGTTTGAGGAGGCCTTTTAAAGGCAGGAGGAAAGAAGATGAAAAGTGACTCTCTGGGCAGAAATACACAGAGTCCATGTAGCAAATGTCTCCTTTTCATAGGGTGGGGAAAGCTGCTTGGGGAGGGTTCAGTTTGGAGTGGAGAAATGGCAGTGTGTATATGTTGACAATGGTCCCCAAACTTCTTTATGGAAGGGTGGGGGGTTAGGGTGTACGTTTAACCTTAAAAGTCATAGAGCAACAGAAAAACACCATTCTCCATCACATCACATCTCATTGAGCTATGTCCCTCCAGTATAAAACTCCAGCTCCCATGAATCCTAGCCAAGATGGCCAATGACGGGAAGGTTGGTCCAGGAAGGGTAGCAGATGGTAGAGAAACTTTATTCCTCAACCAGAGCCAGGGCTTTTTTGGCCGTGGCCCCGATCTGGTGGAACGCTCTGTCACAAGAGACTAGGGCCCTGTGGGACTTGACATCTTTCCGCAGAGCCTGCAAGACAGAGCTGTTCAACCAGGCCTTTGGCCAAGGCACAATCTTATCCCCTCCTTTGGTAATCCTCACAGAACTCTAGCCCAATGGTTGCCATTAATTTGATTTTGAATTGATTTTAGAATGAATTGATTTTAGAATGCTGTGTTACTTTTATTGTTGTTAGCCTCTCTAAGCCCGGCTTCGGCTGGGGAGGGCGGGATATAAATAAAATTTTATTATTATTATTTATTTTTATTCCTGCACATGAATTTGCTGTCAGTGGATCCATTTAAAAAAACGAGTGCATTCCTTCCCTGCACTCTCAATCTTTATGGATGTATTCACAGTGGAACAACTGGGGGGGGGGGGAATCACTGCCCCCCCAATATGCAGTTGTTAATAGCTTGCAATTTTACCTTTTTTTAACAACTTGGGGTTACACCTCCATGGTGAGGAGGCCTGACTATTTTTCTCACCCAGAGGCAGACAGCTGTTTCCAATACCCTTTCCCAAAGGCAAGGTGCCATCCATGCACTCTGGCTATAGATTTATGAAAAGCTTTGATGGGGGGACGGGACGTGGAATTGGCAGCCTCTCTCCACACAAGAGCTCTGCAACTAGCCACTTGGAATGAACTTTGACGGCTTTTGAAGGGGTCAGCTCCATGTACTCTTTGAAACAGGTTTTAAGCAAAAGCAGATTGTTGTTTCTGTTTTCCTCCCCCGTCTCCTTGACATCGCAATGGGATGTTGCCCATCCAGAAAGCCAGACGCAAAATGAGGTATATGCGTGGAACATATGGAATTGGTTTCCTTCTCAATGATAAACACGTGAATTTCCTTTATATCTTTGTCACCGTTTTAGCAGCTCTGAAATAACTTGGACACTGAGAGTTGGATTGTGGAGCAACCAAATGATGGTTCCCAAAACACAGCCCTGAACTTGCCAGCACATAAATAACAGAGCTAGAGCTGGATGAAACTGTTCAAATAAATAAAGGGGGTGGAATCATGAACTAACCATTTGTTTGTGAAAACGTCTCTTCCGACAGCACTAACAAGTTCAGCCTTCTACTGTGCGCTGTGAAGACCCGAGATCTGATTAGAAGCACATCTGCGAAGGTGTCATTTCTCAGTTCTGCTTACACCCAAACACCACGAAATGATTAGAATGCCTGCTGTCCATGCAAGAAGGTTAGCTCCACTGAACTAAGAGCTTCAAGCTTTTTCCTATGTATATGTTATAGGAATTGGATCTATAAAAAAATAATTAACTTGAGTGTAGAAGGCAAGTTCCACAAGGAAAGGCTGAAGGATATTTAACATGTTGTTGTTGTTGTTTAGTCGTTTAGTCGTGTCCGACTCTTCGTGACCCCATGGACCAGAGCACGTCAGGCACTCCTGTCTTCCACTGCCTCCCGCAGTCTGGTCAAACTCATGCTGGTGGCTTCGAGAACACTATTCAGCCATCTCGTCCTCTGTCGTCCCCTTCTCCTTGTGCCCTCCATCTTTCCCAACATCAGGGTCTTTTCCAGGGAGTCTTCTCTTCTCATGAGGTGGCCAAAGTACTGGAGCCTCAGCTTCACGATCTGTCCTTCCAGTGAGCACTCAGGGCTGATTTCCTTAAGAATGGATAGGTTTGTTCTTCTTGCAGTCCATGGGGCTCTCAAGAGTCTCCTCCAGCACCATAATTCAAAAGCATCAATTCTTCGGCAATCAGCCTTCTTGATGGTCCAGCTCTCACTTCCATACATCACTACTGGGAAAACCATAGCTTTTACTATAGGGACCTTTGTTGGCAAGGTGGTGTCTCTACTTTTTAAGATGCTGTCTAGGTTTGTCATTGCTTTTCTCCCAATATTTAACATAGCACCTTTCAAATACCAGAGGGCTGTCAAATGGAAGAGGGCAAAGACTGCTGCCTTAGAGGCCAGGACTAGATCTCATGGGCTTACATTAGAAGAGGGTAGATTTTGGTTGGACATAAACTGATAGTAAGATCAATAGAAACAATTGTGTATTCTCCCACACTGGAGGCTTCCAGGCAGAGGCTGGATAACACCCTGGCAGGATCCCCATTGTTTCTAGCCCTGGTTCCTTCATTCTTTTGAGGGGAAGGGTGCTCAGTAGAATTATGCACTAAAAACAAAATTCAGTTTGGATCCCACTTTAGAAATTGGGCTAATTCGGCTTGGAGCGCTTGACAGGTGAAAATCAAAGCTTCACTCTGAGAAAAGAACAAGCACAGCCAATTAATGAACAATTGAAATACTCCTGCAGGAACCCAAGCCCAAACCACTGCTGGCTGCTTAGCAGCAGCAAATTCCTTCCACCAACGAAGCAACCATGTTGGTGAACGGCTGCTGTTTTGGTGGTAGCTTCCGTCTTTGATATTTTCAGATATCAGCGTTTGCTCTTCTCCTCTCTCAGTCCCATCTTTCCTTTCCCTATTTTGTCAGGTCTCTCTTTCATCGGCTTCTTCTCCAATCTTCTGCTTTTGCTCATTTCTTTGCTCAGCTTTCTCCTTCTGCCCATCCCCGCCCCAACAGTCCTCCCGTAACTGATCCTCACTTTGTTTTCTTCTTCCCATTTGCACAGCTCATGTTACAGACCCCCCCCAAGTGTCCTAGTTTTCCATCCTGGTTTCTGATTTGATCCCAGAATGTCCCGCTTTTCCTTAGGATGTCCCTGTTTTCATTGGAGAAGTATTGGAGGATATAATGTTCTAAGAGCCTTAGGTATTGGTAGTCAAGAAAGGGAGATGCAGCAATGAAATATACTCGAAGTTGAGAGTGGATTTCATGCTTTTTATTCAGCTCATAGTGGTGAGGAGGAATGCAAGTTCCCCCAGAATGTCTGCTTTATATATATTATTTACACAATGGGCCCCACGTGATTGGCTAATTCCGGGATTCACCTGTAGGCCAATCAGGCTGCGGATTCACTTCCACCTGGAGCTGGATTGGGTGGCTCCTGTGGACCAATCAGACTGCTGCATTCTGGATCCTATTGTTCTAGGACCAATCAGACTGCTGCCTTTTAGATCCTATTCAACTCAGTACATAACAGGCAAGATACTGTTATGGCTCTTCACTGGTCAAAGCAGGAACAGGAAGTAGAGGTGGAGTTCCATAAAGGAGGGCTGATCTCTTCTGGGAGAGAAGCTTCAGCCTTTTACTTTTAGAAATGGCTGCTGTTCCATTCTTTTAATGTCCCATCGTTGTCCCATTGAGGGCAGGGATGAATAACTGTAGGCACAGAGGACAAATCATATGGCTCTCTAAGCTTCTTGGTCTGACTCAGGGGACTCTCTTTGGGCCAAACTCTATGCTGGCCTTGATTCACACCCACTTTTAGTTTTTTGGTCAGGCTGGAATGTACCCTTGCACCCTGAAAATGGCCCTTGGCTGGTATGGATGGAGAATAGAGGGAGTGTGTGTGAGTGTAGAAAATAGCTGTCAGGGGACTGCCATCGGAACAGGGGAGGGAGGCAGAGGAATACAGAGAACCTCCTACGCTTTTGAGGACCAGCTCCACGTCCAGCAGTGGGGAAAGCCACCCCTCCAGTGGAGCAGAAAGGGAAGGGGCCAGCCAAGTGAGGTGAGGGGTCAAAGATGCTGCGGAGAGCCCAAGCACCTCACCTAGCCCGGCTGGCCAGGAGGCAGACACGGCTCTTCTGTCGCCCAGCCTGCGCAGAGGGATGAAATGTAAGGAGGGGAGGCAGAGGCTTGGGGTGCCGAAGTTCTTATGTTGGGGGAGAAGCCGGAAGGGGCTACTCCCAGATTCTGCAAGTGACTAGATGGACATGAACTTTGTGTTTCTGCACTGTAAATAGTTTGTACCAATAAACCTGTAAAAGACAGGTTGGAGTCCTGCCTGGTTACTCAGCACCTCACAATAGCCTACCGTACAAAGCTAAACATCACAACAATTGCTGTGCCTACTTTCACTTCCGGCCCCAACCACCACTAACACGTGGCCCTCAGGCTGAAGAAGATTCCCTACCCCTGTACTAGTTTATGATGAACAGCGAGGAAAAACTTCTGCAGTTTCCTCTCGTTCTTGGCACCTCTTGTTATATTTAGCAATTCTATATATAACATTTTGTCTCCCTGCAAAAGAGGTATCTAAAACATGTTTCACAATTTTACAAACCTTTTCGTCTTCTTCAGTGAGAGACATGCCCCCCCAATCTTGCCTGCAGTATTCCCCCATTGCAAAATAAAAATAAAAATAGACCATCCTTCATGCTCGCCTGGTTTTCACATCAACCCAGAAGCTGTCCCCTATCTCTGAAAATCTCCTAATCCAGCTACTTGTATTTTGAAAATCAGATTTCTGCAGTTGGGTCGTTTCTGTTTTGGGATCTGTAGCTTTCAAAACAGAATTTCACTTGGCTCTTTGACAATTCCAGGGTTTCTCTACCACTACCCCTCGGCCCAAGGTTCGTTGTTGCTTTCTCTATTGATTTGCAATGTTTCCTCCTGCTCTGTTTGTCCAGTTTTAAAACCTTGCTACTGTACTTTTTCCCTCCCATTAGATCCCCATTAACCTTTCTTCTCCTTTCCTTACTTGGGCCACCTCTGCTGGGTCACAATATTATCCCATTCTGACATTGTGTAGAACTTTGCATGAAAGAAAGAGAAGCAGCCATATTTGGAAGGGTCACCTTCCCTTCCTATTTCCCCTTTAATCCGCGGAGAACATATCATGGTAGGCATTGCAGCACCCACCAGATAGGTCCAGGCCACCACAAGCTGGAGCTAGCCCATGGAGGGAACATAATGAGCCTGACGATCTGAGATCTCCTGATCTTCTCAGCACACAGGAAGGAAGGAAGGAAGGCAGTGTATGGTTTACAGGAAGTCTACAGACACTCAGTTGTGACTGTCAGCATGATGGCACCTCAGTTTTACCTGGGGAGGAGCTTAAACATTTGCTGGGCTCACCCATAGTTAACATAAAGCAGAGTTCATAAACCAACAACAAACCATGGCTTACATTCATTGATTACTGCTGGATATGAGTCTGCTGTTGCTAACACCAAGGTTGCAGGTTCAGTCCCCATAAGGGGCAGCTGCCGATTCCTGCATTGCAGGGGGGGTTGGACTAGATGATCCTCAGGGTCCCTTCTATGAAAACAGGATGCTGAACTATGAGATTATGCTCACACATTCAGTGAGCATGTGTACAACAGGCATGCTATGGCAAATGTCTGAATGGCATGACGCCGACTGCCACATCAGTGGGTTTTAGGAGCTGAGAGCATCATAGGCAGGTAAAGCAATCTCACAGGATGTTTTTAGCTGGTACTAAGAATTTAATTTGCAGTCGTTTTGCGGATGTGAATTCTGTAGGAAATTCGTTTTCTTATCATGACGGTGCTATATTGCAAGCACCGAAAGTCTCAGATGCTGACGGAAAATTGCAACCTCCCTTTTCTGAGTTTGTGTCCTACTGAACCAATTATTTTGCTGACCTTAGGGTCTAAATTTCAAAGCATCCTGAAGACAGGCTTAGACCTGCTGCTATGGCAAATTCCAAAATACCCAATTACTGACCTCAGAAGGAGTCAGCATTCCAGAGATTACAGTCACTGGGAGTTTGCTTCATGAATTCACTCCAAACAATATACCCCGGTGTAGACTCTATTAGCCTGCCTTTTCAGTTAGCAAATGAGATATGTCTTAGGGCAAAATAGTTATTAACAGTCAAGAGCAGGAGTTACAGCCCTTAATTGGAAACAGCAACATCTGCAAGGGAAAGTAATAAAAACATATAACAAGTAGGTGCGCAGAGTGAATTATGGTAAGTTTAGGTAATCATTCCATGAGGCCAGTTTTAGCAGAAACAAAGAGAATTTCCACGCTTCAAGAATTCAAAATAACTCTGGATGTTGAAAAGTATCCCAAGGATTAACTCTGCTCTCACTTGCCAGTTTCATTACCATAATATGGGCACATTTCCCAGGTTTCTTTGGTATGCACATTGCATTCATTTGGAAGTTTGTTCCATCTGGGATGGGGGAGAGACAAATAACATTTCCCCCCTTCTCGTCAAGAGCCATTTTTCAATAACAACACTTCGGCATGGTGTGACCACTTAAGGAAGAGTTGTCAGGGCTGGATTAAGCAGTACACTTAGACGGTGTGCAAATGACTAACAGTATACATGCATCCTTAGAAGTAAAGCTCACTTTGTTCAGTGGGGAGCCTGTGGCCCTCCAGATCCTGCTGGAGTACAACTCCAAGCCTTCTTGCCCATTGGCCATGCTGGCTGGGCCTGGTGGAAGTTGGAATCCAATCACATCTGGAGGGCCACAAGTTTCCCAACTTTCTTCTATGCAAATGCGCATAGGATTCAGGGATGGCTCTGTCAGGAGCTCGTCTTACACTCGAATAGGACCCTGGCAGTGACACATGCCCGACTGGCATGTTCTCTCCCTCTTGGTCAATCGTTCGGGAGCTTCAAAAGCTTTCTTCAGCCTGAACATCACAGCAACCGATGCCAACAGACATCGGCACACTTAGGGATCTGCAGAGCAGTTGCACAACAGACTTCAGCAACTCAGCATTTTGGCTAATCTACTTTATTTACGTATAAACACACATGGAGCACTGCAACATGGCTCCCTCTCTCTCTAGCATCAGACAGCAAAGAAAAAAGAACAAAAGACAACAGTCCCACTTCACACAACACAGTTTTTTTAATAGAGGAGTGGTGTTTCAGCACTGCATCCTGCTGGATTCTGGGGTTTTGGCAGCTGTCCTAGGGTGTCCAGTGCTGATGCTGGCCCTGATAGGATTGCAGTCAAACACTTCACACACACACACACACACACACACACACACACACACACACGGAAACTCAAACCCAACCTCAGAAGGTAGACTTAGGCTCAGATGTGAGAGGAGCAAAAGAATTATGTACTAAAATTATGTACTAAATTTTTGTAAGGTTAATTTTACAAAAAGTAATTAATTTTACAAAAGTAAGGACATACATAAAATATGATTGAGATTTTAAAAATTCCATCAAATAATAATTTAAAAATTTGCCATAGCACAAGTAAAAAGATGGCGGGATCTGGTAAGACCTGTATTTTTAATAATGTATGTTACTGAGTCAGCCTAGGAAAAAGCTGAGATAATTTTATTTATTGTCAGCTAAACATTACAAAATACCAAAGTTGTGTACAATAACAATAAAATACAGCAAATAAAAACTGATAAGAGCAATTCTTCAAAGATATTGCCCATGTCAACTTATCCTTCTGGGAAAGTCTGTAAAAAATTTTTTAGCATCCAATGAAACTTATACTATAGTGGAGCTTATCTAACTTCAGTGGATAGCGTTGTCAGGGGCTGGACTTAGGAGGAATGGTGGGGGGCCACTCCCCTTCTCCTGAACCTTCCCGAGAACAAGAGGACAGTATAGATTTAGAACAGTGGTTTGCAGAAGTCCATAGTTCAGAGGCTGCAGAGGGGAAAAGCTTGGGAAATATTGGGAGAAGAACAGCAGGAAGAAGAAACACTGGGAGAGACAGCTGACAGACTCAGTGTCTTTGGAAAGCATTCCTGAGCCCCCCTCTCCCAGGACCAGGCGGGCACTGAGGGTAGTAGAGCAGGAAACTCAGAGGCAGAAAGCTCAGTTCAGCCAACACAGGGACAATGTAGAATAGGAGTGACGGAGGGGGTTGGACTTTACTTGGAGCAATGCCATTATTTAAGAGAGACAGCATTCCTTTGTCTCTCTCTGTGAATACTGAATAAATTACGTGGTAAGAACCCTTCTTGTTTATCTGCTTTTTGACTGCCACTGGGGAGGGATCAGATTCCCTGAAGCCTGACAAGTGTATTTCACATGGCAAGTGCTGCTGTCCGGAAGGGCCTAGTCCCAGCTGTCACGGAACAAACCTCCAGCACCTGTGGCACCAGAAGGAGATGCCCCCTGGGTGACCACAGTGAACGGGCAGGTGAAGTGGTCTGTCAGAGGAGGAAGGACACTGGGAGAAGATATATCAGGTGGGGTCAAAGGAGAGGCATCAAGAGTCTTTGTGGAATGTGGAATGCCTCAATATTCAAGGCTGTCTCTTCCTCTAATTCTCTATGGCAGGTCTGCATGCAAGACCACTTAACAATGCAAAGCAGACTCAAGCAGCACCAGAACTGAGATAACACAGGCCAGTGTCTGGCATACAGAAGTATAAAGTCATTGGAAACCATTGGGTCTACATCCAAGCAGTCCTGTTTCACTGGTTTTGTTGTGAAAGGCTGCCAGAGTGGCCATGGCAATATGCATAGTATAAAAGTCAAAAGGGGTGAGTCAGACCACTTTCTTAATTTTTTATACCAAGAAAACCACCAAGTAAATGCTGATGACGGCATCAGCACTCTTGAACTTCATTCGTTCTGGCTTAGTTGGCTGGTCCTGAGATGGGGAAGCAAATCAGTTCACATTTAAAGGCGAACCTGAGTCAAACTTTCAATACACAAATCAAAACTTGCAATATGCAAACCGAGGCACAACTATCCTTTGAAATTTGCACGTCTCTGAATATTGCAGTGCCGTTCTCCAGCCAAGTACTGTATTTTTTGCTCTATAGGATGCACCGGACCATAGGATGCACCGGACCATAGGAGGGGGAGATCAGGAAAAATTTTTTTTTCTTGTTCTCCCCTTCAAAAACAAGGTGCATTCAAGAGCAGGTCGGGGAACAGCGCAAAGGCTGCACGCAGCCTTGCTGCTGCCCCCCGAGCTTGTGGGGCTTGTGGGGAACCGCTGTTTCCCCCCACCGCCAACCTCAAAGATCCCTGAAGCCTTTGGAGCGCAGCTGCACTCCAAAGGCTTGAGGCTTCGGGGACATCCTTTCAAGCCTCCACAGGGCGGCGGGGTGCCTTCACCCCACCGCCCTGCGGAGGCTTTGCGCTGCCATCCCGAAGCTAGAACAGTGAGACGGAGGGCTGCGTATTCTAGGGCAAAGTGTGTCATCCGAAACTGCAACGGCTGCAATAAAGCAGCCCTGGAGGAGGGCAAGAAGGAAGAACACGCCACTTGCCGGACTTGCTTGTGAATCTATAATCCTAAATTCTGCTAGTCTACTAACAATGGGCTGATGCCACTCAAACATTGCTTTCATGCTTGTCCATTCTGCCTCCTGTATGTCTTGTAGGACATTTATAGCATAGGGATTTGCTTTTGTTTTTAGCATCCTAGCCCAGTGACACACTGAGGAAAGCAAGTAACACCAGCTTCAAAAACTTTTCATAAAATTGGCAAAGCCTTCCACACATTTATTCCACCAGACGCTTGACTTCAAAGGAAGAATAAAATATTGCCAGGATATAAATAATGCCCTTAAAAATAGAACTTTCCATTCAAAACAACAGGATGGGAAACAGATGATGGAGCTCCAGAAATGCTTTTAATTTCACCCAGGTAGCATTTTGCTGAGACTGTTTGTTTTGCATCTGATCTAAACATTGACATGGGCATCCTATAAAAGGATTAGTGGAGGATAATTTTTATAAGTTAATGGGCCTGGTTCACAGTTTTTACAAGGATTTTTTGTCTTGTTTTCTGGCAACTTGCACATTTTGAATGGTGTATATATATATATATATACACACACACAAAAAAAATAATTACCATGATGCAGTGACGGACAATTAGATTTCACGAAGACTCCAAAACACCATGAGTTAGTGTTGGAATTCAAAACATGGTTACCACCCTCTGCGCATGAACACTCTCTTATGTAGCCATGTCTCGTTGCACCAGATCCTGTCTACCAATCACACATCTTGAATATTTCTACAAACGACACGAACATTTTAATTGTCTCCTAAAATTAGAAGCTCAGAGTAAGGAACACCTCAGAAATGTGGGATGTTTGCAGCTTCATAATACTATTGAATACTTTCTGAAAGCTTCCTCTGCAATATCCCCAATGCTATCAAGAGCACCGACAGTGAACACACAGGAAAATGGATGCTTCGAAGGGCCCTAATGTCCCTTCCTCCACTATGCAACCGAAGGCAGCATACAAATGCATTTTGGTTATTTTCTGGTTCAGAAACTGCAGCAGTTACCTTGGTATCTGCAAGTGACCCTAGTTCTCCATTCATGTAAACCCTGGGCAGTTCTGTGTAATTAAAAGGGAATTAAGGAGGGGGAAATAAATATATAATATATAAGGGTTAATGCCTAAACTGTTAACAAACTATTTCAGCACCCCAGCTGTGCCATGTGGAACTGGTCAGTTAGAATTAAACTTTTAATAACATTTTAATTGTAATATTTTTACTTTTTGTTAAAAATAATAAAGAAACACAAATTCTTCCATATGGCGCTTTGTTTCCCCATAGGGATTGACGGTAAGGCTTTAATACTTCAATCACTTTTGAATTACAGGTATGGAAAACATTAGATTTTCTCTTTCTTTACATTAAATTTAAAACCGCACTAGGTTTTATTTGCCTCTAATTCAAAAATAGTTTAATCAATTTCTCTTCTACCTGGCAAAACAATCCTTCTCCAACCAGAAAGCAAGGCTGCCAATTCCTAGATCAGGAGGTGAAGCTCCAGCCAAGCTTAAGGAGACTCAAATGCCATTTAGACTGGGATTGTTAGTAAAACGACAATCTGGCAAGATGTGAAAGATTCATTCCCCTTTAACTGAGCAGTCAAACTCAAATAAGAGCTATTTGCCTTGGCAAAAAAACCATTTAAGCATATTAATTTAAAGCTGACCACATGTGTGATCTGCAGCTGCACAAGTGTTTGCCTTTACCTCTGATTTTTGCACTGGCACCTCTGTGATTTGGGAATATCACCCAGAACCTGGCTGCATGTGAGCTGTAGCTGACTGGAGATCACATTTTTGATCTTTGAAGTGGGCTCCTACGGTGTCACTGCATCAAAATCAGCCACAGGAGTTTCAACAGTGAAGGAGCAAAGGAGAGATCTTTCTGAATGCAAAAAAGAGACAGAATGATGGTCCACTTCCTCATAGTCTTAGGGGTCTATGGATGGCTTAGGGGGTAATCCAAACTCAAGATCTGCCAGAATGAGTGGAGTTTGGAATGGATGTCAACTGACATTCCCCATAGTGGCACAGCTGAAGACAGGTAAAGGTAAAGGGACCCCTGACCATTAGGTCCAGTCGTGGCCGACTCTGGGGTTGCGGCGCTCATCTCGTTTTACCGGCCAAGGGAGTCGGCGTACAGCTTCTGGGTCATGTGGCCAGCATGACTAAGCCGCTTCTGGCGAACCAGAGCAGTGCACGGAAACGCCGTTTACCTTCCTGCCACAGCGGTACCTATTTATCTACTTGCACTTTGATGTGCTTTCGAACTGCTAGGTTGGCAGGAGCAGGGACTGAGCAATGGGAACTCACCCCGTCGCGGGGATTCGAACCACCGGCCTTATGATCGGCAAGTCCTAGGCTCTGTGGTTTAACCCACAGCACCACCCGCGTCCCCAGCTGAAGATAGCCCAGTGTTAAGTCCTCTAGCCCAGCTGAGCCCTGAGCTGAGGCCAGGGTAACTTCTGGGAAAGGGGCAGTGGCGGGGTGTGGCAGGGTAGGGCTGGGGCAGGAGCAATATACCCCTATTCCAAATTCTGATCAGCTTGGTCACGTGGGCTAGAAACCCAGCAGGAGACTAGAAGGACCATAGCTCAGTGGTAGAGCATCTGTCTTGAAAGCAAAACGTCCCACCTTTGGCCCCTGACATCTTCAGATGGAGCTGGGAGAGACTCCCAATTGAAATCCGGAAGGACTTCTACCAGCCAGTGTAGACAATACTGCGCTGGATCTTACTTGGGGCAAGGCAGAGACCCATATTCCTAAATTATACTGGGGGGGGGGGAGGTCTTGTAAAAATTTAAAAGCTTGTTTTCCCACTGCCAGACTCAGGCTAGCTCAGCTGGCGTAACCCTAATCCTGAATGGACTGTGGAATAGGGGTAAATGACATCAACATAATTTTTTGTTGTTGTTGTTTAGTCGTTTAGTTGTGTCCGACTCTTCGTGACCCCATGGACCAGAGCATGCCAGGTACTCCTGTCTTCCACTGCCTCCTGCAGCTTGGTTAAACTCATGTTGGTAACTTCGAGAACACTGTCCAACCATCTCTTCCTCTGTCGTCCCCTTCTCCTTGTGCCCTCCATTTTTCCCAACATCAGGGTCTTTTCCAGGGAGTCTTCTCTTCTCATGAGGTGGCCAAAGTATTGGAGCCTCAGCTTCACGATCTGTCCTTTCAGTGAGCACTCAGGGCTGATTTCCTTCAGAATGGAGAGGTTTGATCTTCTTGCAGTCCATGGGACTCTCAAGAGTCTCCTCCAGCACCATAATTCAAAAGCATCAATTCTTCGGCGATCAGCCTTCTTTATGGTCCAGCTCTCACTTCCATACATCACTACTGGGAAAACCATAGCTTTAACTATATGGACCTTTGTCGGCAAGGTGATGTCTCTGCTTTTTAAGATGCAACATAATTTCCTCTGGCATAAATTACTCTGGCTTCATATAGCTTGGAACTGCTGTGAGACCTCCAGGCACAGGGCGGTATATAAATTCAAAAAATAATAATAATAATTATATACCAGTCATCTGCTGTTTTAAACAGGCTGAAACCAAGCCAACTGAATTAAATTATCCTTCCAAAATTAATACTGGCCCTACATTTCCCCATCATCCGCTCCCCTCTTTAACTGCTTCTTTTCTTCATTAGCCCTATAAGTTCTCTTAATGCAGCTATGGTAGCCAAACTTTTGGATGGCTTCAAAAAGCATGCAGACAAATTCATGGAGGATACAGCTATCAGTGGTTACTAGCCCTGATGGCATGCACTGTCTCCAGTGCCAGAGGCAGGATAAATCCCAGTTTCTGGGAATCACAAATGGGTAGTGAAATATACTTGGAGTCAAGTGTGAATTTCATGCTCTTTATTCAGTTCGTAGTAGCAACGAATGAAGCTTTCCCCAATGGGCCCCACGTGATTGGCTAATTCCGGGCTGCTCCTGCAGGCCAATCAAGTTGCTGATTCACTTCACACAGGAGCCTGATTGGCTGCTCCTGCAGGCCAATCAGGTGGTTGATTCACTTCCACCTGGAGCTGGATTGGGTGGCTCCTGCGGACCAATCAGACTGCTGCATTCTGGATCCTATTGTTCTAGGATTTAGCTCAGTACATAACAGGTAGAGCACTGTTGCACTCACGTCCTGCTTGTGGACTTCTTGTAGACGTTGGGTTGGCAACAATGAGAACAGGCCGCTGGACTTGGGTCTCACTCAGCAGGACTTAGGCTTTCGCCACTCTCTTTTGTGCACCAGAAGAGAACAGGACAGGAGTGAAGGATGCTCATCTAGCTAGTGCAAGTGGGGGGAGAGACCTTTATCAGACCAAGGGGCTCATTTTCTCATGGGCAAACATCCGAGGGCCACATTCCAGTGGCAGGCAAGGCCAGAAGCTGAAGTGGATGAGGGACAGAGCCACACCTAACACATGTAAGCAAGAGACATTGGACTCGGCTTGACTGGTAAAGAAAAAGCTATTTCTATGTGTTGTACAATGGTACCTTGGTCTGCGAACAGTCTGGTTTGCGTATGTTTTGGATTACGAACACATCAAACCCGGAAGTGCATGTCCCAGTTTGCAAACTTTTTTTGAATTACAAACAATTTTTTTGGATTATGAACAAATGTTTTGGTTTATGAGCAAACTTTTTTGGATTACAAACAATTGGGGGGAGGGCATTGGTGAAAGCGCGCCTTGCGTTACAACCTGTTTTGGTTTACGAATGGACCTCCAGAACGGATTATGGTCGTAAAGCAAGATACCACTGTATATGCGATATAACATTGTGCCACCAGATGGCGACGTGGAGCCCCGTTTTTCTCTACCTGTTTTCCCTGTTTAAATTTACAGTGGTGCCTCGCAAGACGAAATTAATTCGTTCCGCAAGTTTTTTCTTCTTGCGAGTTTTTCGTCTTGCGAAGCACGGTTTCCCATAGGAATGCATTTAAAATCAATCAATGCGTTCCTATGGAAACCGCCTTCAGACCAGGTCCGGGGACAGTCTGTCCCCCGACCTCTTCTGAAGGCTGGGGGGGGGGACAAGGGCTTTTCTTCCCACCGCCAGCCTTCAGAAGGCTGTTCTGAAGGCTGGCGGTGGGAAGAAAAGCCCTTCTCCCCACCTCCCACCCCGCAAGCTCCGGGGACAGGAGGGCTTTGCTGCCGACCGCCAGCATTTTAAAAGCCCCCGGGACAGCGGAGACTTCTCCGCTGTCCCGGGGTGATCTTCAAATGCTGTCGGGCGGCAGCGAAGCCTTTGCTGCCGACCCCCAGCATTTTAAAAGCCCCTGGGACAGCGGAGACTTCTCTGCTGTCCCGGGGCGATCTTAAAATGCTGGCGGGCGGCAGCGAAGCCTTCGCTGCCGACCCCCAGCATTTTAAAAGCCCCCGGGACAGCGGAGGTCTTCTGAAGCAGGTCTTCTCCACTATCCTGGGAAGGCAGGCGGGGGGGAGCAAAGACTTTTGCCCCCCGCCGGCCTTCAGAAGAGGTCCAGGACTTCCCTGCTATCCCGGACCGCTTTTAAAATGCTGGTGGTGGGGAGCAAAGCCTTTTGGCCCCCGCCGGCCTTCCTGGACCTCTTCTGAAGGCTTTGCTCCCCACCGCCAGCATTTAAAAGAGGTCCCCGGAGATTTCCCTATGGGCTTTCTTCTTGCGAAGCAAGCCCATAGGGAAATTCGTCTTGCGGAACGACTCAAAAACGGAAAACTCTTTCGTCTTGCGAGTTTTTCGTTTTGCGAGGCGTTCGTCTTGCGAGGCACCACTGTACAACGCTTTAAAACTGAAGCACTCCTTTGATGTGTCTAGATCCAGCCATTGTCGCAGTTTAAGGATGTGAACTGGAAAGGGGTGTGGCCTAGGAAGAGTCCCAAGGGCCAGGCAGAGAGGTTTGGAGGGCCACATTCAGTCCGGATGCCTGATGTAGTAGAATAGGGTTCCCCAACCTTTTCACTTAAGGCTGTCACCCCCAAGGCAGCTAGTTTTTTCAGGCCATCAAAAATGTGGTCCTAATGGAACTGGAGGCCTCCAGGGGAAAGTAGCAGGTCATTCAGACCTGGGTCAATTTCTTCTTTCTTTTGCATTCAGATAATCTATATGGGCTTCTATATAAGAGGTAAATAGCTATAGTTAAGGCATATATTCTTGCTCTTCTTGGATGAAAACAGTATCAGAAGTAACCTAAGGCTACTGCATTAAATTGAAGGTCTCCCAACATGGCGGGATGTCAAGTTTTGGCTTGACGCGATTTGAAAGCAACAAAGTCCTTTAAAAATGAATTTTATAATGGAAACGCTGACAGACCCTTAACTGCGCAGCGTTTCTGGGCGCCACTCTAATAAAAGGTGGCAACGATCCAGGAGTCTTCGCAGCTGCATGTCTAGAGTTTATTAAGTATCTGATTATAGTTTGCAGGTCCTCGCCAGATCATAACTCATTTAATACTGACACATTCCACTTCATAATTAGTGTTTTACTAATATGTTCCTAACTGGTACTATGATATTTTTCCTGTTTTAAAAACCAGTGATGCACTGATTTGGCAAATTAAGCAACCTTAGATTTTTGGATCCCAGAGCTAAAACAACTCAAACGCTACATGCCAATGTCTATAAAGAAACTATTCAGCATATGAAATCTCCACGCAGCCACACACACAAAGCAATACCCTTCCTCGATTCAAAGATTGGCAACTGGGAAATCTTTGAAAAGGCAAGATGAGCAAACGAAACAGTGAAAATAAGGGAATTGCTGAGTAGTCGTAAATATATTACCATTCTGTGGGACAGATACCTACATAAATTATGGAATAAGGCTGGTTTGCCAAAAGGGGAAGAGGACGTTCGCTCTGGGCACTAAGTTGCTTGCGGCTGGAAGTTAAGCAGCCAGTTTTCAGATGCCTCTGCTAAATGCAGCATTATGAAGATTAATGCTGTCATATTTGAAGGCAGAGAAATTAAGTTAAATCTTTTAAAAACTGGATTCTTTCACTGTACTTACAAATTCCAGTCTAGGAATCTCCAGTTTAGTTTACTGATGAACTGGATTCAGGCATCCTGCACAGCCCCAGGTGACCAGACTGAGGCCTTTCTTGCTCAGCTCCACTCAAGATCCTGTTCAGCAATTTGAGACTTATTAATGTGCATCTCAACTGACTTGTTTTTGCAAGCACAGCAGGATTATTATTATTATTATTATTATTATTATTATTATTATTATTATTATTAAAAATGGTATCAATGAAAGCTGCTAGTGGCCACAACATTGACACCTGATCCTTGCAAAATGTCAGGATCTGATTCTGCACCACCATCTGAAAATAGCACCATTCTTCACCATCCCTAGCAGAGCATAAGGAAATACAGTGGTACCTCGGGTTACATACGCTTCAGGTTACATATGCTTCAGGTTACAGACTTCGCTAACCCAGAAATATTACCTCGGGTTAAGAACTTTGCTTTAGGATGAGAACAGAAATCGTGCTCCGGCGGCGTGGCGGCAGCAGGAGGCCCCATTAGCTAAAGTGGTGCTTCAGGTTAAGAACAGTTTCAGGTTAAGTACGGACCTCCGGAACGAATTAAGTACATAACCTGAGCTACCACTGTACTGGGACATTCCAAAGCAAGAAGGATGGAGATTGGCTTTAGGCCCAGATATTTCTCTCTCATCAACCTTTTGCGTGTTCAGACCTTTAAACCTCCCCCATAAATAAATTCAGACAAGACTCAATTTTTGGTTTGGTTTTTGGCAGAATTTAGGCCACAACTTTATTGATTACAGCAAGTGACTGGTTGCATAGGCTCTGGATCAACTAGCTCCCTGCACTGTTGCAGGTAGCGCTGACCCAGGGCACCAGCATAGGTCAGCCTAGGGTGAACACCTGGATAGGTGGAAAGCCGGGAACAGGCTATGTCCACCACCCAATGTCCCCCTGGACTAAGGCACGGGCACAACCCCCTCTCAGGGGTTGACCAAACCATTGAGTCCCTGGATTCCTTTAACGGAATACCCTTCACACAGGGATGGCAAGAGCGTTCTCTCATCCCTATCACCTAAACCAGAGCCTATCCGCAACCTTACAAGTTGTGACAATTAGCTACGTGGCAGATGAAACCCAAATGACACCAGCCAATCAGGCAAGTGGGGACAATTCCTGCCATGCCCCTGTCCCAACAACAGACGACACACGACGGCATAGCAAGGTCAAGCGCACAAGCCCTAAATATAGGGAGAGGTGGGCGGGTGTTCCGATGCACGCACTGAAAGAGGAAGCTCTGGGTCACGTGCATAGGTATATATAGGTCCTTTGATCCATTTAGCCTGCGTCCCATTGGCCTGATTGAACCCTGCAACAAGGGACCTACCAATCGGGTGTTGGGGCTACCCATACGTACCCACCCACAACACAGGGTTAGGTTGCCAGGTCTCGCAGGAACACATGCCCTCTTTAAGGGAGGACCCAATTTGTCATTAAGAAGCATGTTGAATGAAGCCCATTTGAGGGACTGGTGGTGGCTGTGATGTTAACATATGAGAGTGCTGGAGGTGAAATAGTTAAACAAGGTACCCAATCAGAGCCCAGGGGGTGGAGTCAAAGGGACTATAAAACCAGCTCTGGGAGGGGCGAAAGGGGAGTTCGTTGGGAGTTGGGTGGTTGGTTGGAGTGGGAGTGAATTGGGATAGAGTCTGTGGGTAGGTTGAGTTAGTGTAGCGAAATAAGCTGAGTCAGGAACAGTTAGGGGCTAGGAAGACGAGTAAATATCTGAGAGGTGGTTTAGTGAGTGAGAGCAGGTAGCGGAAGTTATAGGCCTGGATAGGCACCCCATGGTTGTAACTGACCAATACCGCTTATGAAACCATACGCTTGTTAAACTGCAATAAATAAACAGAAGTTTATGTTCCAATTTAAACCTTACCGGACTCAGTACTGTACCAGGTAGGGCCTGGGTGGTGGCAGTGAGAAATAAAGTGGTGGCACAGGGATCAATAGACAGTGAAATGTCCGGGGACCCTGTGTGATTGCCACAGTGGCATCTCGGCCCTAGACTCCTCCAGCCAATGAATCTCTGCACATTCATTCTACTGACTTTTAACATCTGTAATGAACTGTAGTGAGACCAGCTGGCACTTCTCTGTCTCTGCTGCTCACACATATACATTTACCATTATTATTTTTTTTTGCCTAAACTAAAAGCCATGTTGCTACAGATGGACCTGTCTCTGGATACGTTTTATGTATAACGATGTGTAATATACCGCTTCCATGTGTAAGCCCTCGGGGCATCATTTCAAAAAGTGCTTCTATGAGTGCCAAATGGTACATTGGAAGAGGCCCTTGTGATATATAAAGACCTGCTACAAGGAAACCTGGAAACAGTCCCCGCCCCCCAATGCAAGTCATGTCATTACTCTTTATTGCATGTTCTAAAAACCATCCCCACCCCACCCCAAAGTCACATTTTGAAACATGCCTTTATTTCAGGTGATGTCAGTATTTAAGTGTTTATTTAAGTGTTCTTCTTTCCGCCTTTCTGCATCACCCCCTCCCCCTGGTTAAGCCTGAAGCTAGTGAGTAATGAAACACAAGTCCCACGAAGGGGCTGCAGACATTTCCAGTAACAGGACGGTGTTGGGATACTGCCAGGGAGATAAAGTCCATCTGAGCCCCAAGCTCGGTGCCGGACGATCCATCGACCTCCCGTAGTCACGCAGTATCAGCAATTTAGCGACACGAAGCCTCAGGCTTGTGCACACTCTATCAGCAGAATTCACACAGCAAAAGTTGCACAGCAGGACAGCATATTTACAGTTTATTCAGCGTAGGTCAGAACAAAAGAAGACATGACCGTTTGCTCCGACTGCTCAGGCAAACAGCAGAAAACGAAAGGAACAGACAACAGAAACATCCTGTGAGACAGGAAATGCGCAGGCTGTGACACAAACATCCTGCTCCCTTTTAAGGTGGAACGGAAATATCCTAACAGACGGATGGTCATTATGACACACAAAAAACAAGGCAATGAAGGGAATGTGCAAGGAAAGGGGGTTCAGAACCCAAAGCTGGGATTAAAATGTAATAATAGGAATTCATCGTACTCTTCTTTTCTTTGTATTGGTCAATTTTGTAGGGGAGGTCAGGGCTGACAGTATACCTTGTTAGGTTTCTGTTATGCCACTGTGCAGTTCTTGGAGTCACAAGACTCTGTTGACATTCCAGACCTTTGGAAGTCTCACGGGAGATGGATGTTGATGTTACTGGTTTCCTGTTTCTTTGTTCTTGTTGTTCTTCTGTCTCTCACAGAGAGCAGACACATATTCTTTCTGTCCTGAATAGTTAGAAATAAACGTAGCAATGCAGCACATATTTCTGGCTCTTCTGCTGCTGTCTGGGTACTCTGCATAACGGGGAGCGTGCTTGAAGCCTCATGCAAAGGCTTAGGTCGTGAATCACCGTCGGAGGAGAGCCTAGATGGATTCCGAAGATACAATGAGGAGGAGAGCCATTACAGCTCGGTCATACGGAGGCTCCGACATACCTGAAGGAGCGTCTCTACCCCCATTGTTCTTCCCGGATACTGAGGTCCAGCGCTGAGGACCTTCTGGTGGTTCCCTCCCTGCGAGAAGTTACAGAGGGCCTTTTCGGTACTGTGGAATGCCCTCCCATCAGATGTCAAAGAAATAAACAACTATCCGACGTTTAGAAGACATCTGAAGGCAGCCCCGTTTAGGGAAGCTTTTAGTGACTGGTGTTTTAATGTATTTTTAATATTTTGTTGGAAGCCACCCAGAGTGGCTGGGGAAACCCAGCCAGATGGGCAGGGTACAGATAAATGATGATGATGATGATGATGATGATGATGATGATGATGATGACAGTAGGCAGCAGTGGTGTAGTGTGGGAAGGGCCAGGGGGGCATAGTCCCAGGTGCAAAATTCTGAGCAGATGCCGGTTCTGTGGGGATACCCACCCCAGTGAAGGTGGCAGAGAAGCCCAGCAACAACAGAGCTCCACACAGGCCAGGCAGAGGGCTCCGCCAGACTTCCTCGTGCTCTCAAGGGCACATCCTTGAGGCCAGGCTGCCCTTCAGTCTCCAGGCTGGTGAGGATCGGGTCACCCGGACACCGGCAACCCACACTACACCTCTGGTAGGCAGCATCTGTCCTCATGCTCGGGAACACAGATGACACGTTTTTCAACTGCTGTTGCCCACATAACCCAAGTTTTCACAATTTAAAACTCTTCTTTCCTTGTAGTCCAAGAGCTGGTAATAAATCTTGAAAGGACCAGAACCTGTTGACTGTAAAAAGCACGTCTGTGTCATTCATTTTGAATCAAAGACATGGATTACTGGGGTTTTAAGCAGCTTTTGTAAAGGATCACTTTCATTAAGGAATTTGCATGGTAAAAACTAGAAAAATGCAGAGTAAAATTTTGAAGTGATGATTCTAATACGTGTTAGTGATTGCGAGGACAGATGGTTGGTTTTTTTCTGAGTCCAGGCTAAAGGAGTGTCATCTCGCGAATGCTTCCTGGAGGAAGGCAGGCTAGTAGTTCTCCTGAAACATTATTCCAGGAATCTCAGTGCTTTTTTGTATTGTTTAAAAATTCCCTTTGGGCACCAAAGCTCTGCAATTGCTTCTCTTGCCCTTTCTCTAGCCTGTAACCGATTGGCCCAGCCTGGCCCAAAGTGCACATAAACACTTGCAGTGCTTCACATTTACTGCCATATAAGGGGGCAGGGGATAGCTCAGAAAATTGCCTTGTATTTCCTTAATCATATATTTTATTACAGGACACGGTTATCTCTTTTTCATGCAGGGTTGAGTCACGCATGGCTTTAGTTTCTCTGCCCCCTCCCCCTCCCCGCTACACACAGTTTAATGCTCTCAGTAACAAAAGCCAGTTTTTAGATCCAGAACATGCAGTTAAGGAGAGAGCCGAAGTTACAGCTCAAATTATTCTGGTGAAGCATTATTATCATACAGCTTGCTTATATCAGAGCCACGGTAATTCGTTTTTGGAACAAAAGCCCTTTATTCACATTTGTTTCTGATACAACAGCCGTCAGTAAATTGTGAAAACCCAGATGTTGGCCCAAATGGGACTAATTTAGTGGGATTGTTACTTTCAAAAATAGCAAATGCTAATTTGAGATTTATTTATTTATTAAGCGGGCCCTGGGGAAGAAATCCTCTATGTGATTTATATTAGAAGAAAGAGCTAAGTCAACTAGCTACGAGAACTCAACTCCTAGCATTTTCACACTCGCCAAGTACAGTGATCAGTTGGGTATAAAAAGGGATGAGATTCTGGTTCAAGAGTCCTGGTCCCAAGCTGTCTAGGGCTTCATACACCAAACCCGCCACCTTGAATTTAGCCTCGCATTTAGAAGTACAGTTGGTTGGAATAAAGGAGAGAGAGTTTTCCATTGTCGCACCCAGACTATGGCACTACCCACCTTCCAGAATATATGTCTAGCTCCCTTCTTAATGGTGTTCCAGCAGACCTTCTGCCTGTTTTCTCTTGGTGTTTAAAGCTGTTATGTACTCTGTCTCCACACCAGGGCTGGATTTACGTATAAGCTAAACAAGCTATGGGATGCAGGTGGCGCTATGGGTTAAACCACAGAGCCTAAGACTTGCCAATCAGAAGGTCAGCAGTTCAAATCCCCGCGACGGGGTGAGCTTCCGTTGCTCGGTCCCTGCTCCTGCCAACCTAGCAGTTTGAAAGCACGTCCAAGTGCAAGTAGATAAATAGGTACCACTTCGGCAGGAAGGTAAATGGCGTTTCCATGTGTTGCTCTGATTCGCCAGAAGCGGCTTAGTCATGCTGGCCACATGACCCTTGGCCACTAAAGCAAGATGAGCGCCCTAACCCCAGAGTCGGTCACGACTGGACCTAATGGTCAGGGATCCCTTTACCTTTACCTTAAACAAGCTACAGCTTAGGGCCCCACTCTCTTCGGAGGCCCCCAAAATATTAAAGAAAAAAACAACTGGATGTACATTTCCAAAATATAAGATAAAAAACAAATAAAATAAAAACTACATACAGCAGCAGTGTTTTGTGTTGTGTAGGCTCCTATGATGTAAGTAATGGGTCCCGCCTGCTAGCCAGCTCCCTAAAATATCACTTCTTAATTGTATTTCAGTTCAATAATTACTTGGATGAAATACATATTTTGTTATGTGTAAATGGCTTTAGATACCTGTTAGGTCCATAAATTTCCATATAGCATATGTTCAAAAGGTAAAGGTAAAGGTACCCCTGCCCGTATGGGCCAGTCTTGACAGACTCTAGGGTTGTGCGCCCATCTCACTCAAGAGGCCGGGGGCCAGCGCTGTCCGGAGACACTTCCAGGTCACGTGGCCAGCGTGACATCGCTGCTCTGGCGAGCCAGAGCCGCACACGGAAACGCCGTTTACCTTCCTGCTAGTAAGCAGTCCCTATTTATCTACTTGCACCCGGGAGTGCTTTCGAACTGCTAGGTTGGCAGGCGCTGGGACCGAACAACGGGAGCGCACCCCGCCGCGGGGATTCGAACCGCCGACCTTTCGATCGGCAAGCCCTAGGCGCTGAGGCTTTTACCCACAGCGCCACCCGCGTCCCTTAGCATATGTTCAACACAGTGACAATTTGTTGTTGACAAAGGACAGCTGGACATATAAAGGGCCCCATTACCTTCCTGACAGTAAGAGCTGTCCGACAATGGAATTTGCTGCCAAGGAGTGTGGTGGAGTCTCCTTCTTTGGAGGTCTTTAAGCAGAGGCTTGACAACCATATGTCAGGAGTGCTCTGATGGTGTTTCCTGCTTGGCAGGGGGTTGGACTCAACGGCCCTTGTGGTCTATTCCAACTCTATGATTCTATGACCTTCAGTAGCTCAGGGCTTCATCAAACCTAAATCCGGCCCTGCTCCACACCCATGTGTGTGCACACACACAAACACAAAAAAATGTATAATTTTCTCAGTAGAACCTAGGATATTTGCAGTTGGGAAGCCAGCTGTCCATCTGATTCATTTTGCTTGAGTGGAGTTGGTCTCTGGCCCAACAATGAGACTTTTGATCCTTCCTGCAAAGGGATTTTGGTTGCGTTCAGTCTCCTGCACTTTCGAGGTTCTCAACGTTGCAAAGATACAATTTTGTATGTGTGTGAGAGAGAAAGCAGGGGCAAAACTAGGCTTTATTTCACCCAGTTTGGCACCCCCATGCTAGGACGCACAGCCTGGGAGCCTCAATGGCACCCCTCTGGAGGTTTTGCCCGGGGCAAAAAACTTGGCTAAACCATACACACCCCAGTAGCTACAGACTTGCACATTTGTTCCTTATGGTAGCATGACCATTATACAACTGTTGTAAAATATGATTGATAGCCGAACTGACAGGATTTAAATCCTTTGTGGTAAGGAAAGTGGTATTGGCCTAACCACCAGACCCTCTCTAATTTCCCCCCTCTTTATCTGAAAACTTGCTTGTAAGTTGCAGGGCAGGGTAATGTATTGCAGTTTATTTAACCTCGAAGACGTCCTTAATGCGGTCTGAGGGACCTTTGCAGTGGTTTGAGGGATCTTGGTGTGTGGAGAAACGAAAAGCTGGCGTTTGCCACATGAGAGGAACTGCAGTCTTTTACCGATATGTCGATGGGGAGACCTGAATAAGCACTGTTTTAGTAGCTTGCGACCAAATCTAAATGGGCTTCGACGCAAGTAAACATGTTGGGGTTTTTTAAGAGCGAGAGGGTCACAAGCTAATTGCCAGTGGGGATAAAGCTGCTACTGAGGACCTGGGAATGTGCAAGACATGAGGTTGCTCGAACTCACCTCAGCTCCGCTGCCAACTGGGTAATGTGGTGGACACAAAAGTTGATAAAAAGTCTGGGCTATTTAACATTGGAGGTGTTCCAGTTAGCTGGGGAAGGAAGGCCAGAGGGGCCTTGCGCACCACTTACTTTGCATTCCACACACCGCAACAAACACAATGCGCACAGTTCCCTCTTAGACCCTGACAAGAGCAAAAAGCAGCAGTCGGTCTGCAAACTGTCAGCCATTCACCACAGCATTCCAGAGTCTTGCCAGCCCAGGGATGAGAAAGTGGCGACTTTTCGATGAATCTACATAAAAATCTGCCAAGCTTTGAGGCTGGTGAAAAATCACATCGAATTGCAGTCATCGTTCTAATTATGTCATTACAAGAGCTAATCCACCCTGATTAGAAACAGTCCCATTAACAAACCACAGGCTTTTTACCTCTTTTCAAATGGCTACAGCAGAACCACTTTTCAAAACATCTACATAGAAAATAAATAAATCTCGAAACCGTAGAAACACACTGTTTCAGAAGTACTTGCTTCCTAGTGGGAAAGGGCAAGTTTCTTCTCCCTTGCCTTTTTTTTTAATAAAAAAAATATTTATTAAGTTTTAGATGTTACAAAAAGCAAGAAAAATAATTCCAGGTTAAACAAAAACTTAACGACACATCACAATAAAAAAAGAAGAAAAGAAAAAAGAAAGAAAAAAGAAAAGAAAAGATTTTTTTTATAAAAAAACAGAGGAACAGAAAAATAAAAACAATTGAAAAACACAACGAACCTTCCCATAACTTATCTTTCGTTTACTTGTTTCCTTGACCTCCTTGCACCTCCCTTTTTTGTATTCTAGTTCAGTTAACTATTTCAGCAAATCCTTTCTATCTTTCCCAATTTTTATCCTATAATTTATCTTAATATAGTGTAACCTTACCTTTCCTCCTTTCCTCCATTAACAATCTATTTTTACTTAATCCTTTATAATATTTCTGCTAAAGCCACATTACTTCATTCCAGCCTCCTTCTAACATTCCTTAATTTTACAATATTTCTGTAAATAATCTTTAAATTTCTTCCAATCTTCTTCCACCGACTCTTCTCCCTGGTCTCGGATTTTGCCAGTCATTTCCGCCAGTTCCATAAGGTCCATCACCTTCATCTGCCATTCTTCCCGGGTGGGTAGATCTTGTGTCTTCCAATATTTTGCAATCAGTATTCTTGCTGCTGTTGTAGCGTACATAAAGAAAGTTCTATCCTTCTTTGGCACCAATTGGCCGACCATGGCCAGGAGAAAGGCCTCTGGTTTCTTCAGAAAAGTATATTTAAATATCTTTTTCATTTCATTGTAGATCATTTCCCAGAAAGTCTTAATCCTTGGGCATGTCCACCAAAGGTGAAAGAATGTGCCTTCAGTCTCTTTACATTTCCAACACTTATTATCGGGCAAATGGTAAATTTTTGCAAGCTTGATTGGTGTCATGTACCACTTATAGATCATTTTCATTATATTCTCTCTTAAGGCATTACATGCCGTGAATTTCATACCTGTGCTCCCTTGCCATTTTTTAACCATCCAAGCTGCAATATATCTAGTGATTACAGAAGAGGTATTTGTAAAAAGCAGCCCTGTATTTCTGTTGATTTGTACAGACAATCAGATGAATGTTGTTATTCAGTGATAGGAAATCTCACTACAGTGGGTTACATACGCTTCAGGTTACATACGCTTCAGGTTACAGACTCCACTAACCCAGAAATATTACCTCAGGTTAAGAACTTTGCTTCAGGATGAGAACAGAAATCACGAGGCAGCGCGGCAGCAGCAGGAGGCTCCATTAGCTAAAGTGGTGCTTCAGGTTAAGAACAGTTTCAGGTTAAGAACAGACCTTCAGAACCAATTAAGTACTTAACCTGAGGTACCACTGTACTGGAGTGGGTCCACTATCATTCTGAAATTGCATATTCAAGGGTGCAGCTAGGCTTTCTGTCACCCAGGTCAAAGACTCAGTTCGGCACACCTCCATGTGCATCTGCATACACACAAAACACCCACACCTCAACACATTTGTTCTTACAGGGCATGAAAAGTAGGCAAGATACTATCTGAATACAAATACAAAGTTTTGTTTTTTTATATAGTATATAATCTTTCATTATTATATAATAGTATATTGATATTTTTATTGATTTCCACAACTATTTTCCACAACTAAATATCTAACAAAACTTATAACAGCAAGTAAAAAACAAAATGCAGTGTTGTAAAAAAATAAAATAAAAATGCATTACCAGGCTTTCCTCCCATTATGAATCCATTTCAAGAATGGATTGGCAAATCCTATTACACTAAACAGAATATTAACTGCAAGATAAATAATATAATGTAAATCATATGCATGCATACCTACACCCTGAATGTCACATCCAGTATGTTGGAAAATCAAATGCAACCCTCTATAGCAACTTCAGAAAATATGGCATCTGTTACAAGAAATCAACAACCACACATGACCTCTTGCAAGATATTTCAATTTGCGTGAGTATTCAGTCCTGGGAATATTTACAGTAGGAAAACCACTCCCTCCCCCCAAGATGCTAAAACCTGCTGGCCTCAACTTGGAGGATAATACTTAAACTTTTACCTATGTTCTTAATTCTTCTTAAACCTCTTGCAATTTTATAGCAGATAAAAAATCCCTTCACCATCTTCCACATTCTTAAGAATGGATTACTACATGGGATTACCATCTCAATAAAAACTAGGCCTGTCTTAAATGGGATGTAGACTGGAATCAGATTTTTTCCCCCTATGGTAGACCCTGTTATGTGGAACTCCCTATCTGATGCCTAACTAGTAAACCTCCTTGCATTTGAAAGAAATGTTTGTACCCTAAAGTCGTCTCCAGGCACTGAATGACTTTTCCTTGGCTGAGTTTTTGATTAAACTGCTGCTGTTTTAGTCTTTTGAGGTACAGTATTCCATTTTGTTTTTAATATTTTTTGAAGTTCTACATTTTACTGACTGTATTTTTAATTGAAATGTACTACTACTACTACTACTACTAGTAGTAGTAGTAGCAGTAGTAACAACTGCTTTTTCCATCTGCAAGAGAACTTGACTTAAAATACCAGGGACACCGGGCAGACTAAGGCTTCATCTGACACTAAGAAAGCCTACTCAGGGGTCAGCAAACTTTTTCAGCAGGGGGCCGGTCCACTGTCCCTCAGACCTTGTGGGGGTCCAGACTATATTTTGAAAAAAATAATGAACGAATTCCTATGCCCCACAAATAACCCAGAGATGCATTTTAAATAAAAGCACACATTCTACTCATGTCAAAACACGCTGATTCCCAGACCGTCCACGGGCCAGATTTAGAAGGCGATTGGGCCGGATCTGGCCCCTGGGCCTTAGTTTGCCTACCCATGGCTAGCGCTTAGCTTGTGATCAGCTTCTCTTTACTGATGACATGCCTTTGCAAGTGGCTGCACTTTGTTCCCCTGGACCCAAGGTTCCCCAGCCCTGATTTAGATACAGTGGTACCTCGAGTTACAGACTCTTCAGTTTACAGACTCCGCTAACCCAGAAATAGTACCTCGGGTTAAGAACTTTGCCTCAGGATGAGAACAGAAATCGCATGGCAGCAGTGGGAGGTCCCATTAGCTAAAGTGGTGCTTCAGGTTAAGAACAGTTTCAGGTTAAGAATGGACCTCCAGAACAAATTACCGTAAGTTCTTAACCTGAGGTACCACTGTACTTGAACAACAACAATATTCCTTCATCTTGTGTTTTTGCAAAATGCTTCTATATACTAGTACAGGCGCTCCTGGTCAGGACAATGCCCTTTATCTGAAAGAAACAGGTCTTCTGAGCTTCTCTGAGACAGCAATCCTATGCACACTTTCCTCAAAATAAGCCCCATGGAAGACAGCAGGAAACACCCAGATGACTGTGCTGCATAAATGTTAAGTCAATGAGGCCTCACAGCTGACTTATTGCTGTTCTTCTCTCGACAGCAGACCAAAGATCTCTGCCAAACTATGCGGTGTGGTTTTGGCAGCGTGACCTACTTCCCACAGAAAAGTGAGTGAAGAATTGCACTTCTTGTTTGGGAGAGAAGGCTGGGCTTGAAGCATTTAGCTGTGGCCCAGGGCGCAAGAAGCAACTGCTTTAGCTGCCTCTTAACACTTGGGTTTATCCACTCTCCCAGTGGACACCACACAGAAATATGTACAACATTTGTAGCCTTGGATATCCTGGTTCTGTCTCAGATTCCTTTTTCCATTGATCTTTAGGTTAGGTTTTCTTTTCATGATTCCACCCTACTGCCCAAATTCAAAACTGGGAGCAGGCAGACTGGAGAGGGACTGCTTATTTTGAATTTTCATTATTTATCAGAATTACATTGATACCCCTCCCGCTTTCCTCCCAGTTCAAGGTGGCATCTAAGGATCTCATTTTCCCCATGTTATCCTCACAACCATCATGTGAGGTAGGTTAGGCTGAGAGTTAATGCCTGGCCCGAGGTTATACAGGGAGGTTTGTGGCTGAGTTGTGGTTTTAACCCTTCATGATTAGTTGACCTCAGCGACAGCTTTTTGGAGTCATTTCCTTCACCATAGATGTGTATATTTAGTGTTCTTCACTTCCAGTTCTTCGCAGTTTTGTCATTAAGCAACTCCTTACAGTCTTCAGCTGAAATGTTAACCAACAAACATATACAAATCACCCAAAGTACTCTAGACAATAGCCCAACTGAAATAAAAGTGCTACTTTAAAGACAGGAAAATGTGAATACTAAAAAGTAAAACAGAAATGAAGAGGTTTCTCTCTTTCTTTAAGTTTAGCCCAAACAGCCTACGGATAAATAATCCCTAGTCCCCAGAGGAGATCTTATTGCTAATATAGTTCATAAGCTGAGGGGGGAAAGCAGGATGTCAGAAGTGATTTCCACTACGAGAATCCAAAAGCACAACTCCACTCATAACATTTTGCAAACCCCTGGGGGTCTCCAAATGTCTGGAACCAGGAAAAAGCCGGGCAAAGTTCACAAACGTGAAGAGCATTAGGAAGGAGGATGGGCCAGACCAACTACCCACTAAACATCTGGCCAAAAGAGAGTTCTAAATGAAAAGTGATGGGAGATTCTTGCAAAATTGAGAAGGAAGGGACTGTCTGTACCACTCATTCAAGGAACTTTTAGGGATTTTCCTCCCCTCTTCTTTTCACAATATGTCACTCTATCTCAGATCCCCTTTCCCCAAAAGTATGTCATAAGTACCCCTCCAGTGCACTTTTTTAATGCCTGCAATGTATTACTCACCCCCTCCCCCCCAAAAAACAAAACCCTGGAGAAATCAACAAGTAACAAGGTTTACACTTTCCTCTGGTGTTTGTCTTTCTTTGTTACATTTATTTTCGCTTGCTTATATTCCACCTACAAACCAGATTTCTCAGGGTAGACTGTCAATATACTTAAAATAAAATAATCGTTACTAAGAAGGGAGAAATGTGGATTCAACTCCCGCCCCTCAATCCTCTGAATTCCTGGGCCTCCCAAAAGATCATGACTCAGAAGAACCTAGGTGCAGATATGGCTGCCCAAGAAGCCAGATGTTAGTGGGACTTCTTTTGGGCTATTGTTGCTGCCACCGCCATCTTTTGTGACTTCTGGGGCTCTGGTGGCAGGCAATTGACCAGGGGTACAGAACTTGGCCAGCTGGATCTTGAGTTCCCTCATGGCCAGCAGGCCACTTTGATACATGGGCAGGTCTGCCCAGCTGTTAATCACAAAATATCACCAAGATGTCAGGTGAGCCAAGTTCAAAGGAAAGAATCAGGACTTGCTCCAAAGGCATTCCTGGTTCTTCCCTTCTTCCCTTTCCATTCCAGTTTGAACTCAAGCTGGGCTGCAAAGGAAGATCCCTTCCAAAAGGGGTTTTTCAGATGTCACTGATCCCTGTCAATCACAGGGTTTGCAGGCACTGCTGATCAGCTAGTTCAGTGCTGGTTTGAAATTCTGCTTTTGAAATGGATCGGCTCCACCTGTTTGCTCCAAAGTGGGACATCTCCTACTACAGCTTGCATTTACTTGTTGTCTTCACCTGCCAGTACTTTTCCGAGCACAATTCAAAGTGTTGGTGCTGACCTTTAAAGCCCTAAACGGCCTCGGCCCAGTATATCTGAAGGAGCGTCTTCACCGCCATCTTTCTGCCCGGACACTGAGGTCCAGCTCCGAGGGCCTTTTGGCGGTTCCCTCATTGCGAGAAGCAAAGCTACAGGGAACCAGGCAGAGGGCCTTCTCGGTAATGGCGCCCGCCCTGTGGAACGCCCTCCCACCAGATGTCAAAGAGATAAACAACTACCTGACATTCAGAAGACATCTGAAGGCAGCCCTGTTTAGGGAAATTTTTAATGTATGACATCTTAGTGTATTTTTGGTCTTTGTGGAAGCCACCCAGAGTGGCTGGGGAAACCCAGCCAGATGGGCGGGGTACAAATAATAAATTATTATTATGCCCCACATCTGATGTCACTTGTGTGGGGCAGGTAGTTGTGGTTTGAGGGAAATGGTCTCACTAGCTAAATTAGGACCCCTTCTGGGCCCAATTAAACTTGTGGGAGAGGGGTTCCCCACCATAGACTTGGGATGTGCAGAAAGCAGTTTCTAAACTGCTTATGAAATAGCCTGTAATTTGCTGTTCCATGGCCTCACGGAAGTAATTCCACATTGCGTGAGTTTCTGTGAGTATCTGTGGGATTACAATGCCCTGGGCTATCCTTCTTTGAAATTTATGTAAATATTTTCAAAATACAGTGGTACCTCGGATACGCTTCAGGTTACATACGCTTCAGGTTACATACGCTTCAGGTTACAGACTCCGCTAACCCAGAAATATTACCTTGGGTTAAGAACTTTGCTTCAGGATGAGAACAGAAATTGTGCTTCGGCGGCGTGGCAGCAACAGTAGGCCCCATTAGTTAAAGTGGTGCTTCAGGTTAAGAACAGTTTCAGGTTAAGAACGGACCTGCGGAACGAATTAAGTACTTAACCTGAGGTACCACTGTAATTCTTTTGAAAAACTTTTTTTTGTAATAATAAATTCCCATATCCACCTCAATGCAATACAAAAGGAGCAACACATGGCTGTGCATTCTTGACTCCAAAAGTGACATTTGCAGGGGCTCTCAGCACCTCAGACACCCCTGGGTGGGATTCAGTCATAAAGAGGAAGTGTATACAATGAAAGCTACAGTATGTGTATATTAAAATATTGACATGATTTTTTTTTAAAAAAAATATCTGAGTTCCTGTGGTTGTTGCTCAGACAAGAACAGACTTATCTCTTTAAAAAAACCTGTACTGGTACAAGAACTATAGACTTTTAAGTCTTAAGGGCATGCCTTCATAACCAATATAATTTGAAGAGCGCAGCGTATTTGTAAATGTTTTCATTTCAAAACAAACTAATTACAATGTTAATTGTTTTAGATGTGCTTTATGATGGGTTGTTGGCTGCCCATGAACTGTAGCACAGGTGGGATAGGAAATCTCAGGTCAGGTGAGTCAGGAGAGATGCTGGCGATGCCAAGGTGTGGTTATGTCATGGGCACAGCCCATTTGTCAAGCACCAATGCGGACTCTGTTTCCAGACCTGATGACCTCTGCCAAAGCACCTTCGGGTTACCATCATTTTACCCATTTCCTCTCTGAACAGCCCTGAATGTTCTTTGGGTATTAAAAGAGATCACCGTAGCTTTTCTGTCTGCTCACTAGTAAATGAGAGTGAGGCCTGCAACAAAACATTGCTGTGCAGGATGTGCCTGTTCAGTCTTCCAGTCAGCCGGCCATGCCCCTTCCCCAGGCCACAAAATGTTTTGGCATCACAAAATCACTGCGGTGGACCTGTGCGGTTGGTCAGTAAAACAATATTTCTTTTCTTTTTAAAAAGTCACTTTTTTACAGTTTGGGTATAGTAGAGTAAAAAGCTGGATCACTGTGCAGACTGTTATATTTTGATAATCAGCTGGATTTGTCAGCAGTGCTAGGTTCTCTTTGAGGCTACATTTTCTACAACATACCGTATTTTTTGCTCTATAAGACTCACTTTTTCCCTCCTAAAAAGTAAGGGGAAATGTGTGTGCGTCTTATGGAGCGAATGCAGGCTGCGCAGCTATCACAGAAGCTGGAACAGCAATAGGGATTGCTGCTTTCACTGCACAGCGATCCCTCTTGCTGTTCTGGCTTCTGAGATTCAGAATATTTTTTTCTTGTTTTCCTCCTCCAAAAACTAGGTGCGTCTTGTGGTCTGGTGCATCTTATAGAGCGAAAAATACGGGTACATATTTTTCTAGAAAAAAATACAGCAGAGGGATCCTATACCAGCACCTTTTATGTGCAGTTTATCACATTTCCTAAAACTACCAAAACAGCAGCAGCAACCTAAAAGGAGAAAAAAATATTGTTTGCAATGTTGATCCCATAGCATAGCTTCTATGAACGTGGAGAGGCATATATCCAAAATGTTGCAAATCCATTATAACTTGGAGTGTTGCCATGCCATTTTATGATTTTATTGATTATGGCATTATCAGTTTGTTTTGCCATCCGGTTTTTATTCAGTTAGGTTTTATGATAATTTGTGATGATCCGTGCTGTTTCATATTAAAAAGTCTACTTTCTTAGCTACCATTACCTTTGGGGCTAGTGGTGAATAAATCTATCTGTCTTTCTATCTTTTTTAGGGTTCTACACTTCCTTCTTTATTCAAGATTAAATAAAAAACAGATCTGATACACAGAAGAAAAAGAAGAAAACTTAAGTTCTGTCAGAATCAAAGAACATGAAGCCCCTCTAAATGAAAATTTGATACAGGAAGGAAGACCTCCAAAAAGAAGCAGCAGCTAATTGGCCTATACCCAACCCAGGTGGAGCAATACCTGCACCTTCGGAACCAGAGGAGAAAGAAGATACACCGCTCTAGGTGTAGCAGAATAGTTCAGGATGTCTCTGCGGCTACTCAGTTGGAATATAAATGGCGGAAATTCCCCGGAGAAAAGAAGGAGGTTATTTCACATATTGAAGAAAGAACAATTGGACATTATTTGCCTACAAGAAACCCATGTGACCAGGCTCCACAGGAAGGTTTTGGTAAATAAAAGATTAGGCCAAGAATTTATTTCGTCTGACAAAGTAAAGAAAAGAGGAGTGGTGATCTATGCTAAGGAGAGCCTGATACCTAAATTTCTATTTAAGGATGAACAAGGAAGAATTTTGGCAATTGAAATTCAAACCCAAGGAGAAAAAATATTGATATTAGGAATTTATGCCCCAAATGACGGGAAATCAGAATTTTTCAAGAAGCTGCATGAGACGTTGCTGGACTATCTGGACTATGCTAACATCATAATGATGGGAGATATGAATGGAGTGGTGTCTACACATATGGATAAGTCTTACAACCAAAACTTAACATCTGATGGCAGACTGCCCAAAACTTTTTTCGAACTGACTGACAATCTGGATTTGATCGACATATGGAGGACAAAGAACCCCCTAGGTAAAGAAGGAACTTTTTTCTCTGAGGCCCACCTGTCTTGGTCAAGGATCGACCAAATCTGGACCTCCAGGGGGCTGGCACCTAAGACTAAAAAGGTGGAAATCTGCCCAAAAACATGCTCCGACCACAACGCCTTGAAAATAGAACTTAGATTAACTCAACCCGGTTCCTTCAGATGGAGAATGAATGACACACTACTAAGAGATCAAGAGATTGTGAAAAAGGCCCAAAAAACATTAAAGGACTATTTTGAGATAAATCTGAATACTACAGTTGAAAAAAGAACGATCTGGGACGCAAGTAAAGCTGTTATGAGAGGGTTTCTGATACAACAGAATTCAATCAAGAAAAAACTCTGGAATGGAAAGAAGGACAAAATATTGGAGAAAATACACCAAGGAGAAAAAAAACTGAGAACCAAACCAAAGTCCAAGGAGGTGCTGAGAGAAATTAAATTCCACCAAGCAGAATACTCAAAATTGATCAATCAGGAGATTGAATGGAAAATAAAACAGATGAAGCAAAGATCTTTTGAATCAGCAAATAAATGTGGAAAGCTGCTAGCTTGGCAGCTGAAAAAAAGACAAAAGCTAAACACGATAACAAATCTAGAGATTGATGGAAGGACCGTACAGAAACCAGAAGAAATTAGGAGGTGCTTCCACAGATACTTCAAAGAACTGTATGCACAGGGGCCCCAGAAAGAATCAGAGATAGATCAATTTTTAAAGATAAATGGACTATCAAAAATAACTCAAGATAAAAGATCAATCTTGAACTCTATAATAACCACACAGGAAATTGAAGGTGCCATTCAGAATATGCAACTAGGCAAATCTCCAGGCCCGGATGGACTTACCTCCAAATATTACAAGGTTCTGAAGGACTATTTGATACAACCTTTGTTGGAGGTATGTAACCAGATTATGGATGGGAAGAGGGCACCAGAAACGTGGAAAGAAGCCTTCATCACATTGATACCTAAGTCAGAATCTGAAAAGACTCAGCTTAAAAACTACCGTCCCATCTCACTCCTAAATGTGGATTACAAAATATTTGCAGACATTTTGGCAAATAGACTTAAAAAAGTCTTAAATGAAGTAATTCATAAAGACCAAGCTGGCTTTCTCCCTGGTAGACATTTATATGAGAACACTAGAAACATCATTGACATTTTAGAACTCTTGCAGACTAACAGGAACACAAGGGCGGTGTTAATCTTTATTGATGCGGAGAAAGCATTTGACAATATATCTTGGATGTTTATGAAGAAGAACTTGGAGGGGATGGGAGTGGGACGGGGGTTTGAGAATGGATTACATGCAATTTATTCAGAACAAAAAGCTAAATTAATAGTGAACAATGTGGTGACGGAGGAATTTAAAATTGAAAAAGGGACACGACAAGGGTGCCCTCTATCCCCTCTGTTATTTATTTCAGTCCTGGAGGTGCTATTGAACATGATCAGAGAGGACCGGTTGGTACAAGGGATAGAGGTCGGAGTGAAACAATATAAACTGAAAGCTTTTGCAGATGACCTAGTTTTGACACTGCAGGAGCCAGAATCCAGTACAAAAAGAGTTCTCGAACTTATATCTGAATTTGGTCGGGTGGCGGGATTTAGGTTGAATAAACAAAAAACTAAGGTTCTGACCAAAAATTTAACAATTACAGAAACAGAGGGGTTTCAGAGAGAAACAGAACTGAATGTGGTTAAAAAAGTGAAATACCTTGGGATCTATTTGTCCTCCAAGAATTTGAATTTATTTAAGGATAATTATGAGAAATGTTGGTTGGAAGTTAAAAAGGATTTAGAAATTTGGTCAAGATTGAAACTTTCCTTGTTGGGAAGAATTGCAGCTATAAAAATGAATGTGTTGCCGAAAATGTTATTTTTGTTTCAAACCTTACAGATCGTGGACAGAGTGGATTGCTTTGGAAAATGGCAGAAGGATATATCTAGATTTATCTGGCAGGGCAAAAAGCCCCGAATAAAGTTTAAAATATTAACAGATTCGAAAGAAAGAGGGGGGTTTGCCCTGCCGGACTTGAGGTTGTATTATGAAGCTGCAGCCTTCTGCTGGCTGAAAGATTGGTTTTTGTTGGAAAACACCGATGTCCTAGATCTGGAAGGTTTTAATAATGCTTTTGGATGGCACGCATACCTATGGTACGACAAGGTTAAAGCACATAAATTGTTTAAAAGCCACATTGTCAGAAAAGCAATTTTTGCAGTCTGGATGAAATATAAAGACTTACTAGAGAGTAAAACTCCGAGGTGGCTATCTCCAGTGGAGGCCAAGGCCCGAAAAAGACCCAATATGGAGGCCTACTGGCCGAAATATTGGGAATTGACTGAAAAAATTGGAGACAATTGGAAGTTGCAGAGCCAGGACAAACTAAAAAATAAGGTGCGAGACTGGCTACATTATGCTCAAATTCAAGAGGTTTTCAAAATGGACAAAAAAGTTGGTTTCCAGGTGGAAAAGTCGAAACTAGAGACAGAATTGTTAGAACCAAAGACAAAGCTGTTATCTAGAATGTATAACTTGCTGCTTATGTGGAATTTACAGGATGAGACAGTTAAATCTGCTATGATTAAATGGGCACAGGATGTTGGACACAACATTATGTTTGAAGACTGGGAAAGGTTATGGAACACCGGAATGAAATTTACGGCCAGTACGGCCTTGAAGGAAAACATTATGAAAATGATATACCGGTGGTACATGACCCCAGTCAAGTTAGCTAAGATACATCACCTGTCTGACAATAAATGTTGGAAGTGTAAGGAAGCAGAGGGGACTTTCTTTCACCTCTGGTGGACATGCCCAAAGGTTAAGGCTTTCTGGGAAATGATTTACAATGAGTTGAAAAAGGTATTTAGGTATACCTTTCCCAAGAAACCAGAGGCCTTCCTGTTGGGCATGGTAGACCAGAAGGTGTTAAAGAAGGACAGAACTTTGTTTATGTATGCTAGTACAGCAGCAAGAATACTCATCGCAAAGAACTGGAAGACACAAGATTTACCCACGCTGGAGGAATGGCAGACGCAGTTGATGGACTACATGGAGATAGCTGAACTGACCGGCAGAATCCGAGATTTGGATGTAGAAACAATTGAGGTGGACTGGAAAAAGTTTAAAGACTACTTGCAAAAGTATTACAAACTGTATGAATCTTAAGACGGTGCATGATTTGAAAATGATACGCTTTAGCAATTATGATTAAGTAAATAGTAAACTAAGTGACAAAAGAGAAAAGGAGATAATATGAAATTGAACATGTTACGTTTATTTTAAAGGTATAAAAATTCTGACATAATACATTGAATATAGATACATAACATGTAAAAGTTACAATAAGGTATGACATAAGGTAACAAATTGCTGACATTGTTAATATAAAGAACGCAGAATCGGAAGGGGTGGGGAAGTCCAATTTGGGATTTTTGTTAAAAAAAAAAAAAAAAAAAGGTTTCTTGTAAACTCCTTGTTTGTAATGTATAAAATTTGGAAAGAAACGTAATAAAAAATATTATAAAAAAAAAAAGAAAATTTGATACAGGAAGAAGATGGTTGAACAAACTTCCTGTGGGCTGAAAGATCAAATGGAATCAAGATCAGGGTAGTTAATGGAATGCATATTTTTCTGTATTCTGCAAGAAGATAACAGTTGAGTTCTAAAAAACAAAGGAGAATCCTATATGAAATGAGAAAATATGGTGCTGATGAAAATACCTGGTTTCATAAAATTAAGGCCAAAGTTCTTACACAGGTGTGCATCGTATTTACCAGAGCTAAGCATCAATGGTATTTGCTATTGGAAATAAATCGTGAAATATTATTTCCTTTCTAAGGGCCCATCAAGTCTGAGGGTGGATGAACTGAGAGCTTCAGTGCTTCCCTCCTCCAGCTCACCACACACCTCCATGTTCATTCATCTCACTCTTCCTGAGTGGAGAAGCTGGCCTGAATCACTTTGGCCCATCTACTCCAATGACCTTAGTTCTGAGATGGTTAGTAGCGGAGATGGAAGAGAGTTTCCATTCACCCCTCCCCTGCCCACCACGGATGGAGCTTTGGAAAGGCTTGCATCCTATAGCAAAGTCCCAACCCCCCAATCCATTGCCTGCTTACCCTCTAACAAGCAAAGAGAGGACGATACATGAATCAAGAGCTTTTGCGGGAATACTTGACAAAGACATCGATGGTGGGAGAATCCAAAATCAATTTCTAAACTTAGCAACTGCCCTCAGGTGCCTTGAGGGATGCTGTCCCCTTGCCAAAGTCATTGTTGAATTGCCAGTCTATTTATTTTTAACTTTTATTTTTTAAAAATCGTCTTTATTAATTTTCCAATTAAAAACATCCAATTAATATATCCAATCACAATCCAATTAAAATAAAAAAACTAAAATAAAAAAGACCAAATTATAATCCAAATTATAATTGTTGATTTTTGGGGGCTCCCCATAGTTTGGACCTCTGAAGCATATCTCCACATCTCAGTTCTGCCTCTCCTTGCTGTTTCCATATTTTCCACATCTCGATTTTAACGCTTTGTGAATTGCCAGTCTAACTGGCTTCTGCGTGTGGAATGGAGGAGTGGAGCTGGGGGGCATTTTTTCCCTTTCCCTCAGTAGCAAAATGCCCTGGACCTGCCCCAACAGCCATTTTGTGTACGTGTAAAACCCAAGAAAGACCAAAACATCTGGTGATTGCTTACTGCTGCTCCCTCACAGCCTGAATAGAACATAAAAATGGATATTTTTCAACATGCTTTTTGTCTTCATTCCTTTTGGCCTGGGAAAACTCTGTTCCCTTCCCCAAGTCTTCTCCTATTGATTTGGGTATCCTGAGTAACCCCTCTTCTAATTCAGGATTGCTCTGTTAATCAGCCAGATTTTAATAAACTAAAAAGGTGCACCAAATGATCAGGCGGCATCTGAAATGCCACAAAATATTATTTCCAATAGAAATGAGGAATGGTGAGATAGAATCCATTTGCCCCCAGCATAAGGTTACCAGATTTTTTTCAAAGAATCCGGGGACCCTTTTTTTTTGAAAAGAGAAAAAAAAGTTATTAAAAAAGTTGCTTTTTTAAAAAAAATTAAGAAGTAACATATTCTCTTCTGTGGTCTCCTCTGTCACGCGTGGAGTAGGCTCGGGTCAGGCCCGGACTCGGCCATGTGTCCTTGCTCTCCCAGTGCTTTCCTACCTGTCCTCTGTGGCACGGAGCAGCGCTCCCTTCTTTTGTCTCCTACCTCTTTCTCTCTCTTCCTTCTCCTCCTTCTTTCCTCCTCCCTGCATCGGCTCCAGGGTTTTCCTGGTCCCAGAGCGCCACTGGGTGGCCGGCTGGGTGGCTGGACACTCTTGATCCCAGCTCAATTTGGGTTGTGGGAGGTGTGTGTAAGCGGTTCCCCCAGTTGACGTGCCGGGTGCCCCCAGTTCCCCCTCGGCAGTGGCGGCGGCAGCAGCAGCAGTCTCAGCAGCCCGGAGCCAGCCTGGTAGCGCAGTTGGCTCTGGCTGGCTTCAGGAGCTGCTCGCTGCCATGGCGCCCGCCATTTTGCCTCACCGAAGGTCCCCATATGATGTGTCTTGTGCCATTGAACCAATCACGCAACATTCACTCCCTACTAATAAATCTACAACACTTAAAATATAAATCCGGGGACATTAAATGAAATCCGGGGACATTCCGGGGACAGATTTTGTCCAGGGACAGATTTGTAAATACGGGGACTGTCCCTGGGAAACGGGGATGTCTGGTAACCCTACCCCAGCAGCCCCTGCCCCGAGGCTGATCAGAAAGTGTCTGCCTGAGGGAATACTGCAGAAATCAGCTCAGCAGTTGGAAAATAGAATCTACTTGCCTCAGCAGTCCGACACCCCCAAAGTACCCTATGAGCAGAAAATGTCTCCAGAGCCATCCCCCCCCCCACTTTCGAGTTTGCCATAAAATGATGTGTAAGCTGGCTAGTCCAGAAAGTCAGTCACAAGAAGATGAACTAACTGGTGTCTGGTGTCTGTTTTTAAACTTGCATAGGTCACAGTTGCAGACAGGACAGGAGGGAAGGGGGAGAGAGGCTAGAAAAAAGTTCTTTTTTGCCTGCTATTGTAATGTCAAAGAGGAACTGTTTTTTGCCTGCTATTGTAATGTCAAAGAGGAACTGTTGAGACACTCCCAGAAAGAGGAACTGCTTAGGAAAGGACTCTTGTACAGTACTGACTGTTTGCAAAATTGTGTAATATCGCTTTGCACATGCTCTTGTACCCCTGTCTGGAAGTTGTTTGTGACACACTATAGCAATCGGGGCTCAGCCTTTGAGAATGATGTCGCTGATGCCTGCTGCAGCTTAATAAACCAGAGCTTCCTCAAAGAACCCGGTGCCTGTCATTATTGACTAGGAAAATCCTGCAACAAGTATCTCTTATAAAAACTGCAGGTGGCAAGCAACGTTGGATTTCAATTGCATATATTGATTGCATATTATGTATATACTTTTTGCTTGTGATTTTGCGATTGTAATTTCTGTGAAGTACTTAGAGATTTTGTTATATTAAGCAGTATGGGACTCGGGTGGCACTGTGGGTTAAACCACAGAGCCTAGGACTTGCTGATCAGAAGGTTGGCAGTTCGAATCCCCACGACGGGGTGAGCTCCCATTGCTCGGTCCCTGCTCCTGCCAACCTAGCAGTTCGAAAGCACGCAGTGCAAGTAGACAAATAGGTACCACTCTGGCAGAAAGGTAAACAGCGTTTCTGTGCACTGCTCTGGTTTCGCCAGAAGCGGCTTAGTCATGCTGGCCACATGACCTGGGGAAACTGTCTGCGGACAAACTTCAGCTCCCTCGGCCAGTAAAGCGAGATGAGCGTCACAACCCCAGAGTCGTCCGCGACTGGACTTAACTGTCAGGGGTCCTTAACCTTTTTTTTAAAGTAGGCAGACAGACAGATCTTAAAAGAGTTATTCTCCCCCAGACAGCAGAATGCCTTTTCTAACCTGATAACACATATGCATCATATAAAAACAAAGACAATATGCTTCTTGCTTCATAAATATCCAGTGCTTTTTTTCTGGTGGGACGCAGGGGTACGCATACCCCTAAACATTTTGTGAATCTAAGTTTGGCCTCATTGAGGGGCAGTATTTCAATATGAGTAGGAAAATGAGAGTACCCCTAAACATTTTTTTAAAGAAAAAAAGCACTGTAAATATCCACATGCAAATATATGCACACTTGATAGTTTAATAGACTAAAACTCATAGGATAAACTAATTGAAATTAATTTAATGTTAATGAATGGCTTTCTTTAATTGGATTTTAGCCCTCAATTGCATTTTAGCCATTTCATTGGATTTTAGCAAGTCAAACTAGGCAAAGTGCTTTATCATTAATGTCGTCTCAAAGATCCTGGGGAATCAGGCTTAGAAGCAGCAACTTCCTCAGTGAAATCCGTAACTGAACAGGGTCTTCTGCTGCACCATCCTAAAACTAAAGAGGAATGGAGAAATGCCCTTAGACCAAGGCTCATTTAAGTACTTTGTTTTAGCAGGGTTCATAAAACGAACTTGCTTCAAGATTGGAAATGATGACTTTTGCAGCTCCAATTATGCCACATGTCCTGGCCTGCCTCTTACAGTCATGCTGTTCTTGTATTTTGCACATGAAGCTTCAGCTCTAAAGAGTCTGGAATTGGCACTTAGCTGACAATTTCCTTGACGATGCTCCAGGCAGAACGCAATTCACCACATTCTGTTGCAGCAGCCCTTGGCTGGGCAGGCCGCACTGTCGTCCCAGCATGCTTTCTTTGGTAAGCAAAAGCGGAGACAGCCGAAGGAATCCCATCAGATCTCATCTCTAGTGATCTCGCCTTGGAAATACTGCAGAAAACAAACACTTTTCAGAATGCACCAGTTGTGCCAGTAAAATTCACCAAAGTCTTGGTAGCACTGGGCATCATTTGCAAGGGATATGAATTCTGATTCCGTGCTTTTTGTTACTCTCCAGTTGAAGCACAATGGCTCTTTTGATATTTGCAAAGCGTTTCTTTCCAAAATATTTCCCCTCGAAACTGGATCAAAATCCATTGTTATAGCAACAGGCTCTGTTCCCAGGCATACATTACTATATTATGCTATCAATACTATAGCATTAACCTCGGGTTGGTTAGGTTCAGATATGTTTGTATAAACAGCCCTTTAACCCCCCCCCCTTTTTTAAAAAAGAGGCTTCAAAATTGCTCATGAATCTGTCAGTTCCAGCTGAGTGACGAAGGAACAGGCACCAGTTAAATTATGTACATTCTGTAGGATCAAATGGGCATTTATCTGTGAACTGGGCCATAAGACTGCAATTCTAAGGAGTCTCACAATTAATTCTTCAGCAGTGCTGCCCAATTAGGACAAATGCTTCTTTTCTAGTTTAATTAGGGATGGGTAAGCTTTTTGGCACTTATTTGTATAAAATATGTGCTCATTAAACACGGCTTGGAGCTTATTCAGCTTGTTATCAGTGTGCTAGGAGTGGTGGAGCAGGCTGGGAAACAAAATATTTTTCCCACTGCCTCAGCCAGTTTTGTGAGCCTCTTAGCTGCTACAAGTCTGATGAGCAAGCAGGTGTCCAAAAAATAAATGCCGTTGCTTCTTTGAACAAGGGAGCCTGCTGGATAGCAGTTGAGGTATTTTTAAACTTTCAATTTCCAGAAAGGCCATTTTCATGTATCTGCTCTCTGTGATGTGACTCAGTTTGGCTAAAATAGTCGCACCAGTATTATGGTGGGAATTTTTAAAGTGGCATATTTAAGGCACTATATACAGCAGGGCAATAATACACAAATTCCTGCTAGACATTTACCCAAAAAGAAATAACGTATGCATATAATTCTCACCGATACGTTAAATGCCCCTTATTCTCTCTCTCCCTCCCTCTCCCACTCTCTCTCATTAAGGCCATGTAAGCAACCCAGGAAGAAGGCACCTGCTTGAGCATTGTGTATTGAAAGCTGCCCCTTCCAGCCTACTGTAAATATAGGGCATTCAATGTTTGGGTTTAGAATAGATTTTCTATGCCCTTTTGTATCTCCCCCAAGCTCTGAGGTCTTGGCAGTGGAGGCAAGTGAGAAACCATTTAATAAGTTCCAGTTTCTTGATATTTATTCGTGGCTCAGGAGCAAGAAACCTATTGCACACAACAACGCGATGCCAGGGCAACTAGAGGAACGGCAAAGAAAACACCAAACCAATTTGTCAAAAGCTTGGAACTTTGTTCAGCCGGGTATCAAACAATTTCTTAAGGGGAGACTGCTCAGGCAAGCCAACAGGAGACAAAAACTACATCAGCCTTTGTTGTTGTTTTGAATATTTTATTAGTTGAATATAAGAACAACATATAATCAAATACAAGCAATCAAATATAGTTTTCTCCTACCCACCACCACAAAACAGCCCCAACTACGTCCAGGTAATTACATTAGTAATATAATCAAATAAAAAATTATTTCTACAGTTGCTGGTTTAAAAAATATCATTCCACATGCTCCCATGTATCTTAGGTGGTTTAAATCATGGGTAGGCAAACTAAGGCCCAGGGGCCGGATCCGGCCCAATCACCTTCTCAATCCGGCCTGCAGACGGTCCGGGAATCAGTGTGTTTTTACATGAGTAGAATATGTGTCCTTTTATTTAAAATGCATCTCTGGGTTATTTGTGGGGCATAGAAATTCGTTCATTCCCCCCCTCCAAAAAAAATATAGTCTGGACCCCCACAAGGTCTGAGCGACAGTGGACCGCCCCCCTGCTGCAAAAGTTTGCTGACCCCTGGTTTAAATGTATGTTCCTTCTTTGATGCACATGTAATAAAGGAGGACCTTGCCAACTGGGTGCCCTCCAGATGTTTTGGACTACATATCCCATCAGTCCTAGCCAGTATTACAGTCCAACCCAATGCATGTTTATTTAGGGTATATCCCATTGTACCCAATGGCACTTACTCTGTCTGAGGAAAATGTGATTAGGACTGCAATCCCATTCTCGTTTGTTCTAATCACACACTGCTGTACTTCCTCTTCTTCCAAAACACTTCTGTTCGCAAAGAAAGAAAACATCCCAAGAGTTGAGAGGATGATAAAAGCTTCAAAAAGGATTAAAAGCTGAGTTCTGGGAGTGGAAGGGAGTTTGGAAAAGCACATACAACTAATGGCAGAGAAGTGCCAGGATTTTCACTTGGGCCAAGAAGACAGTAAATTGTTCAGACAGGTTTGGGTTGGGTTCCTGCTTTCCAAAACACTCCATCTCACAGGTCTAGAAAATATTACTGCAGTTGGAAAAAGTTAACATATATCAAAATGAGAAAAAAAATGCAATGGATTTGCTAAGGAATACATACTGTAATAACATATTCTTCAGAAGGTCAATGTGTTTAGTGTTTGCTTGGCACTCAGAGACAGTTTTTATATAACATTAGTGTGAAATATTTTTATTTCATCCAAAATATTAGGTTTATGGAGTGAAAGTGATGACAGTGCCAGAAAGCAAACTCACCTTTTTGCACTGATGGTATTTTTGTGAGTAAGGTAAAGGGACCCCTGACCATTAGGTCCAGTCGCGGCCGACTCTGGGGTTGCGGCGCTCATCTCGCTTTATTGGCCGAGGGAGTCAGTGTACAGCTTCTGGGTCATGTGTCTGGCATGACTAAGCCGCTTCTGGCGAACCAGAGCAGCGCACGGAAATGCCGTTTACCTTCCTGCTGGAGTGGTACCTATTTATCTACTTGCACTTTGACGTGCTTTCGAACTGCTAGGCTGGCAGGAGCAGGGACTGAGCAATGGGAGCTCACCCCATCATGGGGATTCGAACCGCCGGCCTTCCGATCCGCAAGTCCTAGGCTCTGTGGTTTAACCCACAGCGCCACCCATATTTTTTGTGAGTAGAACACCTTTAAACAAAAATAGTAATTGAGATTCTTGCAATCCTAAAGTTTAGAACATCTTAAGCACGTGGACAGAGCACACGGCTCCGGTCGTGATTTCTCACCTTCCTCTTCCTCCATCCCTCCTTGGTGGGCAGTGTTAGTGGCAGGCTCCCTCCCCCCTCCCTCAGCTGGCCCTGGGCTAGGGCATATGTGGGCATCCCTTTGCCGGCCATGAGGAGAATGAGGCGTTGCCACTGCCCCAGCTCTGAAGACTCGGCCCAGGCTTGGCTTGCCTCCTGTAGCTCCTGCCTTGATGAGGGAGCCTGTCGTGGGGCGCCCAGTTGCACCCCCTCAGAAATCTGCGTCTGGGGCCATGGGCCATGCCCCCTCATGCTACGCCACTGCAAGGAAGGGAGGGAGCCCAATTAATCTTAGCAGGATTTACTTCTGAGTAAAGACGTGTGAGATTGCAGTGTCCATCTGTGCTTTTTCTTCCCTGGCTTCCCATTCCCTCCAATCCATTCATTTGAGCTGTGGAATTCTGGGGACCCAAAAAAGCTCATTCAGACATTTCACGTGGATACACTGGAGTCTGACTAATTTTGGGGGAAGCATGGTCATTTCCACGACTTTAATTTAGCTGGAGCAGATTTAAAGCATCACACTTGTGAGGGGTTGCTGCTGCTGTTTTTCGTTTTTGTTTACAGCTGTAATGCCATCCTTTAGCCTGAAAGTACACTTGGTTAACATATGCTGCAGACTTTTTTCAGGTTGGAACTTGTCCAGTTGTATTTAAGCAAGCTACCTGGGCTGAGATTATTCTCCATGTCATTAGGTGAGTATCCTGAGTATTATGGATACTGTTTTCCTGTGGAAATCAGAAGTGTGCAGGCCCATTGTCAGGGAACTGCCATCTGAGACGCAGGAGGTGAAAGGGCTCACGGAGGGTGAGAGAGACCATTCAGCTGAGGAGGGGACCAGCAGGGGGAGAAGTGGAGTTCCAAGGGAAAGTGAGTCGGAGGGAGGGCTCAGAGACACTTCGAGCGAAAATAGTGGGGAGGTTTCAGGACCTCCTGTAGGGACACCCACTCCTCGCCGGAAACTGTCACGCCGAGAGTCCAGAAGACGCGTTTCCGTTAAGGAGCTTTTATGCTGGAAGAAGTTCCGTAAACGCCCACTGTCCGATACAACGAGCGACTGATGGAGCCATGCTTAAGAAGCTCCGTCAGAGACAGAGGTTTGTGGACTTAGCCAAACTCTGAGGGACTAGGATTTTACGCACAAGCAGCTCACCATCCCATCACAGCAATCGGACAGTCCCTGAAAGCAGCTTGTGCAGAGAGGCATCATGAGCAACCCAGCCGGAGCCGGTGGAGCAGGAGGAGCTGGAGAGGGTCCAAGCCTGGAAGAAAGGTACAGGGTGTTGGAGCTCCAGCTAGCGCTGCAAACGGCGAGGCTAGAGGAAAGGAGGGCGCAGGATGCAGATAAGACAAAAGGCGCCCCACTAGCAAGAAAGATGCCAGGATTGGTGCAGAAGTTTGGGGGGGACCCCAGGAACTATCAAGCCTTTAGGACAGAGATGCAGTATGCTCTCGAGCTGCAGTTTAACGACTTTCCCGACGAGGCATCGCGAGTGGCGTTTGTGATTGGCCATCTCGAAGGGGGGGCGAGAGACTGGGTTAGACCCCTGATGGCAGGGAATAGTGAAATGCTGAAGGACACGAGGAAGTTTTTTCGCGCCATGGATTTGATGTTTTCCAGCGAGATTGAACAGGGACTGGTGCGCAGACAATTGATGGCTTGCAAACAGGGGAGCCGATCGGTTCGTGAGTACTGGACTGAGTTTACAATGTTGATACATAAATTGGGATGGGACCTATCGGCGGAACCCATTCAAATGCTCTTTGAAGAAGGGCTTTCTTCGGCGGTGAAAGACGAACTTTCCCGGGCGCCCAGGGAGGAGTCTATGGACCAGCTGACCAAATCAGCGCTAACCATTGGAGCGCGCCAGGAGGCAAGAGCCTTGGAGAAGCGGGAGGGGAAAGGAGAGCGTTGGAGGGATTTCCGCATTCCAGAGATTCCAGAGCCAAGTTTCCCGCCAGGAGAGCCGATGGAAGTTGGAACAGCGCGCGCGCGCGCAGTTTCAAATCCCAGTGAAGGGAGGAAGAAGGAGGGAAAGAGCGCCAAGAAATGTTATCTCTGCCAGCAGCCAGGTCACTTTGCCAGAGTCTGCCCGCAAAGAAAGGAATGGCAAGGGATGGCGGGAGCTGTTGGGGGGAAGGAGGAGGGAGTCCAGGAGCCAGTAAAAGCCAACGCCTGGCTGCCACCATCGGGGCACTGCAGCCAGGCCAAGGAGCAGTAAAAGTGCCCACTCCGGAACCTCCAAGACCAGCCCTAGTAATAGAGGTGTTGCTAGAGCTGGCAAACGGATACCCACTAAAGACAAAGGCGCTGTTGGACTCAGGCAGCTCCTGTAATTTTATGAGTAAGGAGTTTGCAGCTGAACACCAGATACAGACACTCCCTTTAAGCAACCCCCTGCAGGTGACCACGATCGATGGGAGGGAGCTGTTGGGAGGAGAAGTTAGCCTACAGACCGTCCCAATGGTTATGAGGGTGGCCAGGCACACCGAAAGGATAGCGTTCAATGTGGCCACCCTGGGAGGGGCTCCCGTCATTTTGGGAATGAGCTGGCTAGCGTTGCATGACCCGCTAGTGGGCTGGCATCAGAGAGTGGTCTCCTTTGGGTCAGCACATTGCCTGGAACACTGCAGAGAGGGAAAGGTGCCAGAAGGGGCAAAAGCCTTTCTAGCAGGGACGGAAGTGGCGGACAAAGCGAAGGTGCCCAAACAATACGCTGATCTGAGCAAGGTCTTCAGCGAAAGGGAAGCAGATAAACTACCACCGCATAGAGACTTTGACTGCCAAATTAACCTGGTCCCTGGGGCCCAGCTCCCCGTGGGCAAGCTGTACGCCATGTCAGACAGGGAAATGCAGGAGTTAAGGGAGTTTATTGATAAAAACCTGAAGAGGGGCTTCATCAGAGAGTCCAGAGCGGTGGGGGGGAGCCCAGTGTTTTTTGTGGACAAAAGAAACACGGATAAACCCAGACTTGTAGTGGACTACCGGGCCCTAAATGCAGTGTCAGAACCAGTGGCTTTCCCCATGCCCAGAATTGATGACATTTTGACCAGGGTGAGGAAGGGAAAGATATTCACGAAACTGGACCTGAGAGGGGCATACAACCTGATACGAATAAAGAAAGGGGACGAATGGAAAACCACCATGTTCACCCCTTTGGGGGCTTTTGAATATCTCGTTATGCCATTCGGATTGCAATCAGGCTCCGCCTGTTTTCAATCGCTCATGAACCATGTCCTGGGACCTTTGCTCTACAAGAATTGCGTGGCCTTCCTCGATGACGTGCTGATATATTCAGAGAATGAGGAGCAGCATGTAAAGGATGTCAGGGAAGTGCTGAGCCAGCTGCAAGCAAACCAGCTGTGGGTGAAATTGGAGAAGTGTCAGTTTCACACCAAGGAGGTGGAATTCCTGGGGTACCGCTTATCAGACAAGGGATTAGCCATGGATCCAGGGAAGGTCCAGGCGGTGCTGGAATGGAAGACACCGAAAACGAAAAAGGACGTGCAAAGGTTCTTAGGGTTTGGGAACTTTTACCGTAAATTCATCAAGAACTTTGCCCACTTAACGGCTCCCATCACGGACTGTCTAAGCAGCAAGAAGAAATTCGTTTGGACGGCGGAGGCGGAGCAAGCATTTGAGGAATTGAAAAGGGCATTCGCTTCGGAAGAACAGCTCCTGCATGTGGATTTACAAAAACCCATGAGAGTGGAAACTGATGCCTCAGACCGGGCGGTGGGGGCGGTGCTGCTTCAGCCAGGGAGCAATAAATCGGAATGGAGACCGTGTGCCTTCTTTTCGCGTAAGCTGAACAAATCCGAGAGGAACTACACCGTATATGACCGAGAACTACTCGCCATTCACGAAGCGTTCCGGAGATGGAGACACTTACTAATTGGCGCACAGCATAAGGTGCAAGTGTGTACGGACCACAAGAATTTGGAGTATTGGAGAACGGCACGAGTGCTCAACCAACGACAAGTGAGATGGGCCCAGGAGTTCTCCAAATTCCATTTTGAAATCTGCTATGTGCCAGGGCCAGAAAACATCAGAGCGGACGCTCTCTCTCGCAAACCTGAATATTTGGAGGGGGAGGGAGCGCCTGAAGAGAGACATATTATCCCAGAGGACCACTGGGTGTGTGGGGCGGCCTGGGTGGGGCAAAGAGAACTGGTAGAGGGAACGGTAAATGATGAATACGCCCAGGATAAGCTCAGAGGTTTAAGGAGAGAGGGAGAAGACCCCGGAGGTTTTGAAGAAAGAAACGGGGCATTGTATTACAAAGGGGCACTATATATACCCGAAGGGGAATTGAGGGGGAGAGTACTCAAACAGCTGCACGACAATCCCACAGCGGGGCATTTTGGGCAACACAAGACCATGTGGTTGGTGACCAGGGAGTTTTGGTGGCCCAAGGTGAGGGAGGATGTACGGGAGTATGTGAGAAGGTGTGACCAATGCCAGAGAGCCAAAGGAGAAAGGCGGGCACCAGCGGGGTTATTAGAACCGTTACCCACACCAGAACGACCGTGGGAGGCGGTATCGATAGATTTTATGACTGATCTGCCTAAATCCCAGGGGAAAACCGCCATACTAGTCGTAGTAGACCTGTTAACTAAGATGGGTCACTTTGTAGCTTGCTCACATGCAGTCACGGCGGAAGAGACAGCGAAATTGTTTGTAGAACATATTTTTAGGCTGCATGGCGCCCCCTTGAGGGTGGTCTCCGACAGAGGGAAACAGTTCACGTCCAGATTCTGGAGGAAACTTATGAGCTTGTTGCACGTAGAGGTCAACTTTTCGACTGCCAGGCACCCTGAGACCAATGGGCAGGCGGAGAGGGCAAACGGTATCCTCCAACAATACCTGAGGTGTTATGTCAATGACAGAGAGAACGATTGGGTCGAAAAGTTGGCGCTAGCGGAATTTGCTTACAATAATGCAGAGAATGTGTCCACCGGGATGAGCCCCTTTTTGGCTAATTATGGGTGCCACCCCAGGGCGTTTCCAGGGGGAGGAGGGGAGAGATGGAGTGTCCCGGCCGCTGAACATTTTGTAGAAGAAATGGAAGCGATCCATCGTCAACTCCAACTCAACTTAGAAAGGGCCAAGGAAGAATATAAGAGGCAGGAAGACAAGAGCAGAAGGGAAGGTGAAACCATTAGGGTGGGGAGTCAGGTCTGGCTATCAACCCAAGGGTTGCCGTTCAAGGGGGGTTGCAAGAAATTGAGACCCAAAAGATTGGGACCATTTGAGGTCATCCAACAGGTCAACCCAGTGGCTTTCAGACTCCGGTTACCGAACCACATGAAACTGCACCCAGTATTCCACAGGTCATTACTGTCACCATATAGGGGGGAAGGTGAAGGGGTAGCCACAAGGGGGCCAGCCATAGAAGAAAGGGAAAGCAGCAACCATGTGGCGGAAATCGTCGACTCCAGGTGGAAGGGTAATCAGGTGGAGTATTTGGTAGTGTGGGAAGGGGAACCGGAGTCGGAAAACACCTGGGTGACGGCAGAGGAGGTCCGTGACGAGATCTTGATCGAAACGTTCCACCAAAGGTTCCCCAGGAAACCTCAGCCAGTAGCGAGGTTCCGGAGGGAGTACTTTGGCACCACCGACGATGAGGAGGAACTAGAAGGATTCAGGGAATCGGAGTTGGAAGGAGGAACAGACTCCGATGAGGAGGAGTACTTGGAAACCGGAAACAGCAAGAGGTGGAGGGAAGTGTTCGAAACTTCGGAAGATGAGGGAGGTTCCTTAAGGGGTTTTGCTCCCTCGCCTCCCGCAGAGGAGGGGAGGGAAGGGGGTGAAGGGGGCCCTGGAGGGGAGGTGGATGTCAGGGAACTGCCATCTGAGACGCAGGAGGTGAAAGGGCTCACGGAGGGTGAGAGAGACCATTCAGCTGAGGAGGGGACCAGCAGGGGGAGAAGTGGAGTTCCAAGGGAAAGTGAGTCGGAGGGAGGGCTCAGAGACACTTCGAGCGAAAATAGTGGGGAGGTTTCAGGACCTCCTGTAGGGACACCCACTCCTCGCCGGAAACTGTCACGCCGAGAGTCCAGAAGACGCGTTTCCGTTAAGGAGCTTTTATGCTGGAAGAAGTTCCGTAAACGCCCACTGTCCGATACAACGAGCGACTGATGGAGCCATGCTTAAGAAGCTCCGTCAGAGACAGAGGTTTGTGGACTTAGCCAAACTCTGAGGGACTAGGATTTTACGCACAAGCAGCTCACCATCCCATCACACCCATTAAATATCCCAAACTGAATAGCTGAAAAATGTATGCAAGCTGAATACATTCTACCATTTAAAGCTTCAATCACATGACTTACCCGGGAGTAAAGTCCTACTGACCACAGGTTACATGACTAAACATGGTTATGATTGAGCCGATCATCTGCAAGCAATGTATTTTAAGAATACAACTGAGCATTTTGCAAATCATGCAACTGGTTAGCAGGGTTGAATTTCAGGCTTCTACTTACTTTAATACCAGCAGTGAATGACTTTTATGGAAAATAACCCGCCCCCAAACAATACACTTGGAAAACCCTCAGTGGGAACCCACTTGGCTAGCATAGTTACTGGATAATATGAGCAATTTTATTTAATTAAGAGAGAAGCCTGGGTGCAGGATGGAGCTAGGAAAACATATTACCAGGTGCTTACCACATGAGCAGGTGAAAGCAATAAAGTGGGTTTGGAAAAGCTTTATAATCTTTGACATGTATTTCCATAATGCAGTCAGCTGGAGGGCAGCATTAGTATGTTAAGAAAGGTTTTGTGATTCAAAATTGGTGATCAATCGTTGGCACGTGCAATTAATTTAAGAAGCCACAGCCCAAAGAACGCCTAGAGGCACTGTGAGGAATTTTTTAAAAACTTATTTTTATTTATATATATGTCTATAAATCATATGTGGCGCTTGGGAGTGGCTGTTCATTTTCCAAATATGAAAATACAGTGGTACCTCGGGTTACAGACGCTTATGGTTACAGACGCTTCAGGTTACAGACTCCGCTAACCCAGAAATAGTACTTCGGGTTAAGAAATTTGCTTCAGGATGAGAACTGAAATCGTGCAGTGGTGGCAGAGCAGCAGCGGGAGGCCCCATTAGCTAAAGTGGTGCTTCAGGTTAAGAACAGTTTCAGGTTAAGAACGGACCTCCAGAACGAATTACCGTAAGTTCTTGACCTGAGGGGCCACTGTGCAAAAATGTATGCTTTGTTTTTACAGTGGATGCTCGGGTTGCAAACGTGATCCGTGCGGGAGGCACGTTCACAACCTGCAGTGTTCGTAACCTGCAGCGCCGTGTCTCCGCACGTGCAGGTCATGATTTGGTGGTCCTGCGCATGCGTGCGCGCTGAAACCTGGAAGTAACCTGTTCTGGTACTTCTGGGTTGGGCACGGTGCACAACCCGAAAACACGCAACCTGAAGAGTCTGTAACCCAAGGTATGACTGTAAATAAATGAATATAAATAATTTGTTTTTAAACAAATAGGTTGAATTCCCAAAGTCTTAACCTACAGGGGTCTCCAACCCCTCTTTATATGTTAATGTGCATTACTTCACTTACTTCGAAATGTGGTAGACTCATCCTGCAGGGCACAGAGGGTGAAGAGCACTGGGGTGGGCACCTGCTTTGTGCCCCCTCCCAAGATTCTGCGCCCGGAGCCACGGCCCTCCTGGCCCCCCTGTGCTATGCCAGTTTGCAGAGCAGATGCTTTGTCACTGAGCTATGTCCCTTCCTAGCACCCACAGGCTACGTCTGCAGCATACATGCATGTATTCATGTTTAGGGAAGCTTTTAGTATCTGAAGGACTATTGTTGAATATTTAGTATCTGAAGGACTATTGTTGAATATTTTGTTGGAAAACCCAGCCAGATGGGTGGGGTATAAATATTATTATTATTATTATTATTCATTAAATTTGCCTTTCCATAGTTAAAATCAGTGCTTTTTTCCTGGGGGTACGCAGGGGTGTGCATACCTCTAAACATTTTGTGAATCTAACTGGAGAAGAAACTATTTTTTTTAAAAAAAATTAGTTTGTTCTCTAGCACAGTGAATCATCAGTTCCGTTGCTATCCCTGATGTCAGCCTCATTTCCTGTCACGGTGTTCCCTGAGTCTAAGGCGGAAGTGAGCGTTTAATGTGTGAAGCAGTGTGGAAGGTGGATGTGTGGCGTTTTACTGATGAAAGTCTGGAAGAAGTTAGTGCACACAACCTCATGCCCAAGTGGAAGATGTGTAATATGAGATAAAGCTTGTTCTTTGTAATTTTGTCCATTTATTGTATTTATTTCCCCCGATTTGAACTATAAAATGGTGGTTTTCTTGAGTCAAAATGAGAGTACAGTGGTACCTCGGGTTAAGAACTTAATTAGTTCCGGAGGTCCGTTCTTAACCTGAAACTGTTCTTAACCTGAAGCACCACTTTAGCTAATGTAGTGCTGCTGCTGTGAGGCCACTACACAATTTCTGTTCTCATCCTGAAGCAAAGTTCTTAAGCCGAGGTACTATTTCTGGGTTAGCAGAGCCTGTAACCTGAAGCGTATGTAACCCGAGGTACCACTGTACTAGTAAAAAAAAAAAAATTAAGAAAAAAGCACTGGTTAAAATCCTAGTTAAAACTTAACAGTATTTCACATAGGGCACTATGTTAAACAACCACAAACCACCGGTCTCTTTTTCAACTGTCTTTATCTGGCTCAACGTAGAATTAGCTAGTGCAAAACTAAGGTCAAGATGTGAATGCTTTTTCACTAGGACCTGGTGGTTTTTAGGGTAGGCTCTCGTTTTTCAGCTCCAGATTATAATCTCTCCTGGGGCTCTTGCTCTAGCCCCAAGGCTAGCTCTCTAATATTGGTAGACTCGTTTCTTTTAGCAAATGCACATGCATGCATTTTAAAATAGTTGCAGCTGCATCTAAAAAAAAACCAAAAAACATGTTTACAGAAAAATATGTTAAACAAAGGCATATGTGAAGAATCATTCTGCTTTTAAAAATCAATACATGATTATTATTTTTAAACCAGAGCCAGCAAAGCTGAACTTTTGCTAAACCGAGATTTGTCCAACTTTTTGGCTGTCACCTCGATCATCAGCCGTGAGCTGATGGGAAAGACAATAAAAAGTGTTTTCGTACGGATTATGTACGCTGTGTCATTTTGCTCGTGACTGGCGGTGTAGGAATCTTAAAACGGATGCAATGGTGGAAAAGAAAATAAACAAATATGCCTAGTTAGGGCAAACTGAATTAGTGACGTGTCAGAACATGGGAGAGATTATATGAACAGAGGAAGTTTGCTCAGGGCTATGGAGTTATCCAAAATTATGTCACTGAGAGGAGATAGAACAAAAACAACAAAAGCCTTCCCAAGTCTTCTAATGAGCATTTCCTGGCCTCTCTCAGAGATTTCTATTCTTCCTTCCCAGTTTCTTAATTATCATATTTTCATCTCTCTATTTAAAAATAGGTTTTGTAAGGCAATAATCACTTCAGTCTGTTTGCACCCTTCACTAGTTCAGGGCTGGTTTGCATGTGTTAAGTGAACCAGCATGTTGTATGCCAGTCAATCTCTCTCAGTCTCACCTACCGCACAGGGTTACGGTGAGGATAAAATGGGGAAGAAGAACCACGCAGGCCACATCCTGAACTCCTTGGGGAACAGATTATTAGTTTATTTAAGGGTTTTTTATATGCTGCTAATGGATTGAGGTTGAATCCTGACAAGACAGTAGTACTGTTCTTGGGGGATAGAGGGAGGATAGGTGTGGAGGACTCCCTGGTCCTGAATGGGGTAACTATGCCCCTGAAGGACCAGGTGCACAGCCTGGGAGTCATTTTGGACTCACAGCTGTCCATGGAGACAGCTCCATCTGTCTACCAGCTCCATCTGGTACACAGGCTGAGACCCTACCTGCCCACGGACTGTCTCGCCAGAGTGGTCCATGCTCTAGTTATCTCTCACTTGGACTACTGCAATGTGCTCTACATGGGGCTACCTTTGAAGGTGTCCCAGAAACTACAACTAATCCAGAATGCGGCAGCTAGACTGGTGACTGGGAGTCGCCGCTGAGACCACATAACACCGGTCTTGAAAGACCTACATTGGCTCCCAGTATGTTTCCTAGCACAATACAAAGTGTTGATGTTGACCTTTAAAGCCCTAAACGGCCTTGGCCCAGTATACCTGAAGGAGCGTCTCCACCCCCATTGTTCTGCTCGGGCACTGAGGTCCAGTGCCAAGGGCCTTTTGGTGGTTCCCTCACTGCAAGAAGCAAAGCTATAGGAAACCAGGCAGAGGGCCTTCTTGGTAGTGGCGCCTGCCCTGTGGAACGCCCTACCATCAGATGTCAAAGAGATAAACAACTACCTGACATTCAGAAGACATCTGAAGGCAGCCCTGTTCAGGGAAGTTTTTAATGTGTGACATTTTGATGTACTTTTGGTCTTTGTGGAAACCGCCCAGAGTGGCTGGGGAAACCCAGCCAGATGGGCAGGGTACAAATAAATTATTATTATTATTATTATTATTATTATTATTATTATTATTATTATTAATCCCTGGACAGTTCAGAACATGAGTTTATAACAAAATACGATACAATTAAAATATTACAGTACACAGTTGTAATATTGTGTAATCCTGACACAATCAATTACCAAACTTCAGTACCAATTCAGACAAGAGAATGGATCATGTACGTGATTAAACTCCATCCCCCTTAAAGCTAATAAAGGAAAAGAAAAAAGTCAATTCATTTTAAATAACTTGGGGATTGAGTGCATTTATTAAATAATAATAAAATAATACTTTGCTGCCCTCCCCATCCAGAAGGACTCATTTCTTATACAGACTCAGCACCCTAAGAGGTAAGAGGTAAATAGCTGTCAAATAACACCTTGCCCACTGTCATAGGCCATCACAGCTTGTTGTGCCCAAATTGTGGGCATCCTGAGGTATCATACATAGTGAAGACTGCAGCTGATTTTGGCTTAATCTTGGGGATGTCAGGAGGGAATTGAGAAAACTCTTTAAAAGCAGGAACTCAGCAATATGTCAAGATTAAGCAAAGCTCTGGGACGCAGGTAGCGCTGTGGGTTAAACCACAGAGCCTAGGACTTGCCGATCAGAAGGCCGGCGGTTCGAATCCCCACGACGGGGTGAGCTCCCGTTGCTCGGTCCCTGCTCCTGCCCGCTTAGCAGTTCGAAAGCACGTCAAAGTGCAAGTAGATAAATAGGTACCGCTCTGGTGGGAAGGTAAACGGCGTTTCCGTGCGCTGCTCTGGTTCACCAGAAGCGGCTTAGTCATGCTGGCCACATGACCCAGAAGCTGAACGCCGGCTCCCTCGGCCAATAAAGCGAGATGAGCGCCGCAACCCCAGAGTCGGTCACGACTGGACCTAATGGTCAGGGGTCCCTTTACCTTTACCTTTAAGCAAAGCTCTAGATATGGATTTGCATTATCCATTTTCTCCAAGAGATGAGGTGATATCAGAACCAGCTCTAAAGTTTCTGGGAAATGGGGGGGTTAGGGGAGTGAACAGTAATAATTTCAAAGATGTTCTGACTTGCTTCATAAATTGGTTAATAACTCTGGAATGCCGCAAAGAAAAAGGATGCTTAATTTGACAACATACCGAATGTACCTTATCTATATATTGGCTGCTTCTCCTTCTTTCTCACACACCTATAATTAACTACTTTAGGGTTCTTTTATGTTTAAAATATGCATATTATAAAGACTTTTTAAAATTAAAAAACGTGAAACGCCAAAGAACTTCCATATGTCTTGTGCACTAGATCAGAGGACTCCTTTTTTAAGCCTCCTTTCCAAATCAATCCCTTAGGGGACTGTACATTAAATCAGTGTTTGTGTGGCAAAATATCTATGACTTCTCATCACCAGTTACTCTGAATGAAAGAAAGAAAAAATTGGCACCCTGATGGGATACTCAGTCATGTACAGGATGAAGGGTGGCTCCCAAAAGACTTGTGTCATTAGATAATTATGAACATGAGAGGCACACCCTTTTTACCATTAAATGTTGCATGTATGATCTCATGCTGAATTGGGGCTGGGAATCGCTTTCCAACACAGAACAGACTGAACATAAACTTCTGCTTTCTAATGACAGTTCATTCTAGGCATATCATGAACTCGTGTTTTGGCCTAAATTGGTGAAAGGGAAATGAACAAAGCAGTCTATATAAGAAAGCATTCTGTAACTATTCCGTGAATAAAACATTCTGTAAAACAGAATAGTAGAATAACTTGAAAAAAATACAAGTATAAATGGGAAATCCATATGGCCAAATATATTGATCTGCCCTTCAACATGTGGAACACATCTTCCATTCACAGGAGGAAAGTTTTAGGTATAAAGTGGAACCTCTACTCAAGACCACAGTCCATTCCGGAAGCCTGTCCTTATGGCGCAATGGGTCGCTGGTAGAAGCACCATTGTGTGCAGGCACATGTGGCGGCAGCCCGCTTCTGCGCATGTGAAGACAGCGGCACATGCGCAGACGGCGGCACAATTCACAATTGTGTGAATTGTGGCAAACCCAGTGTTTACTTCCGGATTTGTCGCTGTGATGGGATGATGAGCTGCTTGTGCGTAAAATCCTAATCCCTCAGAGTTTGGCTAAGTCCCCAAACCTCTGTCTGTGATGGAGCTCCTTAAACATGACTCCATCAATCGCTCGTTGGATCGGACAGTGAGCGTTTACGGAACTTCTTCCAGCATAAAAGCTCCTTAACGGAAACGCGTCTTCTGGACTCTCGGCGTGACAGTTTCCGGCGAGGAGTAGGTGTCCCTATGGGAGGTCCTGAAATCTCCCCGCTGCTCCCGCTTGAAGTGTCTCTGAGCCCTCCCTCCGACTCACTTTCCCTTGGAACTCCACTTCTCCCCCTGCTGGTTCCCTCCTCCGCTGAATGGTCTCTCTCACCCTCCATGAGCCCTTTCACCTCCTTAGTCTCAGATGGCAGTTCCCTGACATCCACCTCCCCTCCAGGGCCCCCTTCACCCCCTTCCCTCCCCTCCTCTGTGGGAGGCGAGGGAGCAAAACCCCTGAAGGAACCTCCCTCATCTTCCGAAGTTTCGAACACTTCCCTCCACCTTTTGCTGTCTCCGGTTTCCAAGTACTCCTCCTCATTGGAGTCTGTTCCTCCTTCCAACTCCGATTCCCTGAATCCTTCTAGTTCCTCCTCATCGTCGGTGGTGCCAAAGTACTCCCTCCGGAACCTCGCTACTGGCTGAGGTTTCCTGGGGAACCTTTGGTGGAACGTTTCGATCAAGATCTCGTCACGGACCTCCTCTGCCGTCACCCAGGTGTTTTCCGACTCCGGTTCCCCTTCCCACGCGACCAAATACTCCACCTGATTACCCTTCCACCTGGAGTCGATGATTTCCGCCACATGGTTGCGGCTTTCCCTTTCTTCTATGGCTGGCCCCCGTGTGGATACCCCTTCACCTTCCCCCCTGTATGGTGACAGTAATGACCTGTGGAATACTGGGTGCAGTTTCATGTGGTTCGGTAACCGGAGTCTGAACGCCACTGGGTTGACCTGTTGGATGACCTCAAATGGTCCCAATCTTTTGGGTCTCAATTTCTTGCAACCCCCCTTGAACGGCAACCCTTGGGTTGATAGCCAGACCCGACTCCCCACCCTAATTGTTTCACCTTCCCTTCTGCTCTTGTCTGCCTGCCTCTTATATTCTTCCTTGGCCCTTTCTAAGTTGAGTTGGAGTTGACGATGGATCGCTTCCATTTCTTCTACAAAAAGTTCCGCGGCCGGAACACTCCATCTTTCCCCTCCTTCCCCTGGAAACGCCCTGGGGTGGCACCCATAATTAGCCAAAAAGGGGCTCATCCCGGTGGACACATTCTCAGCATTATTGTAAGCAAATTCCGCTAGTGCCAACTTTTCGACCCAATCGTTCTCTCTGTCATTGACATAACACCTCAGGTATTGTTGGAGAATACCGTTTGCTCTCTCCGCCTGCCCATTGGTCTCAGGGTGCCTGGCAGTCGAAAAGTTGACCTCTACGTGCAATAAGCTCATAAGTTTCCTCCAGAATCTGGACGTGAACTGTTTCCCTCTGTCGGAAACCACCCTCAAGGGGGCGCCATGCAGTCTGAAAATATGTTCTACAAACAATTTCACTGTTTCTTCCGCCGTGACTGCATGTGAGCAAGCTACAAAGTGACCCATCTTAGTTAACAGGTCTACTACGACTAGTATGGCGGTTTTCCCCTGGGATTTGGGCAGATCAGTCATAAAATCTATCGACACCGCCTCCCACGGTCGTTCTGGTGTGGGTAACGGTTCTAATAACCCCGCTGGTGCCCGCCTTTCTCCTTTGGCTCTCTGGCATTGGTCACACCTTCTCACATACTCCCGTACATCCTCCCTCACCTTGGGCCACCAAAACTCCCTGGTCACCAACCACATGGTCTTGTGTTGCCCAAAATGCCCCGCTGTGGGATTGTCGTGCAGCTGTTTGAGTACTCTCCCCCTCAATTCCCCTTCGGGTATATATAGCGCCCCTCTGTAGTACAATGCCCCGTTTCTTTCTTCAAAACCCCCGGGGTCTTCTCCCTCTCTCCTTAGACCTCTGAGCTTGTCCTGGGCGTACTCATCATTTACCGTTCCCTCTACCAGTTCTCTTTGCCCCACCCAGGCCGCACCACACACCCAGTGGTCCTCTGGGATAATATGTCTCTCTTCCGGCGCTCCCTCCCCCTCCAAATATTCAGGTTTGCGAGAGAGAGCGTCCGCTCTGATGTTTTCTGGACCTGGCACATAGCAAATTTCAAAATGGAATCTGGAGAACTCCTGGGCCCATCTCACTTGTCGTTGGTTGAGCACCCGTGCCGTTCTCCAATACTCCAAATTCTTGTGGTCCGTACACACTTGCACCTTATGTTGTGCGCCAATTAGTAAGTGTCTCCATCTCCGGAACGCTTCGTGAATGGCGAGTAGTTCTCGGTCATATACCGTGTAGTTCCTCTCGGATTTGTTCAGCTTACGCGAAAAGAAGGCACACGGTCTCCATTCCGACTTATTGCTCCCTGGCTGAAGCAGCACCGCCCCCACCGCCCGGTCTGAGGCATCAGTTTCCACTCTCATGGGTTTTTGTAAATCCACATGCAGGAGCTGTTCTTCCGAAGCGAATGCCCTTTTCAATTCCTCAAAAGCATGCTCCGCCTCCGCCGTCCAAACGAATTTCTTCTTGCTGCTTAGACAGTCCGTGATGGGAGCCGTTAAGTGGGCAAAGTTCTTGATGAATTTACGGTAAAAGTTCCCAAACCCTAAGAACCTTTGCACATCTTTTTTCGTTTTCGGTGTCTTCCATTCCAGCACCGCCTGGACCTTCCCTGGATCCATGGCTAATCCCTTGTCTGATAAGCGGTACCCCAGGAATTCCACCTCCTTGGTGTGGAACTGACACTTCTCCAATTTCACCCACAACTGGTTTGCTTGCAGCTGGCTCAGCACTTCCCTGACATCCTTTACATGCTGCTCCTCATTCTCTGAATATATCAGCACGTCATCGAGGAATGCCACGCAATTCTTGTAGAGCAAAGGTCCCAGTACGTGGTTCATGAGCGATTGAAAACAGGCGGAGCCTGATTGTAATCCGAATGGCATAACGAGATATTCAAACGCCCCCAAAGGGGTGAACATGGTGGTTTTCCATTCATCCCCCTTCTTTATTCGTATCAGGTTGTATGCTCCTCTCAGGTCCAGTTTCGTGAATATCTTTCCCTTCCTCACCCTGGTCAAAATGTCATCAATCCTGGGCATGGGGAAAGTCACTGGTTCTGACACGGCATTTAGGGCCCGGTAGTCCACGACCAATCTCGGTTTATCCGTGTTTTTTTTGTCCACAAAAAACACTGGGCTCCCCCCCACCGCTCTGGACTCTCTGATGAAGCCCCTCTTCAGGTTTTTATCAATAAACTCCCTTAACTCCTGCATTTCCCTGTCTGACATGGCGTACAGCTTGCCCACGGGGAGCTGGGCCCCAGGGACCAGATTAATTTGGCAGTCAAAGTCTCTGTGCGGTGGTAATTTATCTGCTTCCCTTTCACTGAAGACCTTGCTCAGGTCAGCGTATTGTTTGGGCACCTTCCCTTTGTCCGCCACTTCCGTCCCTGCTAGAGAGGCTTTTGCCCCTTCTGGCACCTTTCCCTCTCTGCAGTGTTCCAGACAATGTGCTGACCCAAAGGAGACCACTCTCTGATGCCAGCCCACTAGCGGGTCATGCAACGCTAGCCAGCTCATTCCCAAAATGACTGGAGCCCCTCCCAGGGTGGCTACATTGAACGCTATCCTCTCAGTGTGCCTGGCCACCCTCATAACCATTGGGACGGTTTGTAGGCTGACTTCTCCTCCCAGCAGCTCCCTCCCATCGATCGTGGTGACCTGCAGGGGGTTGCTTAAAGGGAGTGTCTGTATCTGGTGTTCAGCTGCAAACTCCTTGCTCATAAAATTACAGGAGCTGCCTGAGTCCAGCAGCGCCTTAGTCTTTAGTGGGTATCCGTTTGCCAGCTCTAGCAACACCTCTATTACTAGGGCTGGTCTTGGAGGTTCCGGAGTGGGCACTTTTACTGCTCCTTGGCCTGTCTGCAGTGCCCTGACAGAGGCAGACAGGCGTTGGCTTTTACTGGCTCCTGGACTTCCTCCTCCTTCCCCCCAACAGCTCCAGCCATCCCTTGCCATTCCTTTCTTTGCGGGCAGACTCTGGCAAAGTGACCTGGCTGCTGGCAGAGATAACATTTCTTGGCGCTCTTTCCCTCCTTCTTCCTCCCTTCACTGGGATTTGAAACTGCGCGCGCGCGCGCTGTTCCAACTTCCATCGGCTCTCCTGGCGGGAAACTTGGTTCTGGAATCTCTGGAATGCGGAAATCCCTCCAACGCTCTCCTTTCCCCTCCCGCTTCTCCAAGGCTCTTGCCTCTTGGCGTGCTCCAATGGTCAGCGCTGATTTGGTCAGCTGGTCCATAGACTCCGCCCTGGGCGCCCGGGAAAGTTCATCTTTCACCGCCGAAGAAAGCCCCTCTTCAAAGAGCATTTGAATGGGTTCCGCCGAAAGGTCCCACCCCAATCTATGTATCAACATTGTAAACTCAGTCCAGTACTCACGAACCGATCGGCTCCCCTGTTTGCACGCCATCAATTGTCTGCGCACCAGCCCCTGTTCAATCTCGCTGGAAAACATCAAATCCATGGCGCGAAAAAACTTCCTCGCGTCCTTCAGCATGTCACTATTCCCTGCCATCAGGGGTCTGACCCAATCTCTCGCCCCTCCTTCGAGATGGCCAATCACAAACGCCACTCTCGATGCCTCGTCGGGAAAGTCATTAAACTGCAGTTCAAGAGCATACTGCATCTCTGTCCTAAAGGCTTGGTAGTTCCTGGGGTCCCCCCCAAACTTCTGCACCATTCCTGGCATCTTTCTTGCTAGTGAAGCGCCTTTTGCCTTTTCTGCATCCTGCGCCCTCCTTTCTTCTAGCCTCGCCATTTGCATTGCTAGCTGGAGTTCCAACACTCTGTACCTTTCTTCCAGGCTTGGACCCTCTCCAGCTCCTGCTGCTCCTCCGGCTCCGGCTGGGTTACTCATGATGCCTCTCTGCACAAGCTGCTTTCAGGGACTGTCCGATTGCTGTGATGGGATGATGAGCTGCTTGTGCGTAAAATCCTAATCCCTCAGAGTTTGGCTAAGTCCCCAAACCTCTGTCTGTGATGGAGCTCCTTAAACATGACTCCATCAATCGCTCGTTGGATCGGACAGTGGGCGTTTACGGAACTTCTTCCAGCATAAAAGCTCCTTAACGGAAACGCGTCTTCTGGACTCTCGGCGTGACAGTTTCCGCCGAGGAGTGGGTGTCCCTACAGGAGGTCCTGAAATCTCCCCGCTGCTCCCGCTTGAAGTGTCTCTGAGCCCTCCCTCCGACTCACTTTCCCTTGGAACTCCACTTCTCCCCCTGCTGGTCCCCTCCTCCGCTGAATGGTCTCTCTCACCCTCCATGAGCCCTTTCACCTCCTTAGTCTCAGATGGCAGTTCCCTGACAGTCGCGGTCGCGACTTGGAACGGGCCTAAGTAGAGCAGGACCTAAGTAGAGGTTCAGGTGTACCTGACTCTAGAGCTGGGGTGGGGAATGGTTGGGCCTCGGTTTGGCCCATGGGACACTCTCTCCAGGCCCCGCTTCTTCTCAGGCTACGTCCCTCCCCAGCTCTGCTCCAGGTCCTCCTCAAGTTCTCCTCAAGTCCTCCTCCTTGAACTGTGATAATGCCTCTTTCTTGACTGGATCGGGAGCAGAGAAATGCATGTGTCTAGAAAAAAAGCAGAGACATCACCTTGCCAACAAAGGTCCGTATAGTTAAAGCCATGGTTTTCCCAGTAGTGATGTATGGAAGTGAGAGTTGGACCATAAAGAAGGCTGATCACCGAAGGATTGATGCTTTTGAATTCTGGTGCTGGAGGAGACTCTTGAGAGTCCCATGGACTGCAAGAAGATCAAACTTCTCCATTCTGAAGGAAATCAGCCCTGAGTGCTCACTGGAAGGACAGATCCTGAAGCTGAGGCTCCAATACTTTGGCCACCTCATGAGAAGAGAAGACTCCCTGGAAAAGACCCTGATGTTGGGAAAGATGGAGGGCACAAGGAGAAGGGGACGACAGAGGACGAGATGGTTGGACAGTGTTCTCAAAGCTACCAGCATGAGTTTGACCAAACTGCAGGAGGCAGTGGAAGACAGGAGTGCCTGGCGTGCTCTGGTCCATGGGGTCACGAAGAGTCAGACACGACTAAACGACTAAACAACAACAACAGAAACCTCTGACTTGGAAGTTGGCCTATTGTCCAACGGTGAGCATCACATCCATTGCTCTGCCCATTTTGCTTCTGGCCCCACCCACTGCTGACATGCTACCCCCGCCCCCACCCAAAGGTGGCCCATGAGAAAATTTAGTCCTTGGGCTGTGCTTGAGTGTTACAGAAAAATTCCTGAAATTAAACCCCATTTTTTTTTACACAAGGGTTGCCCAAGCATGAGAACAGATATTGCATTAACTTCTCTTTGCAAGCTCCAGCACAAGTGTTTGTGAACAGCGCTCACGGGTATTTTTCATCCAGTCTGAATTGTAACCTGCTCGCAAAACACAAATCCAAAGAGATTTGTCCTTTGGCAATCAGTAAAGAGCAATCTCTTGTGATTCAGGCATCATTTCATTTAAGTTATAGAACAGAATTTTTAGTTTCAGCCTTAATCTTACTATTTATCACTACCTAATTTTTTTATTATTATAGTTTTCATGAAAACTTAAGGGATTGACCTTCAGCCTTTGATATTTGCATGACAGCAGAAATTTGAGATGTTCAGGTCTCCCCATCATTTGACACCTCCATTCCTGGAATGCTGCACCTGTTGAAAACCTGCCTGCCTCAGGCAGCTGGTAAAGGCAGAGAATCCCGGTCAGTTTTTTTAAAAAACCAACAACCAGCAAAGGGGAACATTTCCAGATATGTGTGACTTCTTCTTCCCTTATGTGGTCGCCACTTCTTTAAAAAATGTTTTGGTTAGATTTATTACTGAGACACCTCACTGGCTAAGCAGTCCCTTGTAGTCATTACTTAGTGGGCAAATTTAGTGTGTTTAGTGAATTTTCTTTTCAAACATGTTGCAGATTGTTTATTTATTTTGTAAAATTTATACAATGGTGCCTTGGGTTACAGACGCTTCAGGTTACAGACTCCGCTAACCCAGAAATAGTGCTTCAGGTTAAGAACTTTGCTTCAGGATGAGAACAGAAATCGTGCTCCAGCAGCGCGGCAGCAGCAGGAGGCCCCATTGGCTAAAGTGGTGCTTCAGGTTAAGAACAGTTTCAGGTTAAGAACAAATTAAGTTCTTAACCTGAGGTACCACTGTACACTGCTTGATGGTTAAAGAAGGTCAAAGCAGTTTACAAAAAAGAGGAAACAATAAAATTGTCGCTAAGAAAAATTATCAACTATTACTTAAGACTTCCAAAAAGTTTAAATAGCAATTGACTGAAAACAGATTAAAACTTGCATCAAATAACTGAACAACTGAAAAGCCTGAGAAAGATGCCTAGGAAAGAATTCTGCTTGAGGCTGGAAAAAGTGATCTACTCCTGCTCAAAGGGCACAACTACACATGACAAAAAATATGCGTGATTGGCTGTTCCACTGGATTATTATTATTAATAATTGTAGAGAGGGAATGAATTCCATCAGGACCATAGTCCTCATGAAAGCGGAGCTCCACTCTTTCCTCTGTGCTGTGGTCTTGATGACCTCCCTCAGCCCAGAAGTTAAAAACAGTGAGAGATCTGTTATGTCTAGTTTGGCACTTTTTATTATCCACATTCCCTTATAATACATGAAACGCTGCCCCAGAGAAAGAAAAAAAAAAACCCTCCTCATCAAGTAAGCATTTTCAAGACATACATCTTAATTTTGCCATTTGGTTTTTGTAAATCTTTATTGCCCTTGACAGAACATGCAACTACATAACAGTGCTTGGGAAAATACATTTCGGTACGAGATGACACAAGTGTTAAAAAATACAGAGTTGAAAACAAAACAAAACCAGCCAGCATGAAATTAATAGAGGAACCTATCTGTGGTTGTGTTTTCCCATATGAATGCAACGGGTAAAAAAAATGCAATAAATTCATTCATCGACACCCATTTTAAATATCTGAGCTGATCAACAGTTTCACTGATGTGCAGCCAGGCTTTGAAGTCTATCTCAGTTGCCTGGAATTCAACCAGCCCACTTTCCAGACCATGTAATGCATTGCAGATCTTTCTATATTATGCATTCCAGATGGCTGAATTAATACTTCTTCCATTCCCCCCCCCCCCCATTTTTTATTTAGGTTACTGGGTAATTTGGGAACAAAAGGTGCAGGCTGCAAAGTGAGACCTTGGAGATATCCTTCCACTTTCATCTTGCTTGAACAGAGGCGAACAACTTTAACAAGTTTAAGATTTGGGTTGCCGTCCTGTATCTACATATTAAAGTATACTTATCCTTTAGATGCTTGTCATTTTAAAACAATTGGAGAATATCCATGTTTGCTTTATGGAAGTGCTTTATGCTCAGCAAAACTGACATTACAGTGGTACCTCTAGATACGAACGGGATCCGTTCTGGAGCCCCGTTTGCATCTAGAGGTAAACGTACCTAGCAACGGCACATCTGCGCACACGTGCGTCGCTTTTCGCCGCTTCTGCGCATGTGCGTGACGTCATTTTGAGCGTCTGCGCATGCGCAAGCAGCGAAACCCAGAAGTAACGGGCTCCGTTACTTCCGGGTTGCCGCGGAGCGCAACTCGAACGCGCTCAACTTGAAGCAAATTTAACCCGAGGTATGACTGTACTTGTCACTGTATAAGTCCTGTAGGACACATAGCACCCCCCCAAAAAAATTCAGGCTATACCCCTCTCAAGAATTCCCCCCCACCCCCATTCACATGGTGGTGTTTCCCCCTGTACAGTGGTACCTCAGGTTACGAACACTTCAACTTACATTTTTTCGGGTTACGAACGATTATAACCTGGAAGTAAGTTGTCCAAGCTCTCAGAGGCCTCGCCGATGCCTGAAGCCAAGGTGATTGTGATTGTGGAAGAGGACCCCGAGTCCCCATCCAAACAATGACTATCATCAGCACAGGTAAGAAAAAAACAACACATTTTCATTTTGTACTGTTTTATTGATTTCATTTTATGGATCAATGGCCTCGTTAGATAGTAAAATTCGTGTAAAATTGCTGTTTTAGGGGTCGTTTTTCATCGTCTGGTTCCTTTTTGACTGTGACTTGTTCTTCATTTTATGGGACTGACTTGTGACTTCACTTTTGTGACTGTGGCTTGTGACTTCATTTTTGTGACTTGTTTTTGTGACTGTGTGGAACCCAGTTCAGCTACTGGTTGATTGTGCGACTTCAGAAATGGATAAAAGCCCCCACCCCCAATCCAAGCTGACTATCATCAGTGCATGTAAGAAAAAAAATGTTAATTTTTTCCATCTAAAATACTGTCTTATTTATTTTATAGTACAGTACATTGATTATTGCCTTCATTTTATGGTTCAATAGTCTCGTTAGACAGTAAAATTCATGTTAAATTGCTGTTTTAGGGAGTTTTTTTCATCGTTTGGAACGGATCAATCCACTTTCCATTACTTTCAATGGGCAAGTCCGCTTCAGGTTAAGAATGCTTCACGTTAAGAACGGACTTCCAGAACCAATTAAGTACTTAACCTGAGGTACCACTGTAGTTAATCCTTTCTGACAAGAACTCAGCAGCTTACTGGGCTGCTGGCAAATACCAATGGCCAGTATCCCTCTGTGTACTTACCGTATTTTTCGCCCTATAGGACGCACTTTTTCCCCTCCAAAAATGAAGGGGAAATGTGTGTGCGTCCTATGGGGCGAATGCAGGCTTTTGCTGAAGCCTGGAGAACGAGAGGGGTCGGTGCACACCGACCCCTCTCACTCTCCAGGCTTCAGGAAGCTATCCACAAACCTGCGGAGCCCGGCGGGAACTCCCGCGGGCTCCGAAGGCTTGTGGATAGCTGCCTGCAGCCTGAAGCCCGGGGAGCGCGGCACTGTGCACCCCGGGCTTAGGGCAGCTATCCCGCCGGGCGCCTCAGGCTTGCGGATAGCTGCCCTAAGCCCGGGGTGCGCAGCAGGCTATAGCGCCGCACTCCCCGGGCTTCGGATAGCAGCAAGCTCCAGGAGCGATGGTGAGGTTGAGCGCAACCTCACCATCGTTCCCGGACCCGTTCTGGGGGCTGGGGTTGAGGGAAGCTCGGGCTTCCCCCACCCCCAGCCCGGCAAGCTCGGGGGGGAAATAATTTTTTTTCTTTATTCCCCCCCCCAAAAAAGTGCGCCCTATGGGCCAGTGCACCCTATAGGGCGAAAAATACGGTATCTGTGAGGGAGCCACATTTCCTTCTGCGTAACTTTCCAAGGGCCACATGCCAGTGGCATGGAGGGCCAGAGAGGTAAAAGGGGAAGAGCAATGATTGTGAAGCCTACCTTTGTCTAGCGGGGCTCGATTCTGCCCACACAGCCTTCTCTGCTCTCTATCTAGGCAAGCAAGAGGCGTTGTCGGAGTTCTAGTGTGCATGAAACTGAACAGGATTGCTGACCCAGTCTGCTGATTTGGAGAAATATTGGGCAGACATAGCTTTGTAGTTCTGTTGCAGCTTCTAATTTAGCCTTTGAGGATCAGTCCTCTAGTACATTTGTCCAGCCCATTGCCAGCGTGTAGATGGGGCTCAGATTTTTCTGATTAAAAAAAAAAAAGGCATGGAGAGACTGGAAAAAAGCTGCCACACTTGTACACCAGTCAAATTGCTTATGGAATATACCTAGCTGCAAACCATATGTCACAAGAATTGAGGATCATTTACAGTTCACAGTATGTATTATAGTCTAGATGCTATGCTGTGTATTCATGGTGCACCCACAATAAGTGACAGGATGCCATAAGTACATGCACCAGGGAGTCCCAACTGGCTGTTCAATTGTGGCCGTTCCATGCTCTAAAAACCTCCCATTCACAATATTGTAACTTGCTATACATAGGACCAGGGACGGGGGTGGCGCTGTGGGTAAAACCTCAGTGCCTAGGACTTGCCAATCGCATGGTCGGCGGTTTGAATCCCCGCGGCAGGGTGCGCTCCCATTGCTCGGTCCCAGCACCTGCCAACCTAGCAGTTCGAAAGCACCCCTGGGTGCAAGTAGATAAATAGGGACCGCTTACTAGCGGGAAGGTAAACGGCGTTTCCGTGTGCTGCTCTGGCTCGCCAGAAGCAGCTTCGTCACACTGGCCACGTGATCCGGAAGTGTCTGCAGACAGCACCGGCTCCCGGCCTATAGAGTGAGATGAGCGCACAACCCTAGAGTCTGTCAAGACTGGCCCGTACGGGCAGGGGTACCTTTACCTTTACCTTTTTATACATAGGACCACGCCTGAAGACTATTCAGAGTGCAGCTGGTCAAACTGTTGATGAACTTTGTTGCACATTACTGTGTTATAGACCTTGTGTGTCTCTCAACGAATGCATTTCAAGGTGTTAGTTTTGGCCTATAAAACCCTGAACAGCTTGGGACCTGTTTACAGTTTAAGAACAGCCCTGTTTACGAACTATTCAATATACGAACTCCGCAAAACCGGAAGTAGTGTTCCAGTTAGCAAACTTTACCTCAGTCTATGAATGGAAGCTGAATGGTGGAAGGGCACCAGCGGCGGGAGGCCTCATTAGGGAAAGCGTGCCTCAGTTTAAGAACAGCTTTGCTTTAAGAATGGACTTCCAGAATGGATTAAGTTCATAAACCGAGGTACCACTGTACTTGGAAGAGCACCTCTCCTCGTATGCACCTCACCTAATCTGTAAAATTCAGCTGAGGAGACCCTCTTCCTTATACTATTGCTGAATGAGACCAGAGGAACAGTGATCTGGCCATGAGCCTTCTTGACATTGGCACACCCTTACAACCTGAGGTTTGGCCTATGCCAATAATATCCATCGTTTGGCACCAGCTGAAGACCTTTATTTATCTTGCACTAGGTGTTTCAGGCTGTTTACTGCAACGTACTGAAGTTCCACTCTTGTGTTTTGTTGATCTTTACTATAATTTATGTAGTTGCTACCTGACTGGAGATCATTTGTGATGAAGGGTAAGATATAAACTGCACCCAAAAAAAATACCTTTTTAAAAGGTACCACCAACACCCCAGTCTACAGTGTTCGCCTGCCAGTGCATTGTCATTAAATTTAAGCCAGTCTCTGAGACAGAAACATAACAAGCTGTCTTGTATTAAGCCAGACTATTGGTCCATATAGCACAGAGGCTTTTCAGTGTTTCGACAGAGGTCTCTCCAAGTCCTACCTTGAGATGCTGGAGGCTGAACCATGGACCCTCTGCCCTTCCCTACTAAGCTTATGCTTACCGTATATGCATATTCTACGCAACTGTAGCACAAGACTATAATCCCATTAAGTGATAAATGCAAGAAGCATAGTTAAATGATTTGCCCTGCAACAGCAAGATGGATTTTGCCTTTACTTAGCAGGACGTAACAGACGTGTTGGGCTTTCTGAGGCAACGTTGTTCTTGATTCCTCCCCTCCCCTCATCTCCACAGTAAACGCTCACTCACCAGATGCCCCCCACATGTTGGACTCCAGCAGCCATGGGAGTTGTAGTTCAGCAACATCTGGATGGCACCAAGTTGCCTACTCCTTAAATCCTTACTGGAGACATCTCCGTACCAAGAGATGAAACACTAATTCGTTTGTGCCTTTTTTTGTGTACTACTGTAAAACAACAAGAACCACGAGTATATTTATTTACACCCTCACCAGAGCAAATGAAAGCATCTGTTTTGCACATCTTTTAATAGAAGAGATACCAGTCCCATGACACTGTGTTCAACAAACACAAGGTAAAGGTAAAGGGACCCCTGACCATTAGGTCCAGTCGTGGCCAACTCTGGGGTTGCGGCGCTCATCTCGCTTTATTGGCCGAGGGAGCCAGCATACAGCTTCCGGGTCATGTGGCCAGCATGACTAAGCCGCTTCTGGCGAACCAGAGCAGCACACGGAAATGCTGTTTACCTTCCCGCTGGAGTGGTACTTATTTATCTACTTGCACTCGACGTGCTTGTGAACTGCTAGGTTGGCAGGAGCAGGGACTGAGCAATGGGAGCTCACACCGTCGCAGGGATTCGAACCGCCGACCTTCTGATCGGCAAGTCCTAAGCTCTGTGGTTTAACCCACAGCGCCCCTCTTTCCTTATTTTTCTCTCAAGCACTTCGAAGCTAGTGCTAAAGCAAGCCAGTGACAGATGGTGCCCCTTCCATATTTGGCCCTCCAGAGAGCAAATGTGAAAGATGGACAAATAAATTTGTGGTTTCTAGAGCTCTGGAACAATGTTTTATGAAGGAGGATTGCCAGCTTTTCTTTCTGGCAGAGCTCCTGTGTCTGCTTTTTGACAGCTACATGACATGATGCAGAATCAAACTCCAGGGTGACACATTTCCCAGGAAGCAGATGGAGTAATGAGAAAGACTTTGCCACCTGAATTTCTGCTTAGCGCATGGATGTCAAAGATACAGCAGCCTTTTAAGGTGGGGTGGGGGGAGGTGGTTGCCCTAGTCAGTAGAATTATTTACAACTTCAATTAGTTAAGGCCAGAACTGGCTTAAAGAATTGACTCTGTCCTCAAAGCCCAGCTGTGATTTTGCTGTAAAGCCAGCACAATGTCATGCTTTGAGGCAGTGGGCTGTTGATACAACCTCATTCTAAGCCCCAGTCTTTCTGAGGTGTGGCCTGTTAGTTTTTGGGGGTTTTTTTACAGTGCATGCACATGGGCTAACATCATATTGAGAAAACAGTTAAGTAATTAGATTTCATCTGCTTTAAAGCAGCCCTCTTTGCAAATAAAATTAAAGTTAGTGCAAGTCGCCTCTGGAGCAATGTTTACACAGCACCTTACGCATAAAGAACATTCTGCAGCGAAGCAAATTAAGTGCTCTCCAAATACGGTGTTAACATAACAAAGAAACTCCCCAGTATGTTTCTGTGAAGCTGTGGTTTCCTTTACTAGCACCTGTGATTCACCAGCTGTTAGGAGGGGGGAGGGATAAGCTCATTCTAACAATCCTTATGACAGATGTTAATATGAACAACAACAGGAAAAAAAAGTTGCAGACAACAGTTTCTCCTGTCTTCTCACCCCTCTTCTCACCCCGCAGCTGTACTAGGCAGGAAATTAAGTTTTCTTTGTAACCACTGCAGAGTGAATACAACCCCTGTGATCATCTGGTTTCACTGTGGAGAAGAGGGCTATACCTCTGATGGGTGGACAGAAACACAACCACCACTAGAATCATAGAATCATAGAGTTGGAAGAGACCACAAGGGCCATCGAGTCCAACCCCCTGCCAAGCAGGAAACACCATCAGAGCACTCCTGACATATGGTTGTCAAGCCTCTGCTTAAAGACCTCCAAAGAAGGAGACTCCACCACACTCCTTGGCAGCAAATTCCACTGTCGAACAGCTCTTACTGTCAGGAAGTTCTTCCTAATGTTTAGGAAGGTGGAAGGTGTCCACTATCAAGGTGGAAGGAAGCCAACTGGAGAAACAGCAGAATTCAGTGCCCCCAGTCTGCAGAGGTGCTAGGGATGTCAGTTTTGGTTCTCTAAAGTCCCCCACTTCCCCAGTCTTTAATTCTGTTCTCCACATTCCTGCAACAATTTGTGGTCTTTTTCTAAACTATCATGAAAATTCTTCAGCGTTCGATTGTTTATTTCTTCTATCTTACAAATTTCTGTATGCAGCTTTTGTCCAACGTACACATTGTTGCAAGCAATAAAATCCTAATATAATGCAATTTTGTATGTTATTTTCACTAATACGTTCATTTTTTTTAATGCACACTTTCCCCTAATGTGTGCATTTTTGTAAACATTGCTTGGTTGGTGAACTGCGCTGCAAAATTTAGATAAGTACAAATTTCCAAGGATGGCTGAGTGCTCAGCTTGCAGTACCTCTTTGTCACTCCTCTGCAAGCATTACCAGGTTTTGCTTGGGGGTTTCCCATAAACATCTGATTGGCCACAGGATGCTGGAATTGATGGGCCTATGGCCTGCCCCAGTAGACTATTCTTATGTTCTTCAGAGGGAAGGCCTACCTCAGTGGAGGGTCAGTCGGTGGTTTGGAGCTGTCACTGAAAAAGCCCTGCTCTGGGTCCTCACATTGCTGACTTAAACCCTTGCAGGAACGGCTCATCAGCTTTAAAGACCATAGGGTATGGCATTCTTTCAGGTATTTGGGTCCCAGGTCATATAAATCACGCCTTTCCCTAAAAAAAGCAATCTTGTACTGATTTCAAAAATGCAAATTGCACCTCTCTTATATAAATATAAATATTTGTTGTTGTTGTTTAGTCGTTTAGTCGTGTCCGACTCTTTGTGACCCCATGGACCAGAGCATGCCAGGCACTCCTGTCTTCCACTGCCTCCCACAGTTTGGTCAAACTCATGCTGGTAGCATCGAGAACACTGTCCAACCATCTCGTCCTCTGTCATCCCCTTCTCCTTGTGCCCTCCATCAGGGTCTTTTCCAGGGAGTCTTCTCTTCTCATGAGGTGGCCAAAGTATTGGAGCCTCAGCTTCAGGATCTGTCCTTCCAGTGAGCACTCAGGGCTGATTTCCTTCAGAATGGATCGGTTTGATCTTCTTGCAGTCCATGGGGCTCTCAAGAGTCTCCTCCAGCACCATAATTCAAAAGCATCAATTCTTTGGCGATCAGCCTTCTTTATGGTCCAACTCTCACTTCCATACATCACTACTGGGAAAACCATAGCTTTTACTATACGGACCTTTGTTGGCAAGGTAATGTCTCTGCTTTTTAAGATGCTGTCTAGGTTTGTCATTGCTTTTCTCCCAAGAAGCAGATGTCTTTTAATTTCGTGGCTGCTGTCACCATCTGCAGTGATCATGGAACCCAAGAAAGTAAAATCTCTCACTGCCTCCATTTCTTCCCCTTCTGTTTGCCAGGAGGTGATGGGACCAGTGGCCATGATCTTTGTTTTTTTGATGTTGAGCTTCAGACCATATTTTGCGCTCTCCTCTTTCACCTTCATTAAAAGGTTCTTTAATTCCTTTAATATAGTCTTAATAAAAACCTATAACACCAAGATTAAGGTTACCAGATTTTTTTTTCAATGAATCCGGGGACACTTTTCAACTGCCTAAATAGATGGATTTTGTCAGGGGACTGATTTGTAAATCTGGGGACTGTCCCCGGGAAACGGGGATGTCTGGTAACCTTAACCAAGATTTCATATTTCCCACAGACTTTTGAACCATACTTGAACAGCACTTCTACGGAGCTACAAAGTGGGTGAGAAAATCCTCACCAGAAAAATACCATGCAAATATTTAATATAGCTCACTCTGTGCCCCCCCCAACACTAGTATCATAAGGTTTTTTTCTGACTGCCAAAGAGAGTCCAGGCCAGCTGTGTGGGTGGTCTATGGCTCAGCAAGCTAGAGCTGTGAAGGAATAGATGACCTCATGGAGTCATATGGCAGGCTGACAAATCTATTTGCCTTTTCCACCAACAACTTACAGGAGCCTATATTGCGATGGAGCATTTGATGCAATGTCTGTACTCTTAATTCACTGTGTTTAACAAAAATAAATAAATAAGCCAAGGCCTCCAAAATAACTTATTTAATAGCTCTTGCTGACCTACTTAAATTGCTGTTAACTTTATTTTCATGACTCAAAATATGGCATCATTTGTTTGCACTATATTTTGCAGGAGGCGGCCAGTCCCTACATTCTGTAAGAAATGTCGACTACTCGTAACAGCCGTCCTAATAATAATTTCCATTAAGGTGGGCACTAGTTCTAGTGCAGTCAGCTAATATGGCTTCAGTGATTTGGGGGAGGACATTCAAGCAAAGGAGGTCCTGGTGAAATACACTTGCTACAAGTTTGGACCATGAATGGGAAAACTATTGTTATGCCTACAAGTTGTATGGGACGCTCAGATGCCCCGAAGCATATTCTGACATTTTAAAAATCTAGGATGGAATGTGGCTGGAAGATGTCTGAAACAAACAGCACAACATATGATCGTGATTGGGAGATGCATGTATGAGAGAAGTTTGTCTTTTCTGGAATGTATGTGTCTCATGCTCAAGTTGTGAAATCACAAGGCCAAATGATGTGGCCAAATTTCCAACTTAGCTTTTGCACCCAGGTAGCACAACTGTTGGATGGCAACATGGTTTAAGAGGTCAACACACATTTTGAGAAAACACCTCCATAACGTTCACAGTCTGTATAAAAAGGGCACATGTGATTTTAGGCTGAAGGAGATGCACTCATTCTTATTAGTAGATAAAATAACTATTTTAGAAGACATCTGAAGGCAGCCCTGTTCAGGAAAGTTTTTAATGTTTGATATCGTATGATGTTTTAATTTTTTGGAAGCTTCCCAAAGTGGCTGGGGTAACCCAATCAGATGGGCAGCATATAAACAATGAAGAAGAAGAAGAAGAAGAAGAAGAAGAAGAAGAAGAAGAAGAAGAAGAAGAAGAAGAAGAAGAATTACCAAACACATTCTTCACAGTGAAAGATAGTAGATACTTCATGAATAAAACTCCACAATACACACCATGCTGTTATATGTGTTTTTCAAAACTGTCATTTTCATCTGCCAAGCTGATGGTGGATCTTATGTTGGAGCTTGGCAAACTTGCAGGTGTAGAGCTACTCTTCACTGTGTTTCTTCTGGGCTGGCTGAGAAGGCAAGTTTAAGAGAAAGCACCACCATGATGAACAGCCTCCAGATTCACACACAGCGACTTGACACAGTCTAGACAGCAAGGCGAACTTGTCTGAAGAGAGACGCACGGCTCGCTCCTGCTGTGACTGATCTAAGACTGGTACCACTGAACTGATTCATTTTAGGGGACTGTCATGCCAGCTCAAAACCCAGCCGGTGATGGATTGCGAAATACACTTTATCGCCCCCTTAGAAGCAATTCAGTATAAATGATATGTGGCTGGTTATGCTCTCCTGTGGTTAGCCCTTATTGGCTCTAAGTGATTTTTAAGGTGGATTTAGAAAAGCAGAAACCAAATATCTTGGTCTCTCTTAATGGCTGCCTTTTTTCATACCCAAAAGGGAACAAATGTGTTTTTTTGCTTTTTCGTTCGGTTCTCAGATATCTCGCCAGCTGGCTTATGAGCATAATACGAGTTGTTAGTATTTGGCAATTTCCTGACGACTGGTCTCCAGATCAGAGATTTCATATTCATCTTGTGGGCTCATTTACAAAAAATGTCTCAGCTTTTTAATGGGGGGGGGCTGCAGTCCCCGTAGTTTTGCTCTCCTCCTGCCAACATGTTGTGCAAGTTCCTGCAGCCTCTCAAACTCCTCCTTTAGCCTCAGCCATGCTTCTGGTACATGATCATGTTGTGACTATAAAACCATGACTCGACTCCATTATATACATATTGTGTTTCAAAGCATATGAAAAGGTTTCCTTTGTTAAAGTTCTGGATTTCTTTTAGTGCTTAAAACATGGCAAACACTTACTAGACGCATAAAAGAGTAACTGTTCTCTCCTACTTTGCAAAACTCATATTTTTAAAAATCAACTCATCATTGAAATGCCACCATTGCAGGTGCATTTTAGGAAGGAAATTAATAATCCACCAGGATTGATTAATTTACTGTGGACCGATCACGTGAAACTATTCTTTTTCAAGTGTCATTGGTGTGTGTTAATACAACCCACCTTTTCTTTACGTAATTTCCTCAATTTCGCAAGACAAAGCAAACAGCTCATAATAGTGACACACTCCTCCAAGCCACAACTTAGCACGTGGTGAACTAATTCAATCCAGGTCCATTTGATTCCCTTTTCTCCTTCTCTTCTCTTCCCTATTTCCCCATGGAAACTGAAGGAATCAGTTGTGAGTTTCATGTGGTGGTGTGGAGAATAATAATAAAAAAAGTATTAATCTTAAGTGTATGTAAGAGTGGAACTTACTTCAAAGTAGACATGTTACTATTGGACTATACACAAGTTTGTGAAGGTGAAGGTAAAGGGACCCCTGACCATTAGGTGCAGTCGTGACTGACTCTGGGGTTGCCTCGCTCATCTCGCTTTATTGGCCGAGGGAGCCGGCGTACAGCTTCCAGGTCATGTGGCCAGCATGACTAAGCCACTTATGGTGAACTAGAGCAGCACACGGAAACGCCGTTTACCTTCCCGCCAGAGTGGTACCTATTTATCTACTTGCACTTTGACGTGCTTTCGAACTGCTAGGTTGGCAGGAGCAGGGACCGAGCAATGGGAGCTCACACCGTCGCAGGGATTCGAACCGCCGACCTTCTGATCGGCAAGTCCTAGGCTCTGTGGTTTAACCCACAGCATACACAAGTCTAATTCATGGCAATTAATTCAGATGAAGGGATTCAAAGGTACATAATTTTAAAAAAAAAATTAAAAAAAATTTGGTTCCAAACAATCAAGCAGTGGCTTTATGACCATGAAAAACAGCGTTTGTCTCCTCACACCCAGAGACCCTGTTCTCCAGAGGCCCTAGGCATAACTACTTCTTATGGATTTTGTGCCAATTACCTAAAAGATCTACTACTTCCTTCCCAATGAAGAGCTTTTATGCTCACAAGACTAAATGCATTCCCCTCTGCAGTGACCACAGGTACATACTTGCAGATTCCTTATCAAGCCCACCTGTGTGCCTGTAATCAGGGAGTACCAGATTCACTAGACCATAGTCTTTTGGACGGCCCTTTGCACAGCAGTGAGGAAGTGAGAGCTGGACCATAAAGAAGGCTGATTGCTGAAGAATTGATGCTTTTGAATTCTGGTGCTGGAGGAGACTCTTGAGAGTCCCATGGACTGCAAGAAGATCAAACCTATCCATTCTTAAGGAAATCATCCCTGAGTGCTCAGTAGAAGGACAGATCCTGAAGCTGAGGCTCCAGTACTTTGGCCACCTCATGAGAAGAGAAGACTCACTGCAAAAGACCCTGATGCTGGGAAAGATGGAGGGCACAAGGAGAAGGGGACGACAGAGGACGAGATGGCTGGACAGTGTTCTCGAAGGCACTAACATGAGTTTGACCAAACTGCGGGAGGAAGTGGAAGACAGGAGTGCCTGACATGCTCTGGTCCATGGGGTCATGAAGAGTTGGACACGACTAAACGACTAAACAACAACAATTGCACAAATTGCCAAATTATTGCCAAAAACCTTAAACTAAAATTCTGTGTCTATTGGTATTTAATTTGGGGGTCGTTTGGGGGGTCTTCACACGCAAATGCTGAATACACACCTCTTTACCCTGGCCTCTAACACCTGATATGTATACTTTTTGGACCCACCCTGTTTTTGTGATTGCAAGTTGTTTTAAACCGTGTATTATGCTGTACTTTTAAACTGCTGTAATAAAATTTCAATCCAATGTTTTCATGGACAAAGTCTGTAAGAACAAACTCTTAACTTGGACTTATCATCCCTGTTGAAAAGGAACATCAGATTTGAAACACTGTGTGACATAATTAGGTTTTAAAAACAACAACAAAGCAATGGTGGGTCAGTAAAACAATTGAAACAATTTACCTGCCCAAAGTCTTCGGCTGTTTTTTGGGGTATATCCATTTGGCGTTTATCTTGACTGCATGATGGTTCTCTCTTTTTCCTCTCTTTTTCCGCTTTCAAGTGGTGACAGTGGGCCTGCAGTATCTTAACAAATCCTTGGCTAAAAGGGAAAAACAACATCTGTGTTCTCAGGAGGAAAAGCCAGCTAATCAGCTATTAAGAAGGTTTTAGCAGAAGCAACCATAGCATGACTCTGTCAACAACTCTAAGATATGTGAGAGATAATAGCCTGGAGGGGAAAAGAGAAAGCATTTAGACTTTGAGTTTCCTGGTTTTTTATTCGTACTTTCTTTGTGGCATCTCCACATCATTCCTGAGTACCAAACTGGGTTAATATTACGTAATTAATTAATAAGGAACACTGGGGACAGAATAATTACTGCAGTATAATCCTTTGCAGATGTAGGGCATGTACACATTAGCAAGATTCTCCCTCACACACATACACTGCATTTCATGTTGTTTTTACCTTTCTGGACACATGGTGACCTGATTTGTTTCCCTGTATCTGCAACACCAGCACCCTGAACTCCTGTTCAACTCCTATGTCTCATGTCCCAGCTGTTGGACCATAGCCAGTCTTGAACGGACTCACTGTATTTGACCTTAGCTTCTCCTTAAGATGCTGTGTTTCTGGAGTGCCCTGATACCCAATTGCTACCAAGGCAAGGCACCTGCACTATTTGCGTGGCAAGGTCCTGAACCCTCCCCCATTGTAGAATAAAGACACTTGACACCAGAATTTAGGTTAATGGGCTGAGAAAGGCCACAACTTTATAGATTACAGAATGTGAGTGGTATTGGTATTGGCTTAGGCATTGGAACCAATGACTATACCTGACTCCTGCCCACTTGCCGGGAGTCTAGTAAGGGTTAACCACTGATGGGGAAGCCTTGTTGATGCATATCAACGAGAAATTCCCCCAGGGTCACCGATAGGGGTCGTGCCATGGCCCTGGCCCCTTTCTGGGCTTCGGACAGAGGACACGCTCCCCAGATTCCTTTAACGGAATGCCCTTGAAATAGGAGGGGCAGGTGACGGCCGCCACCTCCCCTCACCTCCAACCGAATACTCCAATGCCTAACCACCACCCGAGCCAGATAATAGAGGGAGCGAGCCTGGCCGCGGCTTGTTTAGATGGGCTAAGCCATGCCCCCTTCGGCCGATTGGACTGGCTGATATGAAAAGACACGGCCAGGAACTCCCTGTGACGCGGAGCTACCTAAGCGGGCTCATGATCTGCCTGCGAGGGGATTCAGCTTTCCTAACCCCACCATCAAAATTGGAGGGTTAGGACTGGTCCCTAAGTTACCTAGATAACAAGTGAAATTATGGGTACAGTGGTACCTCTGGATGCGAACGGGATCCGTTCCGGAGCTCCGTTCGCATCCTGAGCAGAATGCAACCCGAGTCTGCGTGTGCGCAGGTTGCGATTCACTGCTTCTGTGTATGCGCGTGACATCATTTTGAGCGTCTGCGTATGTGCAAGCAGCAAAACCCAGAAGTAACCTGTTCCATTACTTCTGGGTCGCTGCGGAATGCAACCTGGAAACACTCAACCTGAAGTGTCTTTAACCTGAGGTATGACTGCACTCTGTTCTCTGAATAGGGGAAAGATTTAAGCACATGTTAAATCAACAGACCTTAAAAGCCCTTATCTCTGGATTGATTTTGCCCAAAGTTAGATCACCTCAACGGAAAGAGTAAATACAAATGATACATATACAAAGACTAAAAACCTAGATTCTCTTCATTTGGAAATTACATAATTTGAAAGCTCTTAATTCAAGAGACAAAATATGACACAAAACTCCAGTACTGCTTAAAGCAGGAAGTGAAGAATATTAGGCTTCACTTCAGTGGAAGGAATAAATTAAGTGAAGTATATAATTGTTTCCTTTGGAATCTGACCAAGGTAGGAGGATGGGAAACATGTCTGTTCTAGGGGAAAGTGAAGTGAAATAATTCAGCTCATGGTTTTATATACTATCTCAAAGACAAATATGGTAGCCATCAGAATTTGTTATGGAATGGTTTGAAATTTGACTCTGTTTCAAGTGTAATCAAATATTTTTTTTGTGCCCACCCAGCACATATTTGTAGATTAGACCATTGGTCCCACCCACAAAATGTGGCAGAAATTTGCACAAAATTTGCACATGTTCTGATTTGTGTGCATAGATGGGCATTTATAAATTATTAGAACAATTTGAATAGAAACACAGTACATCTGACCACAGTGGGGAAGACTGAAAAGATCAGGTGATCTCTTACCCTCCTTAGCATCTCTTAATTTTGTTGCTAAGCATAAGACTAGGTTGGTAAACGATTTTTCTATAAGAGGCTATTAAAAGGTAAAGGGACCCCTGACTGTTAAGTCCAGTCGTAGACGACTCTGGGGTTGTGACGCTCATCTTGCTTTATTGGCCGAGGGAGCCACCGTTTGTCCGCAGACAGCTTCCAGGTCATGTGGCCAGCATGACTAAGCTGTTTCTGGAGAACCTGAGCAGTGCACGGAAGAAGAAGAGTTTGGATTTGATATCCTGCTTTATCACTACCCTAAGGAGTCTCAAAGCGGCTAACATTCTCCTTTCTGGAGCTCTGGAGCCAACTGACGATTCCCAGGTAAGATCCTCCCTCTATTGTGTGGGCAGGTAGTCCCTCCCCTACCTGGTCTGGTCACCTTGGACAACTGACTGAAGTAGGCGGAGACCTCCAGGTATCCCACCTGAGGGAAGGCGAAGCCAAGCCTGTGCTAATGGAGCCACACAGGGTCCAGGGGCTGCGCGCGACCACACAAAGGGCGCCCCTGTTTAATGTGGGGAGCGGTCATTCTCCTTTCCCTTCCTCCCCCACAACAAACACTCTGTGAGGTGAGTGGGGCTGAGAGACTTCAGAGAAGTGTGACTAGCCCAAGGTCACCCAGCAGCTGCATGTGGAGGAGCGGAGACATGAACCTGGTTCACCAGATTACGAGACTACCGCTCTTAACCACTAAACCACATTGGCTCTGCCTTTTACCTTCCCGCCGGAGCGGTACCTATTTATCTACTTGCACTTTGACGTGCTTTCGAACTGCTAGGTTGGCAGGAGCAGGGACCGAGCAATGGGAGCTCACCCCGTCGCGTGGATTCAAACCGCCAACATTCTGATTGGCAAGTCCTAGGCTCTGTGGCTCCGACCGTAGCGCCACCCGCGTCCATTAACTCACCTAAAAACAGGGGTGACACACAAGGAATAAGTTGTCTGACAGACAGAATGTCAATAAGTGATGGGTTCCCCATCATTGCATTTCTGTACAGGCAAAGATGTAACCTGCTGAATTTCTGCCTGCCATAAAGCGGCTAAAGACTTAAGAGCCTTGCTCTCCCGCAGCACCAGCCCTCAACCATGAGTTATAAACCAGTTTAGTTGCTGGAGGTTTTTGATTAACTGGCTGGCAATACGACATTCAGTGCAAGACCAGGCATGGTATTTTAGACTGGGGTGTGGTGGGGTCAGATGAGATTTAAGATTTATAGCAACCAAGGTTCAAATGCCTATGCTTGGATAAGTTCAAGATGAGATTGGTAAAAAGCAAGCAGTGCATTCCAAGAGCATTTGTTGTGATTATTTATAGCAGTGTTATTAGCATAGGTCAAGCGGTTGCTCTTTTCTTCCCCTACAAAAAGAATTTGAACCTTTTACATGGGTATACACATTTAAGTGCTTATACTATCACCCATAAGAATCCCTGTATTCCTCTCATGTTGCTGCTACAATAAACTTCACAGTAGCCTCCCCCAAAACATTTCTCTGGATTACAGTTTTGGATTACATACATACATAGATATATGCATCATTTTATTTGCATACCGCCTTAATAAAGTTAAGTCCAGTAGCACCTTAGAGACCAACTAAGTTTGTTCTTGGTCTAAGCTTTTGTGTGCATGCACACTTCTAGAACCATGCTCAAAGTGGTTTACAACATTAAAAATACATAATTCAAAGTAATCATCAACATTAAATAAACATTGAAAATATACACAACCAAATCAAACAAATGCCACATAAATCATAATATACAAAAATTAATGGTAATAACAGCAACAACCACCCACCCACAACCCAAAACAATGCCCCAGCACAAAAGCCTCAGCCTTTGTAGCTGGAGTCAGTCAAGGCTCACCTTGTTAAATAATTTAATTCACTGAAATTGTAAATGCTTTTATGCATTTACTTATATGCATTTAAACTATGTGTTTAAATTTGATTGGTTAGTAACTGAATTCTAGAGAGTTCTTGTGTGATTGGCTAACATTGGACACATGGGAGGCATCTAGTGAAGGAGAGACGCTGTTTTATGTGAAACAAGATGACTGTTTTAGAATCCACTGTGAACACTGCTAAGTTGAAAAGAGTGTCGGAATGCTTCTTCTCTGTTTGAAAGAAAGAGAGCAAAGTTGCAGGGAAAGGCACAAGTTGAAATCTCTCATAGGAGTTGCAAGGCATGGCCGAACTGAGGTGCAGAAGGCTGAGCTCTGGAAAGAAAGGAAAATACAGTTGTTTGGGAAGTTAGAAGAAGAGACTGTAAGCCCATGCTTGGAGAAGCACGTGACTGTAAATATTAATCTATAACTACAGGTTTCTGCAACCGGGACATGGGTGGCGCTGTGGGTTAAACCACAGAGCCTAGGACTTGCTGATCAGAAGGTCGGCGGCTCGAATCCCCACAATGGGGTGAACTCCCGTTGCTCAGTCCCTGCTCCTGCCAACCTAGCAGTTCGAAAGCATGTCAAAGTGCAAGTAGATAAATAGGTACCGCTCCGGCAGGAAGGTAAACGGCGTTTCCATGCGCTGCTCTGGTTCGCCAGAAGCGGCTTAGTCATGCTGGCCACATGACCCGGGAGCTGTACGCCGGCTCCCTCGGCCAATAAAGCGAGATGAGCGCCACAACCCCAGAGTCGGTCACGACTGGACCTAATGGTCAGGGGTATATATATATATATATATATATATATATATATATATATATATAAAGTTGAGCTTATTATTTGCAACTCTTACTTCAACACACCTTTCCAGGCCAGGTGAAAAAAGGCCTGCAAGGCGGGAAGCAGGTATTCCAGGACTCACAGCCAAGATAACATGCAGGGTTATTGTACACTACCATGGGTGTAGCCAGGATTTTTGTTGGGGGGGCAGTAGGCCTTTGTTGGGGGGGGGCAGAACCTCAGCTATGTATTGCTTTTTTATTGATTTAGAGCGGGCAGCTGCCCCTCCCTGTCCCCGTTGTCTACGCCTATGTACACTACTTTCTCAAAACAACAACAACAACAACACAACAACACTCTGTCTAACAACACTGGGCTGCAGGGCTTACGTATTCCTGCTCTCTCAACCACAGTGTCCACCCCCCCCAAAATGGGACTAGTAAAGCTGAACTTTATTTTCATTTGCTGTGGTAAGGTACCTTTTCTAACATTTATAAACTCAGGGGACTCCCCCTCCTTGGTTTTTGACATGTCAAAAGGCAAAAGACTTACAAAAGAAACCAAAAACCTTTTCTATTCTCTGTGTTCATTAAGTTACTCAGTTATGAATGTGCTGACATTGCCTCTTAAAACATCATATAATAGACCCTCACAAGCTTTTGCTCCCGTTGGCATGGGGGATATTTTAACAGTTTATACTCAATCAATCTTCCTCTCCTCATTGGTTCTTTCCCTGTGAACTCCAGAATGAAAAACGATACGCTTCTGATCTTGCATATTAAACCATAACTGATGTTTATTTAATCGATTTTCAGTCTCCCGAGCTAAAATGTCAATTGGAAAGCATTTGAAACATGCAGTTAGGCCATGAAACATCTGAGTGCGAATCTATGGAGGGAATCTATTGTAAGCATGACTATGATCAATATGAATCAATACATTTACTTCTCTTGGTCCTGTCAATGATTTTTATTCTTATTATTACTGAATGAAATGTCAGCAGTCTGACTTTATTTATTTATTTATGGAGGAAGGCTGTTCTGGAACTGGCTTTTGGTACAAGACGAAGTGAAAAAGGTCGCAGCTCAAGGACAGAGCATCCAAGGTTCATTCAGAAGGTCCAAGGTACAATTCCTGGCTAGGGCTGGCGGGGATTCAAATCAGTTCACACTGAAAGGCAAACTTTCCTAATTTGCAGTTTCCAAGACCGTATAAGAACCAAAACACAGCCATCCTTCAAAATTGACACTTCTCTGAGTTTTGCCATGCATCTCTTTCATACACATGCAAGTACCGTGTATAAAAATGCATATACGTGAGTAAGGTGCGCACAGAAATGCATATATTAGTGAAAATGACATACACAAATGCATTGCATTAGGGGAAATTACTTTGCAAGATTGGGTATATTAGGCAAAACTGCACACAAACATGTATATTAGGAGGGAGGTCATGATGACTATTTTAAAATTGCAAACTGATGTGGAAATGTGGACAAGTGAATTTAAGATTGGGAAAATGAGGGAAACTCAGGGAAACCAAAATTGACATATTTGCCCCTCTCTATTCCCAGGTAGGGCTGGGAGAAAATGCTGTCTGAAATCACGGAGAGTTGCTAATAGTCAGTGAGGACAGTATTGAGCTGTTGTTGTTTAGTTGTGTCTGATGCTTCGTGACCCCCTGGACCAGAGCACGCCAGGCACTCCTGTTTTCCACCGCCTCCTGCAGTTTTGTCAAATTCATGCTGGTAGCTTCGAGAACATTGTCCAACCATCTCATCCTCTGTTGTCCCCTTCTCCTCCTACTGGATTGGGACTGAGTGCAACACTCAGCCATAGACTGTACAAAAGAGTAGATTGAAAATCTGCCAAGAGTTTGCTCAATTTGTCCAGTACTGAACTCCCCACACTCATTGATGCCACAGATGCATGATGTCTGCAGCCGGTGCAGGGAAGAGCGAGGAAATGAACACAGGAGAACACAGGGTTGAATCAGGCTACAACTTTATTGATTACAGGTAAGAGTAGATAAGAGTTAGGGACGCGGGTGGCGCTGTGGGTTAAACCACAGAGCCTAGGACTTGCTGATCAGAAGGTTGGCGGTTCGAATCCCTGCGACGGGGTGAGCTCCCGTTGCTCAGTCCCTGCTCCTGCCAACCTAGCAGTTCGAAAGCACATCAAAGTGCAAGTAGATAAATAGGCACCACTCCGGTGGGAAGGTAAACGGTGTTTCCGTGCGCTGCTCTGGTTCGCCAGAAGCGGCTTAGTCATGCTGGCCACATGACCCGGAAGCTGTACGCCGGCTCCCTTGGCCAATAAAGCGAGATGAGTGCCACAACCCCAGAGTCGGTCACGACTGGACCTAATGGTCAGGGGTCCCTTTACCTTTAAGAGTAGGTTTGGCTAAGGCATTGTGCATGATAGGAACCCGGTGGGGTTGAACTTGTGCTGGGGATTGGACCCCAACATGGACTGGATGCCACAACCCCATGCAGGCCGCCATTGGGAGAAGTGTATTGGCCCACTGGTCCCCCACTGGACTCCCAGATAGAGTCACCCCTCCTGGACTCCTCTAACAGAGTACCCCTGTGACTAAGGATCCGGCCCAATGCCTTATCCACCCAAGTTGTGACAGCTGCTATGAGGTAGGCAAAAATCTGCAATCCGGCCAATTTGCTTGCAGGAAAAATTCCTCCCTGGCCCTGAATATGGGAACCAATTAACCACCAACGTCCTTATGCTAACCTGCCCACTCCCCCACTGAGCAGGTCCCTAACAGTCTGGGTGGGGTGTAAATCCTGTGTCGGTCAGCCAAGAGGGCAGCCTGCTCCAGGACGCCCTCCTAAATACCCCAGGGTTGGGCAGGGCACAGCCCCCATATTGATGTCCTGATAGTCTTGTGGACCAGGCCTGCCCAAACAGTGGGTCTGGCATGGCCAGGGGAGGGCAGGGCCAAGTGGCCACCCCTCTCCTCTGACCAGGTAGGACAAAGGTGATTTTCTCTGGATATGGCCACAGCCGCACCATGTGACAAAATCTGCCCGGCCTGAAGCCCCAGGTGTGCAGATATTCTCATTTCATATATTGCAGGCTTCCTCAACCTCGGCCCTCCAGATGTTTTTGGCCTACAACTCCCATGATCCCTAGCTAGCAGGACCAGTGGTCAGGGATGATGGGGATTGTAATCTCAAAACATCTGGAGGGCCCAGGTTGAAGAATCCTGATATACTGTGTATGCAAGTCACACTGGTTTATTTGAAATTGGTCTGCATGTACATCGGATCCTCCCTTAAAGAGGGCACGTGTTGCGGGGAGACCTGGCAACCAAACCCAGTGTTGTGGGTGGGTTTGATTGATTAGTCGCAACACCCAATTGGTAGATCCCTTGATGATGGGTTTAATCAGGCCAATGGGACACAAGCTAAACAGATCAAGGGACCTAGATATACCTATGCATGTGACCCAGAGCTTCCTCTTTCGGTGCGTACATCAGAACACCCGCCCACCTCTCCCTACTTTTAGGGCTTTGCGCTTGACCTTGCTATGCCATTGTGTGTCGTCTGTCATTGGGACAGGGGCATGGCAGGAATTTTCCCCACTTGGCTGATTGGCTGGTGCCATTTGGGTTTCGCCTGCCGCGTAACAAATTCTCACAACTTGTATGGTTGCGGATAGGCTCTGGTTCAGGTGATAGGGATGGGAGAACGCTCTCGCCATCCCTATGTGAAGGGTATTCCATTAAAGGAATCCAGGGACTCAATGGTTGGTCAACCCTGTGAGGGGGTTGTGCCCGTGCCTGAGTCCAGGGGGACATCTGGGTGGTGGACATAGCCTGTTCCCGGCTTTCCGCTTATCCAGGTGTTCACCCTAGGCTGACCTATGCTGGTGCCCTGGGTCAGCGCTACCTTCAACCAGCTAGTCAAACCAGAGCCTATGCAACCACTCACTTGCTGTAATCAATAAAGTTGTGGCCTAAATTCTGCCAAAAACCAAACCAAAATTTGAGTCTTGTCTGAATTTATTTAAGGGGGAGGTTTAAAGGTCTGAACACGCAAATGTGCTTAAGGCTGAGCCTTCATGGCTCGCCATAATGTTGCTTAGTGCTGCAGTATGTAACAAAAAGAGAGTGGAACCTTGTAGATTATTAGTCTTCCACGTTTCTCAGCAACTGCTCATACACATTTAACAAAGCGCTGTGCTTGAAAGAGCTTTCACGAGCAAACTCGGAGGTAGTAATAATATCTCCCCTCTCAAGGAAACAGCCAAACGTTTTCCGAACACTAGAGCGACAGTCAGTTGTCGCACAATACTCTGAACAGTCTTCCAAGTGTAATAAATTGGTCCAAGTCTAGCAAGACAAAGCACCTGGCTAGGCAAGAAAGAAATTCGGTGCACGGTGCCAGGAAAGGCTGATTAATATTCTCCCGCCCCCTGGAGTTAATTTTGCCATTCTCTCATCAGGTACTTTGAGGGAAGCTGCTCATACATGAAGACAGCTATTACTGTGGAATTATTCCACTGCAAACTTTAATCAGGGCTGGAAAAGAAGTCTGGGCAGATGAGAGGCCCTGATCCTGGCTGCGAGTTTTGGAGGGCCTCTGAGGCTGAAAGCTGACACCAGCCAGCTGAGAAACGGGACGTGTGTAGAGGCCGTATCCAAGACAACAGAGTATTTTCCTTGACATGGATTTGTGCAGCAAGGTTAAAGTTCTGTGAAAGCAACAGCTGTTGTAAAAACATTGTATTAAATATGCTTAGAACTGGAAAATGTGCATTATTCGTCTTGGACTCATGGGCAGGAATGCAGGATGTGTAAAATATTTTACATAAACTTCTTGTTGCAAGAAACCTTTTAAAAAAAAGTATTCTGTGCCCTATACTCATATGAAAAATAAGATTTTCCTGCTTGCACATATTATCTTCCAAATAAGTATTTTGTGGTTTAAAATACATGCAGGTCAAACCTAAGCATGATTACTCAGAAGAAGTTGTTCCAAGATCAGTGGGACTTGCTCCCATATACATGAGCATATGAGAGTAGTTTTACTGGGCAATCCTGGGCACGTTTGCACAAAAGTAAGTCTACTAAATTCAATGGGATTTACTCTCTAGACTGAGCAGGTTTAGGATTGCAACCTTACTGTGACTCAAATTAATAATTTTAAACTGAGCCACAATTTATGTGCACTAACATATATTTGTAAATGAGTTTTGATCCATGATTTTCCCATTGTTGTTGTTGTTGTTTAGTCATTTAGTCGTGTCCAACTCTTCGTGACCCCCTGGACCAGAGCACGCCAGGCCCTCCTGTCTTCCACTGCCTCCCGCAGTTTGGTCAGACTCATGTTTGTAGCTTCAAGAACACTATCCAGCCATCTCATCCTCTGTCGCCCCCTTCTCCTTGTGCCCTCCATCTTTCCCAGCATCAGGGTCTTTTCCAGGGAGTCTTCTCTTCTCATGAGGTGGCCAAAGTCTTGGAGCCTCAGCTTCACGATCTGCCCTTCCAGTGAGCACTCAGGGCTGATTTCCTTAAGAATGATTTCCCCATACCTCCCTCCATTTTAAGCCCCATGTATGATGTCTTTTCCAAATTCTGCACGACCACTTTCTGGCATGTGATTACCTCTGGCTAAGGTGGTACAAACATTTCTGGTTTCTCCACATTGAAGAGCTGCTTCAATAAAATGCCTCTTGATCAAATCTCTTCCCCCTTCATAAAAGCCTCTTGTTTTTATGTGCCATTTTCCAAGTCATAAGACACTCTTCGTGCAAAGTCAACGGCACAAGAAGAAATCAATATATGCTTGTGTAATACGTCATACCAGTCAACTGTCCCGAAGTTGTCTCTGCTTCTGTTTGAATTCTGGGATGCCCCACTGCCACTGCCTCTGCTCTGCTCCCACTGCCTCCGCAGCGGTCGGGGCGGCTGTGGCAGTCTCTGCCATGGCTTCTGCCACCGCCGCTGCCTCCACCGCACATCTGCAAGCAGGCACAACACACCTGGAAGCAAACTTCTAAATAATAATAATAATAATAATAATAATAATAATAATAATAATTTATTATTTATACCCCGCCCATCTGGCTGAGTTTCCCCAGCCACTCTGGGCGGCTCCCAATCAGTGTTAAAAACAGTACAGCGTTACATATTAAAAACTTCCCTGAACAGGGCTGCCTTAAGATGTCTTCTGAATGTCAGGTAATTATTTATCTCTTTGACATCTGATGGGAGGGCGTTCCACAGGGCGGGCGCCACTACCGAGAAGGCCCTCTGTCTGGTTCCCTGTAGCCTCACTTCTCGCAATGAGGGAACCGCCAGAAGGCCCTTGGCGCTGGATCTCAGTGTCCGGGCTGAACGATGGGGGTGGAGACGCTCCTTCAGGTATACAGGACCGAGGCCGTTTAGGGCTTTAAAGGTCAGCACCAACACTTTGAATCGTGCTCGGAAACGTACTGGGAGCCAATGCAGATCTCTCAGAACCGGTGTTATGTGGTCCCGGCGGCCACTCCCAGTCACCAGTCTAGCTGCCGCATTCTGGATTAATTGCAGTTTCCGGGTCACCTTCAAAGGTAGCCCCACGTAGAGCGCGTTGCAGTAGTCCAAGCGTGAGATAACTAGAGCATGCACCACTCTGGCGAGACAGTTCGCGGGCAGGTAGGGTCTTAGCCTGCGTACCAGGTGGAGCTGGTAGACAGCTGCCCTGGACACAGAGTTAACCTGCGCCTCCATGGACAGCTGTGAGTCCAAAATGACTCCCAGGCTGCGCACCTGGTCCTTCAGGGGCACAGTTACCCCATTCAAGACCAGGGAATCCCCCACACCAACCCGCTCCCTGTCCCCCAAAAACAGTACTTCTGTCTTGTCAGGATTCAACCTCAATCTGTTAGCCGCCATCCATCCTCCAACCGCGTCCAGGCACTCACACAGGACCTTCACCGCCTTCACTGGTTCTGATTTAAAGGAGAGGTAGAGCTGGGTGTCATCTGCATACTGATGAACACCCAGTCCAAACCCCCTGATGATCTCTCCCAGCGGCTTCATATAGATATTAAAAAGCATGGGGGAGAGGACAGAACCCTGAGGCACCCCACAAGTGAGAGCCCAGGGGTCTGAACACTCATCCCCCACCACCACTTTCTGGACACGGCCCAGGAGGAAGGAGCGGAACCACTGTATGACAGTGCCCCCAGCTCCCAGCCCCTCTAGACGGTCCAGAAGGATGTTATGGTCGATGGTGTCAAAGGCCGCTGAGAGATCCAGCAGAACTAGGAAACAGCTCTCACCTTTGTCCCTAGCCCGCCGGAGATCATCAACCAGCGCGACCAAGGCAGTTTCAGTCCCATGGTGAGGCCTGAATCCTGATTGGAAGGGATCCAAATGGTCCGTTTCCTCCAGGCGTGCTTGGAGTTGTTCAGCAACCACCCGCTCAATCACCTTGCCCAAGAATGGCAGATTTGAGACTGGGCGATAGTTGGCCAAATTGGCCGGGTCTAAAGATGTTTTTTTAAGAAGCGGTTTAATGACCGCCTCTTTCAGCGGGTCTGGGAAGGCTCCCTCACAGAGGGAAGCATTCACCACCCCGCAGAGCCCATCGCCCAGCCCTTCCCGGCTTGCTTTTATCAGCCAGGATGGGCAAGGATCAAGGAGACAGGTGGTCGGTTTCACTTGTCCAAGCAGCCTGTCCACATCCTCGGAGGTAACAGATTGGAATTGATCCCATGTAACAGGACCAGACAGAACTCTAGCACTCTCCCGCCCTGGCCCTGCTCCCACGGTGGAGTCTACCTCCTTCTGAATCTGAGCGATTTTATCTGCAAAAAACTTGGCAAAAGCATTGCAGGAGATCTTGGGGTCCCTACCAGGCCCCGGTGGTACAGGTGGTTCCGATAGATTGCGAACCACTTGAAAAAGTCTCCTGCTGCTGTTTTCTGCAGATGCAATGGAGGCGGCGAAGAAGGCCCTCTTCGCCGTCGCCATTGCCACTTGGTAGGCTCGACGTTGAGCTCTAACCCGTGTCCGGTCTGATTCAGAATGAGTTTTCCGCCACCGGCGCTCTAGCCGTCTCAACGATTGTTTCATCACCCTCAGCTCCGGGGAAAACCACGGGGCTGTCCGGGCTCCATGCAATCGGAGAGGGCGCTTCGGAGCCAGACAGTCAATAGCCCTGGTTAACTCCGCATTCCAGCGTGCCACCAGGGAATCAGCTGAAAGGCCATCAGCTTGGGATAAAGCATCCCCTACCACTCTCTGGAAGCCAATTGGATCCATTAAGTGGCGGGGGCGGACCATCCGAATCGGTCCCACCTCCCTGCAGAGGGGAAGGGTTGCGGAGAAGTCCAGTTGCACCAGGAAGTGATCTGACCATGGCACTTCTTTTGTTTCGCTTTTAGTTAGTGTCAGATCACCAACATCCATAGAGGTGAACACCAAGTCTAAGGCATGTCCACGGCTATGAGTTGGGCCAAACTTATTCAGGGACAGCCCCATGGAGGCCATGCTTTCCACAAAGTCCCGAGCGGCCCCTTGTAAGGTCGTGTCGGCATGGATGTTAAAATCCCCCAGGACAACCAAGCTAGGTGTCTCCAGGAGCATATCCGCCACGACCTGAAGCAGCTCGGGCAGGGAATCCTTGGTGCAGCGGGGAGGTCGGTACACCAGTAGGAATCCTGTACTGCCCCTATTGCCCAACTTCCAGAACATGCACTCAGAAAACTGGGTCTTCCCAATAGGACGCCTGGTGCAGACTAATGACTTCCTAAAAATCACTGCAACCCCCCCTCCCCGCCCACATGACCTGGATTGCTATGCGTAAGAGAAACCTGGTGGGCAAGCAGCGGCAAGGACAGGCCCATCTGCTTCATCCAACCAGGTCTCTGTCACACATGCCAGGTCAAATCCTCCATCCACAATCAGGTCGTGGATGGCAGTGGTTTCTAGAAGCAGACGCACCATTTCCATCTACGGCTGAGGGCTAGCCACCACCATGGCAGCAGAGGAGGGATAGCTGGCGAAGGTGTGGCGGTAGGCGAGGGTGGCTCTGGCACGAAGACTGGGTGGGGGCGAGAAAGAGCGCAACTCTGGGTGGGGTGAGAAGGAGAAAGACAAGGGGTTCTGGGTGTATTTGTCCCCCTTCCCCATCCAGAAATGTCAAAATCACTAATAATAATAATAATAATAATAATAATAATAATAATAATAATTTACCGTATTTTTCACTCTATTGGACGGACTGGACCATAGGACACACCGGACCATAGGAGGGGGAGAACAGGAAAAAAATATTTTTTTTCTTGTTCTCCCCCTCTAAAACAAAGTGGGTTCTGTGCGTTCAAGCTGCGTTCACCCGAAGCCTCCCGAGTTCCTGCTGGGCTCCAGAGGCTCTGGGTTCCTTCCGACCTGCTCTTTGGGGCTGGCGGGGGGGAGCGCTGCTTTCCCCCACCGCCAGCCCCAAAGAGCAGGTCAGGGAACAGCGGGAAGGCACGCTCTGCCTTCCCGCTGCCCCCCGAGCTTGTGGGGCTGGCAGTGGGGAGAAGCCCTGCTATCCCCCACCACCAGCCCAAAGACCAGGTTAGGGAGCAACGGGAAGGCGCGCTCCACCTCCCCACTGCCCCCCGAGCTTGTGGGGCTGGCAGTGGGGGGAAGTGCTGCTTTCCTCCACCGCCAGCTTCCAAACCAGGTCGGGGAACAGCAAGAAGGCGGCGCTCCGCCTTCCCGCTGTCCCCCGAGCTTGTGGGGCTGGCGGTGAGGAGAAGCGCTGCTTTCCCCCCACTGCCAGCCCCACAAGCTCGGGGGGCAGTGGGGAGGTGGAGCGCGCCAGCCACCGCCAGCCACCGCCAGCCTCCAAACCAGGTCGGTATTTATACCCCACCCATCTGGCTGAGTTTCCCCAACCACTATGGGCGGCTCCCAATCGAGTGTTAAAAACAATACAGCATTAAATATTTAAAAAAACTTCCCTAAGCAGGGCTACCTTCAGATGTCTTTTAAAGATAGGATTGCTGCTTATTTCCTTCACATCTGAAGGGCGGGCACCACTACCGAGAAGGCCCTCTGTCTGGTTCCCTGTAACCTCACTTCTCGCAATGAGGGAACCACCAGAAGGCCCTCGGTGCTGGACCTCAGTGTCCGGGCTGAACAATGGGGGTGGAGACGCTCCTTCAGGTATACAGGACCGAGGCCATTTATTGGTCCAGGAAGTCTAGAGTGGGATCACCTCCATACAGAAGGTTTCCTTCCAGTCACACCATAGCCAGAGGTTCCTACAGACATGCACATGCACACCCCACTCCACCCTCTGTTCAAGAAAACAAGAGGCAGTTACAGTTCAAAGGCACCTTCTGGCCTGACAAAAACTATAAAGGAGAGAGCAGAGCAGGGCTGGTGGGGGGTGGGGCCTGCTGGCCCAGGGAGACCAAGGAACAGCTAGAGATGCTTGGAGGGCCATATTTAGCCCCCAAGTCTGAGGTTCCCTACCCCCTGCCTCGTCTGTTTTAGTTCATTCAGGGCACCGTCGCAGAGAATGTTGCCTTCCGAAATGACATCTGCTTCATTCTGTGCATTTTCCATCGCGAAATGAGTGGAATCTACGGGAGGAGGGAGAGGAATTGCTCACACAGCCAAAACACCCTTCCTAACCCTCCTTCCCTAAGGAAGACCAGTTCTTACTTGCCTCCCCAAACTGAATGAACATGACATTTCTCAAGAGGTGTTCAGGGCTGTCGAGTGGATGAGTTCCTCTCCCCCGCTTAGCCTGCGCAGCAAACATTTATCTTTCCTGATGACAGCTCTGAAAATCAGCAACTTTTAGGATGGAGTGATGTAATGGCTTGCCTTGAATGCATTTTACTGCAAAACGGTTGGCTTTGCCCCCCCTCCACAAACAAACACCATCTCATTCATGCGTATACAACCCCGACCCCATCAAATCTGGTGCTCGATTTACCAAGGGTGGGGAGGAAGGACTGGATACCCCAAACTTGATAGTCCCCTTATTTCCTGCTTTTAAAAATTTGTCAAAATGGGGTTAAATCAGAGGATATACCAAACTGGAACCAGAGTCGATAGAAATGTGTATACTGCCTTGGTGTGATGATATCGCACTGCACTTTTGTTTTATTAAATATTGCTATGGGAAAGATGAGAAATAGATGTGGAGTGGCTGCTTCAGTGATAGACAAGAATTTGGCTTTCCGTATGTTGTTCTCTCAACAGTGGTTTCTTCTTACAGCAAAATAACTGCATACAGAAACCTCTTTTTCCAACTTGGGGGGAGAAGCATGGGAAGCAAGGAGCACGCTTGGCTCCCATCCAGAGAAAGTCGCTCAGGTTTAAGTCCCGTCGAAATTCGAAGGATGTAACTTAGCAGCCGCTAACTTGTCCCATTGCATTCAATGGAATTTAAGTGCACCTAATAGCCTTTACTGGACTGGGGCTTTATCTTTGCCCAGAAGGAGAGCACAATTATACTTTTTGTGTATACCTTTTGTCATCACTCCATACATAAAATGTTCATGTGCATACTTGGCTGAGAGTTAGCTAGAAAGTTCACAATGACATAGGAATGTGCATGATAAAAAAAAGAGGTTGATTTATAGAAGTGTTTTATGAAAGACAACCCCCATATATGTCTATACATAAACACATATATTGTGTGTAAAATAACTGGACTTGATTTATTCCCTTTCACCCTCTGGGCTGGGCTTCTTTTCATGGAAACGGAATCTGTATCTTTGACTTTTTCATCAAACAGAGAAATGGCCATACAGTCATACACAGTGTGTGTATGTGCACTTTAGTGACTATGCAGAAAGTTCATATCACAAAAGACCAGAATTTATTTTAAAGCAAGGAGCCCTGTGTGGCCATCTTTACTCAGGCAAGGGGGGAGATTTTGGAGCACTTCATGCTTCCTTCCGCAGATGAGCTTTATGGGGATGCTGATTTCATTTTCTAATAGGACTTTGTCACCTGTCTACACTGCCAAAAGTATCAAAACCTGGTTCAATGCCCATGGGATTACTGTGCTTGATTGGCCAGCAAACCCACCTGACCTGAACCCCATAGAGAATCTATGGGGCATTGCCAAGAGAAAGATGAGAGACATGAGACCGAGCAATTTGGAAGAGCTGAAGGCTGCTATTGAAGCTTCCTGGTCTTCCATAACACCTCAGCAGTGCCACAAGCTGATAGCATCCATGCCACGCCGCATTGAGGCAGTAACTGATGCAAAAGGGGCCCAAACCAAGTACTGAGTACATGTGTATGCTTCTACTTCTCAGAGGTCCAATATTGCTCTATTTGCAGTCCTTGTTTTGCTGATTTCATTTAATATTCTAATTTTCTGAGATTGTTAATTTGGGGTTTTCATCAGATGTACTCCATAAACATCACAATTATAACAAATATAGGCTTGACATATCTCGCTTTGCATGTCATGAGTTTATCTCATATATTAGTTTCACCTTTTATGTTGAATTACTGAAATAAATGAACTTTTCCACAATATTCTAATTTTTCGAGTTTCACCTGTATCTCAGGTTGAATGTGCTTCAGGTTGAGCGCTTTTGGGTTGTGCTCCGCAGCAACCTGGAAGTAACAGAGCACGTTACTTCCGGGTTTCGCTGCTCGCGCATGCACAGACGCTCAAAATGATGTCGCGTGCATGCGCAGAAGCGGCAAAACACGACCCGTGCACGCACAGACGCGCCATCGCATCTTAGGTTCTATTCAGGATGCGAAAAGGGCTCCAGAACGGATCCCGTTCGCATCCCGAGGTACCACTGTAATTTGACAAGCCAACGGAAAAGTCCATGAGGGCTGTGGGAGCACTCTTACAGGTTACCACAACAGGATCCCAGTCTGTAGGAAATGGAGCTTCTACTGCCATGGGCAATGGGGTGTGTGTGTGTTGCCCCTACTGCAACAATATTCACAAGCACAGCTTTTGCTATATGCTCAAGCCGTCAGAATAGAAACCTTGCAATTAGTGACTGGAAGGGCCCCCAACTGATTTTTCTTTAAAGCAAATGTGACATGTTGAAAAGTTCATTGCTTATTTCCCGAGCCCTAAATGATACCCATTGCTAGTGATGTAACATTTCATATATCTGGTTCTCAAACAGGTTGCCACAAAGAAGCAGCAACACATTGCTGCTATCGCAATAAGAGCTCTGAACCCCCGCCCCCTTCTGCACTATGCATTTAAAGCAGTATCGTACCACTTTAAACAGTTATTATGGTACCTTCAAATAATTCTGCAAACTATAGTTTATTAACGATGCTGAGATCCCTGTTCCCCTCGCAGAGCTACAATTCCCAGAGTTCCCTGGGAAGAGGGGTTGACTGTGAAACCACTTTGAAATTTAAAGTGATATGATACTGCTTTAAATGTGTACTGAAGACGTGGGCCGTAATATTCTGAGGAGAATTTCTTTCAGTGCATTGAATGAAGTTATGCAGATACAGATCAACCTGGCACTGACCCACTGAAAACGAGGAAAGTATTTTGTACAAACTCACAATTTGTCTTTGTAATTAGGGCATAAATCAGCCCTATGAAAGCATGTCCTTATGACTAATAAATTGAGCAATTTCAAAACAATTAAGTTTTTCTCCTGTGTAATGTTCAGCACTGTTAGCAACGTTTGCAATGGTGTCATCATTGAAGCCTTTGAAAATCAAGCAGGAAAACACTCAATAGTTTGAAACGCTGAGTGGCGTTGTTACTGTTTTGCCTCTTTTGCAAATAACAACCAAAAACCATGAGCTCATTGTTTAGCAAGCATCTTTGGAAAATGACCCCAAAGGCAGCCTGCTTTGGGTGCCCTTGATGACTTGAGAGCTACAGTTGTGTTGGTGTTTTAAGTTGTGCTACAGCTGGCCTAGTTACTGTTAAGAGTTTCCCTTTCTCTATCCTTTATATTCTCCTAAGCTCCTCCCATTCTGGTTTTTCACACTGTCCCTTCTTCAAGATGACCTCTCTCCCACCTCTGACCTCTTTCAGAGTTTTTGCCCTCGCTTTAACAATGATTTATGATGTGCCTGTGAAAAGGTCAGGCCCAGTTTTACGGTTTGCTTAAAATATTTCTTTTTAGGCTAGATACAGAAGTGCTGCTCAGTAAGTGCTAAGTAAATAAACAAAAGGATATAGCCGGCTTCCTCTTCTTTGCTAACTACTGGTTCTTTTAAACACTCGTTGTCGGAGATGTTTACTAAGTCCTCCAACAAATTAACAGATACCTATAATCATTTGGTAGGGTAATGAAATGTGTCAAGGGCTTAGGATATCCAGAAAGAGTAATTTCAAATTAAGTTGTCTCACAGTTCAATGAAAAGGCAACTGCTAGAGATAATTCAAAAGCTTGAAGAAGTATTAGACAGGGAGTCTATTTTTCTTTGAGTTTGACAGATAGATCTTTTTCAGTAAAAAAAGTAAGATGGTCTACCAACCATGAACTCACATTCAGTCCTGTCTTCCACGGTCGGTCTCTCTCTCCCCCCCCCGCCCCCGCCTGAGTAAAGATGGCCACACAGGGCTCCTTGCTTTAAAATAAATTCTGGTCTTTTGTGATATGAACTTTCTGCATAGTCACTAAAGTGCACATACACACACTGTGCAACTCCCCTCAAACCTTTCTTTAAGTGTTCCCAGTCTAGTTGCAAAAAGAAATATATCCTTGAAGATACAACGACAGCACTTATTATCAAAAAAATAAATTAAGTCAGTTGGAAGAAAGGAGAAAGTATGACGAGTTTCTCTGCTTTGCAATGCATTGTCCAGTTATACATGCTCTTTAAACTCTGATACATGTATCAATGCCTGGGTTAAATAATTCCAGATGGAATCTTTACAGATGCCATACGAGACACTTCCAGGGTTTCTTAAAGTTATGAATTCCCCCCCTGGCCAAATGTGTGATTTACTATTCTGACAACCTTAACAGGGAGACGGGGAGACATTCTTTGCTTCTTTAAAATGTTGCAAGAGTGAAAATCCTGCCAATTTTTTAAAATTATTATTTCAGCAACTTCCATAGCAACAGTGAAAATGTCATTGTGGACAGAAAAAACACATTAGGTTCTCTTCAACCGCATTTATACTTTTTCTTTTCTGTATTCTCCTTCATGGAGACAGTAGAAACATATTCACTGAAAATGCTTCTGGATTTTTTTTATTATTATTTTAATGAGGAAAGAAAATGCTATGCCAATAGGATTGCACTATAGCAGTGGTGGCAAACCTATGGCATGCGTGCCAGAGAGGGCACTCAGAGCCCACTCTGTGGGCACAAGCGCCGTTGCCCCATCACAGAGCCGGCAGAAGGCGAGGGTGGCGCGTCGAATCTTCAGCTCAACTTGGACCATGTGCATGGTGGGTCAGCACAGGAAACTGCGCAGAAGGAGCGGGATGTGACGCCCGTCTCTCCAAAACAGGAGTCACAGCTATTCTTTGGCCCAAGTTCATTGCGCCCAATTGCCCTGAGGTTTCGGATGCTGCATGAGCAGGACAGTTGTTGTTGTTGTTTAGTCGTTTAGTCGTGTCCAACTCTTTGTGACCTCATGGACCAGAGCACACCAGGCACTCCTGTCCTCCACTGCCTCCTACAGTTTGGTCAGACTCAGCACTGGAAAGGGAAATAGAGACATTCTGGGATCAAATCAGAAGCTGAGATGGCTTTCATAATTCTGGGACTGTCCCTGGAAAATCGGGACACTTGGAACGTATGGCATGCTCCCTATAAGTGAAGGTGTAATGTGATAAATGCATACTGTACAATGGAGCCAGATGAAGCTGCATCAGCAAAAGGACAGTTGAAAAAGTATATTACACAAACAAATCTGTATTCGATGGACGAAAGGTTATACGATTTCTGACATGATTGAGGATCGCCGAGCCAGAGACAAAGAAGCTTGGAGAGTTAAAATTGAGATGTGGAAATATGGAAATATCGATGAGAGGCAGGACTGAGATTTGGATATGCTTCAAGGTTCAGACTATGGGAAGTCGTAAAATTAATAATTTAAAATAAAAAAGACTTGAAAATGTTTTTTTCAGCCACATGTACAACTAAAGGCACAGGTGGTTTCTGCAGTGGAACACAGGAAGCTGCCTTAAACTGAATCAGACAATAGGTCCAACCACACGCCCAGCCTGACCTTGAGATCTTCCAGGTTGAACCTAAGACCCTCTGCTACTAAGTTATGTCCATCTCCCATCCTGACGTATCCTTATTAGCTAGTTCCTTACTCTTGTGGCAAATGAATGCCTCATTATTGCTCCCAGGTCCCTTGTGTGAATATAAAAAAAGGTAAAGGTAAAGGACCCCTGACAGTTAAGTCCAGTTGCGAAGGACTCTGGGGTTGCGGCGCTCATCTCACTTTACTGGCAGAGGGAGCTGACGTTTGTCTGCAGACAGTCCCCCCCCCCCCGGCCAGTATGACTAAGCTGCTTCTGGTGAAACCAGAGCAGCGCACGGAAATGCCGTTTACCTTCCTGCCATAGCGGTACCTATTTATCTGCTTGCACTTGGACGTGCTTTCGAACTGCTAGGTTGGCAGGAGCTGGGACCAAACAATGGGAGCTCACCCCCTCGCAGGGATTCGAACCGCAGACCTTCCGATCGGCAAGCTTCCTCCAATATTGTTGGTGACTGGCTCATCTCTCTTCTTTTATTGCCACATACTCTGTCTTTTCTCTCTCTTTCTCTCTCAAAAGTAAAGATGATTTTGTACATATCCACTTATTTACCACATATTTATTTCTGGGGCCAGTGGGAGGGGAGCTGTTTTTAATCCCAGGTGCTTTCCACAGAGTGTTTCAAATCACACACCCTCAGCATCTAACAGTGCAATCCTGTGCCTGTCTACTCAAAAGTAAGACTTAATGGGTTCGATGAGCCCAGGTATGTGTGTGTGTTGGGTTGCAGCAGGCAGAGCTATCCTAAGTCTGCCCCTTTGGGCAGATGGTGTCAAGGGCCACTTCATCCCATCTCAACACCCCCACCCACCCACAACAAGCCATATTGTAGTACTGACCCCTCATTTCTTGGAGTGGGTATGGCTGAAAGGGTATAAACAGGTGTAAACATCAATACATGTGACACTACTGGCTATCTGAAGTGATAACAATATTCTATTGCTTATGCTATAATAATTAACTACAACAATTAACCATCTGGCCTCTCTCCCTGTCTTTTCCAATATGCAGTGGCGACGCCGGTGGCTGAAGGTTAGGTCAGTGCTGCCATTCCTCTTGACCATGGGTAGGCAAACTAAGGCCCGGGGGCCGGATCCGGCCCAATCGTCTTCTCTATCTGGCCCGCGGATGGTCCGGGAATCAGCGTGTTTTTACATGAGTAGAATGTGTCCTTTTATTTAAAATGCATCTCTGGGTTATTTGTGGGGCATAGGAATTTGTTCTCCCCCCAAAAAAAAAATATAGTCCGGCCCCTCACAAGGTCTGAGGGACAGTGGACCGGCCCCCTGCAGAAAAAGTTTGCTGACCCCTGCTCTTGACTGACCACTGCATATAAATAGCCATCCCTTATCCAACATGGAGTTGTCTAACGCACTTTCAAAGCCATTTAGTTTGGTGGTCATCACTACATTTTGTGGGAAGGAACAAAATGCTTTGACATATCACAGTCTAAATCTAAAATACCAAAGCAAGCATCAGGAAGTAACACAATGCAGCTGGAATAAAACCCAGAGACAATTAAAAACCGCTTCAGAGAAAACAGCCATTATAACACATATACACACACCCCACAAAAAGCCTGTGAGGACAAAATAGAAGCTTTGAGGTGGGAGGTGATTTTTGTTGGGACTGTAGCAGGATTTGAAAGAGTACAACCTTCTCCTTTTTACCTTCTGCAGTCCAGAGGCAGCTCAGGCTTCCTGGGGGGCTGCTATTTACATAACAAAAAGGGGCACATTAACTTCACCTTGAATGCCATGGCTAGTTTGAAGAGGGGTGGGGAATCACTTTCTGCCAGGGACATACATGCCCTCTTTGGCAACCCTCCAGGGCCACATGGCAGCAATGGTTGGGGCCAGATACAAAGGCAAGCAGAACAACTAAGATGACATTAAACTTACGGTCATGCAAAACTTCTTGTCTGTCCTTCCAGGCAAGCAAGGGGCAGAATCCCAGTTCAAGTGCATTTTCCAGCCAAGCAAAGACATTCAAAGAGGGGTACAGAGCAGGTCGGGTGAAGGGCGTGGCCTGGGATGAGGGGTGTGGCCTAGGGAGACTCCTGAGGGCCAAGCAGAGAGGCTTGGAGGGCCGCATCAACCCTGTGTCCTGTAGTTCCCCACTCTAAGTTTGGCCCTCCATTTATTCATTTCATCTTGGCACAAAGAAATAGACACATGGAATAACAGAGGCCAAGGGCAGCTAGCGCATGGGTGGGCAAACTAAGGCCTGAGGGCCGGATCAAGTCCAATTGCCTTCTAGAGCCGGCCCGCGGACTGTCCGGAAATTCAGGCGGTCGGCATAGCATGTGTGCAATGGTTTTTGTGACTCAGCCAGTCTTGGGGGTCAAAAGTGAGGCGGGTGGCTGACGAGACAAGCCCCTTCTCTGTCCGTTGCGCGTGCGCAGCAATCTTTTCTTCTGGGGTGGGGAAGAGGGAAAAGGAGCCACAGTTTGGATTTCCATCATGGGGTTGCCGGTAACTGGCCTCAGGAAGGGCAGTTGCAGTGGCAGGGGCTCGGGGGCGCCCCGGGAGTGATGTCCACCAGGGTCTGTGGCAGCGGTGCTCCCCACCAGAGGAAGCAGGGAGCGCCTGGGCGGCTGCACGCCAAAGCATTTCTGCGTTCTGCTGGGGAGGCCATTCGTTGGCGGAAAAGAATGTTTTTGCTTGCTTGACTTTTATTAACCCAAAACTGGAAATCACAAAAAATACCAACAATAGAAGAATGGCAGATGAAGATGTTGGATTTTTTGGAGCTGGCTGACCTGACTGGTCTGCGACCAGAAAGAAGAGGAGACACAAGAGGATTGGAAGAAATTTAAAGAATATTTAGCTAAATATTACAATATAAGATAATTAGAAAATTCTTGGAAGTAACAAATAGGCTTAGGGGTAGAATAAGAATATGTGGTAGTAAATATTAATGATTTGAATAATAATAAAGAAGAGGTTAGTTAATGAAAGGAGTTAATATTATTAGAAATATGAAATTAGAGAACTGTTATACAGGTGATATAATGAAATTGAGATAGAGGGGATTTGAGGAAGTCAGTTACCAATGTTAAAAGATTTAGGTATTTGAAGTAATAATTTTGTTTTGTGTCTAGTTTATTGTCTTTGTTGTGTGTTTTCTCATGTTTTCTCTTTTTCCTGTGTGAAAAATTTGGAAAATCAATTTTAAAAAATTGAAAAAAAAGGAATGTTTTTGCTTGAGCGGCACCAGCCTGACTTAGCGTGGCCAACAGCTTTTCCCTTCACCCACGCATGCGCACATGCTCTCCAGAACTCACAGGAATGGCATGCTTACCTCACCTCACCCCCCCACCCCCACCCCACCTTATGAGAGAAATAAGAACTGTCAACACATAAAATGCAAAGGAAGCAGTGTGGGTGTATGAGGGAGCCTCTCCCCCAAAAAAATCACATTTGGGCAACGCTGGGGTTAGTCCCAATAAGGGTTTTTGTCAAAAATGTGGGTAATAATCATGGCAATATATAGTTTGGCCCCCTTCAAGGTCTGAGGGACAGTGGACCGGCCCCTTCCTGAAAAAGTTTGCTAACCCCTGAGCTAGAGACATCCTCATACAAATGCAGGTAGAGAAGAGGAATTAGAATAATTTATCTGGCTAATTTAGTGTTGCTCGATCTTTGGGGCTCTGCATTGAGATTGATGTAAACCTCTTAAAGATGGCTATACAAATTGTCAAAATAAATAAAATGAACTTTCAGAAATATTTAAAATGTTACACTTCAAGTCTAGTTTAAAGATAAAGACCCATAAGAAGGGTGAACAGTTAACGTCAAGGTCTTCTTCTTGGGTGAGCATAAGTGGCCATGATAGTCTTAAGTCCTCTATTTTTGCATTAAAATTCCCTGTGCAGGAAGAGGGCTTTTGAGGTTGAGGGAGGACTGCCTCCATTTTACTTCAAATTTTGGATTCATTTTTTTGTACCATACTAGAATTTGGCTGTGGAGCACACACTCTGTTCATGTGGTATGCCAGGCATCTTGGTATCAGCATGCTAGATTGATGTATTGCTTCTAGCCAAGCTACTACTGACCTGTAAGTGCACCCCAAATTTCCAAATTTCATGCACAATACCAGCCAGGCTCAAAACATCACATGCTTCTGGTCTGCCAAGCAACTAGACATTCTCATGGTTCTTCAGACCTTATCTCCTGAATCTGTTTTTGATCACCAGGGTTAAATTCTGAAACAGGTAAAGTCAAGTTAATTTTAAATTCCTCGGAGCTTGTGTAGGGTATTTATTTTGACACAGTACCCCAGTCCTGTCCCCACAATCATACTTACTTAGGATTCAGAAGCAAAGCTTCTAAGGAAGATGGAATGGAGGACTCAGCCGCGCACGTTGCCAGCTAACCCAAGACAGAAGCAGTTCACGAGAGATTCTGTCCTTATACTAAATAGCTTGAGACCAAAATATTCTGCCACATTAGTCTGCTCCTCCACTGCATTCTCCAATGAGAAACCATGCTCTGCATCTTGGGATGTTATCAGAAGTCCACTTGGCTGGGTAGCACGTCAGGAATAGAGTGTTTTTGGTTGTGGCTCCCAAATTGTGGCAATTCCTACCTCAGGAGGCCCAGTTGGTTTCCTCTTTGTTGACTTTGTGATAGACCTTTCTTTTTTGTCAATATTTTGGATTGATTTAACTTTTTCTGGTCTCGTAAGCAATGTACAGTTTTTAGCTCTCTTTTTTTAGCTCTCTGATTGGTTGGTTTGTTTTTTACAAATTGTATTATATTTTTAACCTGGAATTATGATCTGCCATGCATAATAATAACAGTTGTTATAAATGCATTTATACACTTACAGTGACCATAAACACAAATTTGGAACCCTGTAGGAAAAAATCCTGGGGTGAGAGTTAGAATGAAAAAATAGTGCGTAGTAAAAGGGTTAAGCATATACCCCTCTTTAGTCCACTATTCCAAATTTCAGTCTCCCTGAACTATTTTTTAAATGGTATGGTGGATCCTAGTCCACATATTTAACACAGTGTGTAGTTGAGCCCCTAAGTAATGTTCATATTAACCATGATTTATAACTGGCCTCAATGATACACACCTTCACCAGTGTGGAAGGAGCCTCTTTGGGCAATAAAATGCCATTACAACCCGAGATGAATATGAATATATATGTGTGTGTGTATGTATATGTATATATATATATATATATGAAAATACACATAGATCATGTTTTCATTTTGAGGAGCCACTGTTATCTGGGAAGGAAAAAACAATAATGAATAGGAGATGGCATGAGAGAGAAGAGGCCTGAAGGCTAATGCATATTATTATTTTGTTGTGTCTAAAACACCTCCGTGTGCTGGGATTCTTCTCTTGTAGCCTTGGCTTGAATTCAAGTCAGGGCTGCAAAGATTCTTGCAGAATGCAGAGGCTGTATTCAGCACAGAATTTCAACTCAGCACCAGCTGCAAATTTCTGCTGTGGGGAAGTATTAGCTTGACTTGTGGGCTCATAAGAGGACTGCAAGCAATGTCAGTAGGGCTTGAATTTAACTCATCACTGACTGCAAGCCCCCCTCCTTTTCAGCAGAGAGTGGCTCAACTCTGGACCTCTGATTGGGTGCTCTCAAGTGGAGCCAATAGCAGTGGGGCTGCATTTGGTGCCAACTGGGAGTGCAATTTAAGACTCCTGGTTGTACTTTTGAAGCTGTGACTTTAGCTAACCCACACCAGATGCCATGTGGCTTCAGGCATGGGCCAGGTGGGCATGGCTGGGGAAAACTGCCTCTTGGGCAAAATTAGGACCTTGCCTAACTTGTAGGCTGGTTGTTCCCTATGCCTGCTGCTATACTTTAGTAGTCTTTTAAAGTCCAGTTCATCATTTAAGGGAGGCACTCTGCTTGAAAGGAAGAAGAAGAGAAGAGTTTGGATTTCATATCCCGCTTTATCACTACCCTAAGGAGTCTCAAAGTGGCTAACATTCTCCTTTTCCTTTCTCCCCCACAACAAACACTCTGTGAGGTGAGTGAGGCTGAGAGACTTCAGAGAAGTGTGACTGGCCGAAGGTCACCCAGCAGCTGCATGTGGAGGAGCGGGGAATCGAACACGGTTCACCAGATTACAAGTCCACCGCTCTTAACCACTACACCACTCTGGCCTCCAAATAAGCAATTTACATGAACTCAGAGTTACAAGTGTACCTTGCAATTCAAACTGTTAGCATGGAGTTAGTACTTGGCCAATGCAATCGTAAACATGTTTGCTCAGGAGTAAGATGAGTATCAACACAATTACGTTCACATTAGGGGGAAATCCTATTTCTGGTGTCGTAAGCCAGTCAGGCCTTATTTTCTGAGAGTACATCTTCTGTGGAAGAGGCCCTGGGCCCTGCAGAGAACCCTAAAGCAGCCAGTAAGCTGTCCAACTCACCTGGTCATACAGACATCTTGCCTGGGGGTCAGGCCCCTACGCCAGACTAGCAAGCTCACCCAGTTCATCTCCTGCTGCCCTCCCAAGAGCTAAGTCAAAGGGAGCCAGTGGCAGATTGGTGGAGGAGTACTCACTTGGCTACAAGGGGACTTCAGGACAGAGGTCGATTCAGAAAGAGGGGTCTACCCAAGATGAGGCACCATATGCATTTTATAGCCCAGCTCATGACCAGGAAGGAGTGAGTCTACCTACTATCTCCCAGTATGACTTTCTTTTGGACAGCTGTACTTCCAGTCCCTGTCTACCTGGCTTGATGCAGAGGAGGAGTGGGAACCCCCAAGGGGAAGACGACTTAGAGGCAGGTGGTGGGATGATGGTGAGTGGTCAGAGGGAGAAATAGGAGAAGACTGGGAGGAGGAGGTGTCAGAAGCCAAAGGGGCAACAGGGTTTAGTGAGCAGGAAGCAACCATGGCAGAGAGCAGCCCAGAACCAGAGGCAGAAGCAGATGCTGGAGAGGAGGGGGACAAAGAGGCAGACATGACACAGGCTGCTGAAGAATCCAGGGAGTCTCCACTTCCTGCTGTGACCAGCTCCCCCACTCTCACCCTGGTTCCTCTTCATCCTGGAGAAGAGTGACTAGTGGGGTGCCACAGGGTTCTGTCTTGGGCCCGGTCTTATTCAACATCTTTATCAACGACTTGGATGATGGACTCAAGGGCATCCTGATCAAATTTGCAGATGACACCAAACTGGGAGGGGTGGCTAACACCCCAGAGGACAGGAACACACTTCAAAACGACCTTGACAGATTAGAGAACTGGGCCAAAACAAACAAGATGAATTTTAACAGGGAGAAATGTAAAGTATTGCACTTGGGCAAAAAAAATGAGAGGCACAAATACAAGATGGGTGACACCTGGCTTGAGAGCACTACATGTGAAAAGGATCTAGGAGTCTTGGTTGACCACAAACTTGACATGAGCCAACAGTGTGACGCGGCAGCTAAAAAAGCCAATGCAATTCTGGGCTGCATCAATAGGAGTATAGCATCTAGATCAAGGGAAGTAATAGTGCCACTGTATTCTGCTCTGGTCAGACCTCACCTGGAGTACTGTGTCCAGTTCTGGGCACCACAGTTCAAGAAGGACATTGACAAACTGGAACGTGTCCAGAGGAGGGCAACCAAAATGGTCAAAGGCCTGGAAACGATGCCTTATGAGGAACGGCTAAGGGAGCTGGGCATGTTTAGCCTGGAGAAGAGGAGGTTAAGGGGTGATATGATAGCCATGTTCAAATATATAAAAGGATGTCACATAGAGGAGGGAGAAAGGTTGTTTTCTGCTGCTCCAGAGAAGCGGACACGGAGCAATGGATCCAAACTACAAGAAAGAAGATTCCACCTAAACATTAGGAAGAACTTCCTGACAGTAAGAGCTGTTCGACAGTGGAATTTGCTGCCAAGGAGTGTGGTGGAGTCTCCTTCTTTGGAGGTCTTTAAGCAGAGGCTTGACAACCATATGTCAGGAGTGCTCTGATGGTGTTTCCTGCTTGGCAGGGGGTTGGACTCGATGGCCCTTGTGGTCTCTTCCAACTCTATGATTCTATGATTCTATGATTCTATGGTCTCCTAGAACATGCAGAAAAATGAAAAGGGCAGAAGAAAGTTTGGTTATGTTCAGACGCAGTCTATGACTGCTTGGAGAAATCCTGAGAGAGGAGGGGACTTAGATAGCTGTGGGACCTCCAATCCTCTCAACTTCCTCATTGGGGCAAGACCTGCTGTTAAAAGTTGCTGTTTTGATTTTGACTAAAGAGTTAACTTCGCTGACACCAGTGTTTTCTAATTGTTGACCTTCACCTGACTCCGGCTCCTGACACTGGTCTTGGATTCTGTTTTTGTGCAGCTGCAACTCTTGGGTCAAATTCTGCCTGGACACACCTCAGTTCTTGGGCTGCCTTGGCTACAGTCGTAGCCGCTACTGCCCGGAGTCTCAGGTGAGTCAAAACTCGGTCTCTCTGTCTCAGCGTTGTGCTACCAGACCTCCTTAGAGATGCTGAGGACTGAGCTTGGGACCTTCTGGATGCAAAGTAGATTCTTTCCCACTGAACTGCGCCCCTTCCCACGGACCTTGGAGATTCGCACTGAGACGTTTTGACTTGCAGCGTCGCTATGTCATGAGCTACTCTTCCTGATACTATGAGCTTCTGTATGTTGCAGTTATACTCAAGCCCTACACATGTGCTTCCACACACAATGCACATGCATTGCTATCTGTATTCCTACAGCTGGCCGAGAGAAGCACTATACTCTTACATTTAAATACACGATCCATTTCAAACCAAATGCAACATATGCACCACAGATGAGTTTTCTGTGTCACCAGCTTTCACATTTTTAAAAAAATGTGCATAATATTTTATCTTTCTAGCTGAAAACACTTGGAGAGGAAGAGTAGGAAAAAGACAATTTAGAGGAGGAGGAGTTGAAATAATCCACCTAAGAAGATTGCTGGGGGTGGGGGGAGATCTGCGAATTTCCCCTTAAAACATTCCTATCATGCTGTTTCATATTCATTAATTAGTCTGAGGGTTCCTTCGTGTTTATTTTACAAAGGCACTTAAACCCACGCACCCATTCAACATATTTATGACCCCAGTTTTCTTTCTTTTCTCTGAGACTGTACCGTAATTGTTCTCAGGACTCAGGGACTGCAGAGGGCCTTCCCTGATGAAAAGAGACAACATAAAGAAGGAAATGAATGTGTGAGGGATGAATACCTTTGACAAAGCAACTGGGTGCAATTTGGCCAATGGCCCCAGGGGTCACTTTAATAGAGTGGTGTCTCAGCCTCTATTGAGTGTACGGGAGACTATTAACTCTTAACAACTCTTGGTCTCAGGTTATTTATTTATTGCTTAAATGATTTGTTATTGCTACTTGAATTTAATATATCCTCTGGGAACTGAGATGGCAGCATCGTGTTACAAAAAACCTACAAGTTATTTTAAAACTGTAATTGAGATTTTATGAGCGCCATAAAATCTTTCTGAACAAATAACGTACCATTAGTCAGAAACTACAGCAGGAGATCTGTAAAATTAAGCATATATTAGAACAGTACTGTATTTGTGTGCCTCTCTTAAGGCCTGGTAATGGGGAAGGGCAACAGAAAGGCTAAATATTTACTGCTTTGCATGTTCATTATTACCATTAGAATTTAATAATGCTTAACACTTACGTAGCACTTGATAATAGTAAAGGCAGAACAGGCAAAATGTGAAAAACATGATCACATAAAATTTGGAAGCTTCTCACATTTACAGCAAAAGCCATATAAAATTGGCCCCTTCAGGGGGGAAAACTCCTGTCAGGCATAGCACAGTATCTCTATCTAGCTAAGGAATCTGAATCTAGCTAAGGCATCTGAAGAAGTGTGCATGCACACAAAAGCACACACTTAGTTGGTCTCTAAGGTGCTACTGGACATTTATATATATGTATGTATATATATACAGAGAGAGAGAGAGAGAGAGAGAGAGAGAGAGAGATTAGCTAAGGATTGCCCAAGCTAAAGCTTCCGTCCTGTACACTGTTTGGGTCCCAGTAACTTCAACAGGTGAGTAAAGTAGTATCTGTGCAGAACTGCAGCCTAAACTCTTGCTAAAGTTAATTTTAGTTTACTTTTATTCCTTTCTTTTGCAGTGCCCATAGTACATTTCACATGCCCACATATTTCTTCTAGTCAATGCTTTTTAAAGCTTAATAACAATAACTATGTTCTGGTGTCTGCGAATATCCAGTAAATCAATCAATCAAATGCCGTGTGTGCCAAAAGCATGGCCACAAAGTGGGGAAAATATTGAGGTGGATGTTATGAGTTTGTTGTCTGATTACTGTCAATAGGTTTGTTTCTATAGTTTTGACAAAAATGAAGGTTTATTGGATTCTGGCCTTTTACGAAACACACGTTCAGTTGACTCAGAGAAGCCATGTAAACAGCCACGGAGCTACTCTCCACATTGGTAGAGCAAGAGACTCTTGGTAGGGTCATGGATTTGAGCCCCATGTTGGGCAAAAGATTCCTGCATTGCAGGGGGTTGGACTAGATGACCCTCGTGGCCACTTCCACCTCTACAGTTCTATGGAGAAGCAGGGTTTTCTTGCCAATCCAGCTGCTGAAGATGCAATATGAGGTTGGATTAGGGCAGGGGACGCGGGTGGTGCTGTGGGTTAAACCACAGAGCCTAGGACTTGCTGATCAGAAGGTCAGCAGTTCGAATCCCCGTGACGGGGTGAGCTCCCATTGCTCAGTCCCTGCTCCTGCCAACCTAGCAGTTCGAAAGCACGTCAAAGTGCAAGTAGATAAATAGGTACCGCTCCGGCGGCAAGGTAAACGGCATTTCCGTGCGCTGCTCTGGTTCGCCAGAAGCGGCAGAGTCATGCTGGCCACATGCTGTACGCCGGCTCCCTCGGCCAGTAAAGCGAGATGAGCACTGCAACCCCAGAGTCGGTCACGACTGGACCTAATGGTCAGGGGTCCCTTTACCTTTAACCAACATGGACCACAACTTTCATGAAGCATGACAACTGGACTTGCCTGATGGAGGTGATGGGAGTCGGAGTCCAACAAAATCCAGAGGCCCACAAATCCCTCACCCTGGATTAAGGCTATACAGTAGTTTCTAGGTGAATTTGGGAATGGATGGAGCAATGTATAAGGTGATTGAAGAGAAGGTGGAGAAATGGAGAGGTAAAAAGAACACGAGGTAACAGATTATGGGACCTAGTGTGGATTTTGCTGTCTATTCCCCATGTTTCTAAGTATGCATACTCACTGTGTGAGGTTACCTGGGGATTTTGAGTGAGGTGTCACCCATATGCAGGTACCATCCAGCTCTGTTTTTCCTTGCCAGTGGCATCAGAAAAGGCTGTGGAAGTGCTGAACCACTGTCTGGACTCAGTGGTGGGTTGGGTGGTTCCCAAAAACTGAAGCTGAATCTTGACAAAGTGGAGGACCAAGAACTTTGTGTATTACTTGATCTGGTTGGGGTTCCATTTCACCTGAAGGAGCAGGGATGGGGCTTGGAGTCCTCCTTTAACCACCATCGCCAGCTGAAGCTGGGTGGCTCAGACCACCTTTTACCAGATTAATTTAGTTTACCAGCCTTTCCTGGATAGTGGTAGCCTGGCCAGAGTGATCCATGCTCTTCTAGGATTGCTGCAATGTGTGATATGTGGGGCTACCCTTGAAACTGGTTTGGAAACTTCCAACTAGTACAGAATTTGGCTGCCAGAATTCTAGTCTGAACCATGTTACACCAACTCTTAAGGAACTACATTCTGACCATTGAAGACTGTACTGTGGTGCATATCTTTCAGTGAGGAGTGGAGTATTTTAGGAATATTGTATTGTACACCTCTTAAAATTTGGCTACTAGTTGATTTTATCTGTTTGAATTTAATTTTGCTGTTAAGTCACTTTGAGACACTTCTTTTTTGTATAAAACATGGTAGGCAAACTAAGGCCCGGGGGCTGGATCCAGTCCAACCACCTTCTAAATCCGGCTGGCAGACAGTCCGGGAATCAGCATGTTTTTACAAGAGTAGAATGTGTGCTTTTATTTAAAATGCATCTCTGGGTTATTTGTGGGGCATAGGAATTCGTTCATTTCCCTCCCCCCCAAAATATAGTCTGAGGGACAGTGGACCGGCCCCCTGCTGAAAAAGTTTGCTGACCCCTGGGCTAGTGCTATAAACAAAACAAACAAACAGTAAATAAATAAAATTCTCAAGAGCAGATTGAGCAGAACAATAATGACACACAAGCATGCATATTCGGGGGGGGGGAGCTGTGAAACCAAATCAACCATCACAAATGAAGACGTCATTCATTTTGATATGGTTATGATGGCTGTTTTCAAAGATGGTGGAGTGTAAAATGGCTGCCATATCATTAAGGAACTGCAGGCCCATGCCTGGAGTACTACTAACCAGGAATTCACCAGGAATTTCCCTACCAATGTGTGGAAATGGGCTAGACACTGGGGCTTCTCTGTAAAACAGTACTCGCCTGCACTTCAATTCAGAGCCAGGAGAGCTGAAAAGGCTATCACAGGAGAGTCAGAAAACAGGCAGCACTAGGAGTTTGCTGCCTTCCTTCGCATAAGAAAATGCAGGGACTATGCTCAAAAAAATCACAGGAATAACCCATAACCAGATTAGTAAGTGCAGAGCGCAGTCCAGAGTAGCACCCCATGTCTGCTGTATCTGCTGCTGAAGGAAATGTATAGACCAGGCATCCCCAACCTTTGGCCCTCCAGAAGTTTTGGACTACAATTCCCATCATCCCTGACCACTGGTCCTGTTAGCTAGGGATCATGGGAGTTGTAGGCCAAAACATCTGGAGGGCTGCATGTTGGGGGTGCCTGGTATAAGCAATCAGTAAGGGGGTGTCTACATTAGTACAGTGGTACCTCAGGTTACATACGCTTCAGGTTACATACGCTTCAGGTTACAGACTCCACTAACCCAGAAATAGTGCTTCAGGTTAAGAACTTTGCTTCAGAATGAGAACAGAAATTGGGCTTCGGCGGTGCGGCAGCAGCAGGAGGCCCCATTAGCTAAAGTGGTGCTTCAGGTTAAGAACAGTTTCAGGTTAAGTACGGACCTCCGGAATGAATTAAGTACTTAACCTGAGGTACCACTGTAAAACAATGTCAAGAGAAAGAGTTCAGACCCTTCGAATCATCCAGGGTCCAATTTGAGGTGGAATTAATTATCTTCCAAGCTGATGGACACTCAACCATGGTTGGAGCCAGGATTTTTGCTAAAGGAGGCAGGCCTTTTGTGTGGGGGCAGAACCTCAGTCTGCTATATATTTTTATTTATTGGGGGGCAGCTGCCCCTCCCTGCCCCCCCCCAGCTATACCCATGCGCTCAACCATCAGAGTTTGCTATTTGATGAAATGATATTATGCACACACTGTAAGTTCATATAACTCATATACAGAAATTATATTTTGTTCTCTGTTTTGGCATTCTTTAAGGGTATTGCAGGAGGTTTGCAGAATATAAAATACAAATACAGAAAAAAGACCTACATTTCTTGCTTCTCTTTGACCTCAGTGGGCGTTCATCCAGGTTTATTATGTATAAAACTCTTAAGTTTGTTCCTGATGTGATAAATACTCATTATCTTGAACTGAATCCAGCTAAGTTAGCTGCAACTGGTTCCCATTTAAATCAACAGGACTTTGGTTAAGTCGCAGCTAACATGCACCATCTATTTCAGTGGGATCTATGTAAAACTAGTTTAGGGTACAACCCTAACCTTACTGGGAATAAAGTAAGCACCATTTAATTCACCTGGACAAACTGTGACGTAGACCTGGTTAGGGTTGTGCTTTTAATCTGGATCCAGTCCTTTACTGAAAATTTTCCTGTTATTTACTTCAGTACACCTACATCTCAGGAATTCAATTGGTGTCTTAGGCTGCAGAAAACTGAACAATGATAACAGTGGTTATGTGAAAAATATTTTAATTTGTGTACTACCTTTGTTGTTGCTTTTCTAATTTCAAGAATTATCTTTAGTCTTCCATTACATTTCCCCAGAAAAATTGGTTCATTGCTCTATATGGTGGCTTCTGATAATTTATGTGATTTAATATATGTTGACCTGTTAATGAGCTAAAATATTATATGGACCTAGGCAGGTTCTGTAATTTACTGCTGTTCACATTTTTATCAGAAAGTTATCTTATTTTACACTCTTGGTGCTCTCACAAACAGTGTGTTTAAAGTGAATTAGAGGTTGTAATACTTAGCATATTAGTTTTTCCTGATTACTCTAGAACAGCTTGCCCCAAAGAGAAGAAGTTATGTGAACAGATGTTTGAGTTGCAAGTAATTTAATACCCAGCGCTGAACTGAGCAAAGAGATTCAGGCTACTTATGCTTCCTGAGTATCAGTTTCACTGGTAATATTTGGTTCAGTGCTACTCTGTACCATGAAGACTTATGAAATAAGTGTTTGTTTCACAGATGAAATGCTTAAGTGGCATAGCTAATGAATTATTTGAAGGAATGTTGCTTGGCTTATTACTGTCCATAAAAGCTCCACAAAGCTCAGCAAGAAAACTTTCAGATTCCATGAATGGAATCTTTAGGAGGGAAGTGAAGCCTTCCTGGAAGTTGTGCCCTGTTCCCTAGGAAAACGATTGTCGCCTACACATTGCCAAAAAAGGAGTGGATGTATCACTGAAAAAGAAAACACACATAGCATTTCCATGTGCTGGTTTATATTTCTAGGTGGGAATTTAGAAATAATTACTATAATTTAGATAGATATACCTGTGTGCCTGCTGAGTCTGCTGTCCAGGTGCTGATTGTCAACAGGCAACTTCAAGACCTTTGTTTTTCCTTCTAATGTCCTGACCTGGAACAGGCCCTTGAAATGGGGGACGCCTTCAATTAGAGGGTGGTCCTCTGTAAAGTAGGACTTATGACTACTCCACTTGGTCAAATGATGGAGCATATCAGGTTGGTTATGCCCTTGTGAAGTGAATTTTTTGTTATGTACGCAGGCTGAGACCCTACCTGCCCGCGGACTGTCTCGACAGAGTGGTGCATGGTCTAGTTATCTCCCGCTTGGACTACTGCAATGCGCTCTACGTGGGGCTACCTTTGAAGGTGACTCAGAAACTACAACTAATCCAGAATGCAGCAGCTAGACTGGTGACTGGGGGCGGCCGCCGAGACCACATAACACCGGTCTTGAAAGACCTACATTGGCTCCCAGTACATTTCCGAGCACAATTTAAAGTGCTGGTGCTGACCTTTAAAGCCCTAAACGGCCTCGGCCCAGTATACCTGAAGGAGCGTCTACACCTCCATCGTTCTGCCCAAGGGCCTTCTGGCGGTTCCCTCATTACGAGAAGCAAAGCTACAGGGAACCAGGCAGAGGGCCTTCTCAGTAGTGGCGCCCGCCCTGTGGAACGCCCTCCCATCAGATGTCAAAGCGATAAACAACTACCTGACATTCAGAAGACATCTTAAGGCAGCCCTGTTCAGGGAAGTTTTTAATGGGTGATATTTTAGTGTTTTTTGGTTTCTATGGAAGCCGCCCAGAGTGGCTGGGGAAACCCAGCCAGATGGGCGGGGTACAAATAAATTATTATTATTATTATTATTATTATTATTATTATTATTATTATGTGACTACTACAATTCCACTTAAGGTTTATTATTGAAATTGAAATACTTTATTGTCACTTGTACAACTTGAATACAGTGAGATTACATGAGCACCCCCCACTCAGCTCTCTTAGTCTTAAATCCCCTCGTTTCCTGACGCACACCCAACAAACCCGAAAGTCAGTTGCCCTGTTGTTATCTTTTCATTCAGCAGCCTAACAGCCCATGGATAGAAGCTGTTCTTTACCCTGTTGGTGTGACTAATCCTGCTTCTATATCTTCTGACTGAGGGCAGGAGATCAAGAAAGTGCTGGCCAGGGTGTGAATCATCCCTGAGAATTTTCCTCACTCTCCTGAGGCAACGTTCTTCCACTATTTCATCCAGTGGATTCACAGGACAGCCCATAATATCTTGTGCTGCATTCACCACCCTCTGTAGGCACTTCCTATCAGATGATGTCAAACCAGCGTACCACACCGTGATGCAGTATGAAAGGACACTTTCTATTGTTGACAGGTAGAAGGAGATCATTAGAAAAGTAAATAAACCAGACATTATTCATATGATGGTTTTAATTTCTTAAAACAAACACCACCACCCAGGCTTCTCACTGATTGTATTAGGGGATGGGTTTGCTTATTCTGGTTATATGTCCAATTACTTTTTCTTCATGTATGTATTATGTAACCAAAAAGGGATGCAGGTGGTGCTGGGTCTAAACCACTGAGCCTCTTGGGCTTGCCAATCAGAAGGTCGGTGGTTCGAATCCCCGCAACGGAGTGAGCTCCTGTTGCTCGGTCCCAGCTCCTGCCCACCTAGCAGTTCGAAAGCACGCCAAAAAAAGTGCAAGTAGATAAATAGGTACCGCTCCAGTGGGAAGGTAAATGACATTTCCATGCGCTGCTCTGGTTTCGGTGTTCCGTTGCACCAGAAGTGGCTTAGTCATGCTGGCCACATGACTCAAAAAAACTGTCTGCGGATAAATGCCAGCTCCCTTGGCCTGTAAAATGAGATAAACGCCACAACCCCAGAGTTGTCTACGACTGGACTTTACTGTCAGGGTCCTTTACCTTTTATTATGTAACCACAGGGGAAAAGAAGTTAAATGTAATTCAGGACAAATAAATGTAATTAATTAAAAAAAAAAACTTCTCAGGAATTCATGCAACTGGTTCCAAAGTCCATGCTATATATAAAAGGTCTGTGGTCTTAAGAAACACTGAGCTTTGCAGGATCATGTCCATTGTCTGAACATGCCCTTAACAATACCTTCCATCAAAATTAATTATGCAATGTAGGATCCAAAAACCTACAATGCAGGATCCATGAATCTGATAGGGCTTTACGCTTTCCCCCACCCTCCTGCCAACTGTGGCCCCTGGACTCATGTGGTAAATTGCTCCAGGAGAATTTCAAAATACATTTGTCATGATGTTGCATGACAGCCAGCTGTTCAAAGAAGAGAAGTTACACATTCAAGCGGGAAAGCACGAGCCCTTGAACTAGCTTAAATCCAGCCATGACTGCTATCATTTAAGACACATCTCGCAGATTCTATAATGGTGTTGAGTACACACATCTATGTCAATTTTGGTAAAAGAGCACTTTTGGCTCAAATTGTGAATGGTCACTCTTGACAGCTTTGAAATTAACACACTATTGTTTGGTTTAAATTACAACAAGGAGGCTCCCTTTTCATGTGTTCCTCTAGCCAAGGGAAATTAGCTCTGATGCTCACAGAGACTGAAAAATTGCAAGGTCATGTAAATGAATGGGACAGGGCATTCAGCCTTAATTATTGTTGCACTTAAAAACAACAGTCTCATTAGTACATGATTGCAACCAAATGAACTTTGGTATTTTCTCTGACAAGGGCAGAAAAGGAGGGGTAAGAGGTGCGGTCCCTTGAAGGCAACAAGTGCAAGCAGCCAGTAATTTCAGTAGGACTTGTGTATGAGTTTTCCGGACGGGGTGCCAACTTGAATAAAATATTGGGGGGGAGGTAAGCCCGCCCACACAATAAATCACATGACATGGCACACACACACACACACACACACACACACACACACCATTTGAATGGCAATGTCCTTCAAATGGGGGGCACCTCAAATATTTTATTGGGGGGGTGAAGGGACCTCAGCCCCTAGAAGTTGGCTCTTATGCTTCCTTAAATGATTCCCTAGAAAACTGGTATGGTTTAGACACAAATAATTTTTTTGTAAGCTGGATTGTCCATGTGTGAATAGAGAAAGCTACTTTGGGATGCAATCCATCAGGCATTGATAAAGATGGTATAGCAAAATTGAGGAGCCTGCAGCTCTCAAGATCAGGTTGGCCTTCAACTCCCATCATCCATGACCATGGGCCAATGGAGGACCATAGGTTGGTAGACCCGCCCAGTAAAGCTTTCTTCATCTAACAATCAAATCTCTATAAATTATTTTAGTTGGGTACAGAAGAGCTTAAGGAACCTCTTCCATTATCAGAGGAAGTTGTTCTGGATCCAGCCCTTACATGTTAAATCATGTCCATTTGCAGGTGATCTAGGGGGTAATATACTCTGTGTGTGTGTGTATGGCTCACAAAAGCACACACCACTTTATTTAACATCCAGCCTGAAAAAGCATTCGAAAGAGCTCAAAATCTTTTGTGACACTTTAGTTGGTCCTACTAAAAGTGTACTGTGCTGTAAGTTCTGATGCATTATTTTTGTCATGGACAAACATGATACCTACATCTTTCCCCAGTTTTTTTAAATGATTGTTTAAGTGCTTACATTTTAGTAGTGTGAACTGAAGGCTTTTTTTATTTTCCAGCAGCAGCAGAGGAATCGTTGCTTTTTGTTTTCAGTTTTTGGATCACAGAAGAGATCTCGGCTTTCATGAGCGCCTAAGACCTTTACTCCTCATAGTTCTCAAGTTCTTTCCCTTTTTATTTCCCTTTTTACATACAATGTACAAAAAAATGCGAAAGTTTCCCTCCCTTCCCCCACTCCCCCACTCCAGCCTTTCAAACTGACTCAGTGTAATTGAATTTTGCACTCTTGATTCCTCAGGTACAGTTCCAGTTGCCCTGTTTGGCGGGCAGAAACAAATAATAATAATAAAAATCGAATCGGAATGACCACAATCAAAACAACAACAATCAAGAAAGGGCAAACATTTTCAAGGTATTGGGTCTCCACACTCTTCAGTTAAGAGACCCCAGATTTCAATGTACCCTGAAAAGGGTGATTAATATAAAGTGAGTGGAGTCTGTTTCTTTAAGACAAGCTCATAAATCGTGAAAGATCACCACTTCTTTTCAAAAGACTCTCCACGGTCTGAGTTTCCCTTCTGGGTCAGTAAAGGCATTGAAGTTTTAATGGCATGCCATGGCAGATTACACGATACAGCTGTCCCGGCACCGTGAAAATTAAGTTATGCCCCGTGTCAGCAAGGGTTTTTTCCCCCCTTTACTTTCCCTCCCCTCCCCCCTCTCCCTATTTCTTTCTTTCTTTCTCCCCCCCTACTCCTTCCCGTCCTCTTTTTTTATTCCTCTTTCTGCTGGGAAGTGCACATCCGAGAAGGAGTTTGGGAGCCTGGCGGGAGCTGTTACTGCTGCTCCTGTCAGGTCTCAGCTATTGAGCATTAGTAAATGGAGATGATGGGGCCTTACTAGTGAAGAATCATCAAAATGGAGACTTTTGTTCTTTCTCCCTCAGCACAAAAATCACTCTCCTCTCCTCCTCTAACGCACAACCTTCTTATGGCTTTTCTCTCTCTCTCTCCCCCCCCCCTTCCACTCTGTCTCACACAGCCCATTAGGAAATTATTGAGCGGCCCGGCTAATTTATACATTTGAGCACTGTGCAACAAATGCAAACCAAACCATTTCTGTGTTTATGGAGCTTATCGGGAGTCCTTGTGGAACTCTGTGAATTAAAAAACAAAGCCTTAAAAATTTTAGCCTAAAAAGCTTCGAGCACTTGTGAGGTAGACAATACCTAATACCCAAATGCCTTAAGGTCTCCTAAACTAGGGCTTCAACACAGTTTAAGCTGCAACATTATGGCCAGTTTTCTGGGAGTAAGCCCCGCTTACCTCAGTGAGATTTGCATCTGTGTAGACATGCGTAGGATTGCACTGTAAAGGCTACTGAACATCCTGGGACATAATTAATAGTATTTATGCATAAGAACAGGTTGTAAAAGACCCCCAAAAAGCCAATCTGTGTCGGTCTAGATTTTACTCAGCATCAAATCCAGAATTTTATAGTCAGAATATATTTTTTGAAATTGCTTTATTCTCTTTAACCTCCTGGTTTATTAATCTCCTTCCTTCTCCTTCCTTCCTTCCTTCCTTCCTGACTTCAGAAATTCCTTATATAAGAAGCCCTTTTAATTCTCACCACCCCAAAACCTTTTGAGGTTGTATTATCCACTGCTATCCTTCTCTGTGAAAAGAATATGCAACTATATAATCCTATGTACTGTACCTTATCTATCTACAGTGGTACCTCAAGTTAAGTACTTAATTCGTTCCGGAGGTCCGTTCTTAACCTGAAACTGTTCTTAACCTGAAGCACCACTTTAGCTAATGGGGCCTTCTGCTGCTGCCGCGCCGCCGGAGCACGATTTCTGTTCTCATCCTGAAGCAAAGTTCTTAACCCGAGGTACTATTTCTGGGTTAGCAGAGTCTGTAACCTGAAGCGTATGTAACCTGAACTGTATGTAACCCAAGGTACCACTGTGTTGTGAAGAGGATCTCTCTTAGCAGAAAATCCCACAGCAACAGTCAGCAATGCAATACACGTTTAGGACCTATTCATACATTACTTATTTAGGTAAACACAATGTTCTTAAAGTAACCATACTAGGCATGCAGGAATGGCTACAGCTCCTCATGGTTTGCATAACTAGTGGGAAACTTGGTTTCGCTGTCCACCATATGTTAAATGGTCCTTTTTCAAGTGGACAGCCAACAAAAGAAAACACAGTAACTTCTTGTTGGGATGTCATAATGCAGTCCACATTTTGAATCCACTGAGTTTGGGCACTGTGGTACCAAAGCACTCTGAGGGAATTCCTTTATTTCAATTATGCTGATTTATGAGAGTAATACCCAGGTTCTCTTCAATTAACTATTCTGGACACCACCATGAACTCCCTGGGCACTAGCAATTATTATTATTATTATTATTATTATTATTATTATTATTATTTTATACACCGGCCATTTGACCAGAATGCCCCTGCCACTCTGGGCAGCTTCCAGCACATATAAAAACAATTATAAAACATAAAACATTAAAAACTTCCTGATCCAGGACTGCCTTCAGACGTCTTTTAGAAGTCATGTAGTTCTTTATCTCCTGGATATATGATGGGAGAGCGTTCCACAGGGAGGGCGCCACTACTGAGAAGGCCCTGTAACTTTGCTTCTCGCAGTGAGAGAACTGCCAGAATGTCCTCTTCGCCGTTGCTATCGCCACTTGGTATGCTCGATGTTGAGCTCTAAACTGCGTTCAGTCCTATACAGAATGAGTTTTTCGCCACTGGCGCTCTAGCCATCTCAGAAATTGTTTCATCGCCCTCAGCTCCAGGGAAAACCAAGGGGTCATCTGAGTTTCATGCAACCAGAGAGTGACAAGTGAACACCACCTAGCTTCTGCCTTCTCAAGCTACAGGGCATGATATTATTTCCAGTCAGCTAATAAAGGGGATAAGGAAAAAGCCTGTACTTGTGCTGCTTTAATTCGCTTCAATACCTCCTAATACTGAACTGAGTTAAAGGGTTTGCTGTGCAAGGCAAATGATCCTACAAAGCAGACATCCAAGGCAGACTGTGGTCTGCAGAGAAGTTACAGAACAGTACAAAGTATCTGTACTTTACTTGGGCCTACATTTGATTTGATTGGACCATAAAGAAGGCTGATCGCCGAAGAATTGATGCTTTTGAATTATAGTGCTGGAGGAGACTCTTGAGATTCCCATGGACTGCAAGAAGATCAAACCTCTCCATTCTTAAGGAAATCAACCCTGAGTGCTCACTGGAAGGACAGATCGTGAAGCTGAGGCTCCAATACTTTGGCCACCTCATGAGAAGAGAAGACTCCCTGGAAAAGACCCTGATGTTGGGAAAGATGGAGGGCCCAAGGAGAAGGGGACGACAGAGGACGAGATGGTGGGACAGTGTTCTCGAAGCTACCAGCATGAGTTTGACCAAACTGCTGGAGGCAGTGGAAGACAGGAGGGCCTGGCATGCTCTGGTCCATGGGGTCGGACACGACTAAACGACTATACAACACATTTGATTTATTCTGACAATGTAGTTCAAGGCTGTTTTGACCAGGGTCCTATTTTGCCTTGGCCTGGGGCCTGTGATATCAGCATACTGCATTGGAGAAGTCTGCTAACATCACCCTAAAAATGGACCAGGTATAGGGGCCCTTCTCATCCGCTAGAGCAGGCTTCCTCAACCTCAACCTCAACCTCAGCCCTCCAGATGTTTTGAGACTACAGTTCCCATCATCCCTGACCACTGGTCCTGCTAGCTAGGGATCATGGGAGTTGTAGGCCAAAAACATCTGAAGGACCGAGGTTGAGGAAGCCTGCCCTAGAGCCTGTGGTTTTTGTAATGTAGTGCTAGCCTTGAGGATGATGTTGGTGCTGAAGTGGAAGAAAGGGTTGATTAAGTTGTTTCCAGTGCCGCCGCCCTCTGCCCCAATTTTTCAGTAGTCCACAGAAAAGGGTTTAACAACCACCGACATTAAGTGATCAATCCCTCAAGAGTGCCTACAGAGCTGATAATGGCAGGATGGGCAGGGAAAGTGTGGGAGAGAGTACCGTATTTTTCTGTGCATTAAACGATGCTTTTTGCTGTAAAAAATTAGGCAAAATGTCATCTTATACATGGATAGTGACTGCAGGGGGGGGGATGTGTGACTAATGGTGGCAGCAAGCAGGAGATTGGCAGCGGCGATTGGGCGGGTGATTGGTGGCTGCAGCAAGGCCTGCTGGCGATTGGCTGTGGCTGCGGCAATTGGGCAGGCAATTGGCTGCTGTGGCAAGTGGGCAGCTGGGCTGTTGGTGGTGAGCGGGCAGACAATTGGCGGCTGTGGCAAGGTGTGCAATTGGCAGTGGTGGGCAGGCGGGTGAGCGATTGGTGGAAGGAGTTCCCCACCACCAAAGCTAAACAACTTAATTTCTTAATTTTGGGTTAAAAAACATAGGGGCCAAAATATGGTAACTTCTTTATTGTCAGAGTCAAACTAGGTACCACACAGGAAAAATATGAACAGTCCTCTGACATTGCTTAGTGTATGAAAAGCAGCCATGGAAGCCACAAGTCAGAGCAGAAAAACAGTGTGAGGGAGAGGGTAAAGCAACCCCTCCCTCACACTATTTTTCTGCTCTCACTTGTATGAGAGAGGGCTCACTTGACCCTTTCCCTTCTGATCATTTACTCAGAATTTGCCCCTCTCCAAGGTGCTTTCTCACCCTTGGGTGGGGGTCAGAATATACTCGCTTGCAAAGTGAAATGCACATCTAAGAGAATGATTTTATGCAGGCAAATGCCAGGAAGAGAAAAGTTAAACAAAGCAGACATTCCCTCGCTATTCCTCCATTGAAACTGGCAGCTGCATTTTCATTAAAAAAAACTCCAAACACCTGGAAATTGTTTGTGGGTCTCTTGGTTTTGGACCATTGTCCCTGGCCTTCAGAATATTCTGTGGCGGGGCCAGAAGATGGCGCTTTTCCATTCCCCTCCCCACACATTCCACATGAAGAGTCCAAATGGACTGGCAATGGCCTGGCATCTTTCCCCTGAAGGCAGCAGGCGAAGTTAAGGCGTACAGGCCAGAAGGTCAAGCGGTGCACTTTGGCTACGTCTTCCGACACCTTGCCAGCACTACTCTCCATCCCCACTGGAGATCAGCTGCATTTAGATTTGTTCTCCTGCTTATCTCTAAAAACAAAATGTGAGGGGTTCATAAACGCTTCCACAGATGAGTGCTACAGTAAGAGGTACACTTAACATCTGAAGAATGACTTATTTGGATAGAACACTAAAGTGCATGTTACTTAAACACTGCATCCAGTAGGGCGTATGTCCATATAAGCAATGCTCTTCACATTTCCCTGAGTGTAAGTTCCACTTCACTCAATGGGACTCCCTCACCCCCCAATACCCTTTTGGTATATTCTTCCATAATGTCATGACCAGTGTACTGAAGTGCGCTTCCGTAAGGACCTATGGGTTATAGTGGCTCTGCTGATGAACTTAATGGGACTTTCAAATAAACATGCATGGGCTTGGCTGTTTGTTTGAGTATATATATACTGATGCTTTTGAATTCTGGTGTTGGAGGAGATTCTTGAGAGTCCCATGGACTGCAGGAAAATCAAACCTCTCCATTCTTAAGGAAATCAGCCCTGAGTGATCACTAGAAGGACAGATTGTGAAGCTGAGGCTCCAATACTGTGGCCACCTCATGAGAAGAGAAGACTCCCTGGAAAAGACCCTGATGTTGGGAAAGATGGAGGGCACAAGGAGAAGGGGATGACAGAGGACGAGATGGTTGGACAGTGTTCTCGAAGCTACCAGCATGAGTTTGACCAAGCTGCGGGAGGCAGTGGAAGACAGGAGTGCCTGGCGTGCTCTGGTCCAGGGGGTCACGAAGAGTCGGACACGACTAAACAACAACAACTGTATCCCACCATTCTTATGACTGTATATTAACAGTGACCTGATGCTTAGCTTTTGGTTCTTCTAATTTCCCTTGTATGTTGGCTCTCATTTGTTTGTTTCCTTGAGAATAAATAAATAAATAAATAAATAAATAGGTTATATAGGACATAGATCTTGCACTGATAGAAGCTGGCTGGTTGCTTCTGAACCATCGTTCATCATGATGACTATTGTATTGCTTTACTTACATTGCAAGGAGTTGGGAGGGAGAGCGTTTTAAAGATATTGCTGTATTAAAGTAGTCCTCCGACAATTTTTATTCCCTTAGAAGACTGCAACATCCCAGAGTGATGTTTTTCTCCCTAGTTGAACCCCTTTTTGCTATAGTTTCTTTATGAAAGCATCCCCCCCCCCAACCTTCTTTTTGATTGAAACTACCACTTGAATGACATAAATGGGCAGGTGTAATGTTATGAGAGAGAGGCCCCCCCATTCCCTAGTAGACAATAAGATGAAATCACTAATTTAAAAAACAAAAAGAAACCGGCACCGGTTCATATACAGAAACTCTTCTCTCATAACAAGCACATTTTTGATGCCTTGGAGAAGTGCCAGCTACAATTGCCACAAACTAAACACGTCTTTATGTTTTCTCACTGATGCTTTGATTCCTCATACTTGCCTTTCTGCTCCTGACTAATTTCTTGATCCCATTTCATGGGTCACAGAGCAACATACCAACCACTTAGAAGACATACTTACCCACTTTGTGGATATAGAGTGAATATGATGTCATCAAACTTAACAGAAGCCAAGAACTGTCCAAGATGTTACCAGCAAATATGTAGGACTTTTCTTCTTTTACTTCTTCTTCTTCTTCTTCTTCTTCTTCTTCTTCTTCTTCTTCTTCTTCTTCTTCTTCTTCAAAAATCATTATAACTGTAGATTTTATAGTTTTGTTTTTGTGGCAGGCAATTTTTGTCTCAATGGATTATACTACAATATATTTTTGAGAACAGGAAGTCTGCTGGCTCTGATAAATGCAAGAAATTGTCTTCTTTAAATCTTCATGTTTAATGTGCTCAAATGTTTTTTCAGGGTGAATCAAGAGAGAGAAGGGAATGAAGGCAATTATAGCTAAAGCCGAACCCTCTTCTAAACAGGGGAGGCACCTTTACAATAAAGTTTTAAAAACAATTTGTCAAGGAAATTGAACATTATGAGTGTTTCTGTGTGTGCACTCACACTGCTGTGTGTGGGTCTGTGTGTGTTATGTGTGTGGGGAGGTTTGAGAAATGCTAATCCTTTAGCTCTCAGGACCTGTAGAGTTAGACTCCATCTGGTGTAACTGGATTAAAAAATCTTTTCTCATTTCAAAGGTTTGATCTCAACAAGGGGTTGATGTGATGAAATCAAAGTGGCAGCTTGGATTGGGAAACGATTTGGGATTTCCTGAAACCCAGGTCTGAAGAACTTGGTTAGCGAGGTGGCAGTGGGCATAAATATATGGAAAGCACCAGTGCATTTCAAAAGAATTGGTTGCACTTAGCTGAACCATTATGTGGCGCAACTGGTTTTATTACTAAATGAAATGCATTTGGAAATACCAGTGCAAATTAATTAAGCTCTCTAACAAAGCACATTTTCATGAAGCCTTTCTGTCCCTAGGCTATGTGCTGCAAAACTGGTGAGACAATGTTAATTATTTTCAACAGGTGGAATTTCAAATAATTAACATTGGTGCTGGGGGAGGGCAGTGAGGGTTTGCTACTGACTGTACTGGAACATATACTGAATATGTTTCAAATGAATCAGTTCCTCAGCTCATCTGTTAACATATCATTTCTTTCATTTAACACTAAAAGAGATGTGCAGCCACAGGAATCTATCCAGTACAGTGTAAGTATGTTATATACTCAATTTTTTTGGACATTTTTTATTTAAAAATATGGGATGCTTCACGAATTTGCGTGTCATCCTTGCACAGGGGCCATGCTAATCTTCTCTGTATCATTCCTATTTTAGTATATGTGCTGCCGAAGTGAGCACTGTTCATTGAAAGTATGTTGTGCGGGTCTTGTTCACCTCAGATATTCCAAACCCCTTTTCTGAATTTGCAGGTTTGGGGACATATGGAAAACTTACTCTAAGAAACACACATCTTACTACAGTGCAATAGGTCTAATACTGAGAGGATGCATTTGTGGAGCTGAAAACCTGCTTCTTCACGTCCATCAAGGCCATGGAGTAAGCTCAATAAAGGCCCTCACTTCACTGGTTGGACATGTTATGAGTTTTTCTCCAGGCATCTTATCATATGTTCATTACCTTCAGCTCAGGTGTATACCAAGGAGCCTCATGGAAGCAAGTGTTTGGGAGAGATCACATCAACCACCACTCTCCATTCCAGAAGCCAACTGGGACTTCAGTGGCATCAACTCAACCACTTGGAAAATCCCACAAAGCCCTAAAAAAAGATCTATCAAAATCCATTTGCCTCTGTGAGCAAACCATTTGGGTAGGTCTTTCACTCCTGCAAAGCAACTGGGAGCCTAAACCTAAACAGGAAGTGAGCTGATCACAGCAGGAAATCCCCCGCCCCTATTTTCAGTCCATCTTGTTCAGTTGAAAAACAAAAAATCTAGAACGTGTCCTGATTCATGCTCTGAACTGATTCATGTCCAGCACATACGTTTAAGTACCCCAGTACAATCATTCTGGGAGTTTTCAACAATTTGAAACAGAACAGGAGGGAAACGACCTCATTTCATTTTTAGATGGTAATATGTACATAACCTTGGTCAGATATCACCCTCAACAGATGAAAGTAGCAGATAATTGCCTGTTCCCCTGTCCCTAATAACCTAATCACCTGGATAAGGTTTAGTCCAGAAGTTTAGAATATTTGTCCTAGATTTCCTGCAGTTTTCTCCAGAAAGCCGCCCCACAAAGCCTGACATTAATTTTTATTTTTAAATCAAGATGTTTTACTAGAATTTCACCATCCGATTCACTATTTTTCCTTATTCAAATGTGTGATTTGGAGCTAGATTCACAAGATGCTGTAATGAGTTGAGTAATGCCAGCTGTACAAGAGCAGATTGTTTGCATCTTAAACACCTCGGCCACTTTGAGATGCTGGATGGAACAGCTTATCCATGAATCCGTTGGAATCGGGGCCAGCTCCCAGGCTGAGAACCTCGGAGGACCTCATGGACCTCAGAGCAGCTGTCCTCAAACAAAAGTGCATGAACCCAAGATCTCAAGAGGGACAATGGATTCTGTTCTCATTGGTGAGAGAAGGCATATCCTTATTTACATAGGGTTATAAGATAAAGCTTCTACTGAGGTATTTCCTTTTAAATCATAAACAACAGCCCTTAGATGATTGCAGTAGCTCAGTTCATTTCAGGATCTGATATATCAGGATTTGATTAGTGTATGAGAACTCAAGCACATTTTTAAAAAGTTTATTGCCAAGGTGCTACATTCTTTTTATTTAAAAATAAAGAACCACGGACTAACACAACTCTAAATTTCAGTTTTCCGTTATACATACAGTGCAATTTTAAACACATTTACTCTGCAGCAAGCCACATCCATCAAACTAGGGAGTTTACTCCCTAGTTCCTAGTAAGTGTTCTTATCACAGCAGCCTTAGTAATGGCACAGAATGAGCTCCTGGTCCACAAATATAGCTGCTGGACTCGATTTGAGGATGTGAAAGTGTGTTAAAAGGATTTGTCAGTAGCCAAGATCCCACAGTGCCACTCATTCCTGTCCTAAAAGCTGAAGGTATAATGGTCTGTGAAATCCTGTGCAGCCACGCAGCATTGTGGCTGCCACCTGCACATTGACATACACAATGTGCCTATCCATTGGCAAGCACATACCATGGGAGAGCTCTCTCAGGGGTTTCTGCTCGTGTTCCTCAGTCTCTCACGAGGGCATATGCAGCTCTCAACACTAAAGGAAAACCTACATGGGGAAAAAGTGGTGAAGACAGCAGCTTTGCCCAAGCCAAAATCTGTTACAATCGAAAAACTGGATCTGCACAAAGCGAACACATCACTTTCTCCCCCACCCTCCCTGTAACATTTTGCTATCTTTCTTTTACATCCAGTATGAAGAATGGGTGTTATGAAATCATTACAGCATAGTGGATTGTCTCAGACTATGGAGAGCGGCATCTTAAATCCCCACTCCACACCCCCCCCCTCGTCTGCCCCATCCCCATCCTTCAACGCACTGGGTGGTCCTGGAGTCACAGTCCTTGTTCGGCTTCAGCCCCTACCTATAAAATGGGGACATAATTAGCAATCTATCTCATTGGGATGTTATGAATGAGATAATGGCGTAAAGCGTAAAGTATTTTTCAAACCAGTAAAGTTCCAAGCGACAAACAGGGGCGATATGAAGGGATAATGGCATTTCTCTTTAGTATTCACAGTATAATGAAGAGGAGAAGGGAAACTGATCAGCTCAAAAGCTGAAAGAAGGAGGGACACACAACACAAATCGCAAAGAGACGGTGGCAACAAAGGCACTTCTCACACGGCAAAGTGCAGCATCACTCCTCAGTATAAAATTCCCTCTTTAAAAATCCCTCCCCTCCTTTCTGAGTATTCTGTGCACCACATCTGTTTATTGGGTTGCCATGGGTGGAAGTTTTGTAACCTTAAAAGACATCGTTTGTCCTTTCTAAGTATGTATGTGCTTTCCAAATAAGCCATACAAAAAAATGAGGATTGGAGCAAGCTTTCAGCTTTTAAAAGACCCCAGGAAATCACTGTAGAGAGAGTTCCTACCGAGACTTCAGAAAGGAGTTGTCTAAGGGATAAAGTCTTGTCTGAAGTCTCTTGGTTCTGCCTCTTATCTGGTAGTCACAGTTGTGCTAAACGTCTTACCATTTTTGCATCAGAGAGCAGAGAAGGACTCAAAAGGCCTAGGCCAAAGCAAACGTTCTGAAAAGATCTTTATGAAATCATTTCTCTTTGCAAATCCATAAAAATCGCCCTGGCCTCCTTATCAATGGAGAGGCTTAAAGAGGGTGCAGAAGTCGTTGAATTATGATGTGCTTGTTTTAATGAAATTCCACCCCTGCGGAGATGTACCCTGCAGATTTTCCATATTTCAGCATGGGAAAGGTTTGATGCTTTCCTGCCGGTGCCAAGAGTTAATTGAAAACATTTCAGGAGAAATTCAGCTTGGGGGCCAACGCTCCCATGCCTTCATTATTCTTAACAATACCAGAGGAGTAAATAATTATTAATAGGCATGTTGCATTCTCTTATAGTGGCTGTGCATTTTCAAGATACGTGACTTTCACATTCTTCCCACCTACCCCAATAAGATATTTGAAACAAATTAGGAGAATAAAAAGTTCTGGAGAAAAACATGTCGATCTAATATACTATACAGTTTGTCACTTATCTTTCACACTAGACAGTCATAGCTAATTAAGTGGATGGTGTTTTAAAAAGGCACACAATTGCTTTTTTCTTCCGGTGTGCTTTTCATTAAAAAGCTAAAACACCAGCATATCATGAATGATTTTTGTTTGTTGGCTTGCAGCCTTTTCAACTGCATGAGAATTCTCAGAAGACTAGTGTTAGAAAGACACACATGAAAAGGGCTAATGTGGCAATTGCACAATATAAAATTATAGTTGCTATTAATATGCCTAACCAGTGTTTTAAAAACTTTAAACTGATTTTGAAACAAAAACCTTATGAAGTTAGTGTTTTTAAATGCTATTTGAAACAATATCTCTCCCCCCACACACACCCCTGCATAGAAATGATTGTCTTATTGGCTGGTTTACTAGCTACCTCTTCCCTCCCAAGGCAAGCTGTTTATGTTTTAATTTACCAGCATCTCTTCTCAGTTTCATACTCTGGCTCTGTGCCTTGACACTTTCACTCTTCTTTTTATGTTACCTTCCCAGCGCAAGGCGGAAGAATTAAGCAGGTTTTGCACTACGAGCTGAAACATTACAGAAAATTATCAGGGGTTGCCTGCATTGGTGTCCCCATACCAATAATAAATATAGTGGTACCTCGGGTTACATATGCTTCAGGTTACATACGCTTCAGGTTACACACTCCGCTAACCCAGAAATAGTACCTCGGGTTAAGCACTTTGCTTCAGGATGAGAACAAAAATCGTGCTCCGGAGGCGCGGCAGCAGCAGGAGGCCCCATTAGCTAAAGTGGTGCTTCAGGTTAAGAACAGTTTCAGGTTAAGAACGGACCTCCGGAACGAATTAAGTACTTAACCTGAGGTACCACTGTAGTTATGTGGTGCTCTGCTTCTCCAGTCCATTTTTAAGTGGAAATGCAGGAAACTGACAAATGGCCATAGCAATGGATCTGAATTTCACAACATATAAACTAACAACAATTGATATGTTCAAGGTTCTTGTGTTATTTCACAAAGCCCTAAAAGTACCTTAAGGACCCCCTGATTCGTTATGCTCCACCTCAATCACTGAGAACTTCTGATGAGGCACTTTCAGTGGTCCCCTATGCTCCTGAGTTTTGGCTGGAAACTTTAGTGACAGGCCCTGTGGAACTCATTGCCATTAGAAATTAAGCAGGAGATCCTTAGCAGGCTGTGTGGAAAGGCTTGCCAGACAAGAGGTTCCCTACTTCCTTAGATATTTTCCCCTAAAGTTTTTTTTTTGGGGGGGGGTCCCCAAGCCTGTGGACAACTCCCTCTTTTATGAGGATAGTGCAATTTAGCTACATAAGGATCCACACTCAGAAAAAATGAGTTTCCTATTAATATATACAGACTCTGATAGATAATTTTCTCTCTTTCTCTTTGCTTTCCACCAGCCCAGTAGCCATCGGCACCAGAGTAGCTGTGAATTACTGGGAGAGGGAAGGATGTGATAGGGGTGAGCACTGAATTGGTTCTGCCACCGTGTTTGCACCACACCAACTGCAACACTGCATTGTCCCTTCCAGTAACTCCCAGTTTCCCTTGTTTTAGAATGGAGTTAATGGCTCATGAGGGGTGGCAAATTATGGATCCCACCTCCATTCTATAACAAGGGATACAGGGAATCGCTGGAACTATAAAAAGAGAACGAAAACTGAATGGCATAAGCTGCAAATTGATCAGCAGTAGCTGTGCAATTGAAACCATGAGACCATAATCTTTTCAGCAAATGGGGATGTTTTCAGTCTCTGCTGTTGCTAAGCAAACTGTGAAGTACATATTTTGGAAAACTGTAGTAGTTACGGCAACAGCTCTTATTCCTGTAGCTATTGAGCACGCAACAGAATGAAATTATATGAGTCTGATAATGAAATTGTAGAAGAAATCTCCATTCTGTGGTACCTCATTCTCTTTTTCGGTTGACTCTCTGGGTGTGTGGCAGAAACACCAAATGCTTTATAGTTCCGCTGCTGCAACAAACTTATGGAACACCAAGGAACCCAAAAAACACAAATGCATGTATTTTGAAAGGATGAAAGTCACTATTGTGAGAAAAACCTAATTTGTTCATGGGACTTTCAAGGTGGGCCTTCTATGTACCAGTGGATAGCACTCATAGGGTACAATAAGATGGAGATGTATGATGGTGCTGGTGAGAGTGATTTTTCACTTCAAGTGTGAAAATGTATTGAGACTTTGCTGTGCACAAGCTCACATCCACATTTCCAACCCTGCATGCTTCCTTGTTAAATCTGTTAACTGTTAAGACTTGAATCAACATATTTACAGCAATATTACAGATTTCAAATACTCATCTGGGGCTTTTTTTCTGTGCTCTGATACAAATGCTTTTGTACAATTGTCAAAAAACAACTATTTCAGAGCCAATACCACAGGGTTATGAAACACAAGGAGGCTGCAGAATAATGGTAGGATATGCAAAGTCAATGTTCCTTGTGTTTAGTTGCATAAAGCCCCATTCTTTGGCACCTAAAAGAACTTACTTTGCCAAAGTTTGAGTTTACCTGGACCAGAATATGACTTTCACAAGAAAGTAATGCTCACCTGAATTACACACCAAGTGTATTTTCACCCCATAAATTCTTCTTTAGCTTGTAATGTGTGGGACGCAGGTGGCACTGTGGGTTAAACCACTGTGCCGCTTGGGCTTGCCGATCGAAAGGTTGGCAGTTTGAATCCCCGTGATGGGGTGAGCTCCTGTTGTTCGGTCCCAGCTTCTGCCAACCTAGCAGTTCGAAAGCACAGCAGTGCAAGTAGATAAACAGGTACCACTCCGGCAGGAAGGTAAACGGTGTTTCCGTGCGCTGCTCTGGCTTCGCCAGAAGCGGCTTAGTCATGCTGGCCACATGACCCAGAAAAACTGTCTGCAGGAGCAGACAAATGCCGGCTCCCTTAGCCTTTAAAGTGAGATGAGCGCTGCAACCCCAGAGTCGTTCATGACTGGGCTTAATTGTCAGGGGTCCCTTTACCTTTAAATGTAAACAGAGCTCCTTCAGCAAAGAGCCCTGGGAAATGTAGCTTTCCATAGCGCCTGTGTATCTGGTAAAGAAGTCAGGTGCCTTGGAAATTATGTAGTCTAAGACTCCTTGTACATTCAGGAATGTTCCAGGTGGAAGAAACCATGGAAAATGTTGGTTACATCGCATCATATATTCAAAACATCTCCTTAGACTTAGTTGAGGGTTTGGGGGATGAGGCTGAGGTAAATTGGGGAAAGACTTAGCAGCCAGCAGCAGTTCTTTTTAGCCACTTGCAGTATCTGGAACCTCATGACCAGGAGCTCATGATCAGGACTTGTAAACAGGGGCCTTCAGTGGGAGAGGCCCAGAGTGCTGTCTCACACTGTATGTCAGGCCAAGAGACATGGGCAGCAAGGGGCCTTCTGCAGTGACCTGCAAGTCCGTTGCCATGTTTGTCTTCCTATCTGCAAATTTGCAAAACTACACCTGCAGCAACTACAAGCTGGTTGCCTTGCTGGAGGAGAAGCTGTAGCAACTTGAGGCCTGACTATCCACACTTTGAGTTGTCGGGCAAGATGCAGAAATTCTCAATAGAGCAGAGTAGATTGTCCTGGAACAGCAATGTGCTGGTGGGGGACTGCCCCCTAGGGAAGAGGAAGGTTGCACAGTGCAGGAGATGAACCCCTGAAGGAATGTGACACACACAAGCAGGACTATCAGGACCCATGCTGTATCACGGGAGCTGCAAAATCAATTCTGTGCCCCCACCTAGAACACTGATTCTGGGCCAGAGGAGCAAGGACATCAGCTGCAGAACTCAGAACAAACCAGTGTGGCTGTGGAAGGTACAGTGCACAGAATGATTCCTGCCACCCCCAAGAAGAGGCAGAGACATATAGCAGCGGTAGGTGACTTCCTACTGAGCAGGAGAGAGGCAGCAGTGTCTGGTGATAACAGGATGCCCTGGGAGGGGTCCTGTCTTCCAGGTGCAAAGATTCATGATGTGACAGAGAAGTTACCAAGTCTTATAAATCCCACTGACTACAACCCCTTCCTTCTGATTCATGTGGGTACAAACGATACTGCCAGACACAGCCTTCAACATATAGCAAGGGAGTATGAGACTCAGGTGGCGCTGTGGGTTAAACCACAGAGCCTAGGGCTTGCCGATCAGAAGGTCGCCGGTTCAAATCCCCGTGACGGGGTGAGCTCCCATTGCTCGGTCCCTGCTCCTGCCAACCTAGCAGTTCGAAAGCACGTCAAAGTGCAAGTAGATAAATAGGTACCACTCCGGCGGGAAGGTAAACGGTGTTTCCATGTGCTGCTCTGGTTCGCTAGAAGCGGCTTAGTCATGCTGGCCACATGACCCAGAAGCTGTATGCAGGCTCCCTCGGCCAATAAAGCGAGATGAGCGCCGCAACCCCAGAGTCATCCGCGACTGGACCTAATGGTCAGGGGTCCCTTTACCCTTTACCTTTATGAGACTCTAGGTAGGAAACTTAAAGGCCTTGAGGCATATGTGGTTTCTTCATCACTCCTTTCTGTTGAAGGTCGTGGCCCAAGAAAAGAGAGGAAAATGCTGGAAGTAAACAACTGGCTGCCCATACGGTGTCACCAGGAAAGGTTTGGCTTCTTGGACCATGATCTTCTTCCATGAGGAAGGACTTCTGGCAAAAGATGGGCTGCACCTCAGAGCAGTTGGCAAGAATGTGTTTGCTAAGAGTCTTGTGTATCTGAGATCAGGAGAACTTTAAGCTAAATCCTAAGCAGGATGGAGACAATATTACAGACAACAGGGAAACACCTGTTACTGGGGATAATAGCTTCAGTGATGCACAGGAAACTGAAGCAGTGCTACAGAAACCCATTAAAGGGCAGAAAACTACAAGATGGAAGCAGATGGAGGGGATGACTTTTTTGGAGAAGCTGCTAAATTGTGGGCTGGATGAGGCTACCATTAGATGCATCTGTAGTTGGGTTGACTGGCAGAACCCAAAGAGTGTTCACTAATGGTTCCTCATCACCCTGGGAAAAAGTGACAAGTAGAGTTCTGTCAGGGTTCTGTCCTGGCTGCGTTATTGTTCAACATCTTTATAAATGACTTGGATGAAGGAATTGAGGAAATGTTTATCAAATCTGCAGATGACACCAAGCTGTGAGTGGCAGCCAATGTCACAGAAGACAAAATCAGGATTCACAATGACCTTAAAATATGCCCTTCTAAGTTCCTTCCAAAGTGCTGCACTTCCCTAAGCACAGAAAAAGACTACACTTTTGGTAAAAATTGTTTACATACAAACTCTCCGAAGGTTAGATTCATGTGCTTTTCCATACAGCAGTCAGAAAACACAGGCAGTGAAACTTGGCTTAGTTACAGTGGTGAAAGTTCCTAAATTATTGGCATAGGAACACAAGAACGGCTCATAAAAGCCTTGTGGTCTGAGCCTGGAGCAAACAGCTGAGAACCTCTTCACTCGTTGAGCTTCTCTGGTAGACTGAAGGGGAACAATATATTTGATTAGCTCCCTCCCAAGATGTGGAACCTAGCTAAGCCTAGCAGGACAGCTTACTCTATGGTGTTAACCCCTTCATGCATTGATTAGACTTAAGCATGTTGGTTATCCCACAATATGAGTGTGTGAGCTAAGCTTTCGTTAACAAAGACATTCTTACCTTCAGGCTGTTAAATTGTGTGCACCTAGACTCAGAGAATTGGAGATGGTAACTAGAAGTACACCTGGATTCTTATTTCCTTCTTCCAGATATTAAGCACAGCCTGATCAGGGATAGAAACCTCCTACATGCAATAAGTATTCTTTACCACTTGTAGCTTCTAGTCATCATTCAGAATTTGATCTCATATCTATACTTCTGGTTGTACAGGTGTATGCATTGTTTTAATGCCAATTGATTCTTATTTTCTCTTTTAATTTGCCATTAATATTTCCTTCCATGATGATAGCAAAATCACCACTTCCCTCACAAACAGTTTATTCACACTATGGCAGTTTAGTGTCTTGACTACTCTTAATTCCAAATATATGCTCTCCTCACAATGTTCATCCAATTCTCCTTCTTGGCCATCTTGTATCATTTACTGCCAGAGGTACCAACTTGAATAAAATATTTTGGGGGCCCAGGTAAGCTCTGCCCCACATAACTGATCACATGACACAGCACGTCTTGAATGGTAATGTCCATCAACTTGGAGGGACCCTGGCCTCCTCAAATATTTCTTGGGGTGGGGCAAAGTCACCTAGGAGTTAGCTCCTATGTTTACTGCACAAGTCATATTCTGATTTCTTGTCTCTGACATGACATTTTAAGCTTCATCAAGAACCACCACCACAAATCTATGTTGAATCTTTCCTGTTTCTTGCTTTTTCTTCTCCCTAGACCTCACCTCTTTTATTTTCATAGCACATTCACTATGGAGGTACTAAAATAGTTACCGTATTTTTCGCTCTATAAGATGCACCAGACCACAAGACGCACCTAGTTTTTGGAGGAGGAAAACAAGAAAAAAAAATACTCTGAATATCAGAAGCCAGAACAGCAAGAGGGATCGCTGCGCAGTGAAAGCAGCAATCCCTCTTGCTGTTCTGGCTTCTGGGATAGCTGCGCAGCCTGCATTCGCTCCATAAGACGCACACACATTTCCCCTTACTTTTTAGGAGGGAAAAAGTGAGTCTTATAGAGCAAAAAATACGGTAAATTATATTTTTAAAATGTAGTCTATTGTCTTTTATCCACCACAATCCACATATTGCAGGCCTGCAAGTCCATATATTTTATAGAAAGAACATCTGAAGTTTTGCATTCTCTCTTTCAGTTTGGCAGCCTGGGCATTTATGCATATTTGGGATGAACTTGGTTTTTCATTATCTTCCTATCCAAATCCTTAGAGGCTACTGAGGCTGTAGATGTATGGATTTGTTGAATTGCAATAAAATGCCATGGACTCGTAATAAATCCAGTCAAAGAATGAATTGGAATAAAATGTCTTGTCCCAAACTCTCCTCCTGCATGGCTGCCCATCTCCCTCAGTTATACTCTTTAGTAAAGGAGTTTGTAGGTAAACCTCCAAAATATTCGCTGAAACAAGCTCTCCAGAAACCAAATCTTTCCCACATCCTTCCCTGCAGTTCCTCTTTAAGAGGTGTCAGCATGGCTGAAAGAATGAAGTGGCTCAGCATTGTTTGCCTGAACTATTATGTGCTTAACATTTCCATGACAAAAGTGCCACTCGACTTCTCCCCGATTAATGCAGCTTGAGGGCTCTTGTCCTCCTTTAATAAAACATTGTTGAAATCATTTATTTAGAGTCCCTGGTTACTAGTGGGAGAATGACCATCTTTGTGCCAAAATATAGTGTATACAGTTCACTATTTTGTAGTAGATCATTCCATTATTTGAGAAATTGATTAAATGGATGCCTTACAAAGTATTTATGCTAATAGCGCATTACTTGTGTCATTCAGACAGTCAGTGTGAGGCTTTTCAACTGTCTACCACAACCAATACCTCAAGTAAAATACAGTAGGCTTGTATTCGCACATGCTCTCCTTGGGTTCAACTGCTTCTTACCCTGTGTTAACCTCCATGTTAACTATTGCAGTCCTGCAGCATTTGTAAGCAAATGGAGAGAGCCTCTCCTCTCCACACCCCAAGGTCTGTTATTTTGGGCAATACATAGGGGAACATTCTGTACTGCTACATACTGTGGTATCTGTCAGAAATGATCAAACCAGTTAGGTCGGTGCTTCACAGAACATTTCCCCAGACTGCTCAAAAGCCTTGCTGGATCATGAAATCAAAACCAAGTCTTACTTAATAAAGAACATTCATTGGCGAAGTCCAGCTTCTACTGTACAAAGGGGACTTCCTGTAGCAGTTGCGTATGAGTCAACCAATGAACATGCCCATGCTTTGATAAGGCCACCTATATTTTCCAGTTGAAAACTAGGTGCCCAGACAGGAATACATTCATTTGTATTTTGCTTGAAATATGGATACCATTGTTGGGTCCAGAAGACACAAGTACTAGGATCGCGGCATTTATTTGCTTTTTATTTTTTAAAGAATGCAGTGCTTGATTCTCAGGAAACATAAATTCTTCTGCGCTGCTATTATTTAGGTACAGCAAGCTTCTTGTTAATGCACAGTTCCTTTGAACCATAGAGCATTTCTTGGGAGATACTGTGTGTGATTTTGAAAGCAATAATCTTCATCTCGTGACTTGGAAAAGAGACTGGCTGGAATCAGTGGTTTTGCTTAAGTGCTGTTGCTTTTCAGTCTACTTGATTTGGTATTTGCAATTATTTTCCAGGTGATGTATACTTGCCTGCGTACACTGGTTTATATTGTTAAAAATAAACAGAGACCTTATGTTATGCCTATTGTGATTGTGTACAAAAGCCCCACAGTGCTCTTGGGTGATCAGTGAAGCTTGAATCTCCTTCTATTTACTGTATGGTCACTGTCAGTTCAATGAACTGCCTTCTTGTTCTCCACCATTGTCCCACACTCCCTTAAACATTTGTCACTGAAGTGCCTCCAAAGACAAATAAACTGTCACCGAGAATTCAAACCTGGTAACTGGGAAGAAAGGGGGCACAAGGAGACCCAGTGGATTATTTTACATGAAATTGAAGGGGGGGGTGGAGAGAGAGCGAGAGAGCGAGAGAGGGAACCTTTCCTCCCCCAACTCATTTTGTCAGAGGTGGACCGAGGCTTGTAAATATTTTGAAAATCTTGGAAACGTCAAAGGTTTCCGGGTCCTTTCTTGGAAAGCACATTGCCCTCTGAGCAAGTCTCACCTGCTTTGCAGAATGCAAAGTCAACTATGGGACCAGAAGGCTTGTGAGAATGGAAACCAATGTGTCATCTCAGAAATGCTTGAGAAGCAGAAACGGTGTGTGTGTCCTTTTTGGTATGGACAGTTATTTCTTCAGCGGGGAAAGAGAATCCTCTCTAATGATGCTTAGAAGTTCGTTTTTAAAACCCTTTATAATTGCTATTAAGGAAAGGTAAGTTGTGGCAGATGCCAGTGTCTAATAGAGGCATTGTAGTGTTGAAATACAAGTGTGGATCCCTTCAGGATACAGGCCGTGAATTCCTCAATAACGTTGATCCCTTTTTGTTAGTCAGTTATGGATGCAGCAGAGAAAGTGCAGCTGTGTGCCAATGGCCAACTTCTACATCCAAATGCTCCAGGAAATATACTACAGAGGTGACACAAACACAAAAAGCATTGCATTCCCAACCCAACACCAAGATCAGGGTCAATTACTTCAGGCAGCTGCTTTTGACAAGAGCTTCGCTTCTCAAATCAAAGTCTTCTTGTGTTTATTGGAGCAGTTATTTATCGGTCCTTTCCTGTGTTTCTGTATTATTTACTCCTTCCTGGATCAGGAATGGACCCTAAACATATCTCCCCACTATCAGGGATGAGTTGGCATTGTATCAGATCCAGAAGAGGGGATAAAACACGATTAAAATATGCTTGACCACAATCCAGGGAGAACACCAGATTGCATCCTTAGAGGACTGCAAACTCAGTAGTTAAGGCATCCAATTCATTTCACTGTTCTTTGTTCTTCACATAAAAGTAACCATTTCTGTTGTAACAATAGGTTTATTCTACCATTCAAGTTAACCTCAGCAACAAATGTAGATCATACTTGCAGAATTGTTATATGATATCTCAGCTTCCTTGGTTGTGGCTGTTTTTGAAGGGGGAAAACTCATAAGGTTTTGCGAACTGATGGGAAAATTGAACAAGTGATCTAGAGAAAATGGTGAAAGGCATGGTGGGAAGAACAGATCTTATATAAGGAAATTGACTATTTTGCTAATTGCCTCTAAACAAGTAGCAAGCCTGTTTTTTACCTTTGCTCGGGGTTTTAAAAAGCCAAGCAAGTTAACTAAGAAAAAATGACAGTCCTTGCTGATCTTCTCCCCTACCCAAAGTCAAGGTTTATTTGTTGTGGCTTTTAATCTTCTGACTTGTCTTCCAATCACAGCGTTGAAAAAGAAAAGTTTTAAACAAACAGAAGGGATACAAGATAAATAAACTCTTCTCTTTTTTAAAAAGCAAGTGCCTAGCTTGGCACAGTTCAAGCTCAATCCCCTGGAGGGAGGACTGAGCGCTCTCTTTTGTGTTAATGTTTAAAAGATTTCCAAATGCCGGAGTTTATTCCAACTGCAAACATTTCTATTTACAAGGTCAATTGTATCAGCACTCGAGACAGCTTAAGAGCGTAATTATTTATCTAAGGGCGTTTGAGTGTAGATCAGTAGCTCTGGCAGAAAACCAGCCATCAGCAGGCTGCAAAACAACTGCGCAGGCCAGTATCAGACAAGGGCTTGTCATTGTTGGTCACACATGCTTGTTTGTGTCTGCCCTCTTCAGCGTGGAAGGTGAGCTGGTATGCAAAGTGCCCTCAATTCTGTATCAAATGCAAGCATTTGAAGGGTATGCCCCCTTAATGTGTTACTAGCACTCGTGGAATGTGACCTCCTTCAGTAATGAAGGACTGCAAGCAAGACTTGTGTACTAGCACAGGGCTTTCTATGAAACTGGCCTTCACTCCTTCAAAGAGGAAGCTGTGGCAACAGCATCACATTTCTGTGGAAAGACAAAAAGCATCAGTGGAATTGTCCTCCCCAACTTTAACTCTACCTCATTGTCCTACCAATGCAGCTCTAGATTTATAAATCTACCATTGGGAATGTTTTCAAAGGGGCACTGACTTCTTCCAAGTAATTATTCACTAAAATAGGGTAAGCCATTACCAACAGCTACATAAGTGATAACTAGGATAACCTCCAGTTGCTCATATGCAAGAGAGTCTCACAGAATTCCATGGGCTTACTTCAGTGTAAGGTTTTTGAGGAATGCAACCATACATTAACTACTTGCATGTATGTTCCCATTGCCTCTAAGCTACCTCAAGAGCAGTGCAATGCCTAGAAAACAACTTCACCAGATATATATTCTTTAAAAATCTCTCTTTACTAATTTACACATAAAAATACACAAGCAATAGATACTTAAGACATGGGACCTTTTCGCACATTCTATAAAAATACAATGTTCAAGGCAGTTCAGAGAGGCATTTATACAATTCTACAAAGTTCATCAAGTCTCTCCAAACAATACAGATGTTAACTTCAAATCTATAAAATACACTGTACATTTGATCTAGCATTTTTCCATGGGAATTACTGTTGCTTGTATCCCTTTACATATCAAATGAGATCTGTACCTTTGCAACAAAAGAATAGCAGATGCATTTATCTTGCAATTGGGGTGCATTTAAATCTTTAATTTCTTAAAAAATAAATTATTCCCAAGTATACAATTTATAAATTTCTATATACATGCGAAAACGACTGGTAACAAATCCCAGTTTTAAATACATTTTATATAAGATTTACCAGAGGTCAGCCCCCTGATAGGATTAGAGGCAATATAACTTTTCGTGATGTTTGCAGATACAAGTTCTTGAATTTTAAAAGTGTCTTTTGAAGATGGCAGTGCAGAGCTCTTTTAAGACAATGGTTGCATTGTTCGATGTAGCCAACAAATCAGCATTATTTTTCCTACTAGGTTGAGGCAAGAGAAAATTGCTGATGAATTGTATTGTATTGCATTGCAATTCTGAGTGGTGCAAGGGCCACTTTGAACATTATGGGGTAGGGGATTCCTTGTAGGAGAAAGCACGAAAACAATGTGTGAAGTTCATACACACACCTATTTTACTGAAAAACCACAACTATAGCTTCCCAGCATACATGCACCATGAAAAAGAAAGCATGTGCAATCCTCACACGTGACAAAAAACTACATGGGGTTTCCATACCTTAACACAGAATGAAGTCCCTATCGCTAATGTACAAAACAACCCTGAAATAAGGTGTTGGAAAACCCTCACATATACTCAAGTCTCCTTCACTCAAGCACACACCCAGTTAACAGGAATCGAAATTTGCATCTTCTTTTAGGCATCATGATGAATGCTGTGAATGGGAGGAGAGAAAGGACTCCATTTCAAGATGCTGGCTAGCTCCAGGGAAGAAGCTTAACTCTTACCTTCATGTCTACAGCTTGGCGGGGGGGGGGGGGAGTGGAGAGCCAACATTTGCTATTTGCAAGTTGGTTTCGTGGTGTGATGAACCACGCTACACATTTATTGTGAATTCATTTTCTTGCTTCTAAGGAGCAAAGTAGCAACCACTTGCATAGTGCAGTGAGGGGTGAATCACGCCTTTCCCCTGACATGGCTGTATGCAGGGGCAAAGTGTGTGTGGGGAGGGGAACAAACCATTATACACACTACTGCTACTTACTTTCCTGCATGCACAGGGGAAAGATTAGGAAGCTGCAACTGGTAGTGATTTGCACACAGGGAAGAAAGGACTGCACAATCTTTGTATGTGACAGGCATATTCAGGTTGCTTCATACAGTCCCACAGGGGGAAAAATGCCAGGAGTAAAACATCTCTAAGGCTGCAGTCCTAAGCACGCTTATTTGGACATGCACGGAACGCTTGGAACCAAAAGTAACAAATACCACAATTCTGGGGTCTGATGTACAAACAGTGGCTAAACGTTTGCAAAAAAAGGATTCGGATTCAATGGCCCTTTCCCTTTCAAATATAATTTTAGAAGTGGGAGGGGGAGAATGCCCAGATATAGAGAGATGAGGACAGAAGGAAGGAGTGACCACAGCGCAAAGAAACCATAACATCCAGCCCAGCATCTGTTCCAACTAGTCAGGCAAGGCAACAGGGCCCAGTGAGGACACGGCGGGGATCCCCATCAAAACCAAAGGCATACTGGAGGTGCAGAATAAGGCACACCGCTTGAATACAAGGCTCGGGGGGGAGAGAAGGGAGGCCCATCTGCCTGGGGCGAGTTCAGAGTCCCCGGTCTCTGCGGGGCCGCTGCTCGGGGTGAGGCTCTCCTTTCTCCGTGCCCAAGCCCCGTCCTCCCGGAGCCAGGGCCCTGGGGCGAGCGCAGGCTCCTTCCCTCCCTCTCCTCGACCCGGCCCGGCCTCCTCCAGCGCCCCTCAAGAGCGCCGGGCTGGAAATGGCTACGAGAGCAGCAGCAGCAGCAGCAAAATGGAGGCCGTGGCGCCAAGCGTCCAGGGAGCCGAGCGCGCCGGGCAGCCGTCCTTGGGCTTCCTGGGCGAGGCGGCTTCGGAGCCGGCTCCGGCCACCGCCGCCACGTCGTCCAGGTCGTCCCTTCCGCGCGGCGCCAGCTCTTCGTCGTACTCCTCTTCCCAGTAGTCGTCCATGGCGCCGTCGGAGGCGCCGCTGCTGCCGGGCCCCACGGCGTCGGCGCCGAAGCAGAGGCGCGCCATGTTCTCCTTGACGGACTCGCAGATGGGCCGCTCGAGGCCGTCGCACACGCAGTCGTTGAGCAGCAGCGCCTTGGGCACGGCCAGCATGTCCTCGATGACGGCGCGGCAGTCCTCGGTGCAGCGCACGCCGTTGAAGACCTTCCCGCAGTAGGTCATGTAGCGGCCCAGCGCCGCGCTGCAGCGGCTGTCCCAGTCGCAGCGCCGACGCGCCTCCGTGCAGCCGATCACGCCGCCCGCCCCGACGCCGCCGCCGCCTGCTCCGCCTGCTCCGCCACCTCCGCTGGTCCGAGGCAGGCACGGCTCGATGGCGCGCTTGGTGGCGCGGCAGTTCTCGTCCTGGTCGCAATCGCAGTCCTCCAGCGCCGGGCCCCGCCTGGTGTGGTTGAGCTGGATGAGCGCCGAAATGCAGTGGCTCGGGCACCGCCGCCTACTGGACGGCGACGCAGCCGCCGCTGCAGCAGCGCCCGCGCCGTCCCCCGCGGCCATCAGCACCGGCGCGCACGCCTCGGCGTACTGGTTGTACGCGTAGCTGCAGTCGGGCTCCTCCTGGCACTGCAGCATCGCCTGCCAGCAGATCAAGCGCCGGCCGTCAGCCCCCGGCGGAGGGGCAGCGGCGACCAGCAGCAGTAGCCCCAGCCGCAGCGCCACGGCGCCGGGCAACGGGAGCAGCGCCGCCCGCCAGCGCCGCCCGCTTGCTGCTGCTGCTCCTCCTCCTGGCCGGGCTGCCACCATCGCGGCCGGCGGCAGGACAATCGCGGGCGGGAGGCGGACGACGAGGGCGAGCGGGAGGCGCTGGGGGTGGGGTCGCAGCCGCCGGTGGGAAAGTTGGCCGAAGTCCTGCGCGCTGTGGGCACGAGGGTCCCGCTCATCAATCCATCCGCGCGGCGCCCCGGCTCGGCCTGCGATCCCTCCGTCGGCGGAGAAGCGGCGCCTTTTCTTGCCGCCGCCGCCGCGCGCAGCAGCCTCCGCCCCCTCCTCCCGGGCTGGGGAGGCCGCGAGGCGGTCAGTGGAGCCTGGGGCTGCGGGGCCGGGGGCTCCCTGCTGAGCTCATGCCGCCGCCGCCGCCTCCTCGCTCCCGCCGATCTTCTTTCTTCGCTCTCAGCGCTCGGCGGGCAGCATCGCCGTGCATGCCAGGTCGCTGGGGCAGCCGCCGTCGCCGGGCGCCCGGTGCGCGCCGCGAGCCTCCTTCCTCGCCCGGCGAGCGGGAGGCTGCACAAGAAAGAGGCGCCCGGCTCGCGCTCTCGCCCTCGCGCTTCCTCACTCCGGGATGCGGCTGCTGCTGCTGCTGCAGCCACCGAGCCCCGCGAGCCGTTTCTCTCCGGCGGATCCTTCTGCGGAGCTGTTTTCTTTCGCGAGGCTTTAAATACAAAAGTACCCTCCAAGCTGCCGCCGCCGCAGCAGCAGCAGCAGCGTGCTCTGATCAGCCCTCATTATGCATGCATGGAAAAGCAAACAAACAAAAAAAAATTAGCAACGCTTCTTCTCCTTTTACACATCCCCCCCTCCGCCCGAGCTCCCTGGCTGGCTCGCTCTTTCTCCTTTTCTCCACTTTTTCTTTCCCCCTCCCGTTGCTCGGCCCCTTTTCCTCGCTCCGCGACTTGCTATTGGTCCGGGCTGTTGTTGAAACTCCCCCCCCTCCTTTCTTTTACGATCTGCTGGAGAAAGGGGGAGGGTGCGGGGCGGGGGGCTAGTGGGCAGCTCACATTCAAAGCTTGAAAGGAAAGGCTTAAAGAGATTGACAGCAGCCCCCGAGGAGCCCCTCCTCCCATTTAGGAGGCTTCTCCAGGCAGCTTAACTTGCAGCGCTCTCAAAGCAGAAAGCAGAAACTTTGCAGTTGTTTGCAGCGGGCAGAAAGGGCTGCTGCTCGATTGACGGTTTTGTTTTGTTTCGCTGGCGGGTTTTTTAGGCAGAACGTGGCTCTGAAAAGTTTCTCCGTGTGGTGGAACCTTGAACCGAACGGAAGGGTTAAAAGGTTCTTCATCATAAATAGGTACACACTTGTTTATTTATGCTGGAGAACTTCCGAAAATGTGGATCAGTGGCTTCCCTGTGAGTTGCTTGGTTGGGAACTTGGAGACAGAAGTGAGTCCTCAAAGGATCAGGGATCTCACACACGCTCTTAAATCCTCTCGACAGGGAGGGAACCTTTCCCTCAAACTTTCACTTAAGACAAGATCCTGGAATTCCATGACCAGAGCATCTGTGGGAGAACCCTTGCCTTCTGCTCCAACTCATTCAAAACACAAATTTGCATTAAAGTTAAGCTTTTGCATATGAATTCCATGGGATGAAGCACATGGATTTAGAGGCAGGAGCAGAAGAAGGGATTCCACATGTAGATTAACTTGAAACATGTTAAACATTTGTAACCAGGATAACTGTAAAGTTTTGAAAGTGTCTTTCTTAGGGTGGAAAACAGTAACAATTCCTTAAAATCTGTGACAATGCTGAGAAGGAAATAAACCCAGCCACTCATGTCTCTTGCTTGGCATTCGTTGCCACCTAGAAAAGTCAAAGGAAAAAAATTAACCTAAGGGATTAAAAACTTTGGCATCAAGAGTGTCCTGCACACAGCCACAGTTGTTTTGTTTTTAGTTTAGTGCTACAGTACCTTAGTTTCAGAGTTTCACAGTCATTTGACCACCAGGGGCATCAGTGTCTACGGCCTGTCAAAGACGGACAATTCTTTCTCTAGGAGACTGTGGCTCCATCTGTCATAAAAATCAAGACTAAAGCTATTTTCCAGAACCAAAAGGAGCTTGGATTTGTGAGATAAATGTTGTCTTAAAATCTCACATTATTATGGAAGTGCCCAACAATTAGGAGTCAATCTGACAATCTTTTTCGAAGCATTTCCCAGCAAGCATGTGGTTCTGCATCTGTTTTTACACTCAGGAGATGATTCACAGTTTAGAAACTTAAGACTCTGGTCTCTTTCACACAAATTCCCTCTTGTGTAGGAAATAGTGTAAAACTTACACAACTATCTCCCTTGTTTATATGCTGCAGCACATAATTACATTGCACATATGAATATAGTTGTGCCATCCTTACACACGATGATGGATGTGTGGTGTTCCTTTACATTTATATCTTGCTCTTCCTCCAATGACTTCAGAAGGCACACATGGTTCTGCCCCTCCCCATTTTATCACCACAACAACCCTGTGAGGTAGGTTAGGATGAAAGATAGTGACTGGTCCAAGGCCACCCAGCCATCTCTTTGGCTAGTGCCAAGGCCAGGCATTGAACCAGCTTCTTTGTGTCCCAAGTCCAGCATTCTTAACTTGCCATTCCACACTTGCTTTGGATTCCCATCATTATTCCTCAGACTCAAGGTGAGTTTTGTGGTTTGGTGGGGCTTTTAAATCAGGTCTCCTCAGTTCCAACCCAACACACCAACCACCAACACCAGTGTCCCCAGACTTTTTACTTCCATGGACCTCTTGAAAATCACTAATGGTCTTGGTTGACCACTTAATGACTTTTCTGCCTGATGTAGCAAATGCACTGTGCTAGATGCTGTTTGATCTATCTGCTGTGCCAGTCATTTAGATTTGAAAAGGACTTGGATCTTTGCAATTGTCCTTCACAGGATGGAAGCTAGGAGATGATCTGCACATGCATGTTAATCACTTGATGGCTGCAATGTCAAGTAGTGTATGAATGGATGCGCATTCAGGGTGGGTCCTGAAAACACACACCTCAGGGTAAAGAGGTGGGTGTGAAGGCATCTAGTTGGCCACTGTGAGAACTGGACTAGTGGGCCACTGGCCTGATCCAGCACAATCTTCTTATGTTTCTATGATGAGCATTTTTATGACAAGTCAATATTAGCACTTCAGACCAGTAACCTTGAAATCTACTAAAACCAATGAAGATGATACATTTTCTCTGTGAGAATTATTGTTTCTGCATTTCAGGAACTGCATAATTGCTGTGCAAAAGAGTTACCAATGGCGCAATTGACTAGGGTGGTAAAGGTAAAGGACCCCTGGATGGTTAAGTCCAGTAAAAGGCGACTATGGGGTTGCGGCGCTCATCTTGCTTTCAGGCTGAGGGAGCCGGCGTTTGTCCACAGACAGCTTTTTCCAGAACATTTGGCCAGCATGACTAAACTGCTTCTGACACAACAAGACACTGTGATGGGTGCCAGAGTGCACGGAAATGCCATTTACCTCCCCACTGCAGTGGTACCTATTTATCTACTTGTGCTGGTGTGCTTTTGAACTGCTAGGTTGGCAGGAGCTGGGAGTTCACCCCATCACAGCAATTCAAACTGCTGACCTTTGGCAAGCCCAAAAGGCTCAGTGGTTTAGACCACAGCGTCACCCACGTCCCAACTGACTAATGAAGGTCATCATCTAGGGACCCAGTGCAGCCTCATACTTCTGTAGAGTGTGAGACTCCAGCAGGTGAGTGGGTATCTTCAAAACACATTTCTACTCTGCTTGGTTGTCCTCTTTCAGAGGTAGGTGTCTATGTATGTGGATATGCTGCCATCACTGTTCAGAAAGGAAGGTTTATTTTCTCCTTGAATATGAAAATACAAATTCCAGAAAGCAGCACATAAATGCTTACACAAACTGTCCTTAAAGCTCTTCCCAGTCTGTGGGTCTTTTGTCTTCCTAATATATCATATTTGCTTGCTTGGCTGCCTCCTTAAAAATGAGATTGTTATTTATATGAAATGTAAGTATTACGGAGGGTATTTACCCCATGTATGGTAAACATAGAGATATTGCTCAATTCTTTACTGGATCACTGCTTTATAAACCCTTTCCCAATATAAACTGCAAACTGGACCACACATGTTGCTAAAACAAAGCTACAAACAGAAGAGGAGTCAAATACCCCTTTATTTTTGACTTTACTAACTGTAAGGGTAATTGTTAAGCCAGGGGAGGCAAACCTGTGGTCTTCTGGAAGATATTGGACTCCAGCGCCCCTCAGCCTCACGGATGATAGGGTTTCTAGTTCAGCAAAATTTGGAGGTTCACAGGTTCCCCAACCCTGTGTTAAACAAATACATGGATATCTGTTAATCCATCTACATGGGAGATTTTGCATAACCAAAGAGAAGTGTTAGCCACACACACATTGTTTATATGTACCAGACATTGCAGATAGCATTTTTATGGGAGTTATTTCTTTGTGTTCGCAGACAGCTTTGTATATGCAGACAGCTGTTGGATTGTTTTATGCTGTTCTCTAGATCAAGCTTCCTTTTGTGGCTACCAGAGCCTAATTGAAAATCTAGAAGTGCTAAAATCAAAATCAAAATCTAGAGATGCTGAACTTCCCAGGATGCTGCAGGTAAGTTAACCCAGGCTGGACTCATCTTTAGGTGGGTTTCATGGCTGCCACCAAAATCAAGCACCACACCTTCCTTCCTTCTTGATGTGCTATCGTTGTCCTGTTGACTCGTTGAATTTCCTTGTCACCCACTCTGCCCTTGGCTCCTGCTTGTGGGTGGGGAAATTCAAAGCATGGGGATTTAGAATAACCAACTGTTGGACACGAGGGCGAGAAAATCTAATAGGCACTGCCCCATCCCAACTAGATGGCAAGTGTGAAAGAAAGCAGTTGGAGATGTGCTTGTTGTCCCCCTGCTGTGGTGCTCTTGAAAAGTTCTTATGTGATGGTTTGTCTTTTTGGAAGGATTAGTTGATTTTTATCTTTGTTTTCGGCTACTGTGAGTGTCTTCCCTCATGGAAAGACTGGACAGAAGTATTATAAGAAATGTTGGGTTGGGTCAAGACTTGAGTTAGATCATCACTTGCTAATCCCAAACCATATACAGGGCAGTAGGGCTGGGTGTGGCTTGAAGACTGAAGAGGGGAGGAGATAAACCCCACCTGCTCCTCCCATGTCCTGGCACACAGCCATGGCGAGACCCAAAAGTGGCTTTTTGCTCTTCCTATGGTTCCACTTCAAGAATGCTCCCATCCAAGCCTCTTTTGAGGCCAGGCGGTGGAGTGATAAAATAGTGAACATTTGGCTCCTGAAACAAATAATTCTGTGTCTGTGCCACAAGATTAGGATGGTCATGTCCTCTACAGAAGACTGTCCTCTATTTACAGGGCTATCAAAGGGCTATCAAAGGGCAGTCCTGTGTTTGAAGGCGGCCTTTATTTGAAGGGCTGTCTGGTCCAAGTCTGGTTGAACAATAAAAATCCATAAGAAAGGAAAGCAGACCTAGTGGGCATGTAGCTCTCCTGATCACTGTCTTCCCCACTATGGTGATGTGTATATATTTGCATTTAAACAGATACATTAGCATATATACATATTATACAAATTGGTGGCCTCCCCCCCCTTGGCAATTCAAAAGTGGCCATCCTAAGCATGATGTTTTAAATATGTAAAACAAACATAACTACAATGTTTCTACGCTAGCAGAACCTTTGACTGCTTCATAACTCTGTTTTAAAAGGATTTCTGCTTTAGATTTCTTTAAAAAAATATTATAGAGTAATCTCAAACTGCCCCACCATGAAAGAGACACCTAGATTCTGTTTAGGTTCTCAAAGAGCAAAGTCCAGGGCCTTGACTTGTACACAGCAAATATACAAGTTTAAGGGAAACTGTCATAAAGAGATTTAGACAGCCCACAGCAAATTACTGTCTAGATAACACTTAATCTGTTTATAGATGGCCATGTAAATCAGTGTTCCCCAACCTTGGGCTCCAGCTGTTTTTGGACTACAACTCCCATCATCCCTCGCTAGCAAGACCAGTGGTCAAGGATGATGGGAATTGTAGTCCAAAAACAGCTGGAGGCCCAAGGTTGGGGAACACTGATGTAAATGACCACATTTTTTGTGGTATTATTGGATAGGTTTTCTGAGCAGCACCTTTTGTAACATTTGCATCAGGGTGCTCCCTTACCTGCGTAGACAATGAGCAGAGAAATGTTCCCTGGTTTGGCTGAGGTTTGGTAATTGCTTGCTATTAAAAAGCCAAAATGTCTGGGAAGAAACTGTGGTGGAAGGAAGGCTTGCGGGGCTTGGCACTCCCTGCAGGAAGGTGGGTATGAGCTTGGCACATAAATAAATCTTTCACTGGGTAACATTTCAAGTGGTTGGAAGGCTTGTCAGGGAAGCATGTAAGGTTCTGGCTTGGAGAGGAATTCTAAGAGGAATTCCCTGGAGGGTCTGTTCCGTCCCTCCTGTGGAGCTTTGAAAGAAGCTACACTCTTGAAATGGATTTCCGCAGTTGGACACACAAATCTAATAACAGGAGCATAACCTCTGGAGAGTATCTTCCAGGAATCAAGCCCTATTTTCCCCACCCCAGAATCAACTGAGTCAAGTTCCTCTGCAGGTTTAGCTGTGAATAGAATCACACGATAGTTCTTTTTGAACTTGGGACCCTTTTTAAAACATGCCTATTTCCAGTTTTATCAGCTTTAGTTTTTTTATGAAATGATAATCATCAGAAAACATACATTGCAGCTGTTAGAATATGACAAGATCTCATATTCTGTATAATCTTTCAGACATCAGAAGAGAAAAGCTTTCCAGTCATAAGACGTTGCCATTTTTTTGCAGAAATGAAGAGATTGATAACCATTCCTAAATCTGAGTTACCCATGTTAGTCTGTAAGTATTCAGCACCAGTTTTCTGGAGGAGAATTATTTATCTATTAATTGCACAATATTATCTACGCTTTAGTTCATATGCATGCCTATACTATGATGTATGTAAGAAGGCTGATCGCTGAAGAATTGATGCTTTTGAATTCTGGTGCTGGAGAAGACTCTTGAGAGTCCCATGGACTGCAAGAAGATCAAACCTATCCATTCTTAAGGAAATCAGCCCTGAGTGCTCACTGGAAGGACAGATCCTGAAGCCGAGACTCCAATACTTTGGCCACCTCATGAGAAGAGAAGACTCCCTGGAAAAGACCCTGATGTTGGGAAAGATGGAGGGCACAAGGAGAAGGGGACGACAGAGGACAAGATGGTTGGATAGTGTTCTCGAAGCTACCAGCATGAGTCTGACCAAACTGCGGGAGGCAGTGGAAGACAGGAGTGCCTGGCGTGCTCTGGTCCATGGGGTCACGAAGAGTTGGACACGACTAAACGACTAAACAACAACAACATGTAAGATTAAGTGTGAACCGGGCACTGCATACAAGCATTAGATTACACTTCACAGTCTGTTTTCCATCTCCTCTGCCATGATCGGGCCAGTTTGAACAAATGTCTGGAAGTAAGAAAGATCCAGCCCAATCCCATGACTGCTCAATTCAGCCATGCTCCATGCAAACTTGGACACTTAATGGAAGATCTCCCCCTTCCTTAGGCTGAATACCTTAGCTGATTTCTACCAGTCTGGATTAGGCCACTGATTTCCACCTGATGGTTTTGAAGGTTTTCACCATGCCACGCCTGCAAGCCTTTTCAATATGCTTGTGTTTCTAATGCTATTGTTTTGTTTGTTGGAATATTTTTTTTGGGGGGGGGGAGAGATCTTGAGGCACCTTTAACTGTAGTTGTGGAAGAGGGCAATAAAGAACCACAAGGTGATTTTCTTTAAAGAGCACAGTAAGAAATTTTTGCCAAGATTTGATTTCACCACAGATCTACAACATACTCTCAGGTTTTCAAAATGTTGCTGATGGATAAAAGTGTTATTCTGCTCATTAAGGAGGGCAAGGAAGCTGTTAAACAGTATTGATATGAGCAAATCGGCCATGTATACAATGCTTTATAAGAGCAAGAGTTACCTGAAATGTAGCTGAGCAGTGCACATTTTGTTCGGATGCCTGTGAATGGTTTAAATATACCCCTTGTAAAATGCTTCGGCTCCGGAGCCAAAGGGCACTGCATTGAAAAGGATATGCTGTCCTCCAAGGTGAAATACTCTGAATGGTTGTTTGCTTCATAAAATCATGCCTAAAGCAATACCGTCTTTAGCCTGTTATATATATTGCATTTCATGAGTTGACTCTCAAATTGAATTCACTGCCATCATTTTGTACCAGAGAACATCTTGAAAAAATCAGGCTGCAAATAATGACTGCTTTTTTAAAGGTCAAAAGAAATTGAAGAAAGAGTGAGAGAAGGGAGAAAGGGGAAAAAAACTCAGAAAAGAACATCTTTGGGGAGGGGGAAATCTTCAGGAAGCTGTGAATATTTATTTACTGATATCATCTTTAGAGCCCGAGGGTATTTCCAGGCACAGGCTGCTACAGTTTTCAATAATAGTAATAATAATAATAATAATAATAATAATAATAATAATAATAATAATAATAAAGTTTTCAAAACTGGGTTTCATATCTTATATTTCATACAAAACAGCCTGAGTTCTTTATCTTTTGTGAAACTTTGTGCTTTTTGACCTTCATTATTTTAAGAATGGCAGAGGGATAACCATTGTCAATACTTTCCAATATTCTGCAAGAAAATCACCTGTTTCCTTTGGAGCTGATCAGGAGTGACATTAGAGTGATTTAAACGTGCCAGGGAGAGGGAGGAGTTACACAAGCTTCAGGTGTTTCTGCAGGAATCTCGAAAACTCTGGAAAAAGGAACCCTCCCATGCTAAATTTACAGGCCCAGCTTAATGTGAAAGAGGCTGCCATAAAAGGTAGATTGGACATGGAAGGTTATGGCGCTCACTCCAGTTCAATTCAGTTCACTTTCTTTGGGGGAAACTGTTAATCGCAAACAATTATTAGGCAGCAGTGCCTCCAGTCTTAGACAGGTCTGTGCTTGTGTGGTTTTGTTCATGCTATCCTGCAATTGCCTTGTAGTGTTTGCTCCTTGGTATAATCCCATTCCCATATTTGTACACATCTTCTTTTTCACGGGTGGCACAGTGGTCTTAACCAGTGAGCCTAGGGCTTGCCGATCAGACGGTCGGCGGTTCGAATCCCTGCAACGGGGTGAGCTCCTGTTGCTCGGTCCCTCCTCCTGCCAACCTAGCAGTTCTCAAGTGCAAGTAGATAAATAGGTACCACTCCGGCAGGAAGGTAAACGGCATTTCCATGCGCTGCTCTGGTTCGCCAGAAGCAGCTTAGTCATGCTGGCCACATGACCTGGAAAAACTGTCTGCGGACAAATGTCGGCTCCCTCGGCCAGTAAAGCGAGATGAGTGCTGTAACCCCAGAGTTGTTCATGACTGGACTTAACTGTCAGGGGTCCTTTACCTTTACCTTTTAATGCAGGAGTTAAAATGTTTGACTAGGATTGGGAAAATCCAGGTTCAAATCCAGATGTAGTCATGAAGTCCACTGGATGACCTTTGGTCACTCAGTGTCTTTCAGCCTAACCTACCTCTCAGGGTTGTTGGGCGGATGGAAATGGTGCGGGAGAGAGCCATATGAGACTATTCAAGTTCCATGGAGAAAATGCTGGATAAAAACAAATAATATTTGTGATGGTGACTGTCCTTCTGGATATTGGCTGGGGAGCATTTGACTGTCGGTGCAGTCAGTCTCACACAAGAGCCGTCCTCACAAAAGGAAAAGGAAAAGAAATGAAAAACCACAGACAAAGAGACTTGGTGCACTCATATCAAACTATGGGAAGACTCCTGTGGTTAATGGAATATTTGTCTTCATAGAATTTGTTTAGCAATAAAATAAAAGTCGCGTACAAATTGAAATTATTCCCCACTGGCAGAGTCATTTGCAGCGGGGAGGTCATTCTGATTTCTGTATAGGTTTCTTGCTTATGATTTTTCTTCAAGTGCACTTGCAGAATTTACAGTCTTGACTAGAGTAAAAAAAGTTAATTAAAAATAACAAAAAATGTGTTTTCTGTGTTAGATTGCTCTGCTTCGATCCAGCATGCACCCACAGGCAGGCAGCAGAGTCTCTGCTACATATATCTGTAATGATGGCAGTGGAAATTACGAAAGGGATGACCTTTCCCAACCTCCCTATTTTTTAAAAAAGCAGCAAAGTTTTCACTAAGTGCTCATATTAGATGAAGAAACCTGGGCGTTGTCGACTTCTGGTGCTATAAAGTTGGGCTTGGCTGCAACATTCCAATTCCCTTTGCAGACTTGGCAGATAAAATAACAGCGTAATTTGTGATTCTTGAAAACAAATTAATGAAAGCAGTAACAATTTATAATCTGTCTTTCAAACAGAGGAGACTGAGGCGCAGATGGGTTGAGATAAAATGTTCCTAATGCTGGTCTGGTGCTTATGGTGTCTGGTTCTGTTTCCTGATTCATCAGTCACCGCCCCAAAGAACTCAGAAAGATTTCACATGTGACACCTAAAAGTATTCTTGACCTCCCCCACATGTGCATGAGCGAAAAACAGAAATCTAGTTGCAAAAAAATAAATAAAATGGTTTGAGACTGATAGAATCCATACAAGCCAGGCTACATACTACTTGGAAGCAAGTCCCATAGAACTCACTGGCTGAGTGGACATGCATAGTTAACGCACAGTTAACTTAACGCACAACTTAACGCACAGTTAAGTCTCGTTTCCAAAATTTGAATGAAAAGAAAACTTGGATTTCCTGGGTGCAGAATTTTGGTTTTCCAAAGACACGTTTCATTTGAGGGGGGTGTGTATGTTTGTTTAGTTAAATAGCGTATGTCTGGTCCTGGTAATGGGTTCAACTAACAAATAGCAGACCCATTTAGATTCTATTTTGGCCAATATTTGGATCTTCATTAGTACAAAATATCTGCTCCATCCAACACTTCACCAGTGTGGCTTACCTGTGCATAAGCTCTGGATTCTTGCATTATGCAGCTTGTGAGCTATGCAAAACATTTCAATAAAAAATCATACTAAAGGCCGCCATTTATTTTCTATACACATTGCATAAAAATACTCAGTCAAGAATGTTTTCATAAGGCTGTTTTTTTCTTATTAAAAAAACCCTCTTTTTATTTTTACTGGTACTGTTTCTTGTATCTTTTGGCCTGCAAAGTCATGTGCTTTTATTACCATAAGGAAAATTAATACTAATAAATGTATAACATGTCTAAAAATAACAGGGAAAGTAACTTTTTCTCTCTCTCCATATAAAGGTGCTACAGCTTGAGAAGTACAGAGCCTTTCTATGTCCTAACAGGAGCATCTGCTACCAGATCCAGGGAACCACCTGCTCATATAGGAGCTCCATGTGTGGATTGGGATGTCCCTGGGGGGCTTAGACGGTTGATGAGTAAGAACTAACTTCTCAAAGCTCCTCCCTACATTTCCATTATTTTGTGCAGCTGGATTTATAACTTGTGTTCTGCTCACATGCTTGAGCTGATATAAGGCATATTTACGGGACCGGCTCTCCTGGTATGCCCAGCAGAGGACCATGAATAATCATAGTTTAGAGGTCCCGGGCCCAAAGGAAGTCAGATTATCATCCACCAGGGCCAGGGCCTTCTCAGTGATGGCTCCGACATGGTGGAATGCTCTGCCCCATGAGACCAGGGCCCTGCAAGATTTAACTTCCTTCCGCAGGGCCAGTAAGACAGAGCTATTCCGCCTGGCTTTTAATCTGAACTTAGCCTGATCTTTTATTCCCCTTCCTTCCCTCCCCCTCCCCTTTTTATGAATATTACCCACTCTGGGATCCCACAGCTAATTCTCCCCTGGTCTCCTCGCTGGCCCAAATAGGACTAATTTAGCCAGCTAGCCCTGGTGATCATCTAATGTTTATTGGATGAATTTCCCCCTTAAATTGATTTTTGAATTCTGAATTTATTTTTATTCACATTTTATACTGTAATTTATGCAGTTTTTTGTTGCATCAATTAAGTGTTTTAAATTTGTTTTTAGCTGCCCCGAGCCCGGTTTTCTGAACTGGGAAGGGCAGGGTATAAATATTATTATTATTATTATTATTATTATTATTATTATTATTATTACTGTGTGAGGAGGCTGCTCAAAAGAACACATTATATGGTCCTCTCTGAAGCACCCACAGGCATTTGATTCCCATCATGAAAGCACCACAGAAGGGTGTAGCTGGCCACAGTTCTCCCACATGTGTGCTATTCATGTTTATGTGGCAGGACAGATGCATGTAACTTAAGCACACTTAGGCTGCATCCAGACAAGGGAGACATTGGGTTAATTTTCCTTATTATAATACTAAGTGTTTCTCATTTTCTGTCTCATTTTTACACTGCAGTCCTGGTTGTGTTCAGAACGCGGGTGGCGCTGTGGTCTAAACCACTGAGCCTCTTGGGCTTGGCGATCAGAAGGTCGGCGGTTCGAATCCCCACGACGGGGTGAGCTCCCGTTGCTTGTTCCCAGCTCCTGCCAACCTAGCAGTTCGAAAACATGCCAAAAAAGCACAAGTAGATAAATAGGTACCATTCCAGCGGGAAGGTAAACGGCGTTTCTGTGTACTGCTCTGGTTTCAGTGTTCCGTTGCGCCAGAAGCGGCTCAGTCATGTTGGCCACATGACCCAGAAAAACTGTCTGAGGACAAACACCGGCTCCCTCGGCCTATAGAGCCACAACCCCAGAGTCATCTGTGACTGGACTTAACCTTCAGGGGTCCTTTACCTTTTCCTTTTTACTGGTTGTGTTATGGAACTGAGACTTTTGGAGTGATATACAAGTATGCCATGCTAAACTTCATTCATGCCAGTGGGCATGGTGTGATGAAACAACGGAAGCCACTGGAAAATGTTGCTACTCTCCCACCCTTTCCACACATTCTGCCATGATTCACCCCATAGGTGCCTACTCTATGGGGCCCTGGTCCCTTTGGTCTGCCCAATAAAATATTTGGGGGGGCAGGGCTCCATATTTTCTGCCGGTTGGCACCTCCCTCCCGCACCTTTCCTTCACCTCTTTGGGTGCCTCCTCTTCTCCAGCTTGATTCCTGGCTTTCAGTGCCAATTTTTCAAGTACACCACCCTTATGTCTGTTAAACCTGTTTTGTTTTGTTTTCCAAGCAGAAAGCTAAAGAATCCTGCACTTAGCTCATCTAGGCTATGAATTCATGCAATCTGCTTAGAGATATTTTCCAGGCCAGGGATTTGCATTTTCTGCATTCCGAGTGGTTACAGTCTCTGATGTCATAGTGGCGCCACAAAGCGTTGTTTTATTTATTTTTCAATACTATCTCCTGCATATTAAGCAATAGCGTGATACACAGAAACAGCAGAAGCTCCCCCACATGTAATTTGATGCGCAGCCTAAGCAAATCAGGCAACAATCCCAGAATTCCTCTTTGCTCAAATGGATTAAAATATGTTTCCAGGGGTGGTTTGGCTGGAGTAGTGCTCTCTGGGGAAATGCGAGTTGAAAAGTCTCTCTTTTTGTTTATTTTGTTTTGGTGAAGATCTCTATTTCTGTGAAAGAGCCATAAACGCTTTTGGAGTTGGATCAGAGCCAGAACAGGGTATGCTTAAGACGTATTCCTCTGCGTGAGATCTCATTAATAAATTGTAACGGAAGGAAATCGCAGTTTTAGTTAAAGCCCAAAGAAGGCAAGAGAGAGAAAACTACTTAAAATATTTGTTAAAAAATAAAAATAAAAAATAACTTCAGCTACTGATGAGCTTATTAGATCTGGTGGCTGAGGGCCTCCTTGTGGATAGTGAGTTCAGCGCTCAGGGATTCTCACTGCCACGGAGGTGTAAAATGGAGGTGGGCTGTAGAAACCTATTGAAACCTGCTGAGCTGGGAATAAAAATGTAGGAGGAAGCCATTTTTAATGGATTTATACAAGGGATTTTGCAGTTCTGGCACAATCAAACTTTGCTTGCCTCAAACTGACTCTTACATCTGAACCATTTGTACATGACTGCTGTTTTTTAAAGCAACTTAACTAATTACATGCAAAACTATACTCTCTGTCTTTCTCCCCGTGTCAGCCAATCTGAGTATCGCCCACCTGTGCCCAGTCTTTACCCACATAACAACCACAATGATCAAGTTGTGGACCTAAGATATCTTCTTTAAATTTCCTCAAGCCTTCACATCTGGGGATCTTGGCTTAACTCTTTATCGCACCATTTTGGAGTTCCATTGTCAGTGAGTAAACATTAGTGACATTGCCAGGTAAAAATGGAAGGGATTGTTATATAGACCAAGAATCTCAGAAGCATAGCATGCAACTATAGCTATACTTTGATCATACGGCCCACTATTTTACACCTCTGGTCAATTTTTTTGCCTTTTGTCTGGTATGCATGTGCTATGAGCAGTTTTCATTCCTTTTTTAGGACACGGAATAACCAGACCTTACTTGGTCTAAAATGCAATAAGTGCTTCAGAATATGACTTGTATTTCTAACAATGTTTAGCCAGTAAGTCGGAGTAGCATTTGGGAATAAAATTTTGTTAGCTTCTTGGTGCTTTCTTCTGGGAGTACCCAGGGATATGCAGTACCATCACCTTTTTTTTCTAGAAGAAAAGCACAGTAGCTACGTAATGCTGGCTGAAGTTGTAGTCCAAAATATCTGGAAGACACCAGTTCTGATGAAGGCTGCTCTAGAATAAACCACCTCTGTTTCATAGTTAAATAATACTGGTATTCAGATCTTTATTTTATTTGAGGTGTGGTGGGCAAGACCACCACTATTCGGACTTTATTACTTTGAGACAGACAATCTCTTTCATGTATACTTTCTAAGTGCAGAATACTCATCTAACTTTGGGACTAGCTTTAGATTTCTGATGTCCTAATGCCATTCAGATGAATTCTTTTTAGTTCAATGTCTGAATTTCTACTATGGTTTTGCTCAAATAATGGACATCACATGGACATAAAATGATGCAGTTATTAGTTAAATCCACACATTTCATGTGGGTCTGATTCCCATCTTTGTAATACTGGATTATCCTTATTCTTCAGAAAGGGGTTATATTAATCAATCAGCACAACTTCATGGTCCAGCTTATCTGTCTCTCTGTTGGCCATAAAAGGGGTAGCCTATTTTTGGCAGCTCCTGGCAATATCATGTTTCAAAGGCATTTCTTGGAAGAACTGTGGCTGTGCACAGAGCAAAAAAGAGACATAATGCACTTTTGTCCTCTGCCCAGCCTCATATCTACATTCAAGATCAGCTGCTCTCTGGCTTCTATATCAAACTCAATGTCTTTTCTCACAAATGAAGACCTAACGTGAATTCTGAACATTAAGTCACACAAACCAGTCAGGTACATTTGTGACCCATTGCCAAATGTAGTTCTACTATTTGGGCAAAGCCGTTCATCACGGTCACAACAAACTGAAATGATAGAGGGGTGGGGTTGTCAAGGTGCCTGCTAGACCAGCATGCATTGCCCGTGGGCTGTGTTTGCCTGGGGGGTGGGTCTCTTTGGCAGGCCTGATATTGACACCTTTATCTTTTCCTACCAACAGTTAACCATATACTAGGTGGATAATAAGAACCAGGAGCCAGATGTACAACAGAAGGAAACCAGCATCTATTTTGGGTGGGGGAGTTGGTTTGCTTTTCTATTTTATGTTTAGATGTTGTAGGCTAAAGACCAGTTTCCAGGGATGAAAAAGAAAAACAACGCGTCAGGGCTAACAGTCCATCAGGGATGCTCAGGCTGTGCTGGGCAACATTGCTGCTGAGGAGCCAATTTAGAAGAGGAGCACATTCCTCAGATGAAAATAGAGACATTTCTCACTGTACTGAACTGACCCTCCAAAAACCCCTCCCCCAGTTTTGCCCCTCCCCTCGCAATGCATTTCCAGCACTATGACACCAAGGGGGCACAGCACAAACACACCCTCCACCATCCTGACAAAACTCCTTAATCCCAATTTTATTTCATTCTTTGCAAAAAGAAAAAAATACACAACAATAGATAAATTTTAGAAAGGGGCAAGATTAGACATGGTGTCAAGGCTTCAGGGATTAGGCCTCCAAGGGCTTATTCAGACCCCAAACATCTTGAGGCTTGAAGTCATTACAACTTCATTTAGATTATATTTTAAGGAAAATTCAAATGTACAGATTTCACATGATTAAATGAAATGGTGGCAAAAGCAGGGCAGGCACGCTGATAAATTACAGTGCATTTTTATTCGATTAGCAATGTGCTAGCTTTGACATCAGTGGTAATACAAGCTCATATTGCAAAAGGTTTTTTTTAAAAAAACATATTCAGTGTTGTGTTTGGCTTCCTCTGCTGGCATATCTTTTTACTGAGAGCTGAATGTGTATAGTTGCAGGCCAGAATTCTTAGAAAAGTGATACCCTGCATGCTTGAGCCTGAAAGTACTCTAAGCACCAAGAGAGGCTACAGAGATGCTGGAAGGGGTAGAGGAAAGACAACACACAAAAGGGTTTTGTAGCCTGATCTCCTGGTCTAGAATTTACCTTCTGTCAACCTTTATAGTCTACTCTGAGAACAATATGCTGAATGTCAGTCATGGATGGGCAAGCTAAGAGTATTGCGGCCCCTAGACAATGCATTATTTGGCTATGATGGATGTGGGGAAATGTGATCCATGGTGAGTCAGATGGCATTATTAGGAGAAAGAATGCAAGCAATTCTGCACTGGAAAAAGAACTTTCCATGTTCTTTTTAAGTGTGAAAATATTGCATCATCCTTCTGTTCCATATTATATATGAAACCTCCTGATCAGTGCAAAGTAAAAGTAGAGGAAAATGAAAAGAAGAATGGGAAGAATAATTTTTCAAGGCAGATTTGCATCATGCACTTAGGTCATGCAAAAGTGTCTTGACATTGCAGGAGGATTTTAAACATCTGCTTTATGGAGTGGAGAACTGCAGAGCATTCATTTGCCAAGTTAGGCAAAAGTGATAAACCAAAGCTGTTGTTAAAGTCTCGGCTGCTGTAAACAAGTGAACCAAGTGTGAGATAACAGATTCTGAAAGGACAGCACAAGAGGAAGAAAGAAAAAACCACCTGGAGGAAAATCTGTTTTGAAAAATGGTTTCTGGTTTCTTTCCAGTGTTGTCATTTCTGTAAGAAAGATCTCTAAAAATGCTCTTTCTACCCAGCTTTGACTTCTCATTCTGCTGTGCTTATAACAAGTGGGGTGGGTGGGTCTCCAAATGACAAGAACAGGGCTTGGGGTTGGGTTCCTAAATATTTATGTGTAAAACCATGTTGAACAGCCCTGGTGTGAGGGGGGAGGACATTTTTTAAAAAAATAATATTTTATTAAGTTTAACAATAAAAAGATAGAACAATAAAAACACAGAGAAAATATAAAACACAACAATACAAACTTTCACAATACATAAAATACAAACATTTAACCTAACAAGGGGGGGGGGAGAACAATCAACACACAAAAAATAGAATAGGAAAAACACAAATCACTCTTTTCTAATTATTCATCTTTGATTAACTTATTTTCCTGACTTCCTCACGCCTCCCTTTTTTATATCCCTTTTTAACAGTTAGTTCAGCAAATTCGTATCCTACTACTTTGTCCTTATATATTTTACCTCCCAAATTTATAATTTAGAATTTTTATCTCTTATTACTAGAACCCCTTCATTGGGAAGGACATTTTTTAAATGAATTGTTGCTGAAGAAAATGTTTTATTGGAACAAATGTGCATGAAAATGCATGTGAATTTCCATGCAGTGTTTATTACCCCCCCCCAAAAAAAAATTCATAACTGGAGGTAAAAGTTGAGCAAAGTGAACTTAAGACTTGAAAAATGAGGAACTGAGAGACATCAAAATTGTCAGATTCTTCCATCGTACTTGATGGCCCAGGTGGAACAGAAGAGCAGAAAACTTTCTTCTTGGTCTTTAATTTTGTAATAGTGACTTCTCCTTGTTTTCTTTGGACTCCTTTGCCCCCATTTCCCTTTTCTCACCTTTTATTTTTCTTGCTGCCTTCAAGCTAAGTCTTGGGAATTTGATGGCAATATCAGCTCTTCTCCCTCCCTTCCTGCGTTTCACCTGTCTCTATCTTTGCTCCCCCCCCCACCCCATGCTGCGCTTTAATTCACAATTTGACAACCTATTTGTACGGCTGTATTTTATTTGCAATAAGTTATTCACAGGAATGGCGCTGCTTGCTGAATGCACATACCAGATGACTTGAAAATTACAGAGGTGGGTGCCTGCGCCCTAATCTTTTTATACCATAACCTGTTCTAGATAATGAGCTTTAAACGCATGATGACAAAATTGTAGAAGAAAACCTGATTACCTGTAATCTTGTGGGTTTATTCTCCCTTTGTGCATGTGTTTAAGCAGTGAGTTGTTTTTTTAAAAAAATCATTCACAGTAGTTATGTGGAAGACCTGAGGGAGAATTATGGTCTTAGTTCTGAGCACAGTAAATTTGTATATTGAGTTAATTGGCAGTCAGTGGTTATGGTATATAAAGAGATTATAGAGCCACAATGCTGCCTTCTATATTGTCATCACATCTTAGTTCTCTTTCCCATTGCTTCACAGAAGTTCCTAGCCACGAGATTTGCCCCCCTGCTTCTTCCCCTTAGAGTCATGAAGACTGTGAAACTGCTTCGCCAATCCAGCACAGTTTCGGTGGACACATAGGTGGTTCTTTGTAGAAAACTCCTATTGGATAAACTCACAGCAGATGCTTTAGACTAGACTCTGATCATCTTTGCTGCTCGCTACCTGGACAACCCATCCAGCTGTTTTCTTGCAAAGTCTGCCTAGGTGTCCCAGAACACACACACACACAAATCAGCACTGAACCAGGATCACCGGAAATCCGCACCTGGATGATCCCTAAGGAACTGGACACAACTTCAGTTTCCAGATCACCTTTTTACAAGATCATATTGGTATTTAAAATATAGATGGGATTGACACACGACAAAATGCTATGAAATATACACTTCACATATGTGGGTAATTTAAAGGCTAACTGATGTATAATGGAGCTACACCGTTCCCCCCAAGAGAGAACAAAACCTTGCAACACTCTTTTCAAGTGTGTGTTACATGCTCCAAACTAGGGAACAGGAAGGGGAATTACAAGGGGAGGGGTTTCTCATACAGTAGCTGTGTAGACAGTAGATTTGAGCTGGAGTTATTCCAATCCACTTTAACCCCTGGACATAATGTTTACTTGCTAAACAGTGGAACGCCAGCTGTTATAACACACATAGCTCTTTTCCAGCACACCAAGTAAGAAGGTGTGTTTATACAAGCCTGAATGGTTACTTGCAGACAAATAGCATCCATGCAATGATGCTAGTAGTAGACAGTCAAGTGAAGCAGAAGTTCAGTCACGGTCCATGATGTCCAGCATTAAACCGGGCAAATATTTAATGCCAAAGCATCATGTTGATCCAGATTTTTAAGATGGCACCATGATACCACCATGGAAGTACAGATAGGTGGCTGAGAAACTCTTTTGCCTAACGATGTAGCAATTTGTTTTCTTATAAATAAATGTTCAAGAGAAATCAGGGGAGGTGTTTTTTCATGTGCCTCATCTGCTTTGCTTGAAAGCAAGATATCTAGGCAGCCTCCTTAAGAGAAATGGTCAGTCTGCTGCTGTTCTAGTCATTTGCCAGTCAAGCTGCATAGGACTGAGCAAGATCAAATTCAGATTGCATCCTGAGGTGGAATTAGTCCACGTGAGTGGAACAGTTGGTGCCTTTAGATTATTGGCTTTTCTGAAGGCTACGGCTGCAGTGGGGCCACCTGAGGAGATAAAATTATTTCTGGGGAATCCTTTTGATTATTAGCTATTCTGCATAACACTGACCACACGAAGAGTGGGCTTTAGGGTGGATGGAGGACTGAGTAAAAATGCACTTTTTTAAACCACTAATGAGGGTGACTCAGGCTCAAACCTCTGCTTTTTTGCTTTTTTTAAGTTACAAGAACACAACAGGCCACTTTCCTTTAAGTTTAATTCTTGGTAAAATGGAATTAAAAATGTGTTTTCTGTCCTCAGCCAATGAATAATACTTCTAAATTGTATTTAATGTTACTGCAGATCTGCACACACAAAAATTCTAGCCTCCTGTCTAGAAGATTGTGGAAGTTTGCTTTTCAGTCTCCCTTATCTCTGTTGTCTTATTTACTTCTTGGATCCCAAGGAATCTTTCCCATCTGATTTTATTTCCTCTACTTGTCACTTACACACCTTTCCCCTCTCCTGTTCTTCCCACCCAAAACGTGCCACCACTTGCCACATTCTTTCTTTCCACTGCAAAAGTGTCCCAATTCTTTGGCCCTGGCATGTTTTGGAAGGCTCTTATAATTTATGGTGGCGTGTAATGAGTTTAGAGCAGCAGGCCTCACTAAGTCTTTAAAGGATGCAAACTCACCAATCCTTTCTTCAAAAGGTGACTAATGTCACAACTATGCATTCTTCCCCGTCATGCCCAATTTAGTTATTTAAGTTGCACTTTACTAAATTTTCCCATTAAGCATGCTTCTCCCCTTCCCCCCTTTTCTAAAAGGGCAGTTTAAATCTCTAAACATGTGGAATGAAAATGCATTGAAACGTCTGGCAAACAGATGGTATTTAGGTTACCATGGTGGAAAACATCCCAAGATCATTATGGTTACCTCTGCCCTAGAGATAATGATTTCAGGATGATAAAATTAATTCCTTCTTGAGGAGAAAAACATCAAAATTCAACTGAAATTAATGGTAGCCTCTAGTTTACAAATTAATTTAGAGCAGCCTTTCATGTTTCACTTGGAGCCTAGCTACACACTGTGCTAAATGACTCCCTTGTGATATCAAGGGATTCCCTGCCTTCAATTCTAGGTGCAGGTTAACATTGGCACTGCAGGATATGTAGAGAGAACGATTTGTGCTGTGATTGCAGCACGGGGTTAAACATCCTCGCCTCTGCAGTTGTATCTGGGAATAAAGAGGTGAAATTGCCCCTGCAAGCAGCACATTTAACTTAATGTGTAGATTGCCCCTAACGATGCAATTTATATGTACAAACACATCCTCCAATATATTTTCACTCTTCCAGTTGTATCAAAAGGGAAAATACAAATGTTCTCCTGATGATGCGCACATACAGAGGATGGAGAACCAGTGAGCCACCAGATGTTGTTGTTGTAGTACCATAACTCAACAAGGATGGCCAAGAGTCAGGGGTGGACCCACAGATTTCCTCACCCCTGGTATATAGCATACGCATCAAATGAGCTGTGGGGAGGGCTAGCACATCTCTCCTTCGCCCTTGAAAGTGAGGCATTCCAGCTGCCTCACTCACTCAGTTCAGGTTGGATATCCAAAGCAGCGTCAAGGCTGGTGGAATGAAGTCAGCAATATCTAGGCAACATGATGACCATATACATACATAATAGACAATCTTTATAGAATTGCTTCAAACCATAATGTAATGGTTCTAGGGGTTGCTCGTGCGTAAGTTGCCACCACTCCTGGCTAGGTTACCTGGTTAAACCCTTTCTGTCTGGACAGCCCTTCACTTCGTGGCTGTTTCAGTCGCTGGCAGAATCCGTCAGTGGGCATTTCTTGAACTTCTTCCAGCAAAGAAGTTCTTTGACGCCAAGTCTCCGCCTACTCTCCCTGCGCGGAAGTAGCATGGCGGCACTCTTTTCGTTCTTTTAGGGAAGGGCCATAGCATCTGCCTTCCATGTAGAAAGTCACAGGTTCAATTCCTGGCATCCCCAGGTAGGGTTGGGAGAGATCTTGGTCCGAAACCCCGGAGAGCTGATGCCAGTCAGTGTAAATAATACAAGGCTAGATTGACCAATGGCAGTAGATGTTTCCATGTTGCCAAAAAGACTCTTTCTCATCTTTAAGAGACCATGGGATTCCTTGGCATTGGCGGCTCATTGCTTCAACCCCAGAAAAAAAACACAAGGCAGTTTTTAATCTCTATCAATCATTTCTTAGAAAAGAAAACCTCCAGCACAAGCCAGTTCTATTCTGCATGGTCTTTAATGTAATTAATGGTAATCTCTAGGCTGCCCCTATCCTCCAATCTGTCCAATTCTCTGTAATACCAAACCATTAAGAGAAGAAGAAAACAGATGGAATAGGCAGTGTCGTTTGTTTTTATTTTACTAAGAAAAATCTAGTGTAAAATGTAAAGCAAACTCAGAGGGGGGAAATGTTCTTCTGAAAGCCGAACAATAATATTATAATCACTCTGGTGCCCGCATGCTATGTTAATCCTGGCTACCAGCCCTGGAACGAATCTCAAAATTGATTGGGCCAAAATACACAGGTCACAATCCAGCACAGACTTATGCATGAACACGTCACATTGATTTCAACAAAACACAAGAGTGCATACTATTTATTGAACTGTTGCTAGAGAATTGCAGTTTTGTAGTTGTGCTCACATCGAAAAAAAGTCCACAAAACAGATGTAAATCGCATTCAAATGTCAAAATGCACAAAAGGCAACCCAACACCCACAGCTATATTGAAACTGCAAGCCTCAGCTAGCATTAATAAAGATTCTGGGAGCATCTAAAAAGCAGGCACAAAATGCACTCAAACGTGAGCATTCAAACATCGTTATCGCTATGCCAGCATTTGCTTTTGCAGACCTTAGAATAACCAAGGGACACAATGATTTTGTTCTAAGTAAACAAGCAAGCAGGGACAGTTGGGCTGTGAAGACTCTTTTTCGAAAGCTCCAGCTCCAATCTGATCCGCTGCCTTGAGGTCCAGACAGGCTGCCCTCTCTGCTGGCTGGCAGGAAGGAGATGTTATCAGTCTTGTGCTGAGGCCTCCCATAATTGCATCTCATTCCTGATTCCTACAAAATAACGAATGTGTCCTCCCTGTGGTTTTTCAGAACATATGAAGAGGAAATGGAAGGGCTGCCTGCAAATGAACTGGCATAGAAATTCTAACCAGATGATGGGGGGGGGGTTGTTTTGTTGAACTAAGATCACTTTGAGAGAATATGTGTGTGTATCTGTGTGTGTGTGACCAGAGAGGAACAGAGAGAGAAAGTGTGGAATTCTCTGGAATTGACTCATGCTATTGTGACTTGTTATTTTGACACACTCTTGCCAAATGTTCCTGTCTAATGTTCACTGGGGAGAAAAAGTAACAGATTCCAGGGTATAATATTCCTTCGTTATTGGCAGTACTATAAAGCGCTTTTTTTGTGAAAATGAAAAGAAAAGCAATAAACGATAGTATTGAGAAAGAAAACTTCATAAAATAGCATTATGTTCTCAACTTTATTAAATAACAAGAAAAGGAGAGATTAAAATATTCTTATAAATCTAATGTTTGTTTTGTGGAGGTTTTCTTTGGATTTCCAATGTTTCCCGTCCAGATCTCTCCAGAGTTTGCTTCTCTCAGATGTGGCATTGCTCAAAAAGTACTTTTATAGGTTCACACCCACTTTTAAAAAGTGTTGCATCTCAAGTAAACCTCAAAAAAGTCCCTGGGGATAGCATTTTCAGAGTCTAGGCTCTCAGTCTAATTAAGGCATTTATTTTAAGGAGTGATGCTAATTTACCGACAACAAAATCAGCACACATTTTTGAACCAATCTGAGTAAAACTATCTTACTAAGGTAACTGCAGGGTGGTAGTAGAGGAGCAATAAGAAACTTCTCTCAATTCTAAATAAAACATTTGAGCCAATTCAGATCTGCTAGTAGTATTGTGTGTGTGTGTTTTGAACATTAGTTTGCCAATCCATACATTAAATCTTTTACCAAAAAATAATAGATAGAGGAGTATATATTCCTTTATTCTTCTGTGCCCCTTTTTCATTCCTTCGTATTTCCTCAAGGCTTTTCAGTTTGTTTTTATTTGATTTTGAATATTAAAACTTGTTTTGTTTCCACTTAGCCACTGCTGGCCTGTCTGTTGCCAAAGGGCTTTTTAGCACGTTTTGACATTTTAGTCCCCCACCCCATTTTTTGCTTTTATAAATTTCCTTTGTGTTTGATGAATCATTGTTAAATACTCTCTTTGATTTATTTTATATGATGGCTGAGCACCTCTTAGAAAAGAAGAAAAGAAAAAATCATTAAGGCTATTTTTCTTAGGAAGCACCTTCTTTCTCATAGGTTGAACCTTAAAGGTAAAGGTAAAGGGATCCCTGACCATTAGGTCCAGTTGTGACCGACTCTGGGGTTGCGGCGCTCATCTCGCTTTACTGGCCAAGGGAGCCGGTGTACAGCTTCCAGGTCATGTGGCCAGCATGACTAAGCCGCTTCTGGCGAACCAGAGCAGTGCACTGAAATGCCGTTTACATTCCCGCCGGAGCGGTACCTATTTATCTACTTGCACTTTGACATGCTTTTGAACTGCTAGGTTGGCAGGAGCTGGGACCGAGCAACAGGAACTCGCCCCATTGTAGGGATTCGAACCACCGACCTTCTGAGTGGCAAATCCTAGGCTCTGTGGTTTAACCCACAGCGCCACCCACGTCCCTTGCAGGTTGGACCTTAGCAGAGGCAATTGGAGCAATTGCTAGGGACCATCTTCTATTCAAAGGCACTCACAGATTGAAAGGCTGCCTGGTCTATGCCCAAGTTAATGGTAAACTAGAGCAAAGGGTCTGAAGTTGCTCACCAGCAGGTAGCCCCTAGACCAGGCACCCCCAAACTCGGCCCTCCAGCTGTTTTGGGACTACAATTCCCATCATCTCTGACCACTGGTCCTGTTAGCTAGGGATGATGGGAATTGTAGTCCCAAAACAGCTGGAGGGCCGAGTTTGGGGTGCCTGCCCTAGACAGTGGTCTGAGCAAGCACATAGATCACCTGGCCACAGTTGTCCCCACTTGTGGAAGACTGAACTAAGCGAGGGAAGTGTGGCCAGGCAAGCAGTCAAGCAAACCCCTCTGTTAACTGCTGTGCATGGGGTGAAGGGCAAGGCATCAAGTCAAAGAGTTTTTGAGAAAACTATTTTGGAAAGAAACACAACAACTAATCTTACCATTTGAATAGTTACCCATAGCAGTAAATAAAAAAACTAAATTAATATAAACACACTCAGCTACAGTGGTACCTCAGGTTAAGCACTTGATTCATTCTGGAGGTCCGTTCTTAACCTGAAACTGTTCTTAACCTGAGGTACCACTTTAGCTAATGGGGCCTCCAGCTGCCGCTGCGCCACCACCGTGCTATTTCTGTTCTCATCTTGAAGCAAAGTTCTTAACCTGAGGTACTATTTCTGGGTTAGCAGTCTGTAACCTGAAGCGTTTGTAACCTGAAGCGTCTGTAACCTGAGGTACCACTGTATTCTTATTCCAGACTGTTTCTCTAACCAAGCCAATGCTTATCAATTTGCTTCCCTCAGTGCAACTTCCAAGTCCCTTCATATTTCTCTCCTTGTTCCTTCCTCCTGTGTTCCAAATGCGTTCGTTCGTTCTTTCATTCTCTCTCCGTCTCCTCTTTAGGTTTCCAATTCCAGAACCTTCCACCTAACAATCCTGTTTTCTACCTCCTGATATATACTAATTTTTCTCCCCTACCAACCCTTTACCCAGTCAGCAGGGGAGGGCAGTTTCTCACATTCCTGAGATAAACCCTTGACCCTTCTGTGTGAAACATTCTGAGAAAAACATCCTTTTTAAAAGAAAACTTCAGACCTTCCTGTGAACATCAGGCCCCCTGTGCACCCTGTAAAGTCAGAAGTGACCATTTTACAACCAAAACCCCAACACAAAATAGATGAAAGTAATTTTCCATCTTGCCCATCTCACTTTGGTGAGATGAAGTATGGCACTTATAGCACTTATATTTTAAATGCGCATCTACACATGTAAGTTAGCATATGTACATTTTATGCAAACCTGTGCCTTCCTTTTCAAGGAGTGTTTTCTCTTTCCTGGTGATGCGTAAGTAGCCACTGGAGCCATGGTCCAGATCAGAAATGGCTGGGATTTACCGTATTTTTCGCTCGATAACACGCACCTGACGCACATAGTTTTTAGAGGAGGAAAACAAGAAAAAAAAATTCTGAATGAAACAGTGGATGTATCATTTTTGTGCTTCATGCTGCGGCCACAGACATGTGATTTGACGGTGAGTTTGGGGTAGCCCAATGCAAAGATCCTGAGGATCCATGTGGATCCATGCTTTGTAACCACGTTTTTGCACCATTGCAGCCCCAGGCAACAGTGGGTGCGTGATTTTTTTGGTGCAGGCTGTAGCCATGGACATGCTATGTGATCTGATGGTGAATTTGGGGTGACCCAATGCAAAGATCCTGAGGATCCATGTGGATCCGCGCTTTGTAACCACGTTTTTGCACCATTGCAGCCCCAGGCAACAGTGGGTGCGTGATTTTTTTGGTGCAGGCTGTAGCCATGGACATGCTATGTGATCTGATGGTGAATTTGGGGTGACCCAATGCAAAGATCCTGAGGATCCATGTGGATCCGTGATTGGAACCACGTTTTAAGTAGGGAGGGAAGGAAAAACATAGAAGCGACAAGGAGAGGGGTGTGCAGAGAAGCAGCTGGCTAAGAATGCAGGAGAGGGGTTTTACCGGAGGGAGGAAAGGAAGGCAAAAGTCCCCCCCCACAAGCCAGCCAGCTCTCTCTCTCTCTCTCTCTCTCCCCCCCCCAACCTGCATGTTGCCTTCGAGTCCCAGACGCACGGAGAGGAATTAGAAGGAAGGAGGCTCTGCTTGCCTGGAGGGGAGGGGTTTTCTCTGCTCTTTGTTCCGTTTGAGCAAACACAGTAAGGAAACAGAAGCGGGTGGGCAGTAAGACCCTGAGGCAGAATGCAGGAAAGCAGCAGCTTCCTACTTTCCTCCCTTCTCCGGATGATTTGATATTTGCCTGATTTTTGCCTTCACTCGCGCTTGTCAGCTCCAGGGACCACACATTCGCTCAATAACACGCACAGACATTTCCCCTTACTTTTTAGGAGAAAAAATCTGCGTGTAATAGAGGGAAAAATACGGTAAGTAGCATAGGCTGGGAGCTGAGAGTAGGAGAAGTCTGCCATGGCTTAAAGGATGTTGGGGTGCATTGGAAACGATTACAGGCATCCCCTCATGTGAGTTCTATTTGAGCATGACTGCATATATGCGCAGTGCTGAGAAATAATTAACTACTTCAATTCATACACGGAAATGGCGGGAGAAAGCTGGAGAGTCCTTGTGGCTCGCAAGGAGACCCTTCCTAGAGCCCAAAGAGGACATCAGTGAGGATGGAGGAAGTCCTGAAGAGACCAGAGGTGCAGTGGGGCTTTGTTTAATGCTGCTCAGCCTCCCCACCTAACAGCTGATGTCCGGGATAGCGCAGCAGCAGCAGCTGCTTTCCAAGTATCCTTCAGCCTCCTGCTGACTCCAGAACTTCAATTCTAGTTGTGGCTATTTTCTGATACAGTACCTTTGGTATGTATTGAAGAGAGAGTGGCAGAGAGGGCATTTAAAGAGGTTTTAGAGGGTGTGCCCCAATTTATGTCATTTCATTTATGTGCCGGGGGGGGGGGCTTGGAACATAACTCATGTAAGAAGGGAGTCGCCTGTAATTGGTTCACATGTGCACTTTAAAAAATAATGAATCATGGGATTTGGTTGGACTTTAAATGGCATAAAGAGAAAAGTATTACTGAGCTAGGAAAAGTCTTTCTATATTGGAAAGTGTAATTGGTGCCAGCAGGCCTAGGTTTTAGGCCTGTGATGAATTTGGTAACTTGGTTAGCCAGTGAAATACAACAGCCAATTTAAAGAAGTCCTTAGACTTTAAATAACGCTATCATGTCCCGGGTGAGCACCATGGAGGGCAAGTGTCTGTCTCTGTCTTCTGTTAGCAGAAAGGGAGGCACCTGATTATGTTGCAATAAGAAAGAGAAGCCTGGGAAGGTCATGGCGCCCTTTGCAATATTGTTTTGGATAAACATTCAAACTGAAGCCTCGAAAGGGAAATGAAAAAATATTTTTCTACGGTTAAACATGCATTTGTATTTGAAACGAGAGAAAGGTTTATTGGAAGGCTAATATTTGCTTTTACATTTCTCCTTTTGGAAAGGGTGTGTGTTGTTTTTTGCCAAAGGGATAAACTTCTTGAAGTCAATCCAAGAATTCTTTTTCAGGTTCTCCCCACCCGCATCTCCGCTTGCTCAATGTACTCAGAACATCCATGAAAGTGCATTATTAATCACAGCTTGTCACTAAGAAACTCATGCATTTTAAATTTCTGAAGAGGCCTAAAAAGGAGAGACCTTGTGTGCTTCTCAAAATAATCTACAAAATATGGTATTTTCAAAATACGGCATTGATTAAGACTAAAATAGGTCTATTCCTTGTTGTGACCACATGTACATCATACCTTTAAAGTGTTATGATACCACTTTAAAGAGCCATGGCTTCCACCAAAGATTTCTGGGAGTTGTAGTTTGTTGAGGATGGTGAAAGTTGTTAGGAGACCCCTGTTCTCAGTGGGGTCTCCCTGGGAATTGTAGCTCCATGAGGCATCATAGTGCTTTAACCTATGGTGTGAATGTGGCCTGTGTACCAACTGCATTCGTGCTAATTCATATTTCTTCTATATAAATAGGATTAGGAGTAATGTGAGTGCTGGTCTGCATTACTAGTTCAGGCTATATTGCTGCTGAGTTGAAATTAATTCTTTTATTTGTTTAAAGTTGTTGTTGTTGTTTAATCTCCTCTTCAGCCCCCAAAAGGTCTTCTATAGTGGCTTCCATATATCAGAAATAATACATTCCCTGTCCTCAGGCCTACAATCTTCAAAACATGGCACAAAAGGAAAAGTGATTTGGAAGGAGGAGGGGGAAAAGGCAAACTCAGGCACTAGTTCTTGGTGACAGAGTTCTTGCAATGACCAGCTGGAATGCAAATATTTCAAGGAGAGGAAGATCCCAACGTTGCTGAACTTTCAGCCGAGCCAATGAAGAAGCTCTGCAGTCCCACCTCTTCCTCTGCTATAGGGGCACAAAATTTCAACACCCAGTGCTGCCTCCGGATCACTGGGCTCCATTGAAAATGGCTTCTCCATGCGAACCAGGATGTGACCTCTCCAGACAACAGAACAACTTGTCTTTTCTTATGTGTGCAGCTACAATCTCCTGGGTGATGCTGATGTCATTAGGCAGTTGAATGTGCATGCATACCCCACCCATTTCCCTCCTTCCTTCCCATCCCTCTGCACGGGCACTGGCAACCCACGCTATGCCACCACTGTTAGATAAAGTTGAGGGAGGAGTCTGATAAAGCTGGTTTTTCAGCAGAGCAGAAGGTGAGGCCTTGCAATGATCCACGTTTGACTGGAGCACATGTATGGATAGGTGAAAAGCTGTGTAGACTCAGGAGGACCAAACTAGATGTGGCATCAATATATTTGAATGCATCACTGATCTTTATACAGTGGTACCTCGGGTTAAGAACTTAATTCGTTCTGGAGGTCCATTCTTAACCTGAAACTGTTCTTAACCTGACGTACCACTTTAGCTAATGGGCCTCCCGTTGCCGCCGCGCAATTTCTGGTCTCATCCTGAAGCAAAGTTCTTAACCTGAGGTACTATTTCTGGGTTAGCGGAGTCTGTAACCTGAAGCATCTGTAACCCAAAGTACCACTGTAATAGATCAGAGACAACAATGGTGACAAAATCGGTATCTGGGTGATTGCATATAAATCTATGGATAGAGGAATCTACTGGATCAGCATTCTTGCCCACCCTGGTTCCATTGTTCATGGACATCATGACAATCTATGAATAAGAAAATTGGAGAAGACTGGTAGTGCTCTAAAGCCATTTAAGTACCGTTTGAAAGCCCCATACCCACATGTGGGGCAGCCTGTATCTCAGCAACATCCTCAAGAAATCCTATTATTTTGAGAATGCTCCTGTTCAGGAAATCAGTCTTTATGGGAAATGCAATGAATTTTAAAAGCCACTCTTTGAAAGTATTTAGTTTCTTCCATCCCAACCTCCACCATGACTCATTCCCCAGTACCATATTATGCACATTCCTAATGCATTTCTGAGCCCCGGAGGACCAACAACTGCGCTTCTTTCCCCATGTAAACAGCGGAGCCCCTTTTCCCACTCTTTCTGATAGCCCAAGATATTCAGCCTTTGATGCTGGAATGTAACATTAGATCTGGCAGGCACTGAAGCAGTCTTCTTTGTGACAATAATAAAGGCTTGATTGACATTTACTGTCCCATCCTAGAACGTTTGCCTAGTTATAGGCACAGAGACCTCCTCAGAAAGCCTCAGCTGCTTCTAAATTCAACTAGGCAACTGACTGAATATTAATGTATATCATACCCATTCTCAAGTAAAAGCTTGCTATGTTAAGTAGTCCATGTGGGAGGAAAAGTCTACAAATTGCCTTATTTTGCTGTCACTTAGCAAATATTCAGCATATTTGCAATTAATGTTGAATAAACAACCAGATAGCACACCTACTTGAGGTGTTTTTCAATGAACATGAAGCTCCTTCATTTGTAAGCTGCATCCATTTTATTGCCCTTAAGATGGTGACCACTGGGACGCGGGTGGCGCTGTGGGTTAAACCACAGAGCCTAGGACTTACCAATCAGAAGTCGGCGGTTCAAATCCCCATGATGGGGTGAGATTCCGTTGCTCAGTCCCAGCTCCTGCCAACCTAGCAGTTCGAAAGCACGTCAAAGTGCAAGTAGATAAATAGGTACCGCTCCGGCGGGAAGGTAAACGGCATTTCCGTGCGCTGCTCTGGTTCGCCAGAAGCGGCTTAGTCATGCTGGCCGCATGACCCAGAAGCTGTACGCCGGCTCCCTCGGCTAATAAAGTGAGATGAGCGCCGCAACCCCAGAGTCGGCCATGACTGGACCTAACGGTCAGGGGTCCCTTTACCTTTACCTAAGATGTTGACCTAGTTTGCGGCAGCTGTAAAAGAGGCAAATTCCATGCAAGGGTTCACTGGGAAAGGAATTGAAAATAAATCTGCCAATATCATAACGCTGTTATACAGATCGATGGCATGATGTGTCCAGTTGCCTCAGCTGCGAAATGATATTGTAAAGCTGGAAAAGGCTCAGAAAAGGGAAACCACAATGTTTGAGGGGGCGGAGCTACTGCCCTGTGAGGAATGTTTGCAGCACCTGGGACTTTTTAGTTTAGAGAAAAGGTGAACATGATATAAGTTCATAAAATTCTGCACAATATGCGGAAAGTGGATAGAGAAAAGTTCTTCTCCCTTTTCCGCAACACTAGAACTCGTGGAAATCCAATGAAGCTGATTGCTTGGGAGATTCAGTTCAGATAACATAACAGAAAGCACTTTTTCATGTGGCGCATGGAGGCAGTGCACAATCCAGTGCATGTGTGTTTTTTTTAATTTTTATTGGCTTTTCAACATATATTAAAAGAAATTACAAACAACAAACACAAACAAACAAACATATAAACATGTATAATTTCATGAATTTTTTCATGTACCCAATTTCAACGACTTCCCCATGCCTCCCTTTTCTGCATCCCTGTTTTAAATTTTTTCAGCAACCCCTGATCTGAATTACTTATAAATTCCTTTCTATAACCCTTTTCTTTCCTCTTGTCCAATCATTCATCTCTGCAAATCCAGTGCATGTGTTACTCAGAAGTAATCCCACTTTCCAGTGGGGTTTACTCTCTAGTCTAAATCTCACTGAGGTATGTGTAGCTGGCAATTCCATCCTAGACACATTTGCACATTAAGTCTTACTAATTTTTTATGCACACAGAATATGCCTCTGCCTGATTTTCAGCAAATCCAATCTCCTCCGCAGTCACCTGTGCCGTGACCCACCTGACCCCATTCCGGAGGGTTCTCTGACCCTCAGAAGAAGCTTTTTGGGGGGGGAATGCTGCCAGGAAATGAGGGTCGAGAAAGTCACTTCCTACTCACGCTTTCTGCCATTAGTTTTTGGATGCAGACAGAGACAGGTATCTTCTCTGGTGTCAGGGACTGGACTGAGGAGGAATGGTGGAGACTGCCTCCATAGCCTGAACATGCCAGAGAAGAGAGAGACGGTATAGATTTACAGTATAGATTTGGGGAAGGTCATAGCTCAGAGGCTGCAGAGGGGAGAAGCTGGGAAATGTTGGGAGAGGAACAGGAAGAAGAAGAAGAGGCACCAGGGGAGAGACAGCTGACAGACTCAGTGTCTTTAGAGAGCATGCCTGACTTGGGGGGCATTGAGAGTAGGAGAACAGAAAGCTCAGAGGCAGAAAACTCAGATCAGTCAACAGAGGGATGACATATAATAGGAGAGACGGAGGTGGTGGGACTTTACTCAGAGCAATGCCATTATCTCAGAGAGACGGCATTTCTACGTCTCTCTGTGAATACTGAATACAAGACTTGGTAAGAAGTCTTCTTGTTTACCTACTTCTTGGCTGCCACCGTGGGAAGGATCGGATTTCCTGAAGCCTGACACCTGGGTTCTGTTAACCCAGCTGCTGAAAATTGCTAGCTGCCCCAGTGCACACCACGCAGAGTGCAGGCTGCCCACGTGACCCCACCACCAAGAACATGGTCGCTGCCACTCTTTCCTCTATAAAAGGAATGACGTCCATCTTCTGAGCTGCAAAGAACTTTATGGAGCTCAGCAGAGAAAGCAAATCTGGCACATGCAGGAGTTTGGCACTGGTCCTGCTCCATTGCATGCGAAGCTTCATGGTTAATCGAGTCATGATGCATCTTGGGACAACTATACGCCCCACCTTTAATGTACTATGAAAGTACTTGCCTGATGCAATCCAAGCTAGGGAAAGGGAAGGGGGAGTGCAGTAAGAGTTTGGAATATTTAGCTCACCATAAAAGTTCACATTTTTGTAGCTTTCATGCCCTGTTCCAGTTCTTGCATAATTAGGGCAGTGGGGAAGAACTTTCCTGGAAAAAGTCAGAGCTAAGATCAGCCAGTCTGGAGCCAGCCTCATTATTACTATTTGACATTCAAATCTTTCTAGATATTGTACCCACATGGATTAAATATTTTACAAAACAGTGCAACAATGCCAGGAAATGTAACATTAGGAGGGTGCTGGATCATGACAGCTAGACCCAGCAGGACTTAAAATTAATTAACAAACGATCACATAATGTTAGTTTCCTAGGCATCATTAAACTTGCTTCTATGGCGAAGCTGCTGAAACTTAAACCAGTGCTTTGACTTGACAGGATGGGCTCTTTCAAAGTCTCTTCTTAGACGACAAAAGACAGCTTTTGTAAAGCCCATCTTGTACAGATTAGGACTTTCCAGACGACTTTTCTGCTGGGAAGACCGTGGAGTGGTGCCTAGATCAGCTAAATGGCATACCAGCAAGGAGGGCCAGCTTATGGCATTTTGCTGCCTGAGGCAGGACAGCTAATGGAGCCCCCTTCCCAAGTCAAGGATCATCATAACCGAGAGTAGCCAGGTTAGTTTCAAACCTGAGACAAAAATAAATAAATACCCCAAGTGCACCTCCCTGGAAGTAAAAAACAAACGAACAAAAAACCCCAATAATAAATGAAATAATTATCCATTACTGTCCTTTCATGACACGCAGAAAACACTGCTACTACAACAGAGTTATTACATTAAGAGTTATTTTAACTTTAGTTGGACTGGCTGATAAAATAACTGTGAGTACAGTCACCACACCAGTGCCCTGAGCACTTATTAGATGAGCATTTGCATCCATGCATAATTGTCCTAAATATCACAAATTTCTGTCTGCCCTCTTCTTTTCCCAAACTATTCCCTATTGCTTTATCTCCCCTACTGGTTTGAAAGCATGTGGTCCTGATGTGGATGCAGATGGGAATTTATGTAAAAAGAAAAGAAAAGAAAACTGGACTATTCCTTCACCAAGCAAAGATATCTTCCCCCAAGCATCGCTACTTTTACCTCCCCTTCAGAGGATGGTGCTGGGGATATCTGCCAGAGTTTTGGCCTTAGAAATAGCTTGCCCATGAACAGGAATTTAAACTTGCAATTGTTATCTGAAGCACTTGGTATGGATTGAGCTGTTTAAGAAAGAAGCCATCCATTCTTGTCGCTTCAGAAGTACTGAAATCAGAAAATGCAGAGACGGGTCCAGGCCACACACACACACACACACACACACACACCCCACACACTTTTGCTGCTGTAATCTGTTTTCTATATCACATTAGCCAGCTCATATGCAGATGTGGGGATTTTATTCTGTTCACGTTTTAATCCAAGCCTACCTAATTGGCACTTCTTGAAATAATCCATGCAACTAAACAGGCATCACTTGCAATGGCATAACCTATTAAATATCATTGTTGTTGTTAAATTTATAAAAAACCTTCTTTACTTAAAACAAATAGTCTAAATGTTATTTATCCCATTCCACTGCCACCTGTCTTCTGATGAATGCAAAAACTGAAGAGATATCAAACCCAACAGAGCTCTCCCCACGCTCAAGGAAGCTCAGGTAGATCTCCGAGAGCCCTTTGCCAGTTGGGAGATTCGAAGCAAAGAATTCAAAGCAAAGCGGTGAGCAGGTCTGATCTTTATGGAAGTGCTGTTGCAACAGGGTTCCCCCTGTGTCTGTGAGAGGCAGGTGAGAACCCAGGTGAGACCCCTTCGGTGGTGGTCTTACATTTCGCATGCCCTCCTCCCCTTGTGTCAGCCCTACATCATGCACACGTAGAATCATAGAATCATAGAGTTGGAAGAGACCACAAGGGCCATCGAGTCCAACCCCCTGCCAAGCAGGAAACACCATCAGAGCACTCCTGACATATGGTTGTCAAGCCTCTGCTTAAAGACCTCCAAAGAAGGAGACTCCACCACACTCCTTGACAGCAAATTCAACTGTCAAACAGCTCTTACTGTCAGGAAGTTCTTCCTAATGTTTAGGTGGAATCTTCTTTCCTGCAGTTTGGATCCATTGCTCCGTGTCCGCTTCTCTGGAGCAGCAGAAAACAACCTTTCTCCCTCCTCTATGTGACATCCTTTTATATATTTGAACATGGCTATCATATCACCCCTTAACCTCCTTTTCTCCAGGCTAAACATGCCCAGCTCCCTTAGCCGTTCCTCATAAGGCATCGTTTCCAGGCCTTTGACCATTTTGGTTGCCCTCCTCTGGACACGTTCCAGTTTGTCAGTGTCCTTCTTGAACTGTGGTGCCCAGAACTGGACACAGTACTCCAGGTGAGGTCTGACCAGAGCAGAATACAGTGGCACTATTACTTCCCTTGATCTAGATGCTATACTCCTATTGATGCAGCCCAGAATTGCATTGGCTTTTTTAGCTGCCGCGTCACACTGTTGGCTCATGTCTAGTTTGTGGTCAACCAAGACTCCTAGATCCTTTTCACATGTACTGCTCTCAAGCCAGGTGTCACCCATCTTGTATTTGTGCCTCTCATTTTTTTTGCCCAAGTGCAATACTTTACATTTTTCCCTGTTAAAATTCATCTTGTTTGTTTTGGCCCAGTTCTCCAATCTGTCAAGGTCGTTTTGAAGTGTGATCCTGTCCTCTGGGGTGTTAGCCACCCCTCCCAGTTTGGTGTCATCTGCAAATTTGATCAGGATGCCCTTGAGTCCATCATCCGAGTCGTTGATAAAGATGTTGAATAAGACCGGGCCCAAGACAGAACCCTGTGGCACCCCACTAGTCACTCTTCTCCAGGATGAAGAGGAACCATTGATGAGCACCCTTTGGGTACGTAAGAAAGGTAAGTCATGGGTTGCCTGGGGCTTTGCAGATTGGTGGGGGTGTTAGGTGGAGTGTGGGAAGATCGTTCCCTCTGGGCATGCCAAAAGTTAAGTACAGTCTAGATGATTGTTTTAACGCGTTGACCCTTTGTTTCCCCAAGCATAGGGAAGAAAGGCTGACCAGTGGCTGATATATAACAATAGAGTTTCAAGATTTCGCAGCTGCTGCTGATAATCCATTGAAGATTGGATACAGAGTATGCCTTGACCCTCCCAAGAAACATAGCTTACATAAAGAAGTGACAATTGCAGAGAAAAGTTACAATTTCCATTTTAGATATTCATTAAACACAGAGCAGCACATACAATTTGAAACTTCCTGAGACCTCTAGAAAAATGTTTCATAACTATATACAGTGGTACCTCGGGTTACAGACGCTTCAGGTTATGCGATTTCGGGTTGCGTACCGGAACGGGTTACTTCCAGGTTTTGGTGCTTGCGTATGTGCAGAAGCACTAAATCCCTCTTTGCGCATGCGCAGAAGTGCCAAATCGCGACTTGCGCATGCACAGACGCGGCGCTGCAGGTTGCAAATGTGCCTCCCGCACGGATCATGTTCGCAACCCAAGGTTCCACTGTACAATGTTTTGACACCAGGAATAAAACTTTAATTTGTTACATGGCACAAGTGGTTGCTCCTTTCTTTATCGGATGAGGCACTGCAGTTATTTGGGATTTGTTGCTGTCTTGCAGGATAGGCCTCGCTACACAGTTCTTACCGTTACACACTTGCTTGGAGGGAGAAGTGGGGTTCCAGTCTAGGAAACGAGTGTCGGGGTACTTGGGTGGCATAAATCAGTTCCAACTGGATTCTGAAAGAATACATAACCTGTTTACCAGAGTTGAAATTGGTATCTCCGCACATGACAAGCTGCAATCCCTCTCTGAGTTCCTTTAATTCTTGCAGGTGGGAGAAAGTATGGTCTGTCTCCAGGCAACAAAAGGCAGGGTGGTTGAGTGACTAAAATGTTTGATTTGATGGGAGAGGCTGGGGCGCAAATTCTTATTCAGCAACGGATGGACTTACCGGTAGCTAAGTCATTCACTTTCACCCTCAGGCCTCCCATTTCTAAAATGGGAATTTTCAGGACCTGTTTCACAGCATCAGGGTTGACTGAGATAAAGAGTTCAAAAAGCGCACTGGACATTTAAAAGGCTATAGCCGTCAGTGCGATTGATTAAGACCTTATTTCATTAATTCCTCCCCCCTTCAAAGCCTTTCCTTTTGAAATATTCAGACAAACTTGTTATGTTTCTACCTATGTTGTAATTACTTACTTTCCTCAAGCATGAAATGCTGTTCTAGACAACAAAAGGTACTTGTTTCCCCACTGATAAAATAGCTGTTTTAGCACCTGTAAATCTGGTTTGCATTTCATATGGGCCTTTATTCTGCATTGATAACAGGATCAGAAAATGGGCTCTGACAGCACGTTGCGCTTTTACAGTATCCAGGGGTAAAAAAAAAAAACTAGCTAATTAGGAGCACATGGCTTTTGAGAGTCATACTTTTATATTTAGCTCCATAAATCTGCCGAAGTGAAACCCCCATTCTATCTCTAGAGCATTTGCTACTCATTAAGACGTTAATTGTTTGTGGTGCTTTTCTTGTACGTGTGCGTGTGTGTGTGTAAAAAGTTAGTCTCATTGCTCAAGATATGGCTTTGAAGGAAACCTAGGACATTTCCTCTTTCTTATGTGCATCTCATGTATCTTAATAGGAGGTGTTGCTGCCAGAGCTATTGCTCAAACAAACAAACAAAAATGTCTGCTGGAATCTCACACAGAGGCCTCTGTGCTGGAGCGTTTTCAGCGGCGCAATTTATACGGTGTCTAGTTTCAGCCTCTCCCACCCCCAATACCAAGGTCATAATTTTCAGCCATAGATGGTTCTCCCAGATGTCTTTGGTCAAGTTAATCACAGTTTGCCTGAAGGTTACGCTTTCAGGTAATCCGTCAAGGCATAATTGTAAATCAAGGCCTCCTCCCAGCCCAAGGGACACATATTAAGTGGAGACTTGGGGGGATAAATTAAACTGGGCCCAAGGAACAAGCCACGCTGCTTATTATTTTGAAGAGCCATTAATGTACTTGTTTGTATGTGATTTGAAAGCCCAACAGTGAAACGTATTTTAAGCAATGCTTTGAAAAGGCATCTACAAACCGCTGCACTCTTTTCCACCTCTAAAGGCCATTGGTCATTAAAAGACGTCATTTCTTCTTCACTGCAGAAAGAAACCTGCAGTCCCGTGAAACAAGCAAGGGAGATTAGTTTGTGATTTCCCATGCTATACTGGGAACCACGAGCAGATTTGATTATCCTGACACTCTTATGTGGCGCACATTTGCACATCATGGCAAGACGTAAACAAACCATGGTCTGTACACCAAGAACAAACCTGCTCTAACTATTGTGGCTTGTGGAGTCAAACAAACCATGATATCTATCTCAGAGAGAGCACTAAGGAGATCGTGTTTTGTTTCCTTTATCTGCTATCTGGGAGGAACAATACCAGTGCAATTCAGTCATGCAGGTATGGTTTGTGGCTTACAATGATTTAGGGCTTTCTGTGATGTGTGAATGTGGCCAATGCAAACTCCATAAGTGCTACAAGCTGTAGATCTAAATTCACATGTGGAAGAATCTTTGTGTGCTCCCTCACCAAATATGGTTGGTGGTTAGCTGAGGGGCAGGGGGATAGAAGAAGGGATTACTAAAAATATATATATTGAGAAACAGTGAATTAAAATTACTGTACTATGTCAAGTTGATACTCTATAAACTGTAGGACACATTGTCTTTTTAAGTGCTCTCATCAAAGATATAACAGTCCTTTTCATGCCAGCGTATTGTCAAGCTGTCCTGAATCTCTTCATGGCTTAACAAGACCACAAACTGAAATAAATAAATGTGTGTTTAATGTCTATTGGCACATTCAGTTATTGCACATTTAAGGGAATCACACAGTAAATTTCTTCCATGAAAAAACCACTCCAGATCCAGGGGGTGAGGGGGGTGTTTATGCACCATAATGCCATGCTACAGTATATATGGTTGCCCCCCTAAAATATGTCAGTCCCACTTTTCAGACCCTCGCGAGACCCTTGAGGGGTCTTACAACATTAGTTAAAACAATGTGCCATGTATAAAACCATAAAAACTAAACAGAAACAAACTTAAAAAAGGCAAAAAACCACAGCTTGATAATCAAAAGCATAGAATGGTGTGGAAACTAAGCATAGTCAAATTTAAAAGTTTTAGTAGTATGCTGAAACACCAGTAAATGGTGTGGCAATAAACAGGAGGAGGAACTACACAGAGGGCCTTCTGCTGATCTTAGCACCCCAGAGAGTCAGCAGGGAGGACGGTGGTCTTTCAGATATTTGGGGCCTAAATTCTTCAGGGCTTTAAAAACAAACAGGAGCACCTTGAGTTGGCCTCAGAAAAGAAACTGGCAGCTGATGCAGATGTTTCAGAACAGGGGTTATATAAGTTCTCAAGGCGATCCCAGCCAGGAATTTAGCTGTTGCATTTTGGTCCAACGGAAGTTCCTGGGTCACCTTCAAGGGCAGCCTCCCAGAGAGCATAGTGCAGTAATCCAATATGGAAGTTCTCAGAGCATGGACTACCAAGTCATCTCTGGCCAACTAATGCTCATCACTTTTGAATTATTTCTTCTACATTCCGAAGCAGAGTATGCTAAAGCAACTTTCGAAAATACTATTTAGAAGGGAACCTCCACCTTATCATTTTGAAAACCTTCAGTTTTCTGGAAACCTGCAGAGGTTCAGCAAAGCCACCAAGATTTACCCTGGATGAAGATTATAGATATGGAAATATCTATGAATAATTCTTTTTCTAAGAGGCATGCTGCGTATTTTAAGAAATAGTTACAGTGACAGCAGATTATCTGCGATACCAAGTCATTAATGCTTAAGATTAAAGTAAACTAGTTTTTTAAAACTCAAACTAAACAGAACTTGGATTACTCAGAAATGCAAACTTTGGATAACTTTATTTTCAAGCAGTTACTGCCAGTATTTGTTTAATCTCTTCATGCCTTCTTGCACTGTAGGAGTGCTGCTTTTTCATAGGGTAGTGCAATGCAAAACACATTTGCTTTCCAAGAAAATCATGCCAAAATTGCTTCTAATACCTCTCCTCCTCTTCAATCTTTTTGTTTTGCTCCTGGTGCTCCTGGTAACAGCAACAGCTGTCAAATATGGCTTTAGGCTGTCTGACTCCCTTGGGAGAATTTATGCGTTTTTCTACTTCCTTTTCTTATTAGGAAGCAGGAATCCACAACACCTATTAGAACAAGTATGCATAAAGGGTAATGACTCTGCAATTTATTAGGGGTCTGTTCTTCTTCAAGCAAGTCATCAAATATAAGCAGAAAGTCTGACTCATTGGCCCCAACTGAGAAAACTGCCAGGATGCAGCAGGTGAATATGAAGAAGTCTCAGTTAGGGGTGCAAAACTTGGCATTCAAAAATTCTGGCACCTGAAGCCCAATGCCTCTGAGAGCATGCAGAGTGCCTTTCTGCCCCAAATGAAACTTTTTTAAAGGTCCTAATGGCAAACATAGCTGAGCTCATGTGCAAAAAATCTTTGCTTTCTGGCAGTGGTGTGCAGTGAATTTTTTTTTTTTGTAGGGGGAAAGTTAGGGCCAGAGATGCCAGCTTGCGAGAGTGATTGGTCATGGTGGGGATTCGCGACGTCCTATGGTGAGTTTCAAAGAATCCAGTTTCAAACCATGACTGATGATGATGGCTTGATCACCAACCATAGTCTAAAGTACCCACTGTTCCATAAATTTAGAATATGTGAGTCAGAGAGCCATGCCAGCTCATTCATGTAACACTAAACCATAGTTAAGTGCTTCTTAGTAGGCTTTGTTGAGTATGTTAAACCAAATTAAAAGTCTATAATTCACAAATGGAGGCAATATTTTTAAAAACTTCTGAAAGGTGTTGTGATTATGATTCAATGCTAGTATAAATACAGTGAATCGATCTGAGGTCCTGCACCCATTTATTGTGCAAACAACAAACAGCCAGCAGAAATACTCAGGATTTCTAAGAGCACAAATGAGAAGAAGGCTAGCTGTTTGGTCTTGTTCATGAAATTATCTTCCTTCCCTGGAATTTCCTTTTTAACACTACTCTGCAGTCAAGAATCCTGCCTCAGCATTCTGAAATTAGCTTTACTATGCCGTAGTCCTCCAGAGATCATCCATCTTGCCATTCCTCCAACTCCCAACCTGAAGCAATAATCTAAACAAAGATTTTGAATTAAGGAGTTCTTGCTGGAATTGTACAGTCATCATATCATGGCAGAGAATCTGCCCTACCATGTAGAGTTCCCTTGAAGGGAATGGCAGTGAAATTTCTTTTCTTTCTTTCTTTCTTTCTTTCTTTCTTTCTTTCTTTCTTTCTTTGTAATATGAATATATGAGATGTTTGTATATATTGTGGCCCATGTACATTATGGCATGTTGCATGTGTACAATAAACACATAGGAAACTGATGTGGCTTGGAAATGGCTACAACTTTGCTGCTTACAGCAACATCAGGGGTTGGCAGGGCAGAGGGCTTTCTTGGTAGTAGGACCTGCCCTGTGGAGCGCCCTCCCAGCAGATGTCAAGGCAATAAACAACTACAGTGGTACCTCAAGTTAAGTATTTAATTTGTTCCGAAGGTCCGTAATTAACCTGAAACTGTTCTTAACCTGAAGCACCACTTTAGCTAATGGGGCCTCCTGCTGCCACTCCCGTGCCGCCGGAGCACGATTTCTGTTCTCATCCTGAAGCAAAGTTCTTAACCTGAAGCACTATTTCTGGGTTAGCGGAGTCTGTAACCTGAAGTGTATGTACCACTGTATTTTACTTTTAAAAGACAACTGTTTAAGGAAGTTTTTAATGTTTGATGCTGTATTGTTTTTACTATTCAGTTGGAGGCCGCCCAGAGTGGCTGGGAAGGCGCAGCCAGATGGGCAGGGTATAAATAAATTATTATTATTATTATTATTATTATTATTATTATTATTGGCATGGCACAGGGCAAGGATCCTGCCACTGAGCAGCCCATCAGCTGCCTCTCCCAACCCACATGCCGGCAGGCCAGTCCCCCGAGGTAGGGTCATAAGATGATATCATAGGATGACATGCACAAGGCCTTGCTGAAGGCCGACCCTACCATAACGGAACTTGTGACAATAGACATTCAGTAGCACAATATAAAAAGTGGTTACTATGGGCAAAGCAAAAATTTCACAGCATCTTGTCTAATTGCACCGATGAGTAAAATGGTTCCCCAGCCCTAAAGGTAAAGGTAAAGGACCCCTGACAGTTAAGTCCAGTCGCAGACGACTCTGGGGTTGCGGCGCTCATCTCGCTTTACTGGTAGAGGGAGCTGACATTTGTCCGCAGACAGTTTTCCTGGGTCATGTGGCCAGCATGACTAAGCCACTTCTGGCGAACCAGAGCAGCACACGGAAACGCTGTTTACCTTCCTGCCGGAGCACTACCTGTTTATCTACTTGCACTTTGACATGCTTTCGAACTGCTAGGTTGGCAGGAGCAGGGACCGAGCAACGGGGGCTCACCCCGTCGCGGGGATTCAAACCACTGACCTTCTGATCGGCAAGCCCAAGAGGCTCAGTTGTTTAGACCACAGTGCCACCCGTGTCCCTCAGCAACTGACCACGGTCCAGAGCAGCCTTACTCAACCTGTGGGTCCCCAGATGTTGTTGAACTAAAACTCCCAACACCCCTAGCTAGTAGGACCAGAGCTCAGGGATGATGGGAGTTGTAGACCATCAACATCTGGGGACCCACAGGTTGAGAACTGCAACATAAGCTATTAACCAATGGTGGGTGAATGGGAAAGCCAATGGCAGCAATGCAAAAGTTGTGGCTGCGGTCCGTGCCTGGATTTATAATCCAGGAATATACCAGACCCGCTCGTCCATTCATGCCTACCTCTTGAAGCCAACCCAGCTACTGATTGGCTACCGTGGGGCAAGGCCTGCCCAAACCAGTGCAATGTAGCTGAAGAGGAAGGAAGCGTGCTGCCTTGCCCCTGCAGCTGAGGGGGCCAGCACTGTGCACCACACACAAGCTGTGCAACTTGCTTGCGGTGTGTGCGCTGTTAGGATATAGTTCTGTTCCACCTTAAAAGGAAGAGGCATGACGGTTGTGTGTCACATGCCTGTTTACTTCCAGCACAGTCTGCTGGGAACTTCCGTTTTGTATACAGTGGTACCTCAGGTTAAGTACTTAATTCGTTCCGGAGGTCCGTTCTTAACCTGAAACTGTTCTTAACCTGAAGCACCACTTTAGCTAATGGGGCCTCCCGCTGCCGCCACGCCACCCAAGCACAATTTCTGTTCTCATCCTGAAGCAAAGTTCTTAACCTGAGGTACTATGTCTGGGTTAGCAGAGTCTGTAACCTGAAGCATATGTAACCTGAAGCGTATGTAACCCAAGGTACCACTGTATTGCTTTTGCTATGCTGCTGTGTGCTTGGACACGAAGGCAAGCAGACATGTTTTTCCTTTGTTCCTGAGCTTTGCTGAATAAATGCCTGTAAATAATGTTTACATGTATCTCTGTCTGCCACTTCCGTTGTGAAAAGTTGTTCACTCTGCTGATAGAACGTGCTCAAATTTCTGAAGGCTTCTGAAGCGCTGAGTCACTGATTGATGCTGTTCCAACGGAGACCAGAGTTCGCCCAGCTGCTGGCCGGTGGGCTGGAGCCAGTTGGGGCCTGCCAAATGCCCCTGTCTCCCCAGCAGTATCCCAACTGGGAGAGCCAGTGTGGTGTAGTGGTTAAGAGCGGTAGTCTCGTAATCTGGGGAACCGGGTTTGCGTCTCCGCTCTTCCACCTGCAGCTGCTGGGTGACCTTGGGCTAGTCACACTTCTCTGAAGTCTCTCAGCCCCACTCACCTCACAGAGTGTTTGATGTGGGGGAGGAAGGGAAAGGAGAATGTTAGCTGCTTTGAGACTCCTTCGGGTAGTGATAAAGTGGGATATGAAATCCAAACTCCTCCTCCTCCTCCTCCTCCAACACTGTATGACGTGCTGACATCACTTGTGCATGTCGTGCTGACATGTTGCACACACGATATGCGGTGTGCATGTGTGGCATGCCCATGGTTACAACAGAATATTGAGGGGGACAGTCCATCTCCTTGATTTTTTTGGGGGGGGACCGGCTCCCCCTGCCCCCCTAGGGGCCACGCTGCGCAGGGGGCATACCAAGCCGCCTCCCTGCCTAATGGCGTGGGAGCTATATTTTGCTTCAGCCATTTTCTAAGAAGAGAAGCTCACTGAACTCTTATAAGTTCTCAGGACTCCTTGGAGTACAGAATATTTACTTTTCATGTTGTTTTTCCGCTTGCGATACAAGTGAAAGGAGTGACAGCTTAATCCTCAAACTAAAACAAGGGCAGAGCTCCAAAGATGATGCCAGTTGATAAGATCTTCCTTCCGGAATAAAGTTAATTTAGCATTGATTAAAGGCACCATCATGACAGCCCTCAAGACAGAGATCCCTGCTCATCCACAAGAGTAGGTTCAACCCTTGGTGTTTTTGGAACCAAGCAATGTTTTCCATGCTATCGTGGGAAAGAGAGAGCAAGTACTGTATTATCTCAGGGAGAAAAGCACCAAGAGGAGGACATATTTGTTGGCCATGCTCCGCATCTGAAGAGAGAGTTTTTTAAAAAAACACAAAAAACACAATATTGTTTCCCCAGGAACCAATTTCTGCGTTTCCAGAAAATCAAACTTGCAGTTCCCAGAAATAACTCTAGTTTGACATCCGCAGTCTGGTATTTCCCCACATCAGGGAAAGACAATGTGCCAATCCTTACTCCACATGCTTCAAAAGCGTGTATCTGTTTTCTGCATGAAATGAGGCCCATGCCAGATCCATAGCTGTTTTTCTTCTTAGCTCTTCCTTTCTTCCAGAAACCAGGCACAAGCAATGCACAAAAGCTGCCTAAATTATTTAACTACCATTACTTTATCTTGTCTCACTTTTTCCAGCTCTTTTGGGGCTGCCCACCGCTAAAAAATTCAAGCCGAACAACAGCCGTTCTTGATTCCATAGTCACAATCACTGTTGCCCAGATGTGGGGAACCTTTGGCCCTCCAGATGTTGCTGAAATATACCTCCCATAAGGCTCCAGCAAGGATAGCCAACAGCCAGGGATGATGGGTTGCAGTTCAGCAGCTTTCCCCTCACATAGGGCAATTTCACTACCATATTCATTTTTATGCACACTTTCCGCTAATATATGCATATTAGCATGTACTGTTTGGTTGGAAAACTGCATTGCTAAACTCAGATAAATATGAATTTCGAAGGATGGCTGTGTTTCTAGTTCTCATATTGTTTGGGAAAATGCACATTGGACAGATTTGTCTTTAGACGTGAACCAAATCAAATTTCTCCCCCATTGCTAACCCCAAATGAAAGATTTGCTAAAATTACACCAAGTTTTCTTATTATTACGCTTCTATTTAGAGATTTATTTGGAGTCTGTCTTATACCAAATTTTGACGTAAGTATAATATAAGCAAGAGTGAATGTGAGTTTATATATTTCTCAGTACTGTTTATAGTCAAGCATGCACAACTGTATTTTTCTTAAAAATAAAACACCTGTGCACAGTATTTGTGTATCACACATAGTCATGATTTATAGAGTCACACTGTAAAGTAGCATTTTCAGCCAGCAGTTAGAAAAAGAAGGCATTAAACGGTGAGAGGAGCAGGAGTTCGTTCAGACAAAATGCAGGAGCTGAGGCGCGATCATGTAGTAGGAACAGCGGAGCCAAGGAACAGAAAGAGGGAGCAGCTGGTCAGGAGGGAAAATTGAGGAGAACACTTTTGCAGGAAGAAAGCAGAAGGGAAAGAGACAGAGGGGCCAGTGGAGGTGGGGAACAAGGGGATGTTCCTGCTTGCATCGGCGTAAGAGAGCACAGATTAGGAAATCCAAGTCCACACAAAAATGCAGTCCAATCTGAAAGTGGTAAGTAGATCCCACAAAACGCGACGGGCTCTGTAAGTGAAAAGAGATTTGGAAAGGACACTTTTTAAAAATGTGAACTGGGCATACGTGGAGCAGTCATCACTGCTTCTGGTTCGAGGCAGATGCTCTGTGTTGAGGGCAAAGCCAAGTCTCTTAATCATCATCACTATATCCAAAGGAGCAAGGATCTCCGCCATGACTGACCAGGAAAAGAGCTACCTGTTCTAGAAGAGTGGGGGATGACCTGTACGGATAAAGGGGACCCCTGACCATTAGGTCCAGTCGTGGCCGACTCTGGGGTTGTGGCTGTGGAGATCACACAGGGTCCCCGGACGTTTCACTGTCTATTGATCCCTGTGCCACCACTTTATTTCTCGCTGCCACCACCCAGGCCCTACCTGGGACAATACTGAGTCCAGCCAGGGTTAAATTGGAACATAAACTTCTGTTTATTTGTTGCAGTTTAACAAGCGTGTGGTTTCATAAACGGTATCGGTCCATTACAATCATGGGGGGGGCCTATCCAGTCCTATAACTTTCACTACCTGCTCTCACTCACTAAACAACCTCTCCGATATTTACTTGTCTGCCTAGCCCCTAACTGTTCCTGACTCAGCCTACAGTGGTGCCCCGCAAGACGAATGCCTCGCAAGACGGAAAACCCGCTAGACGAAAGGGTTTTCCGTTTTGGAGGTGCTTCGCAAAACGAATTTCCTATGGGCTTGCTTCGCAAGACGAAAATGTCTTGCGAGTTCCTGCGGGGGATTTTTCCTCCCCCCCCTTTTCCCCAAGCCGCTAAGCCGCTTATCAGCTGATCTGCTAAGCCGCTAAGCTGCTTAACAGCTGATCCACTAAGCCGCTTATCAGCTGATCCGCTAAGCCGCTAAGCCGCTTAACAGCTGATCGCTAAGCCGCTTATCAGCTGATCCGCTAAGCCGCTTAACAGCTGATCCGCTAAGCCGCTAAGCCGCTTATCAGCTGATCCGCTAAGCCGCTTAACAGCTGATCCGCTAAGCCGCTAAGCCGCTTATCAGCTGATCCGCTAAACCGCTAAGCCGCTAATCAGCTGATCCGCTAAGCCCGCTAAGCCGCTAATAGCGCTAATCTGCTAAGCCGCTCATGGGCTTGCTTCGCAAGACGAAAAAACCGCAAGACGAAGAGACTCGCGGAACGGATTCTTTTCGTCTTGCGAGGCACCACTGTATTTCGTTACACTAACTCAACCTACCCACAACTCTAGCCCAATTTACTCCCACTCCAACCAACCACCCAACGAACTCCTCCAATGAACTACTCCCTTTGCCCCTCCCAGAGCTGGTTTTATAGTCCCACTGACTCCCCCCCCGGGGGTCCTGACTGGGCAACCTGTTTAACTATTTCACCTCCAGCACTCTCTCATATGTTGACGTCACAGCAGCGCTCATCTCGCTTTATTGGCTGAGAGAGCTGGCGTACAGCTTCTGGGTCTTGTGGCCAGCATGACTAAGCCGTTTCTGGCAAACCAGAGCAGCGCACGGAAATGCCATTTACCTTCCCTATGGAGTGGTACCTATTTATCTACTTGCACTTTTGACGTGCTTTCAAACTGCTAGGTTGACAGGAGCAGGGACCGATAAACGGGAGCTCACCCCGTGGCAGGGATTCAAACCGCCGACCTTCTGATCGGCAAGCCCTAGGCTCTGTGGTTTAACCCACAGCGCCCCCCGTGTCCCACCTGTATGGGTACTGAGGGCCAATTGACAAAACTTTAGGGGGCTTCATGGCTGTGGTGGGTGAGGGCACCCTACACTGTTGCATGGAAGCCATACACATGAAAAATGAGTGTAGGCCTCGGGACCTGGAAATAATGGTTTGGGGAGGTCAGAACAAGCCCCTCAACCAGAGGTTAGTCACCCCTGCCCTAGAAGACAACAGCATAATGGGGAGGTGTTATTTCATGATACGACTTCATTTCCTTTCCTGTCTTGATCCCAAATAGAGAACTCTAGGATTTGTTATTCCCAATCCCATTAAAGACTTCAGGTAAGTGAGTTTCTAGCATTCTTGCTGGGAATGATGGGGTTCAGGGGAGGGAAGACGTGTTCTTCATGAGGGCAGCTTTTGTGCTCATAGCTGCAAAGAAATGTGGGGTGTCCCAGAAAACTGCATCATATTTCTTCAGTGACAGCACGGCCGTTAGAAGTTTTGAAAAAGAATGCACAGATGGCTGAAAGGGGGCACAGAATGGAAGGCCAGAGGCAGGAGGGCACAAAAATAAGAAATATTTTTCTTTCCCATAATGGCTTATGTTCTATGCCATGTACTTTGATATTTTTTGTAGTTTTTTGGCTTTTTCCATTATTATTAAGGATTTTTCTTTCGTAATTTTGGTTGTTTATATTTATCTGTATTTGTTTAAAGCAAAATAAGAGTATTTTTTTAAATAAATAAATATTTTTTTGGGGGGGGTGCCGAATTCTTTCCTCACTCAGGGCACCATATTACCAAAGTCCGCCCCGGGTGTAAGGCAGACCTCCTATGTCCCCCTGCGCATCTACTTTCTCCACACTTACGGTATCAGAGAAAGGCGAGTGAATGCCTAGTTTGTTTTTCTCTCCCAGAACACTCACTTCTTTCTCTAATTAAAACAACTCTCTCCGTTCTTTTGGCAGACCTCTCAAGAGCCAGAAGGGTTCTTCACTCTTTCCTCAAGTAGTGACAGGCTGGTACTGCGAGCCAAAGTACAGAACAATTTGAGGTGTTTCCTCATCTTCGTGCCCACAAAGATGGATGGAGTGCAGGGGAGTGGTACCCCTGCAATGATCCTGGCTTGTCACCTTGAATGTGAACTTCGATAATTGCACAGGTGCTCATTAGGAGAGATAATTGCCCTGGCATTTCACACCCCACCCCACTGGTTTTTCAGCAGCAAGCCATTTAGGAAAGGAAGGCGCAAGATCTGCCACACATCTGGAGCCAAGAATTGGTACAAGGGCCCATTCCCTGTCTTTTGCTGTTGACATGGAATGCGGCTCGCTGAGGGGAAGATGTGAGTTCATTCTAGTAGAGCAGGGTGGAAACTTTTTTTTTAATAAAGTTTTTTATTGATACAATAAGAAAAAACAAAAAAACCCACAAATACCGAATTACACACACCCAACCTCCCGTCTATTCCATATTTCAAATTCATATTACTTATTGCCAATACACACTTTTATCCTAATTAAACTTATTCTTAATAAATCTAATTTCTTATATCTACCTTGCAACTATTACTGAAGTTCCTCGAATGCTGCAACAGAATTTAAACTACTGTATTTATTTTTCAGATATTCTTTGAAAACCTCCCATTTTGAAACAAATTCCTGTTTTGATTTATTCTTTATTTTTTCTGATAAACCATCTAATTCAGCATATTCTGTCAGCTTTTGGATCCAATCATGTATAGAGGGGATTTCATTACTCTTCCATTTGAGCAGGGTGGAATCTAATGGTTTTTAAGAAGCATTAAAAAAAATATTTCAGCATAACAAAATATCAGAACATATCATCTTCATTATTCCCCCCTTTCCCCCCACCTCCCCAACAAACCCTCCTCCCCCAAGACTTCCCTCAACTCCTCTCTCTGATTTCTGAACACATATTGTTCTCTGCATGCTGTAAAATTGTATAAATCCTTATATTATCTGTCTACTATATTAACCATCAATAGATTTGTGCATGTTTATTCAAAACCTGCCAAGGAGTCCAGGTCATTTTGCTGTCTTTTTAAATAATATGTAAAGAGTTCCCATTCTTCTTTGAAGTCACAGTTGTCCTTGTCTCGTAGTTTCTATGTCAGTTTAGCCAGTTCTACATAGTTCATCAATTTCTCTTGCCACTCTTCCTTTGTCAGGGTTTCCTCATTCTTCCATCCTTGTGCTATCAAGAAAGAAGCATTAAAAAAAATAAAAATACATTGAATTTTCCATAAGACTCACCTTCGCCATCTAGTGTCACATTGTTTATTGCACTTCAAACACACTTAAAACGTTTTATTTGCAGCTGTATAGCTGAGTCCTAAGTGTGCGGTGGGGTGGCAGGGGAGAGGGTGAAGCTTAAGGGCAAGGATGTAGCTTTGTCAGTGCTATTTTTCTATTTTAAAAAAAGAGGTGCCAGAACTCACCATGAACACCTCCCTTGTTTTCTTCTAATGGCAATGGCACCCACCTGAGAGATGCCGGAACTGAGTTCCTGTGAGTTCCAGCTGAAAAAAGCCCTGAGCCTAGCAACATATGGGGATTATGGTGAAATTTGATTCACTTTGCATCGAAAGGCGTATCTACCTAATTCTCACCTTCCAAAACAATACACCCAACCAAACACAGCCACCTTTCAAAATTTGCAGACATCTGAATTTTGAAATGCAGGTCTCCAACGAAGTAATGTGTACAAAACTGCATCTTCTGGGGTCAACAATGCACAAAAAAGGCATATACTGTGGTACCTTGGGTTACAAACACCTCGGGTTACAAACACTTCGGGTTACAGACTCCGCTAACCTGGAAGTAGTACCTCGGGTTATGAACTTTACCTCAAGATGAGAACAGAAATCATGTGCCGGTGGCATGACGGCAGCAGGAGGCCCCATTAGCTAAAGTGGTACCTCAGGTTAAGAACGGTTTCAGGTTAAGAACGGACTCCGGAATGAATTAAGTTCGTAACCAGAGGTACCACTGTATTTGTTAATTGGCCTGAATTTTCATTTTGATATCTCAAGCTGTAAAGCGGATACTATGTTATACTCATGTGATAGCACACCCCGCCCCCAGCAGCCTGAAATGGTTCAGTCAAGAAACAGTCCAGAATATCTCTTTATCCAAAAGCATTTTGCTTGACTGAATGAATGGCAACTCTCATCACAGCAGACATTCAGTTTGTAACATTCAATAAGAGAGAAATCAACATATTTATTGGCCAGTATGCTTGAGTATCCTTTCAGAATCTATTCTGATTACTATAAAAATTAATTAGAAGGAAAAAAGAAGGCTGGACTCTTTTTTCAGTTCCAGCACCTCTTAGGTGGGCACCAATGCCATTCTAAGAGAACATGGGAGGCATTCATAGTAAGTTCTGGCACCTCTTTTTCTAGCAAAATAGCACTATCTATATGAAACGTATATTCACTTTTCTGGATACAAGATCAACACACTGCACAGAATTTTGTATGACTGATAAGACTTGCTAATACCTTCCTGTTTCTACTCACAGAAACTCCAGACATTTTTGTAGCATTATTCTTCATACAGTAAAGTTAAACCAGAATGCCAGAAATGATCTGGACCACCTTATCAGCCTTGGATTAAAAACAGAAGACATATATCAGATTCAAACGCATTAGTCACTTTTCCTCCTGCTCCTCCTCCTCTCTCTCTTTTTAAGGTTTCTGAGAGTAAAACCAGATAACATTTCTGTGTGTGTCAGGAACATGGTTTTTGGCACAAACAAAAAAGATGTTCAATAAAAAATTAAGTTTCACAATTTTGGACCGAGTTATGCAGAGCTTAGCTGTGATTAAGGTTTCACCACTGCAAAATACCAGCCATCTTTTGAAAGTTCAAAAGTCCTCTGTATTAAAACAGAGGTTCTGTCTCTGCTGCAGTGATCCTTGCTTCTTTCGTAGACAAAACTCTACGCTTCACATTGTGTCAAGTGGCTTAAAGGCTGGAGCCATAGAAAACCCAGACTCCTGAAACCGATTTCTCCTCTGCCTTTTGCCAAACTGCCTATCAATTTCTCTGAAAAACAGGTAGACAAAACTCTCCTTGCGGTGGTGTGTGTCTGGCCTCATCATGCTGGCAATGCTAATCCAAATGTTTCAAATACCTCGGTGAAAACAGTACCTCCTTTGCAGAGAAATTCTTCATAAAAATTACAAACGTCCTATCTATACTACAAGGTTGTAAGCCAGAGTTCCACACTATGGTGTTTTTCACATACGACTATAAAAGTGCAATGAGTTTTTTATATGGTCTGATCATCTTTCTCCTTTCTTTACTCCTTTTTGAAATAATAATAATAATAATAATGTCCTCATTGTTCAAGTGAAAACTAGAAAGGCTTCATTTCCCCATAATAATACAGGGCAGGAAAGAACCCAAAGCCTCCATTGATTCGGCACAAAGGGACTGTTCTTATACTACTTTTCATGGCAGTTAAGTAAGTCGGCTATTAACCAGTGTGATGAAAGGGCCAAAGATGGGAAACAGGGAACCTGCACTATCATGAATAAGACCCGTCACAGTTAGAAAACTCTGATCATCACGCTGTAATCAGCAAGAAACAGACCAAACTGTCAGGAGCTGAAATATTTAAATCTTAACGACAGGCAAGATATAAGCTGTGTGAGGGAACATTTCAAGCTCCTGTCAAAGCGCAGACTCTCTTGCTTTTGGGATGAAATGATGTGGGTGGATGGAGGAGGGGAGGATATGTCATTTTAACTATTCATTATAGCTCATCTACACAAATTCAGGGCCCCTAATGAAAAGAGAAATAAAACACATGCTATTATGAACTATATCACCAGGGCGAGTGTTCTCCCCATTTCTGTATGTGAGGAATGTTGCCCTTATCCATCTCTACGGTCTGATCTAATAAAAATATAATATGGAGGAACTCAATATATAAGCTCTGATATACTTACTATTAGGCATATTTCATATTAAAAAGCTTCAGGCCAATCAACAGCATCCAGGTAAACACAACAAATAAGAAACAAAAACAAAAATTTAAAAGCAGATATGGATTTTTAATTCACCATATCCTAAAAACTATGGGAAGGAAACACTGTGAATGAAACAAAACATATACAAAGCATCAAACAAATAAAATAGTGAGAGGTCATATCCCACTATGGCTGCAATCCTAACCTCACTTACTTGAAAGTCAGCCCCACAGAATTCAATAGAACTTACTTCTAAATAGATATGGTCAGGACTGTGCTTATACTCCCAAGTAAGTGTACACAGAATTAAAAGCCTAAGCATAAAATCCTATCATCTGAAACTGTTCTGCAAGCTCACTCCCATTTTTCTTTCTCCTTATCTTCTAAGCTTGCTTTTTGACATTATCGTGAGACATGTCGGTCATTGCCAAAAATGTGCTTTCATCACAGGGCTGCCATATTAAAGAATTTGAATATTCCTGGGAATATCTTTCATTGCTTTTCACTTACAAGAATGTAAATCATGAGGGAGGGAGAGTGCATGCAAGAGTGGATGAGGTTAGGGGCAAATCTCTTTCTTTCCTTTCTTTCTTTCTTTCTTTCTTTCTTTCTTTCTTTCTTTCTTTCTTTCTTGCCAAGGGTGTGAGGGAAAGAAGATGCCTGGTGAAGCAATTATTTGGGAGCAAAGTCAGCCTTTGAGGGGGTCATCTACCCAGCAAGAGCAGTAGACAGTGTCTTAAATTACAGAAGTCCCCCCCACCTCCTTTCAGATGTTGTACTTTCGTTCCACACTTACACACAGGCAGACACACACACACACACACACACACACACAATTTGCTCTGATGATTTATTCCTTTACTTACTAAATATTAGAGTTCATACCCCACTTTTCTTGCAAACAAATCCAAGCAGCTATGAGTAGCAAATGTTAAAAATAAGAAAAGAGACTTAAAACAATAAGAACAGGTGAAAAGAGACCTCCCCACAGGCCAGGAGAAATGGAGCACATCACCACAAACCAATGAGAAGCCTTGGTGGGAGGTGGAGGAGCAGACCTCAGAAAATAACAAATGACAAACTATTTTTCGTAACAGTTTCAAGGCAGGTAGCTGTGTCGTAGGAAAATCAAGAACATCAGAAAATATAATGTCATGGTGATTCTGCCCATCTTTCTTTGCACAGGAAGAGAATGAGGGCGGAGGCCACTTTTTGTTAAGGTTTTCCTAATCTGCCACACCTGGCGCCCCAAATTTGTGATTGTTTGAGAGATCCTTCTGGCACCAGTTAGCTCCCTGTTCACCTTTCTGAATGGCGACATAAAGCCTTGGCCTGAGTGTCACTAACACCAGTCCTGTTGCAACCCATTCTTCTCTCTTTTTTCTTGTAAGGACCATCCTCCTACTACCTTCTAGGTCAGGATTGGGGAACTTGTGGTTCTCCAGATGCTGCTGAACTACAACTCACACCAAGATGGCTGTCAAGAATGGGAAACTAAACCAAGGAGGTTTTGTTTTTCTTTACAGGGATCGCCTCCTACCTTCTGGAGGTGGACTTTGTGTCCCGCCTACTTCTCTCTCTCTCGCTTTTCTTTTTTTGTACTATCATTAAATGGAATGAAATCGTTATAAATTAATATGTATGTTTTGTATTTTATGATATGACGTTGACTTTTATGGAAACCGCTTTGAGGTCTGCATGACATAAAGCAGTATATACCCCATATTTTTTGCTCTATAAGACGCACCAGACCACAAGACGCACCTAGTTTTTGGAGGAGGAAAACAAGAAAAAAAAATATTCTGAATCTCAGAAGCCAGAAGAGCAAGAGGGATCGCTGCGCAGTGAAAGCTGGAATCCCTCTTGCTGTTCTGGCTTCTGTGATAGCTGCGCAGCCTGCATTCGCTCCATAAGACGCACACACATTTCCCCTTACTTTTTAGCAGCGAAAAAGCGAGTCTTATAGAGCAAAAAATACGGTAAGACTTACAAACAAACCTCATCCCTGACTATTGGCCATTCTGGTTTGGAGTCCTACAACACCAGCTTCTTTCCTTGTTCTAGCTGTCCATATTGCTATCCTCAATCACTCCTCTTCCACAACTCAGTGACTTTTCCTTCCACCATCCAAATGTTTTCCTTAACTCACATTCTCTTTCCTCCTAAGCAGACTGGACCTATTCTGCTCTCTCTTTCCTTAGCTGCTTTGCCTGACTATTCCCGTCTATGGAAGCCCTCCCTGCATCTATAATTTCTTCACAGACATGAGTAGATAAGGCTTAATCAACAGGTGACAAGTGGAGTTTCCTATTTGCCTTCTGGGATCTATATTCTCATTATATGAAGAAAGATTTGTGCTCATTTAAAGCTCACCCATCCTGAGCACTTATGCAAAGCAATTATATGGAGATAGAATGTGGAAAATAATGGTGGGAGGGAACCGTAATTAAAAACTTATATAAAATTGGCTGGAAACCAAATCCCTTAAGAACTTCTATACTATAGTTCCTGTGTTGCCACAAATCAGGCCAACTCTCTTCCTATGAATATTCACCACAAGCTAAGACTTCCATATACACACACCACATAGCTGTCAACTTTTCCCTTTTCTTGCGAAGAATCCTATTCGGAATAAGGGAATTTCCCTTTAAAAAAGGGAAACGTTGACAGCTATGACACACCATAAGTTGCCTACATAACAGCTGAGACAATTGGATATTTTTATAAGATACCCAAGGTTATTGAGGTTTTAAAAAAATGGAAGAAAAACAATGACTAGATAATGTCAAAGCTGTCTTTACTCGGATTACATGTCTTAAATGATGACCGCAATGGAAACAAGCCTTCTCATTGTTAGCCAGGAGATTCAGCTTTGCCGATTTTTCTTTCCCTTCAATGGCTTGCGGGGGCAGAGAGAGTGTGAGTGAGAGCAGAACACAGAAAGGTGATCCCTGTCAGCTCGCTTGTTGCCCTTCTCTCAGGAAATACCTGCTTTTGAAAGACAGAATAGCCATTGTTGGAAGAGGCAGCGAGGAGGGGAGCGCAATCTGGCGACAGATCTGCCTTTCTCTTTGTGGAGCAACAGTACAATCCTATATTGGTACACTCAGAGGCAAGCCCCAGTGAGCTCAATGGGACTTATTCTCAGGCAACCAAGTACAGGATTGGAGCCAGAATTAGCCTCCAACTAATTTTGGCTTGGGTTACAAATTACAGAACATAGTGCTGTATTGAAAGGGAGACATATTGACATGCCGGCATGCAGACATATTGAAAGGGACTGCAGGAGAACGAGGGTGGAGTTGATGGATTCATACAGAATATTATAAGGCTTTGTTTGCAATTAAAAAGCCAATAAGCAAAAAGGTTTCTGAAAATAATGACGATAAGCTTATCTGCAGGGACTTTTTTCAAACCGTCATCTCCTTGATTGTTTTGAGAGGCAAGTTTTCAACTAAAAATAGGAGCAAGTCTTCTGCATTATGTTCATTATGATATGCGTTATTACTCATTATTATACAGATGCATATGCACTCCAGGTCTCCTAAAGTAGCCATCACATAAATAGACGCCTACAATAATATACATGGTGAATAGTGTCTCTTTTATATGTATATTTGTGTGCATTTATATGCATATTTGTGTGTGAACAGCTCAGACTTAAGAGAGTGCTTGATGCAAGAGTTGGTTTGATGCAAGCAAAGCTTAGTTGGGTCAGAACCACCAAATTCCAGTCTATCCTGGTAACCATTATTCTTCCTATATTCTTCTTTTCCATTGCAAAAGTCAGTCCCTTCCAAACTAGAGCCTTTTTGGCAAGGAAAAACCACCTTTTCAGCTAATCAGATTTTGTACTTTGCTCCATGTCTGTCAGTTAACTTGTTTTTTTTTAGATTTGTTCCAACATTGCATTTAGTAAATGTCCGAGAAAACTTTAATTGCAAATCTGTCTGAATCAGAGAGGAATTAAGATATGTGTTTGTCTCATTTGGATTCATAAAATAAGCCTGATAAGAAATTTTGGCACAACTCAAGAACCATGCAGTGAGAATCACATAAATTTTGCTGTCTTTTGATCACTGAATACGCAAGAGAGAGTTGTATCCAACTTTTCCCTGAATGCTGGTTTGAGAGGGGAAAGAAATATGAGTTGGACTACAAAATTTCCTTGAAATCTACCCCAATCTTTTCCTGAGTACTGAACTCAAACCTACATATTAAATCCTCCCACAGAGAACTTGCATTTGCTTTAATGGAAATTTTCTCTATCATAATAACTCTGCAAGAATGGAAATACAGTTGTGGTCTCTTTGCTGAGAGTTAAAAAAGATTCTTATCCCCAGTGACTCATAGGACGTGCAGATGTCCCATGCTTGAGTTCCTAATTTTTAAGTATTTTGCAAGTCAACAACAAATAAAAGATATTGGAAGAAAAAAGGACAGAATATGTTTAACCTTATGGTTTTGCAACTATTTTCTTAGTGCTCACTACAGAAATTTTGAAACGATACAAGAGTCGCTTTATCCCTGTCATCATAAGAACATTAAGATCTATTCTGCTCACATATTCATTATTAAAACAGCCACCACTCTGCCCTTTAGTATAGAAAATGAAGAATGGAAATGGATCTGGAATAATATACTTTAGAAATTAATTGCTACAGGTTTAAAAGAAACTTCTTTAAGGAAATGTGGATCAGATCAGTTCACATCAGAATTTACAGAAATCAAATTCTTCAAGCACTCCAACTTCTTGTGGTCACTATAGCCAACAGACTGGACTTTGTGGCTGAAGAAGTATGTCAGAGATGCAACCCATTGCAAACTCAGGGTTTCCTCACCAATATCCATATATAGTGCTTCTTTTCCTTAAAATTGTTTAGGGGTACTCTCATTTTGGCTCAAGAAAATCACCATTTTATTGTTCAAATCGGGAAAAATAAATACAGTAAATGGACAAAAGTACGAAGATTCACAAAATGTTTAGGGGTATGTGTACCCCTGCATACCCCCAGAAAAAAGCACTGTCCATATATAAGTTTGAAAACTTGAAGTAAGTTTAAGAATGCATGTGTGCGCACATGCACACGCACACACACACACACACACATGGTTTGCATAACAGAATGTTCCCAAGACTGACTCCAAGTTTGATGAGGCCCTTCTGTGAGGCTTATCTTGTGGTGGTGGCAGCTCTGGGCAACTGGGAGCTGCCATTTTTATTTCCCACAATGCCCATGGTGACAAGGTGTCATTCTGGGACACTGTGGGGAATTTAAAAGTGTCTGGAGTGTCTGGAGGCGGTTGGATGGCAACTAACGGATTGAGGTTGAATCCTGACAAGACAGAAGTACTGTTCTTGGGGGACAGGGGGCAGGTGGGTGTGGAGGACTCCCTGATCCTGAATGGGGTAACTGTGCCCCTGAAGGACCAGATGCGTAGCCTGGGAGTCATTCTGGACTCACAGCTGTCCAGAGAGGTGCAGGTGAATTCTCTGTCCAGGGCAGCTGTTTACCAGCTGCATCTGGTATGCAGGATGAGACCCTATCTGCTCGCACTCTGTCTCACCAGAGTGGTGCATGCTCTAGTTATCTCCCGCTTGGACTACTGCAATGTGTTCTACGTGGGACTAAGTTTGAAGGTGACCCAGAAACTGCAATTAATCCAGAATGCGGCAGCTAGACTGATGACTGCGAGTGGCCGCCGAGACCATATAACACCGGTCCTAAAAGATCTTCATTGGCTCTCAGTATGTTTCTGAGCACAATTCAAAGTGTTGGTGCTGACCTTTAAAGCCCTAAACAGCCTCGGTCCTGTATACCTGAAGGAGTGTCTCCACCCACATCATCCAGCCCGGACACTGAGGTCCAGCTCCGAGGGCCTTCTGGCGGTTCCCTCATTGCGAGAAGTGAGGTTACAGGGGAACCAAGCAGGGGGCCTTCTCAGTAGTGGCACCTGCCCTGTGGAATGCCCTTCCAGAAGATGTCAAGGCAATGAACAACTATTTTACTTTTAAAAGACAACTGAAGGCAGCCCTGTTTAGGGAAGTTTTTAATGTCTGATGCTGTATTGTTTTTAATATTCAGTTGGAAGCCGCTCAGTGGCTGGGGAGGCCAGGTGGGCAGGGTATAAATAAATTATTATTATTATTATTATTAGCTGACTCGGAGTCTTCAAGCCCCACCTTTCCTGGCACCACCAGGAAAACATGCCTAAAGGGAGCTCCAGAACAGGCCTGGGGTGGGTAGGGGTGCTGGTTGCTGACACTAGGCCTGTTCTCAGCTCATGCGAAATCCTTCCAACATCCTGACCATTTTGAGGGTTTTTTCTACAATCCAGTGGCATATACATTTTATGAAATAACAACAGCAACAGCAACAACTCCATGTGGATTCCCATTGTGAGGTCACTGCTAAAGTCACCTTAGTGGGGAAAATATTGTGTGAACTTCTTTCTAAATGAGATACAGTGGTACCTCGGGTTATAGACGCTTCAGGTTACAGGTGCTTCAGGTTACAGACGCTTCCTCTAACCCAGAAATAGTACCTCGGGTTAAGAACTTTCCTTCAGGATGAGAACAGAAATCGTGCTCCGGCAGCAGCAGGAGGCCCCATTAGCTAAAGTGGTACCTCAGGTTAAGAACAGTTTCAGGTTAAGAACGGACCTCCAGAACGAATTAAGTTCTTAACCCGAGGTACCACTGTATATGGCTTTCCAACTTTGTTCCAGCATTGATTGCAGCTCTGGGTTAACTAACTCCTCTAAAGCATGATCACCCACCCACCCTTAAGTAAAATATTTGGAGGTGTCAACAGCAAAGGCAAACCCCTAATTCAGAATAAAAGATGGAACAGAGAAGATGGGGTCAGTTTGAGCTCAGACCAGCAGAGGCACCGCCACTCCTGGAGCAAAATTCCACGCCTAGCTGGCCTGAGGGCACATCACTCCTAGACAGACATCTGGCATACCTTACATATTAGAATGTAATGTAAGTAACTCTATCTCACTGAGTCATTCTTGGGAAAAGTTCGCAGCAATTACAGAGAAAAACACTGATGAGCTCTCTTTGCATCTCTCTCTCTCTCATGTCTGTCTGATAGGTTGCGGCACCTAGGGGCTTGTGGGTAGGGATGTAAGGGGGCAGCGATTTGCTCTAGGTTAGCCACAATCCGTACTGTTTCCATTCGGCTTCTGTTAAAAACATCTTTCATCGCTCCATCCACTGCGACTGAAACTTATGCAATTAATTTAATTGCATTTCAATGGAAGGGAAATATAAAAAATAGAGAAAATAACATAGTTGTGTACATAATTATTGCATACAAAAAATTATAGCAAATGCCACTCATATTTGCTTGCCACTCATACATACTTCCATGACTTCTATTCTTTACCTCGGATGAACATGCAAATTGTAAGAATTTCTGTTTTCTATTTCCAGTGCAGTTTTCTGGCATCCCTGCAGACCATAGGCTGTGCTTTTTGAGGCATTGAGTTCTGTAGCCTGTCAATACTAGCGCAGTTCTTAACATATTTTATAAAGAAATTGCTGCAAGCTGTATTCACATAGTAAAGGCTATGATGTTAAGGCAAAACTCTGATCTTTCATGGGACTTGAGCAACGTACTCTAGTTCTGAAGTCAAACAGCTTACGGTAAAAAATATCCAAGCTATTTATGCTAATTCTTTCTCCCTCCGGGTCTTCACCACCCCCTGACATGTGCGTGCATTGATCAGGGTTGTCTGCATGTACACTCATTGCATGCTGTATTTTGCTGGAACTGATTTCGCAGTGTAATTGCTAAATCATCATTCTTTCTGATCCCATGAACTGGTGATGAAAACCATAACCCATAGGCAAGTCTGCAGATTTGAATAGGCACAGTATTAATCACAGACACTTTAATTGAATGCTGAGCCTTTATTTAACGGCATACAAAGTTATGAAATAGACAGTTCATCCCCTGAAGTAATGTTGGCATACATGATAGTTATTTTTACCAGGTCTACCCTCATTTATTTATTTACAATATTTTTTTCCTATGCTTGTTACATAACCAAGAAAAATAATACACAAAAAAACAAACCGAAAAAGGGTACAACTTAAGAGGGGAAGGAAAAATATATATATAAATAAAACTTAGATAAAAAGTATGACATAAATTTGTGATTGCAATTTCATGTTACAATAAAAATAAAAATCTCATTATCTTTTATACCCGACCTCCCATTTATTCCTTAATTCTTTTTACATATCTTTACTGCCATACCAAAATACTAATTTTTGTGTTAATAGTTTCACAATTTATAAATATTTATACGCTATTGCTAAATATACGCTATTGCTAAAAACTGCTGGGATCACCCAAAAGCTGCTACAGATCTTAACATGGTATGATTTTGTTTAAGATATGTTCTGAAGGGCTCCCATTTTGATACAAATTCAGTTCTCGGTTTATTTTTTATTTTCCCCGATAAATTGTCAAATTCAGCATATTCAGTCAGTTTTTGAATCCACTCTTGTCTAGAATGAATTATGTCACTCTTCCACCTTGTAGCTATAAGGTCTCCCGCTGCCACTGTTGCATACAAATAAAGATCTGCATTTTTTAGGAATATCTGAATCAGTGATGCCCATCAGATATAGCATGGGTAGGCAAACTAAGGCCCGGGGGCCAGATCTGGCCCGATCGCCTTCTAAATCAGGCCCGCGGATGGTCCAGGAATCAGCATGTTTTTACATGAGTAGAATGTGTTCTTTTATTTAAAATGCATCTCTGGGTTATTTGTGGGCATAGGAATTCGTTCATTATTTTCCCCCAAAATATAGTCGTCCCCCCCCCCACATCATCTGAGGGACAGTAGACCTGATGAAAAAGTTTGCTGACCCCTGAGATATAGCCTTCTTTAATTGTACACTGCAGTCCACCACATCTATGGTTCATATAACACAAATGGGACTTGAACAAAAAAATCTCACTCACCCCCAGACTGGCATAAGCTGCAGTTGATCTGCCACACTTATTTCTTCTCTAGTGGGTAGCACTGAATCAGAGAGTGAGGCAATATATTTATAGAATCACAGAACTGTGGACTTGGAAGGGACTCTGGGGGTCATCTAGTGCAACCTCCGGCAATGCAGGAATCTCCACGCATGGTTCCCACCCAGTTTGAAACCACACTGGACCCTGCTTAGCTCTGCAAATGTACTAGCAGTTTTACTGCTGCACCACTAGGAGGACTCATGGGGCAGAACTGAGCAGTGTGCAAGTTTCACCTTCACACAGCAGTCTTGGATTGGGCAAAGGAAGAATTTCCAGTGGCGGCTAAGATTATTTCTATCCTTGCACAGCGCAAACTGCATTTACTGCTATACATGCTTACTAAAATCAGGCAACTGATTATGCCAGCCAGGGCTTCAGACAACTGCCACAGACTGATAAGCACTCATCTTGCAGCTCAGGGGGCCTCCAGACTGGCAGGATTTGGGGGAGGGATTCAAGTGCATACCAGGAAATTTAGGTTTGTGCAATTGCGCTGTGAACTGAAGTGCTCTGTTGCCTAGTGCAACAAATCCTAAAATGGATTCTTTTAAAATAAAAAAGAAATAAACTTTTTGCAGCTAGGGAAATCAATGGAAAATGTTAGTTTGTACATCTTTGTGGGAAGATGTACAAACACCCCTCCAGTAAATCAGGATGAATGCTAGACGGATGCTCACTGTCTTTTAAACTCCTTGTAAACAATGCAGAATGAAGACCAGCCATTATGTAACCTCTGTGTAAGCTTTGTGCAAGTAAATCAGGATAGATGCTCAATAAATGCTCTAGGGGAAACTGCAGGTTCTTAAGCAACCCTTGGTGGACAGTAATCTTTGATCTACACAACTCTTTTGCAGAGAAAAGTAAAAGGGAATTTTTTCTCAAAAGGAAATGAAAAAATGTGGGAGATGTGCCATTGCTACAAATGCAGGTTTGATCTTACAAGTATCCCAGACCACATAGAGGGATTGTTTTCCTGTAATGTTTGAAATTCACTGGTAAAAAGGACTTCCTTATCTTTTTCATCGCCCTGAGTTCTGCTTTTGTGTGGTCTCCTCTCCTTTCATTTTGGAATGATGATCCTAGGCAGTCTCCTTTGCTATAAAACTAAATCTAAGAAAGTTCTATCAGCGTTTCTCTTTGAAGGCAACGCTGTATAGGTGAACAGCAAACTCATTCTCTAGATGTGGATCCTTATGTAGCCAAAATGTCACTGTCCAGACAAGAGAGAGGCATCAGCATGCTTGAGGGAGCTCCCCCCCAAAAAGTCCAGTGAGTGAAAATGATGGACTTTTTTGGAGCTGGCTGACCTGACTGGAAGAATCCGTGACCAGAAAGAAGAGGAATTTCAAGAAGATTGGAGGAAATTTAAGGACTATTTGAATAAATATTATAATATAAAAAATTAGAAACTACTTGAAAGTACCACACAGGCCTAGGTTTAAATTAGGACATAATTAAATAAATGGGATTTAGAATACTAAGAAAAGTGAATAAGTTGGATTATAATTGGAGATACTTTAGCTTAATAATGATATTGGAAAGCTGTTACATTCAATTACAAGGAAACTCAGAATGGAGGGAATGGAGGAAGTCAATTAAGATGTTTATAAGGCTGGATTTCTAAAGAATTAAGTTTGTTTTCATTGTTTATTTGTTTATGTATTTTTCTGTTTTTGTGTGTTATTTTGTTATGTGATATTTGTTATAATTATGGAAAATCTAATAAAAATTTTATTTAAAAAAAGTCCAGTGAGGATTGAACAATATCATTGGCCATGGAATGCTGGCTGACTGCTCAATGTTTTCTGATGTTAAATGTTTTCTGATTCAACTCTCATCATCCCCAGTCATCACTGCCAATGTTCAAGGATAATGGAAGCAGGGCCACAGGATCTGTCCGCTTTGGTGTTCTCATTTCCCCGGTCTTAAATCCAGTCCTCCATATTTCTGCACCCATTTGTAGATTTAAAAAAAAAATCCTCGTACAAATTCGTGGCCTCCTTTTTTAAGAAAAGCAGCTACCCAGCTTTCTGAGACCTATTGGCCCTCAAACTATAGCGTCATATTTTATCTTCGCACACAAACACCCAGGGTTTCATAGGTGGAAATGGGGAGGCTGCTTTTGTCCCATTCAAAATACTTAAGGAAGATTGTCCAACAATGGGAGCTTCTCCAAAGCAACTCTTCATGTTCCCAGTTTTCAGGGCCAGCTTCAGCCAGGGGTAGACTCAAGCCTCACACTTTTCAGGGGCTGTTTCTGGTGCCACCACATCGCATCTCGGAGCTAGAAGTTCTGCATTTCTTGGCTTGGGAATGAAATGCTTCACCTTTTTCAGTAGGCTGTTATTTCAAGCTTTACTAGGACGATTAATCCTTTAAATCAACACTCCCGCCGCCATGCAGTGGTATTTACAAAACCACAAATTGCAAATATTTGCTTGCCTTAATACAAGTCCCCCTCTCCAAAGCAAGACAATTGTGCAACTAATCTCCCGGGAATCCCATTGTTCCTCAGATTCTGTTTACATGTGGCATGTCCTCGCCTTACTTCTCTGTTCCACTGATTCTCAAATGCTATTCCTATCTCAGCACTGTCTTTTCTCATGTTGGCTGGGTAAAAACGCTACGGCAAAGGGCTGGAAGCCATTTTGGTATTGGGGCAGAGGGATTCAAAATGAAGACCAACTATAATAATCCGGATAAAATGTCACAAAGTTGTGCGCAAACCTTCAAGCCCACCAGAAACTTTATTCAGGCTGGACGTCAAAGGAAAACACAAACTTTTGTGAGTAGGTGGAGGCAAAGATGTAAGGCTCTTTCAGATTTGCAATACATTTTCAGAGGCTGGATGCAACACCATAACAAGACTGGGATGAATTCTTACATTGTTTCTTTCAGTTTCTCCACAATTCATTGGGAAAGTGTTGTTTCCAGCATGTTCTGCCTGCGAGAACAGAATGGTGGACTCTTCTTCTAGTCATATATTCAGCTGATATTTCTTGTGCAAAAGAGCGGAGATTCAATCTATGGCTGCTATGGGAAATGTGTGGCCCTCCAGCTGTTCCTTGGCTCCCAACTCCTTTCAGCCCCAACCAGCATGGCCAATGGTCAGAGATTATGAGAGCTGTAGGGCCACAGAATCTGGAGGACCACAGGATCTGCATCCCTGATCTATGGCATCTCCAGTTAATAGGTTCTCTTGGGAAGGGAGATTATGAAATTCATCGGCTCTCATCTCAAGGACCTTACTGCTGTCGCAGGAACACCCCCCAATCATTCAGTTTGTACAAACTTGACACACACACTCACACACTACATACGCTACGCTTCTGTTATAAATTCATAGAAAATCAACCATACATTGGATCTGCACCGTTCCACTTTTATTTTACTCCATGAAGGAAGGACTACAAAATGGGGAAGGTTTGATACAGGGCAGCCATAATCCCTTGAGCATACCAGCACATACACAGGAGCCCTGCCCAATTGCTATGCCAACCCTGATGGTCCTAGACAGAAGACCATCAAGGTCACAAAGAACTTGCATATAGGAGTGGATTCAGCATGGACTGGAACAAAGGACAATGATCAGCTCTTCCCTCTGGGGGCAGGAAACTGCAAACTCCCCTTTGTCACCTGGAAAGCACTCATGGGGAGGGGGAAAGGGGGAACCAGCCAAGTGACAAGATACTCAGGTTACCTCCACAACTCCTCCCTCAACCCCTCCTTTTTGTGATGTAGTTGTGATGTAGTCTTAGGGGTGTAGTTTGGGGGATTAGTAACTAATAAAAGTTGGGGTCCTCTTTTGTTCTGGGCTTCCATTTTGCTTCATCTTGTTGTGGTGGGAGTCCTATCACGACAGTTTCCAATAAAGGCCAAGCCTACAGGCTGCTGTTTTGCTCCAAACTGTCCTGGTTGGTGTCTTTGTTTTTTGCCCAATGGAGCCCTTGGATTCCTCCGTTAACACTGCTCCCTCAGTAGGGATGCAATAAGGCAGAGATTTCCATTCTGACCTGCGTTCATCACAGTCATCGCTGCTTCCATTCCGCTGGGGCTTGGTTTCCACCAAATACCACATTATTCATATCTGCTATTTAACAGAATTTAGTTACATAACCATTTACATAGTTTAACGCTAATTTTAATGTAAAGGAAACATCAAAACTGTGCCAAAAACCATGAGCTATGGTGTGAACTAATACCAATCACATTCATTTGAGTGACTTCTGTTCCTGACCGCTGATGAACATGCAAACTGAAGCAATTTCCACTTCTTTTTCCTGTTTTGTCAGAATTCTCCAACATCCCTATCCCTTAGTGTGTCCCTTTCTCACAACAGCTTGGCATCTCTTGTCCCCGTGAGGTTTTGCCCCAGACTAGACTCAGTTTCTCCTGAACGCTCTCTCTCAGAGGCTCAGTTCAGCTGTAACACGAAGTCTTAATCTAGCTCATCTAAAGTAAGGGTTTTTTTGGGGGGTGTCTCCCAGCTTTTTTCTTCTAATGCAGGCACCCCCAAACTCGGCTCTCCAGATGTTTTGGGACTACAACTCCCATCATCCCTAGCTAACAGGACCAGTGGTCAGGGATGATGGGAATTGTAGTCCTAAAACATCTGGAGGGCTGAAGGTTGGAGATCCCTGTTCTAATGGATCAGAATCCCTTGTGTGACTCATTTCACTCATGTGGTTGTCATCGCATAGCAAGAAACGTGTACTGGCAAATCCCACCACTTTAAGGGTATGAACTTGTCCATCCCTACAGCCCTCCATGAGTTGAAGGACCCCAATGAAAGGAGCCTCCTGTACTTCTGGAGACTCTGGGTGGTATTCAACTTACGTTTTACTCAGAGTAGACCCACTGAAATTAGCAAACATTACTATGTTAGGTCCAGTGTTAGACAGTGGGGTTAAACACCCTCCCTCACATTAGTGAGTGTTAGCAAAGTCACTGAAATAACACAGAGTCCAGAGAGAAAAGTAACTGAGGGAAACCGAACCAAAACAGCGTATAACACGAGGAGAAAGGAACAGAGAGGTTTTGTCTTTCTTAGATCAGGCCTTGTCCATAACTGAAAGACATCAAGCCAAACATACAGGGGAACTTCCTCAGAACTACTACTACTACTATTATTAAAATTTATATCCCAGGATATCAGAGCAGTTTACAATATACAGTGGTACCTCAGGTTAAGAACTTAATTTGTTCTGGAGGTCTGTTCTTAACCTGAAACTATTCTTAATTCATTAGCTAATGGGGCCTCCCGTCGCCGCTGCACTGCCGCTGCACGATTTCTGTTCTCATCCTGAAGCAAAGTTCTTAACCCGAGGTACTATTTCTGGGTTAGCGGAGTCTGTAACCTGAAGCGTCTGTAACCCGAGGTACCACTGTACAAACACAAAAATACATAACATGCTACCTCAATGAAGATCATGCCACTCTGACTGGTTGCTAAACCGCACATCCATCTCACCTCCCGTTGGGTAGCTGACTAACACTGAAATAAGAATTAACCCCTTAAGATGCACACAGAATGATCTCTGTCGTGGCACTTCCAACAGTGAGTGCCCAAAGAGAGCTGTTGTGGCTTGTTTTAAGTGGTGCCAATCCAGCCCCATACAGCTGGCATAGTATAGTGCCAGCTCTTGTAATGGATGCAATATTGTACAGTATACTGTTCGATGAATGAACTTTAGATCCACATGAAGATTGAAGGGAAAATATTGCCCAAACGAACCAATGCAGAGCTGCATGAAGTTTATTAGTCTGCCGTGTTTTATCTTTTGATATGTCACAGTCACCAGTCACCTTTAAAAATAGCATTCTGTGGTTTCCAAAACATCTTCAGTTAATGCTTGCTTAGTTTGGAAATGGATTATGTTTGCAAAGAGGAGCACGTCTCTGTGGCTCTGATGAATGCTCCCCTCTGCTCTCATCCAACATAAATTTCCATTATGTACAGTACAAACTCTACAGCATTAGACACAGCCAGGGTTAGGCTTTTGAGCTGTAGGCAGTAATTTTTATTTTTATTTTATTTTAAAGCAAGGACCTCGTTTGCATTGTAAAGGGAAAGCACATTCTTGACAACGTGCCAGCTAATAGATGGACACGGATGAATTTTCTCTAGGGATCATTTCAGAGGTAGAAAAACAGCTATTCAAGAAACTAAAGGGAGAGGAACCCATAATGGTTCTGAGAAAAGCTCTGACCTACATGCCATTCAGGGGGTCTAAATAGTTAGAGCTGCTTTGCCTGCTTTCCTATAATCATGGCTACTCTTTGATAACCTGAATGTGTTAAAGCTGCTGTCACAGATTTCACATGTGGCTTATGTTGTGAGGCAATTCCCCACTGAATTGGAAGCAAGCTGTGAAACGATAAGGACCAGACTATAAATATATATGTAAGCCCAGTTCCCGGTGCCCCTCACAGAGATACAGTTCCCAGAGTGGATTAACAGTCAATCACTCTTCCCAAGGAGTCTGGGAATTGTAGCTTTGCGAGGGGGGCAGGGCTTTCCTAACAAGAAAAGCCTTGGCCCAGGTTCTAAAAAGCCCTCACAAACCAGTTGCATGGTCCAGTTCTGTTGGTCACTAGTTCTGCATAAATCCTTGGTTCCAGGCCACTTTGAGAAGCAACGTGAGGATGCAATTGGCCAGCATCCGAAACCTCATCTCCAAAGAAGCAGAGATCCAGCAAGACCAAAACGCACAGTGTCTCCATATCATTCTTTGACCTCTGTGTGGTAGTTGAGGGGGGCTGCACCTGCTGTTCCCTGTGATAACTACTAGGTTATAAACCAAATATAAGCAAATATTATGTACATTCACAGCAAACACACAGTTCACAAGAAACATCACTATGGACACACACATATACACAAAGGTAAAGGTAAAGGGACCCCTGACCGTTAGGTCCAGTCGCGGACTTCTGGGGTTGTGGCACTCATCTCGCTTTATTGGCCGAGGGAGCCGGCGTACAGCTTCCGGGTCATGTGACCAGCATGACTAAGCTGCTTCCGGTGAACCAGAGCAGCGCACGGAAACGCCGTTTACCTTCCCGCCAGAGCGGTACCTATTTATCTACTTGCACTTTGACGTGCTTTTGACCTGCTAGGTTAGCAGGAGCTGGGGCTGAGCAATGGGAACTCACCCCGTCGCGGGGATTCGAACCACCGACCTTCTGATCAGCAAGCCCTAGGCTCTGTGGTTTAGACCACAGCGCCACCCGCGTCCCAAAGGAGCTTGCACCAAAGCATAGAAGTAGAATATTCCCATTCATATGAACAAGGGTTCGCAGGGCAAGTTGCTGGTGCACTGTGTCAAAATTTGGCTTAAAAGATATTTGAATATGTGTATACACAACATTATTGTGGACATCAGCAGGTCCTTTAAAATGTTCACAGACTTTCTACAGATGAATGTATTTACTCTGCATCTACTATCTGTGGATATATTTTTTTAAAGAACTTAAACTCACAACCATGTTCATACGAAATTTGGAGCAAAAATATAGGAGTCATTAAAAAAAAAAAAGGCCTCCCAATTTAGCAAAACTGCAGTTTAATTTGTTGCTCTATCGGAAGAAATGATAGTTGCAAGCACAGCATAAAAAGCAAGGACCACAGAATGCCACGAACATTCAAACAACTTTATATTAAATTCCAACAATATGCAATTACAAAAAAAACCCCTCCCAAATGCTAGAGGATTGCTTTTGATTAGTTCTGGTTTGTGAATCAACTTCCATGTCTCCTGTTTTCATGGAATAAATGGATCAGATGGAAAGAGAAAAATCCCCCTGATAGTTGGAACAAATTAATTCATAAACTTTCTCTGCTAATACACATATTAGGGGGTGGGAACAGATGGTTTGGGTAATGTGTAGGTTCTTATTCTTTGGGGGGGGGGATATATTCTTGATGACAGCTATGACAACAAGTGGGGCAATGCGATGTATTTATTTCCTGCATCGTAGTTGTGTGACTCTTAACTTCTGTTTGGGCATCCAAGCAACATATTGTGGGTTAAGGGAAGTGTGTGCAAGTATCAGGGCCGGCCCAATACATTTTGGCACCTGAGGGAAACCACAAAATGGCAGGGAAGAAGAAGGGACTGAAGATCTGCATCAGGAAGAAGGGAATAAAGATCAACATCAATAACAGCCATGGGAGGAAACCAGCTGTGCTTCCCATTCACTGAGAGGCTGCTGTGGAGGCAGCACTGAGGGGAGAGGCTGCCGAGAAAGCAAGAAATCTGGCTTTCAAGGAGCATGCAGCAGCAGCAGTTGGCACCATGGCAGCAGCAGTGGGCGATGTGTTCTGTGGAGGCCAGATCTGCCCCCCTGTGGATTCTGCCACCTGAGGCAGTCGTCTCACCATGTCTCTTGGGTGGGCCAGCCCTAAAAGGTGCGCATACCAGTCCCATGTCCCCCAGCGTCCTCATTCCACTATTTGGGCACTCCAACATTAAAGGGGAAAGGTCTGAAGGAGGTTTCTAAGCACACTTTGAAGAACGTGGTTAAAAGCCCCCAGTGATGAGCAGTATACAAATTTAATAAACAATAACAATATCAATAACAAGCCTTCTAGGAACTTTCAGCTGGTTAGGGGGTCCTTTCAGACCTTTTGCTCAGTGGGGCCGGCACATGTGACCCTGCTGCCTTCTTCATGTAATTACTCTAAATGCCAAAGAGGGGCTTCATCCTCAAAATTAAGAGGTTTCCTGCAACCAGGGCTGAGCCAAAAGTGTGCACAAAACATTTGGTTTGATACATGGTGTGGTGTCAGGGATGTGGCTGAATCGAACGCCTGGGAAGAGTCTGACTCTGGAGACGATCGAAGGCAGTCACAGACAGAGCAGGAGTGGGTTAGTTCGGCCCCCCTTCACCAAGAGTTCCCAGATAGAGCAGCAGACTCAGAAAGCTCACAGGCAGAAGGAGGGGAGGAGATAGATGGCATTGAGGGGGTTGCTATGCAACCAGGAGGGAGGCAGCGTCTAGAGGGCTCTCTTGAGAGTGGGGGGTGGGGGGAGTTCAACCACCTTTCCCCCGAACCAGAAGAGCTGAAAGGGTTAAAATGCAACAGAAGTACAAGAGAGGAAGGACTGGACTTTGGCGCCCTTCGTGCTGTGGAAAGGGTGGAGACTCAGAGTGACCAACTCATAGCTAAGAGAAGCAGGCTCGGAGCTGCTCTCTGGATGTTAAATGTAAATAAACGTACCATACAACTGCCAGAGACTCATTAATTCTTATTGGAGCTTGCTTGCCTGAGATCATTACATGTGGGGAGGATTGGCTACAAAGTCTGGCAATGGGCAACAGGTTGCATTTCCCCCTTTCCTTCTCTTTCTTTCATTAACACTGGCACTCCCGCAGGAGAAGAGATCCTCTCAGCAGCCACCAACCAGCAGCAGCCATCTCTCTCTCACACAGCAGAGTAATGGAGAGGAAATGTGGGGTGGGGGTGGGGCTCCAGGACCTTGCTTTTCAATACAGAAGGGATTATATCATCTGTTCTCAGGGTGCTATACCGAAGTATGGGACACTCCCCACTTCATCCTCAAAATAACAGCAACCCTGAGAGGCTCAGATAATTACTTGCCCAAAGTCACGCTCACTAATCTATGCATTATATACCATATTGTTTGGTTGGAGAACTGCGTCAGAAAATTTGGAGAAATACGAATTTTGGATGATAGCTGGCTTTCAGTTCACTCTTGCACAAGACCTCAGCATTAAACATGGGGTTTTTTTGTTGTTGGATATTGCTCTCCCCCACCAAAAGAAGCTCAGCACAAGCCTCTATTTTGCCCTGTTGTGAAACGTGATAACTAAAAATGATAACAATTTGTTCTTGTCCACTTCCAGAAGTTTTTTCTCAATGGTGTATGCACAAAAGTAGAGAAAGACCTGTACACATGCCCTAGGGTTGCCATAAGACTTAAAACAGATAAGGAATAACAAACAAAGTTGTTGACCTTTTTTTTTTTTTAAACAAAAACGCCAAAGAAACACAATTTTTCAGTTGACTTGTGACGCCTTCCGGAAATTCCTCCCGGATGTCAATTCTGCCTTTGAAATCCCAGTAATGTCCCCATAACATATGGCAGACCTACATGCCCAAAATGAAAAAGGGTAACAGAGGGCATGGAAGAAGCAACAGAAGGGAGAGAGAAACTAAGCCCAGATACATTCTTCAAGTTCCACTCACTAGTGTGGACACAGCTAATGTATCAAACACACACACTGAAAAATTGGCTCTGAACCACCAATCTGCACCACGACGCCCTGATTTGGAAGCAGCCTAAGTGATTTTCTTATATATTTTTCAGAGTATTTATATACCCCTCTCATAACGTATTGGGGCAGTATATGACAATAAAAAAACCACATATGCAACCATTAAAAGCAGTACAAAACAATGTAAAGAGAACGACTGGCTAATTCAAGAAAACTTTAAGGCCTGTTGGCATAAAAACAAAGTCTTTTAGAGATACCTGAAAGACAAAGTTAGGGTGCTTGCCAGATCTCTGCTGGAAGATCATTATAGTGAAAGCAAAGGCGCTTTTAGCATACTGCCTCTGAATACATTTCGCAAGAAACTAAGGGCTTCTAACGCAATCTTCACCAAACTAGTGCCCTGGCCCCGATGTTTTGGAATGCCTATCAGCCTCCAGTCAGCATAGCAGCTGTAGTCTAAAACATCCTAAGGAGAAGAAGAGTTTGGATTTGATATCCCACTTTATCACTACCCTAAGGAGTCCCAAAGTGGCTAATGGTTTCCTTTCCCTTCCTCCCCCACAACAAATACTCTGTGAGGTGAGTGGGACTGAGAGACTTCAGAGAAGTGTGAGTAGCCCAAGGTCACCCAGCAGCTGCATATGGAGGAGCAGGGAATCGAACCCTGTTCACCAGATTACGAGACTACCGCTCTTACCACTACACCACACTGAGGGCACCAGGCTAGAGAAGACTGTTCTTCTAAAGTATGCTTGCTATAAACGGCGTAAAGGCAGCTCCATTCCAAAAGTGTTCCAATAAAGGAAAAGAGCCTTCCAGGATCACACCTGTTTGCACAAAGATATAAACATTACTTTTCCAGCATATGGGGCATCCACAGATTTCCACGGAGAATTTGCTCATGGTTTTATGTCCCAACCACAAAATTGCTCTTGCCTTAACACACTTTTGAAAATGAGTCCAAGAAACATTGTGGAAAAGAAACTTGATTACATCAAAATCATTCCAGCACTTTCACTCCTCTGTCACATACATGATCCACCTAAACTTTCTCCTACTTACAGCACTTTACTCCCGGAAGCAAAAGAGGGTGCACTATAAAATTTTGTATCAGTCACATTGGAAGAGTGGCTTTATGTTCTTCAGAGAAGCATTATCCACAGGAAATGCAGATATTCATAACTACTCTCTTCATTTTCTAAATCCAGTGGATACAACACAAGAGGATTCTACAATGTATATGGTTTTAGTTCATGTTCCTTCTTAATTTTTAATCTGTCTCCTGCCTTTAAGCTATGCATTCTTCAGTATGAGGATATCAATCCCCACATAGTTATATGCTCAAGTCTATTAAGAAATCATGTTTGGATTTAACAAGTAATTATTCTTAATGCATTTTTATTCTGCTTTTAGTCTTGAAATGCAAGCAAGGCTTTGTTGACAGAAATGGAATTTAAGATTGCATTCCTTCTCTGAAACTATGATAGCTGGAAGCTTTTCCTTTTCTCCCCGCTTTCATTTTTTTGTCACGAAGAGAGAAATGTTCTTGGTTTTAAATCGAGATCTGGAAAGTATGCAAGAGTTGATTCAGACAGAATAACTGACATAAGATGCCCTGCAACTTACTACAAATTCACCAGGGGTGGGGTGCTGAAAATGCATATAGAATTTGTGGCCTCTGGGAAATTTTCAAAACTCAGCTGAGTAGCTTCTACTTACGAAGTTAAACTAGACTGCTAGTTGTATGGGATGTGTGTTTCATCTGAATCCTTGGCCAGAAGTACTCTATGCAGTAGATGGCTTTGACCCAGGTGCCTCTTTGTACTTTATATATTTCTCTTCTCTTTCCATTTGCTATTGTAGTGAACGTTCCCTTTGAATTCTACAAAAAGTAATTTTGGAAACCTGGGACGAATCTGAATTTTCATTATTGCTCAACCGTCTTGTGGCCAACCTTTCAACTATTATCACTTGGACTGAACAACCGTATATTCTTAAATAATGAGTTGCCTGCATTTTGCTGCCACGGTCAAGTATAAAAATGTGCTAATAGCCATTATTAAATACAAGTGCTAATTATATAAAACTCCTTCCATAAACTAAAATTAAACTGTGTGGGTGACGTCTTATACAGGATTATATTTTATAGCTTTGTTTTTGGAGATCTCTCAGACCAATGTAAGAAAATGGGCTACTGTTTGATGTTTAATAGCCTGGTCATTATTATAGTGGCTATAAAACCTCATTCCTGCTGTTATGTGGGTTCTTCTGTAACTGTAAAATCAGCACGTTTCAGTTACAAAATATTTTCCACAGCAAAAAAAGGCATAATTGAGAAGGCATATTAAAAAATAAGTCTTATGAAGGCCTTTATAGACAGATGTGCACTAGTATCGTTCTAGCAGTTAACATTTCTTTCAATTTTTTTGGTCTGTTTACCTATAGTGTGACGCAAAAGTAAAACAGAATTCTGAAGTGACATTCAATTCAAACTGATGTGTTGATAGTTTAAACCCCAAATCATGCTTTAGCCAACAGTAAATGAAGAAACATATCTTTGTGTTCTTTTCAGTCCCAGTTAACTTCTAATATTTTATTTTATTTTCATATATGACCATATTTTTCTCTCTTAGACCTAAGGATGAGGGAGAAATGTGATTTGCATCTAAAGGCAAAGTTGCTGCATTCAGTTTCAGAATAAAACATAAATAAAAACACAGCCATTCTCCAAAATTCCCACCTCTTCAAATCTTGAAAATTCAGTTCTCCAACCAAGTAATGAGTCAAAAATGCATTTTCTATGATATTAGTGAAAATAGCATGCAAAAAATGCATTCTGTTGGGGGAAATCACTTTGCAAATATAAGTATATTAGGGGAGCTTGCATATAAAAATGTGTATACAGTGGTACCTCGGTCTACAAACAGCCCTGTTAACGAATCTCTGTATTCGGTTTACAAACTCTGCAAAACTGGAAGTTAGTGAACTTTACCTCAGTCTAAGAACAGAATCCAGACAGTGGAAGGGCACCGGCGGTGGGAGGCCTCATTAGGGAAAGTGCACCTCGGTTTAAGAACAGCTTTGGTTTAAGAACTGACTTCCGGAACGGATTAAGTTCGTAAACCAACGTACCACTGTATCATGATAAATTTGCACTAAAATGCTGGTGAATTCTCATGAGGACTTTTTTTCAGATTGCAAACTGATGTGAAAATGTGGAAAACCAAACTTAAAACTGGAAAAATGAAGAACTGATAGAAACTGAAATTAATGGATTCTCCCATTCCTACTTAAAATACATTTCTTACCATGTCTTCTCAGGATTAAGTCCCATTGAATTCAGTGGTGTTTACTCCCTAGTAGGGATGGTGGCAAAATTCACTACATGTGGATTAAGCATTGAACTGGCCCATCGTACGCTTGTCCGGGGGGCTGCCTTTAAAAGTACTCGGAAACTTCAGTTGGCCCAAAGAGCTGCAACCAGACCATTGTCTCCCTTACAGTAACTCCACTGACTTATGGTTTGTTTTGGGCACAACTCAATGTGCTAGTTATGACCTATAAAGCCCTATGAACCTGTCTGGGCTCTGAAATCCCCAGGGGAGGCCATTCTCTCAATCCAGCCATGCTCATAGGCACATTGGAGAAGGTGTTGGACTTTCAGAGGAAGAGAGGGGAACTAGCCCTGTTGTATGTCAGCGGGGGTTGTGTGGAGAGAGTCTCTTCCTTCAGATTCCTGGGAGTTTACCTTAGTGAAGACCTCACTTGGAAAAACAATGTAACTCAGGTGGTTAGAAAGGCCGAACAGAGACTCCATTTCCTCAGAGTCTCGCAAAAGAACAATATTAAACAACAATGGATGACCTCCTTCTACCGGTCCACAATAGAAAGTGTCCTCTCATTTAACAAACCAATCATATCATTTGTTAAATGGAAATCTAATAAAATTTTTTTTTTTTTTAAAAAAAGAAAGTGTCCTCTCATATTGTATCACAGTGTGGTACATTGGCTTGGCAGCCACGGACAGAAAGTCTTTACAGAATATTATCTTTTATATGTTTTTAGTTTTTTGAGTTTTATCTTTGTTTGCTTTAATTTTTGTGAGCCACCTTAAGTCCTGGTTGTAGAAAGTGGTATACAAAAATACAATAATAATAATATTGTCTACTTTCTTTGCAAAGCAACTTTCTAGGGATTTTCCTGATACCATTTTAAAATAGAATTTTTGGAACATGACATTTTTTCCAATATGATTAGGTCAGCTACCATCGCCATCAGTGTTTGATCATAAATCTTTGCTAAGTTTGCTGAAATGTGTATTCACTTTATCTTATGTCTCATTGATTCACTGTTAAAGTGATTGTGTTAGCCATTCACAACCGTTAACATTCATTGTTTTATTGTTAACCTTTCTCTCACTCCCCCACACCAGTGACCTAGCCAAATGCACACAGAAAGAGCAGTCATTGTCTCATATCTTAATGTGAACTCATTGTATTTATTAGCATATTCAAAAATGGGTTCTATTTGTAATTTGTGAGCATTAAAATGTGAGACTCAGGGAAATATTTTTGCAATAACATTATTACATGATTTATGATAATGTTATAACAAACCCTAAATTTTCCAATCGTCCTGTTTATGTTTATTATTTTTCATTATTAATCCATGCAAAAATGCAAGCTTCCTTTAAAACTATTTTTTTACTGGGCAAAGTGTGTGTGTGTGTGTGTGTGTGTGTGTGTGTGTGTGTGTTTAGGGGGCCTTTGACTAAACCAGGTGAGGGTAGCCAATGGCTCTCAAACTCGCAGTAACTTAAAGACGTCCTCTGCATGCGAAGACAGGTTCTGGTGGATTGAGTGGATGAATTTTCATGATGATTTTTTTAAAAAAATGCAGACGGATTAGGAAATGTGGAAAACTGAATTTAAGATTGGAAAAAATGAGAAACTGAAGTTGAACCATCCCTACCAACAATCAAATCAAATGAGAATACATTCAATAAATCTATGGGCTGTTTTACTCGGAATCTGTCTCTGTTTGCTTTGAATTTTGTCTTTCCCTGAAACCTAACTGCTGTACTTCTGAGCTGGGCCTTGGCTGCTGCACACAGTCCTGATATCTGTAGCAGCATCTTGTTTTCCCCTAAACCCTGCGAAGAGCAAGCCTGTTTTGCCTTATTTAGATGTAATGCTTCTATTATGGAATTGTCTGAATTGTTAACAAAGAGGGAGATGGAAGGCCAACTTGGAATGTTGGATTTTTTCATCTTTGTTTGTTTATAAGTTTAAAATAATTTAAAAGGCAGAAACAAAATAAGATTAGAAAATTAAACATTGTGAAAACAGTACACCAAGTCAGATTAGAACATGACCCATTCTGCTGCCCATGCTCTCTCTTTTTCTAATTGTTCCGTTTAATGAAATAAATAAAAATAATGATTTTCTTGCAAATGCTACCGCTCTTGAGGAAAAGCAGCAAGGGTGTTGCTCAAAACCCACAATGACTTTTAAAGTATGGAGCCTGAACACTTCTTTGGGCTGAAAGTTTGTGGCATGTCACTACACATTTGGGGCACCTGCTAGATGCAGCCACGCGGTCTCAGGTGTGAACGCCTCAATTTACAGGCACAATCCACACTGCAGAGAAGTGGCAGGCTTGTGCAGAGCTGGGGGAATACACTGGGAAGTCAGGGAGGGGAGCTGACACCCCCTCACACACACACCCATATGTGACCTGGAGTTGGGCAGGTGTAAAGCCAGTCCTACCATTAGGTAGAGTGAGAAAACCGTCTAAGTGTCAGGCAGCTTCCAGCGGTTGCCCAGGAACGTACAAAGACAAGGGAATGTTTCTGACCGTTGTGACGTTAACCTATGAGAGTGCTGGAGGTGAATTAGTTAAACAAGTTACCTAATCAGAACCCAGGGGGTGGAGTCAGAGGGACTATAAAACCAGCTCTGGGAGGGGCGAAAGGGGAGTTTGTTGGGAGTTGGGTGGTTGGTTGGAGTGGGAGTGAATTGGGACAGAGTCTGTGGGTAGGTTGAGTTAGTGTAGCGAAATAGGCTGAGTCAGGAACAGTTAGGAGCTAGGAAGACGAGTAAATATCTGAGAGGTGGTTTAATGAGTGAGAGCAGGTAGCGGAAGTTATAGGTCTGGATAGGCTCCCCATGATTGTAATTGACTGATACCGTTTATGAAACCATACACTTGTTAAACTGCAATAAATAAACAGAAGTTTATCTTCCAATTTAACCCTGACTGGACTCAGTATTGTACCAGATGGGGCATGGGTGGTGGCAGCGAGAAATAAAATGGTGGCACAGGGATCAATAGACGGTGAAACGTCCGGGGACCCTGTGTGATCGCCACAATCGTCTACTTTTTATTCAGTATTTGCAGAGAGAGGCTATAGAAACCAGCTTCTTGGATAATGGCGTTGTCCGGAGTGAATCTCCACCCCCTCGTATTTCCCACTTGCTCATTCGTCTCCTCTATGGGTGCTGCTACGTGCCCTCTGCCTTTGAGCTCTTTGCTCTCCTACTTTCAAGGCGCACCAGGTTCTGGGAGAGGGGAGGGGTCTGCAATGCTTTCTGAAATATACTCAGAGTCGCAAAGTGATTTCATGCTCTTTATTCAGCTCATAGTGGTGAGGAGGAATGAATGGAAGTCCCCTCAAAGTATCTGCTTTATATACATTATTTACACAATGGGCTGCACATGATTGGCTAATTCCGGAATTCTACTGTAAGCCAATCAGGTTGTGGATTCACTTCTATCTGGAGCATGATTGGGTAGTTCCTGCCAACCAATCATACTGCTGCATTGTTCTAGGACCAATCAGACTGCTGCATTCTGAATCCTATTGTTCTAGGACCAATCAGACTGCTGCAGTTTGGATCCTATTCAACTCAGTACATAACACCCCTCCCCTCTAAGTTCCAGTCCTGCCCGGGAGGTCGCATTCATAGTCCTCGAGGTACGCTGGCGGCCTACGTGTGCGTTGCGGCCTGCGGTGTTCCCTGGTCCGGGGTTCAGGTTCTGGCTCGTGTTCCAAGGATGCTGGCTGTGATGGGGCTATTTGGTCTGGCGCAACCGGCTCGCTCAGTCGTGGTTCTGGTTCCGGTGTCCTTTCGGCCTCGCAGGTCCTCTCTGTATTTACTGATTCTGCCTCTCCTGCTGGCCCCTCGTGCTCTATGGGCCTCACTGCCCCTCTGTTCCCTTGGGACTCCTCTGACCTTTCCTCCTCCTGGTTTTCTCCCGGGAATCGTCGCCGTATCTGGTCGCAGTGGCGGCGCCAGCATTGCCCCCCATCTGTTAGCACCTCGTACGACACGGGGCCAGTGACCCTGGTGACTGTGGCGGGTACCCATGCTGGGCCTGCCCCAAAATTCTTTGCGTACACTGGGTCCTGGGCCTCGAAGGTCCGGGGGTTCCTGCCTTCCCCCACCACTACCTCATCCTGAGCTCTATCGGGGTGAATGCGGTCCAATCTGATTGCAAGGCGCCGACCCATTAGTAGTTCAGCGGGGCTCCGGCCAGTCGTTGAGCTGGGGGTGCTGTGCTGTGCTAGAAGGAATGTGGCAAGGCGGTACTCCCAATCCCCTTGCGTCATGCGGCGAAGGGTGTCCTTGGTGGTCCGCACCATGCGTTCTGCTTGGCCATTGGTGGCAGGATGGAATGGCGCCGAACGGATGTGGCGGATGGCATTCTGCGCTGTGAAGGTTTGGAATTCTCCTGACGTAAATGCAGTCCCGTTGTCTGAGACGAGAGTGTCAGGGAGCCCGTGGGTTGCAAACAGCCTGCGTAGTACCCGGATGGCTGCGGACGTAGAAGTGGACGGTACCAGTGCGACTTCCAGCCATTTGGTGTAGGAGTCCACCACTATGAAGAATGTTTTCCCCTGAAAGGGGCCAGCGAAGTCCACATGCAGGCGTGACCATGGTGCTCGGGCGGACTCCCAGGACTGGACTGGGGCCCTTGGGGGATCTGGGCGGGATTCTTGGCAGGCCTGGCAGTGTTTGACCCAGGCCTCTATCTCTCCGTCGATCCCCGGCCACCACACATAACTCCTGGCAAGGGCCTTCATTCTTACTACCCCTGGGTGTGTCTCGTGTAGGGCTGTGAGGACCCTTTTGCGGAGGGGCTGGGGAACAACGACCCTGCTTCCCCATAACAGGCACCCCTTGTGGGCCGACAGTTCATGTTTGCGGGTTTTGTAGCCGGCGAATTCTGGCCCGGGGCTGCTGCTGGGCCATCCCCTCCACACCCAGTCCAGGACCCGGGAGATGACCCTATCTTTCTTGGAATGGTGTGCAACTTCTTGTGCCTGAATGGGGCGGTCGGGAAGCAGCTCCAGGCTCATAACCTCTTGTGCAGGTGCTGGGTCGGGGCCTGTTTCCGGTAGTGGTAGCCTGCTGAGGGCATCTGCATGGCCCATCGCCTTCCCCGGACGGTGAATCAGTGCATACTGGTAGCTGGCAAGGAAAATTGACCACCTGAGGACGCGAGGAGACAGCACTTGGGGGGTCTGCTTTTCAGGGGCAAATAAGCCAAGCAACGGCTTGTGGTCAGTCACCACGGTGAAGGGCCGCCCGTACAAGAAATCATGGAATTTTTTTACTTCCTTCACGATTGCCAGACCCTCCTTGTCGATTTGCGAGTAGTTCCGCTCGGTTGCGTTGAGTGTCTGGGAAAAGTATGCCACCGGTACCTCTCTTCCATCCGGGAGTTGGTGTCCCAGGACAGCGCCAATTCCATAGGGCGAGGCATCGCATGCTAGCACCACCGGCAGCCTCTCGTCGAAGTGTGCCAAGACCGAGTTTGAGACAAGCAAGTCCTTGACTGCCTGGAATGCGGCCTCCTGGCGCTGGCCCCACACCCAAGGGGCCCGCTTGTCCAGGAGTCTGTGTAGGGGCTCTGCTACCGCCGCCTAGTGGGGAAGGAAGGAATGGTAAAAGTTCAATAGTCCCAAGAAGGCCTGAAGTTCAGTCTTGTTCTTGGGCGCTGGGGCATCACAAATGGCCCGTACCTTGTCCCCAGTCGGGTGGACCCCTTCTGCGTCCACCATAAATCCCAGAAAGTCCACCTGAGGCACTCCTAGTAGACATTTTTCCCGCTTCACCTTGAGACCCGCCGTCTGGAAACGGTGCAGAATGGTGCGGAGGCAGTCCTCAAACTCCTCTGGTGTGGGCCCGGCAATCAACACATCATCGAAGAAGGGGGTGACGCCAGGAATCCCTTTAAGTAGAGAGTCCATTAGATTCTGGAATATGCCTGGTGCCACGCTGACACCGAATTGCAGCCGCTTTACCCTGAATGCTCCTCTGTGCGTCACAATCGTCTGTGCCTCTGCTGTGGCCTCATCTACTGGCAGCTGTTGATATGCTTGGGCCAAGTCCAGCTTGCCAAAAATTTTCGACCCAGCCAGGGTGGCAAGAACATGGCTGACCACTGGCACTGGGTATGCATGGGCCGTGAGGGCCTTGTTTATGGTACATTTGTAGTCTGCGCAGATGCGGACTGAACCATTAGGCTTGACGGGCGTGACGATTGGGGTTTCCCAGGGGGCATTAGGCACCGGCTCCAGCACTCCTTGCTCCACGAGCCGGTCCAATTCCTCGACTATACGGGGTTTCAGGGCGAACGGGACCCGGCGGGCCTTGAGCCTGACCGGTCGTACTGCGGGGTCAAGCTGTAGAGCAATGGGGGGGGCCGTATACTGTCCCAATTTCCCATCGAAAACCCCCGGAAATTCCTTGCATATGGAGTCCACGTCCACTTGTAAGCTAGTGTGGTTCACCCCGGTGACGGCTAGCCCCAGTGGTCCAAACCATGCCAATCCCAGTAAGCTAATGTAGGGGCCCTTGACCACAAGCAAGTCCAGTTGCCGCGTCCGCCCTCGGTATTGCACCCTGAAGGTCCCCAGCCCCATTGTGGGGACCTTACGTTTTTGGAAGTCCCGGAGGGTGAATGGGGCCGGCCTGAGTTTGGGACCCCCAGTAGGACACAGTTTCCTTAAGGTCCTTGCCGAGATTATGGATAGAGTTGAACCCGTGTCAAGCTCCATGCGGCATGGGGCCCCCTCTATCTGTACGTCAACATAAATTTTCTCTACGTTGGGGCGGGGCAACTGGTATACCTGGAAGTCCGTGAGCTCTGTCAAGTTGCCTTGGTGCGTTGGGCCCCGGGACCTGGGGCTCTTGGATTGGTCATCTGATGCCTGGCGTCGGGTGGGCCGAGCCCGACACACCCGGGCGATGTGTCCCAATTTTCTGCACTGCCTGCACTCTGCGTTGCGGAAACGGCAGGTCCTCCTCTCGTGACTTTCTCCACAGCTTGCGCAGTTCCCTCCTTCTCGTCGAGGCAGCTGTGGTATGTGGGCTGCTTGAGTGCGCTGCTGTACTCGGTGCACCTCCTCCCTGTCGGATCCTGAGTCGTCGGTGAGGTCTTCGTGGTGGACCCTCGGTTGGGACAGCTGGCTCTGCCGTGCCTCTTGCGTCGACCTCTCGGCAGCTTCCGTTGCCAGGGCCTCCCCCAGAGCGACCTGGAACGTTAGGTCCTTCTTAGCGTAGAGGCGTCGTTGCAGCTTCTCATCCTTCAGGCCACCGACGAGGCGATCACGCAGCATGTTCTCCAGCTCTGAGAAGTTGCAGAACCGGGCGGCTTGGCGGAGAGAGGTCACAAACCCAGTTATGGTTTTCCCCAGGGGCTTGCCGCTTTGCGTAGAAGGCATTTCGACGAGCCACCACTGAGGGCTGCGGCGAAAAGTGCCCCTTCAGCTGTTCCATTATTGTTTTGTATGGAACAGTAGCGACGTCTTCAGGCGCAAGGAGAGCCCGGGCGATTTCAAACGTCTCCTCTCCGCAGACGCTGAAGAATATCGCCCTCTTCTTGGCGTCTTCTTCGTCGGTGACCCCTTTGGCTTCTAGGAGGAAGGTGAAACGGGAGGCGTACGCTTCCCAGTCTCCAGATGCTGGGTTGAACGGCGAGAAGCTGCTGTCGGTTGCCATTCTGAGTTCCTTGTGTCCCGGAGCTGAAGCCTGGATACACGGTGCGAGGCAGCGGTGCGGCAGGTGGCGGTGCTGCGGTGCTGTGTGTGGCAGTCAGCTCAGCGGGATCCCATCCTCGTCGCCAGTGAAATATACTCAGAGTCGCAAAGTGATTTCATGCTCTTTATTCAGCTCATAGTGGTGAGGAGGAATGAATGAATGTCCCCTCAAAGTATCTGCTTTATATACATTATTTACACAATGGGCTGCACATGATTGGCTAATTCCGGAATTCTACTGTAAGCCAATCAGGTTGTGGATTCACTTCTATCTGGAGCATGATTGGGTAGTTCCTGCCAACCAATCATACTGCTGCATTGTTCTAGGACCAATCAGACTGCTGCATTCTGAATCCTATTGTTCTAGGACCAATCAGACTGCTGCAGTTTGGATCCTATTCAACTCAGTACATAACACCTAAAGACACCATGTCCATCAGCTGTCACCCCCCGGTGCTTCCCCTTCCTCCTCCTCCTCCTCTCCCATTATTTCCCAACTTTCCCCCTCATCTGCCTCTGAGCCGCAACCTCCCTCGAACCCCTGTTGTAAATCTAAACTGTCTTCCTCCTCCACCATTCCTCTTCTGCCCAGTCCCTGACACTCAGTCAACAGGTGTGGTGGTAAGATGTTGTGGAAGATAGGCTTGGGTCTGCCTTGCAGTCCGTCATGTGCCTTCTGAGCCAACCTTCTGTCCTCACATGCTGTAGAGGATGCCCATGTTGAAGAAGATTTCTGTTGCCAGTCTGATCTGTTTCTATACAGTCGTACCTCGGGTTACATACGCTTCAAGTTACATATGCTTCAGGTTACAGACTCCGCTAACCCAGAAATAGTGCTTCAGGTTAAGAACTTTGCTTCAGGATGAGAACAGAAATCGTGCTCCGGCGGCGCGGTGGCAGCAGGAGGCCCCATTAGCTAAAGTGGTGCTTCAGGTTAAGAACAGTTTCAGGTTAAGAACGGACCTCCGGAACGAATTAAGTACTTAACCCGAGGTACCATTGTATATGGAATGGGAGATGAAGTGCTACCTTGCCCTTTTCTTCAGGGAAAATGTGTTGACCGGACCGTAGGCAAATGCACTGGCCTGAGGTCAGCAACAAGGACAAGGGAGGTCATAGACTTATGACCTCCTTAAGTGCCTGAGGGAGGTGTCTTCCCCCTGCGCTGGCCCACAGCATCTCTTTTTGGGCTTGCAACATTTTTATTCCATTCTCTGGCTAAGAGGTAGGAGCATTATACATTTATATTCCATTCTTCTTCCAAGAATTCAGGAGGTAAAGGCTGAGTATACTTGCCAGGAAATTGAAAATGTGTATATACTCTCCCATAAATGATATTATTATTATTATTATTATTATTATTATTATTATTATTATTCCCTGCCCATCTGGTTCAATAAACTACATCAATTTGAAGAAACTGAGAAACTTCCCTGTTTCTGCTAACTTTGCTGCAGAGGAAAATTTGGGCAGATCTATCTGAGAAATTGACACATATTTTTTCAACCTACTGCTTTGTGCAAGTCTGGTATTTTGGAAAACTAGGATCTAAAAAAATTAAAAAATTAAATTGGCCACTTGCACAGGTAAACAAATACCTGTGCATGGCCCCATGTTTCCAGAACTCAGGGAGAGTAGGGAAGTACCAAGAGAGGAAGGAACAACAAAATACAGGGTGAAGAAACATCCTATTAAGTTCCCACCTACTTGTGTAGATGGGAGGGTTTAAATGAAAATGCTCATAAGTGAGTGAATGAACGCAAAAGTGTGCATGGACAAATGAGATCTCTGCAACCCATACACACATTGACACTCAGAGGTGTACCCAGCCTTTGTAAGCCTGGGGCATTGGCTTGTTCCACTGAGCAAATGCTGGCTAGTTCCCACTGCCTCTGTAAATCTGTAGGTAAAAAATAAATAAAGCTAGAGTTGGCATAAGAGCAGTTTCAAAAAGGGATCTGCTTTCATAAAATAAACTGTTAACATTCCTTTTCTACACTGGAAGGTAGCAGTAGTTCAGCTGCAATGATGACTAAATTCATGGCAGATCTCTTGTTGCAGACAAAAGCAAACCCAAAGATTGAGCTGTCAAAGTAGGAATCACATTTGATTACCTCTGTTAGAAATCTCATTGCCATAGCTTCTGACTAAAAATGCTTGACTGCTATTTGTGTCTAATTCACCATCTGGATAGAATAGACTAGATGACTAGACCACAACTCTGAAGAAAGCTAGTATATTGTTTTATCCACCGCTAGGGTCACCACGGGATGTGGGTGGCGCTGTGGGTTAAACCACAGAGCCTAGGACTTGCCGATCAGAAGGTCGGTGGTTCGAATCCCCACGGCGGGGTGAGCTCCCATTGCTCGGTCCCTGCTCCTGCCAACCTAGCACTTCGAAAGCACAAAGTGCAAGTAGATAAATAGGTACCACTCCAGCAGGAAGGTAAACTGTGTTTCCGTGTGCTGCTCTGGTTCGCCAGAGGTGGCTTAGTCATGCTGGCCACATGACCCGGAAGCTGTACGCCGGCTCCCTCGGCCAATAAAGCGAGATGAGCGCTGCAACCCCAGAGTCGGTCACGACTGGACCTAATGGTCAGGGGTCCCTTTACCTTTACCTAGGTCACCATATTGCAGGGCTTTGGCCTTAAGCTATTAAACAAAAAACAAAAAAACAGTGAGAGTATTATGTCTAGATTTTTCTGTATACTGTGCCTTGAAACTCTTACTGGTCCTTGCTGTAATGACTGAAAGTGTGCAAAATCTCTGCCTGTTCACTTGGATGCGATAAACCTTACTTCCAAGCCAGAGATCATCAAAGGACTGCAACCTAACAATGCAATCCTGTGCATATTTACTTGGAAGTATATCAGACTCTTTTTATAACTCCTACATAAATGAATTTAGGATTGCAGCCTAACAGCACAATCCTAACTAAATCAATTCACTGGGGATTACTCCCTGGTTTAATGGGCCTTGGACTGCAGCCTGAGTTTATATTGTCATGAAGAAGTGAAAGGATGGGATGTAGGCAAGAGGGGAAATTCTGAGAGAGGACTTCTCATGGCTACCTTGAAGTAGCAGCACTGTATTCCGACTCAATGGGTACATCTTATTCGACCATTGCAGTCCCAGGTCACCTCAGCCTCTCAGTATTTTGCTAGAGGGCTTCAAATGCATAAGGGTGCTTTAAGTAAAGGCAAAAGGACCCCTAACCATTAGGTCCAGTTGTGGCCGACTCTGGGATTGCGGCGCTCATCTCGCTTTATTGGCTGAGGGAGCCGGCATACAGCTTCCGGGTCATGTGGCCAGCATGACTAAGCCGCTTCTGGTGAACCAGAGCAGCGCACGGAAATGCCGTTTACCTTCCCGCCGGAGTGGTACCTATTCATCTACTTGCACTTTGATGTGCTTTCGAACTGCTAGGTTGGCAGGAGCAGGGACCGAGCAACGGGAGCTCACCATGTCGTGGGGATTTGAACCACTGACCTTCTGATCGGCAAGCCCTAGGCTCTGTGGTTTAGACCACAGTGCCACCTGTGTCCCAAGGGTGCTTTAGGTTTGCACAATTAACTTGGCATTAAAGCACTGTGTCTCCTTGGCACAACAAATCCACTTAAAAATAAAAACAGCTGACATTTTGTGGTTAGAAAAGTGACCGGAAAATGCACTGAAGCGTGTGAGATGTATTAACAGGTTAACAGGAAGACATGGAAACACACCAAGTGACTCAGAATGAAATCAGAACAGATGCTTAATAAAGACCAGCTATAGCCTAACCTCAGTGTCAGGATCAATGCTCAATAAGCTGGTTTCCTGGAAGAGCCCTCAGTGGGTTAACTTCACTCAAATTCGTAATGTTGCAAACTTTGACATTTTAATCTGGCTGTGCATCCTTTTTGTGCATGAACCTTCCCCATGTTAAATTCAAGACTTTGTATTCTTTTTACCTCAAGCATTTTGCTCCGTATCATTATGGTTGTTCCTCTGTTGACATAGTCAGCATTTATAGAAGGGGTTTACAAATGCCCACCCCTAACAAATACACCCAGAGACTCACAAAATCACACGCTGTAAAAATGATAACTTTCTGTGTGAAACAGGAGTGTGTTGCATTTTCCTAAATTAGAGAGCACCGTCCAAGTACTTTTCCTCCCTTCCTATTTCCTGTAGCTCGTGCTTTTAGGAGGTCATGCATATTGTTCTTTCTCTGCACTGCACAGCTGCCAGAGTCTTTAACTTGTGGCTGACATAAATGGTGCAGCTGGTCAGGACTTTCTTCCCATTGTTTGCCTCTGTCAAGGGTTTGGGGCAGACCTTGGTAATCCTAACTGAATAATCAGCCAATAGATTGATCAAAAATACTGATCATTGTCTACTTGCCAGTTCCTTCTACCCCTTCCTCCTTCTCAGTAAACAAACTTCTCTTTATTGCCTGGGGGAAATCTCCCTGAAAATTACAGCCAAGCTTAAATTAACGGATAATATTATGGGATTTTGGTTTACCTTGGGAATCTAGACAAAGCCTTATTATTTGTGGGGAGAGGAAATTATTTTAGCATTCTTCTATTAGCTCATCGTGAGTAATAATAATAGGATTACATTCCCTTCTACTTCAGTTCATAATACTAAATAGAGATTTAGCATATGCTAAAGCCTATCACGGAATCTTTGGATTTACAGCATCTGCCCTGAACAGATCATTAAATGGATTACATTATCCAGACTATAGTTTCTGCGATTTGCAGCCCTTTGGAACTAGCTAGAGAAGCTGCATCTATTTCCACAGTGTGTTCCCTCTATCCTAAACTTACACATGGAGGCAAGTTGGAAGCTCAATGGAGCCCATTTTGTTAGGCTTCCTCAACTTGTTGTCATCCCTGGATGTCACAGAACTCCAAATCCCACCATCCCCAGCAAGCATGGTCAATGGTCAGGGATGCAGGTTGGAGGAAGGGGGGTGCAGGCTGCCCCAGGTGTTACCACTGTTAGAATTCCTGCTCTATGATTGCAGTCATGGGATTGTTGCCTTTCACATGACAGTATATGTTTTGACTCCACAGAGTGGGAAGTGACAGAGACAGGGTGTTTGTGTTACTGTGTTCCGTGAAGTGGGACTATTGTCCTTTGTTCCTTTTCTCTTTGCTGTCTGATGCTAGAGAGAGGGGGGGCCATGTTGCAGTGCTCCGTGTGTGTTTATATGTAAATAAAGTAGATTAGCCAAAATGCTGAGTTCTGTCACGCAAACTGCGAAGACTCTGCGGATCCCTAAGTGTGCCGATGTCTGTTGGCATTGGTCACTGTGATGTTCGGGCTGAAGAAAGCTTTCGAAGCTCCCGAACGAACAACACATGCCAGTTGGGCATGTGTCTCTGCCAGGGTCCTACTTGAGTGTAGGACGAGCTCCTGACAACCACTAGTGGGGTGACAAAATGCCGAGCGGCACTCACCGCGGGGCCTGCAGCGTGCCCAAGCCACATATCTCTCCTGGGTGCCTGCAGACACCACACTGCCCCAAATGGTCCGCCCGCTGCCTCCCCAGCCCCAGCTGTAGGGCAGCTGAGTGGGAGGAAGCAGGCAGACTCCTCGGAGGTCCCGTAAAGCGTCCTGCGCTGGCTGGCCACGCCCCTGGGCGCCCAATCAACTTGCTCCGCCAACAACATCTGAAGACCCAATGCTGGGAAAGGCTGCTTGGTCCATTAAATTTTGTGAGTGAGGCTTAACCAGATAGGTCAAATGAGGAGGTGACTACAGAAGAGGGGAAGGAAATCTTGTTGGCTTGGAAGATTAGATCCCTGAAATGCGAAATGTGGGAACTCACTGCACATCTTTTCTGAGTTGGTACAGTGTACTGTCAGAGGTACTGTCATCCTGCACCAGAGGTGAAATTATTCCAGCATCAGAACTTTCCCCATTTAGATTCAGAAACCGTAATGGAGACAAGAACAACTGCATTTATCGGTTGGAATCCTTCACTTAACACAGCCACTTTAAAACCTGGCCTCAACCTGGCTGATGCTGTACTGTAGCATGGTTTTGAAGCATGCTACATCAGGCATGGGATGCGGGTGGTGCTGTGGGTTAAACCACAGAGCCTAGGACTTGCCAATCAGAAGGTCGGTGGTTCGAATCCCCGCAACGGGATGAGCTCCCGCTGCTTGATCCCTGCTCCTGCCAACCTAGCAGTTCGAAAGCACATCAAAGTGCAAGTAGATAAATAGGTACCACTCCAGAGGGAAGGTAAACGACATTTCCATGCGCTGCTCTGGTTTGCCAGAAACGGCTTAGTCAAGCTGGCCACATGACCCGGAAGCTGTATGCCGGCTCCCTCAGCCAATAAAGCGAGATGAGCGCCACAACCCCAGAGTCGGTCGCGACTGGACCTAATGGTCAGGGGTCCCTTTACCTTTACCTTTACATCAGGCATAGGCAAACTCGGCCCTCCAGATGTTTTGGGACTACAACTCCCATCATCCCTAGTCAACCAATGGTCAGGGATGATGGGAATTGTAGTCCCAAAACATCTGGAGGGCCGAGTTTGCCTATCCCTGTGCTACATACTAAAGCCTCTCTTTTTTGCTACACTTCCTTTGGGAGTTTGTCTTAAAGCAACAGCAACATTAATGAAAATTGCATGTTTGATTAGTGACAATTTTACTCAAGCAGCTAAGCAAAACATACAAAAATTAAAAAAACTTTCTCTTTTTTTTTTTTGCACGATTCCCAGATAATAATTCCAGCTTTTGCAGAGTTTTGCAGCACTACCCCGCCCCTCCGCCAAAAAGCAAAATGGAGCTGCTTATTGACAATAATGAAACGATATCAAGGCTCACCTTGCCACAACCACTTTTTGAGGAACAGAACCAGGACTGAGCAAGAGATCAGGAAGCTATGAGGTACTTGATAAGTGGAGGCAAGAACTCACAGCTTCCATGCTGAGCTACTACTAAACTACACTGGCTCTAATTTATATAGAAAATGCAGATTCATACATTTCTGTCCCTTTGAATACAATCCACATCTCATGGAATATGGTGGGTCTGATTACAACCTTAGATTACATAAAAATCTGTATTTAGAAGCAATGAGCCATGAAAAAGTGCAAAGAACCAAATGCAATTGGGAACATTCTATGGGTTATTTAACTGGAATAAATAGGATGCTGAAAACCCCACAGAACAGGGACAATTGGTTTGTGTGAGAGAGAGACATATGAAAACCAGTAATTTTGGTTTGATCTCAGCATTCCCAGAAATGGCAGTTAAACTCAATAAGGAATACATAGTGGGGCCTTTTAAAAGTTGAACAATAAGTCAGCTTCATTACAGTGATTATTGATAATAGGAGAGACTGCTCTGGTGTTTAGTCATAGCCGTATAAAATGGTCATTTTCTCCTGAAACCATCAACTCTGCAGCTTCAAAAACAGCAAATAACAATTTCCAAAGTACTTAGTGACAAAGCTTTCTTTTGTTGCATTTAAGTTAAATGAATGAAAGCCTTGGGCTAATCCTACTAACATTTATGCGATGCCACTTCTGGAGGGAAGCACATTAAGCGGGAACTTTAAGCATTATAGTGAATAAAAAAAGCCTCCAAGATATGACCTTCGTCATTACACACAAGGAAAGAGGGCCGGCCCTATCATCAGGCAAAATGAGGCACTTGTGGCAGGTAGGAGGGAGAACGGGAGCATCAGGGCATTGTTGGAAAACAGAACTGTTTGTGCCAGTGACCTGCCTCCCTTTGGGCCTCTCACTGAGGAGGCACACCAAGAAGGGCCTTAGATGATGATTGCGGGGTCTGGGGAGAGACGGTCCTTGAGGCATTGTGGTCCTGAGCCATTTAAGTCTTTACAGGTCAAAACCAGCATTTTGAATTGGGCCTGAAAACTAATTGGCAGCCAGTACAGTCGGATTAGGGACGCGGGTAGCGCTGTGGTCTAAGCCACAGAGCCTAGAGCTTGCTGATCAGAAGGTTGGCAGTTCGAATCCCCGCGATGGGGTGAGCTCCCGTTGCTCGGTCCCTGCTCCTGCCAACCTAGCAGTTCGAAAGCACGTCAAAGTGTCAAACGGTCAGGGTTACAGTTGGGTTAGGATTGACATTGTATGCTCAAACCATCTTGCCCTGGTGAACAGTCTGACCACTGAATTCTGCACCAGCTGAAATTTCTGAACTGTCCTCAGCGGCAGCCCATGTAAAACACATTGCAGTTATCTAACCTAGAGGTTAACAGTGCATAGATGTTATGCTATCCCTATCAATATAGGGGTGCAGCTGGGCCACCAGCCAAAGCTGATGGAAGGCACTCTACCCCCAGCTGAGCTTCAAGCGACAGCAGTGGATCCAGAAGTAGCCCAGAGCTGAATACCAACTCCTTCAGAGGGAGTGTAACTCCATCAAGAGCAGGCCAGCCATCCAGTCTAGGGAATCACCCACTAGCAGTGCTTCAGTTTTACCTGGATTGAGCTTCAGTTTATTGGCTCTCATCAAGTCCATTTGGGGCACAGGTGGCGCTGTGGTCTAAACGACAGAGCCTAGGGCTTGCCGATCAGAAGGTCAGCGGTTCGAATCCCCGCAATGGGGTGAGCTCCCGTTGCTCGGTCCCAGCTCCTGCCAACCTAGCAGTTCGAAAGCACGTCAAAGTGCAAGTAGATAAATAGGTACCACTCCGGCGGGAAGGTAAACGGTGTTTCCATGCGCTGCTCTGGTTCGCCAGAAGCGGCTTAGTCATGCTGGCCACATGACCCGGAAAAACTGTCTGCAGACAAACGTCGGCTCCCTCGGCCAAAAAGCGAGATGAGCGCCACAACCCCAGAGTCGTCCGCAACTGAACCTAACGGTCAGGGGTCCCTTTACCTTTACTTTAAAGTATGTCTGTGCAACTGAATTACCATTTTAAGCCTGCCTGAACAAAGCTGCTCTTATCTGTTGCTCTTCAACCAGTATTCTGAGTGAGTAAATGCTGTTTTTACCTTTTTCAATACTATTTTGTATGTGATTGTTAGTTTAAGGGGGAGAAAGGGGGAAAATGCCAGGAGAATCCAGTCTGCCTTAAAGCATCCTGGATTACTTAAACTAAAAGGCTAAAACTAGCCTAGCTAAGCCTCCCTTTTAATATGCAAAGGGATGCACTCTGCTGAACTCATAAATATTAGGAAGGAAGGAAAATATCTGATAAATATGACCTCTCCTAGCATCTAATCGCATCCCTACGCAATATGTATGCCTGGCAATGCACCTGTGCCTTTAACATCTGGAGGAGAAAAATTCAACAGGGGATATTTTTCCTATTGGTGCATCTGTTGTGAACTTCATCTGCCATGTGGTGAGCTACTAAAGGCATAGAGGAACTGACGAGGAAAAAAACAGTCCATCCCTGCATTCTGCGGATATCGCAGTAATGGCACTTTGCAATGCATGATAAGGGGATCCCAATAACGTATGTTCAGATTAATTCAGATTTCATACAACTGGCACATAGAACCACCCATAAACTTAGGTTCAGATTTATAAATTATTCTGTAGAGAAAAATGAAGGGGGAAAGCCCTACGCATTAGGCTTGCCGCATTTTTCAGATGCCTTTAATATCTACATGAGCTGGTAAAACGTCCACAATGGTTGGATCTCTCCAGCATAGAGATGCAGCGTTGGGGAAAACTTTCCTTGATGAATTTCTTTGTCCAACAGCTGTAAGGAACAAAAGCTATGCAGGACAGGGGAGCGAGAAACCTTACCTTACATGGACTTAAGTGTGTGTGCTTACTTTGTTTTGCTTTCAGCTGCTGCTACAGTGATTATTTTTTGAATGAAGGTTTGAGGAAGAATGCAACAAATAGACTATCCAGAGTTTATACACATATGAAGAGAGCGAGGTTTTAATAATAATAATAATAATAATAATAATAATAATAATAATAATAGGTCTCCCAAGATCTTACAATGGGACGTGGGTGGCGCTGTGGGTTAAACCACAGAGCCAAGGACTTGCCGATCAGAAGGTCAGCGGTTCGAATCCCCGCGACGGGGTGAGCTCCCGTTGCTCGGTCCCTGCTCCTGCCAACCTGGCAGTTCGAAAGCACGTCAAAGTGCAAGTAGATAAATAGGTACCGCTCCGGTGGAAAGGTAAACGGCGTTTCTGTGTGCTGCTCTGGTTCACCAGAAGCGGCTTAGTCCTGGTGGCTACATGACCCGGAAGTTGTACGCCGGCTCCCTTGACCAATAAAGCAAGATGAGCGCCGCAACCCCAGAGTCGGTCACGACTGGACCTAATGGTCAGGGGTCCCTTTACCTTTTACAAGGTCTTACATACAATAATTGCCCTCAGTCATTACTCTCTCTTTTTTTTTAAGCAACCAAAAATAGTTTAAAGCATTGTATTTTTAAACCAGTTTGGAAATGGCACAGATAGGAATTGCCTGGTTTAATGTGAAGTCTTCTGAGCTGCATGTTTCTGTCTTTGCACTTCAGCGCAAGCCTGTGGCCATTTATTGTACCATCCGACCCACAATTCCTGACGTCTTTAACTAGAATAGCAGAAGGCTGAGAATGGAATCATGGCAGAGAATTAGCAGCCACTAGAGAGCTGGGCCGGAATTCCAGAGAAGACCACAAGCTAGTCCACAGCCCTTGTGTTTTTCATTACGATCTCCGCAGTAATGCTAGTTTGTAGCATTCCAGTGGATACTCAAACCTGCATTAAATTAAACACAAACACAAATCCCCCTATATTTAAATTACATCTAAAGAGTCAAAATGAAAGAAGGGGGGAGAGGAGGAGGAAGCCAGGATATATAAAGTCAAGGCAGATGCGCTGTTCTTGAGATGCAAAGGGAGAGAGAGAAATATCCAAGCGAGCAAATTATTATGTTAAGTTAGGGCTGGAGAATGCATTACTCACATTCTTGGCTTGTGGGGATTCACTCAACTAATTTCATCACTGTGAGCACAACTAGCAGTGCGACACACAGAGTCAGCAAGTTTCTGACACATTAGGATGGCTATATGTCTTGTTCCTGAGAGTTTCCTGCTGTTGATATTTGCCTTTTTATCACACATTCTGACAGAGAAGACGGAGGTGGAATTCTAGGCAAAACGAAAGTCTGCTACGATCGGTCTAGCTCTTTTTAAATAATCTGTCTAAGGGTCACCCAGGGGTTAGCCTGAGTTGCAAAGGATGAACTCCTATATTTAATGAGTGTATTATAGATATTTCATTTTAAAAAAAACATGTAGTCATCTGTCTGGGTAACATGGGTTAGACTAGAATATGAACTGGCACATGATCATTTTTTATATACAGTGGTACCTCGGGTTAAGAACTTAATTCGTTCTGGAGGTCCGTTCTTAACCTGAAACTGTTCTTAACCTGAGGTACCACTTTAGCTAATGGGTCCTCCCTCTGCTGCCGTGCCGCCACCACACAATTTCTGTTCTCATCCTGAAGCAAAGTTCTTAACCATTTCTGGGTTAGCGGAGTCTGTAACCTGAAGCGTCTGTAACCCGAGGTACCACTGTATATAAAAAATCAGTTCCCGTTACAGACCAATTCCTTGAGACTGCCTCCTAACTGATTCCCAATCACAATGAAGCTTTTAAACATATTCAGCTGAACCCATTTACAAGCTCCATTCAGACTTTGGTACTAAACATATTGTAGTATCTTACGGGTTTGGGCAAGGTACTCGCTGTGTGAGGAAGCCTTGCAACAGGTCTGCCCTAATAACAGAAAGCAGCAGGAATCGGGATATCTTCAATAGTTGTATTTATTGACGAATAAATAGATGACAACTCGCCATAGCAGCTAGGACTTGCTATGTAGGCAAGACTAAAGGTCCAGCTAGTTCCCATTGACCAGAGAAGGAGGTAAAGTTTCCACCACAGAGAAGACATGTCTCTTAAAAAGAGAGGTCACAGATACTATACACATTAGGATCAGGACTGGAGGGGGTGTGGCACGTACAAGATGCTGGGGCTGGCATACTGGTCCTGTGCTTTGAGGTGGAATAAATGTGAAGCCAAGTGTCACATATACAAAAACACACCCTGACCACAAGTCTGGTAGGAACTAGTTAAAGAGGAACCAAATGGCTGGTGGTTGGGGGGGGGGGGGACTCTGTGAAAGGTACAAGGAGGGGACTGATGCATACAGTAAAATTGGGTTGAGTAAGTTGCTTACTCGATGCGGGTAGCGCTGTGGGTAAAACCTCAGCGCCTAGGACTTGCCGATCGCATGGTCGGCGGTTCGAATCCCCGCGGCGGGGTGAGCTCCCGTCTTTCGGTCCCAGCTCCTGCCCACCTAGCAGTCCGAAAGCACCCTTAAGTGCAAGTAGATAAATAGGTACCGCTTTATAGCGGGAAGGTAAACGGCGTTTCCGTGTGCTGCACTGGTGCTGGCTCACCAGAGCAGCTTCGTCACGCTGGCCACGTGACCTGGAAGTGTCTCCGGACAGCGCTGGCTCCCAGCCTCTTAAGTGAGATGAGCGCATAACCCTAGAGTCTGTCAAGACTGGCCCGTACGGGCAGGGGCACCTTTACCTTTTTAAGTAGCTTTTCAGCATCTTAAAAAGCAGAGACATCACCTTGCCAACAAAGGTCCGTATAGTTAAAGCTATGGTTTTCCCAGTAGTGATGTATGGAAGTGAGAGCTGGACCATAAAGAAAGCTGATCGCCGAAAAATTGATGCTTTTTAATTATGGTGCTGGAGGAGACTCTTGAGAGTCCCATGGACTGCAAGAAGATCAAACCTATCCATTCTGAAGGAAATCAGCCCTGAGTGCTCACTGGAAGGACAGATCCTGGAGCTGAGGCTCCAGTACTTTGGCCACCTCATGAGAAGAGAAGACTCCCTGGAAAAGACCCTGATGCTGGGAAAGATGGAGGGCACAAGGAGAAGGGGACAACAGAGGATGAGATGGTTGGACAGTGTTCTCGAAGCTACCAGCATGAGTTTGACCAAACTGTGGGAGGCAGTGGAAGACAGGAGTGCCTGGCGTGCTCTGGTCCAGGGGGTCAAGAAGAGTCGGACACAACTAAACGACTAAACAACAACAAGTTGCTTTTCATGGACTGTGGTTGGATGAGAGATGGTGAAGTACTGGGATGGCAAGAGGTGGTTAGGTATAGGATGAACAGGGAATATAACATATATTTGCTTATATAATACTTGCCCTGATGGGAATGTTCTTGCAGGCTCTTTGGACTCCATCCTGTAATGTATTACTGAATAAAGTCTTATGGATTGGGAATTTGATGTGAGCCTCTGTAATTGAACCTCCAAGACCAAGAGGAATTTATCCCACACTTTTCACACTATTTGCCATCACGTATTCTGACTGGATGCCTTGAAAAGCCTACAGTTTTGTATAAAAAACAGGATACACAAATTACAGAGCATTCCTAACCAGGTTTACTCAGAGCAGTAAGTCCCATTGAATTCAGTGAGAATGATTCCCAGGTAAATAGGGTTAGGATTGCAACCTTAGCTATCAGATCCCCTTGTTTTTTCCATAAAAAACTGACAATTTCATTATATATGAAAAAGTGATGAAATTCCTGAATGAACAAAAAATTACTGAACAAATTGCTTTCCTAAGAGGCTGTGCACAATCACAACTGTTGTGGGTTCCTGGTAGGCTTTGAAGGGCAAAATATCCTGCTTTATTTAACCATCTTTCAGTTGTTTCACATGCTAAGTGGAGACCTGGAAAACATCCTCGTTCAAGTCTATCTCTAATTTACATTTCATAAAAAGAAGAATGGTGAAAGAGGCAGTACATTCGTGCTTCTGCCCCTTCTGTAAAACATCTGTATGCCAGATTTCTGTGGCTGCGTGTTAATTGCTACCAACACTACTGAAAAACCTTGCAAATGCCCCTTCAGGTGATTTGAAATGGGAACCTTGAAAACAAACCTAGGTATTTTGGCATTCAAGGAATCCTGCTGTCACTTAAATATTTGGACAATAGATGACATGTAAGATCTCAGTAAACCAAGACATCCTAAACACTGGCCAAAAGGGAAGCTTCAAAGAGTGAGTTTATCAACTAATATTGCAGCTAGAGGATCAATGAGTCGCTGAAGAGGGATGTTTGAAGGCAGTGATTTCTGTCCTGATCTGCCTTTGTCACAGATCTATCTTTGTTTCCGTTCAGTTATGGTTTGATTTCCACCAAATACTACATAATTCATCTCACTGTCCACTATTTAACATAATTTATGCAATTGTTTATGCAATATAAGTAGCAAATTTAACAGAAATTAATGACATCATTATTTCCACACCATTCCTTTCCATGTAAAGGAGACATCGAAACAACATCAAAAGAATGTATTCATTGCAGCCTTTAAAAAAATAAGAACCATTAACATTATGAGTGAATGCGAACTGAATTTGCTGGATTGATTTCTGCTCTGGACCCGTTACGAAATTATAAACAGAAGCAATTTCCAATTCCACTTCCATTTCCAATGGAATTTTCTGACATCCGTGTGGCTGAATACCTGCATTTACTGTGTGCTAGAAAAGATCAGAGAGGGTAGGAAGAGTGCGTGGCACACATGTCATGCAAGTAGTCTAATAGTTCACCCAAGGAGGGAAAGACATGGAACTTGAATCTGGGGTCAAAAAAAGTGAGAAAGCCACAAAAAGTCTGAGCTTCTGCCACCTGCTGGAGAGTTAAGGAAGTGAAAGGGTGTCACCACCTCCTGTGGATCAGGGGACAAGCACCTGAGTTTGCATCAGCCAGGTATCATCTCCCAAACCAAACCAGTGTTATCCTTGCAGGTCTGGGTATCAGAAACCCACCACAGCTACCTAAGTTGCTCAAAGCGAAGCTCTCCATCTCTTCCTTCTTTTTCAGGTGTAAAGGTTTTATTTACAGTCATAGGAGCCAACTCCTAGGCGCTGAGCTCCCTTTGGTCCCCCAATGAAATATTTGAGTTGATGAGCATTGCCATTGGTGTGCGTGTTGTGATTGATTATGTGGGGAGGGGCGTAGCTGCCCCCCCCAATATTTTACTCAAGTTGGCAACCCTGTTTAGTTAAGCAGTATTCAAATTTTGTTACATCATTAAATGCAACACAGGTCTTCTTGATGTGCCTGTTTTGCTAGGGTGCAATGAATAAAAACACAGTCATAGGAAGAGCAGGGGAAGAAGAGGAGGAGGAGGAGGAGGAGGAGTTTGGATTTGATGTCCCGCTTTATCACTACCCTAAGGAGTCTCAAAGCGGCTAACAATCTCCTTTCCCTTCCTTCCTCCCTTCCTCCCCCACAACAAACACTCTGTGAGGTGAGTGGGGGTGAGAGACTTCAGAGAAGTGTGACTAGCCCAAGGTCACCCAGCAGCTGCATGTGGAGGAGCGGGGGAGCGAACCCGGTTCACCAGATTACGAGACTACACCACACTGGCTCTTTAGAGAAGCAAGAAGTCAACAGCTGATTTTGGGATCTCTCCCATCCCAACAAGACCAGAGTAGTTTGAGAAACGGGGGGAAGTGGAAAGAGGAGAGGGGTGGAAGTGATGGTTTTATATCTACAGTGGTACCTTGGTTCTCAAACGGCTTAGTTGTTGAACGAATCGGCTCCTGAACGCCGCAAACTCGGAAGTAAGTGTTCTGGTTTGCGAATGTTTTTTGGAAGCTAACCCTCCGACACAGCTTCTGCTTGAGTACAGGAAACTCCTGCAGCCGATCGGAAACTGTGCCTTGTTTTCTGAACAGTTTTGGGAGTTGAACGGACTCCCGGAACAGATTGAGATAGAGAACAAAGGTACCACTACGCTGTAAGCCGCCAGATGGGGGGCTGCTATAATAATAATAATAATAATAATAATAATAATAATAATAATAATGTAGTATCTTTTTTGTTTAACCAGAGGAATCTCTGGAGGTCAACTAGCCAGGCCTTTAACACCATCTCATAGGAACAGTGAACACAGCTTGCATTCTGCAAATGTGCACATATTTCAAACTGCCCCTCCTCCTCAGCATGGAAGAGACATTATGTGGCTTCTTCTGTTCCCAGAATTATGTTTTTGCAAATCACCACCGCAAATCCCTTCTCTCCTAATCCCAAAGCAATTGATGTGGGTGAAGGTGGAATTCCCACAGACTTCTGGTTCATCCGACGTACGACTTGTCTTGCTTTCTGCTGGAGTGCCTGCCACCATTTATTTATTTATTCAGCCAGCATTGCATTGTTTTAGACAAATACACTTGCAGTGCATATCTCAGTGTCTTTTACACTCTGTAGGAAATACCCGTAGATCCTTTATGTGTTCCAGTACTTGAATGAACTTTACTTTTATATATATATATATATATATATATATATATATATATATATATATATTTCATACTGGCTGACGGACACCTGGAGGTCAAGTAATGGTCACCACAACCTGATGCTCCTGAAAATGGTCTCCTGGGATCATTAATCCCCCTGCTGGCCTTGACATTTGTCAATAACTGCCATGTGACTCACACCCATCACATCACATTCAGGGTCTCTATGGGAAAGTGATACAGTGACTTGGAGACTCACAACACGATGGGGTTGCCAGTGGGATGAGGCACCCTTAAGGCAGGGAGGCCATTTCCAACAGTGTTCCTTGCGCAGCCTGAATGTGCTCTCTGGCACCGATAGGCAGGGTGGGATGAGGAGTGAAACCTCTTGAAGATTCTGTAAAAGGAAGGTGATGGAATCGTTTTCAGCTTGACTTCAGAGAGGCACACATCTGGTTTCCAAAGCCCCCATCTCTTCATCACTCTTTCAAGTTGGCTGGGCTGCCGTCCAGTATGTCTCTGCCTGTCGCTTAACAAATTCAAGCTGTGGTTTCCAAGCTGATAAAATTTATGCTAATTAACAGGTTGAGGGAAAATGTGATGTTATTGCTGTGGAATGTTCTTGAGAAGCTGGAAGCACTTAACTGCAAAAACTACATGTGGTGAAATAACCAATAATTTGCTTAAGAAACCCACATCTGTTTTTTGCCTGCTACAAACAGGGGTTAATAGTCTGTCGGGGGCAAGCAGTGGCAGTGAGTAGCCCTAGGATAAACAAAAAAGCCTTAACAGCAGGAAATAGGCTTGTTCTCCTAGTGTAAGCATTTACATTGGCCGCTGACCAGCAAAAGACGTAAAAGAAGGTTGGTTTACACTTTGTTTTCAAATACAGATCGGGGAAAACAAACAGCCTTTTACATTTGTATATTTGTGAGGAGGGGTCAGGGGTGTGAATGAATCGGGGCCACTTCGCTTTCACAGAGCACCATGGCCGTAGCTGAAATGAATAGGGCCAGTAGCCCATAAATTAGGACTGCCGTATTTCAAAAACTAAAAACCAGGACACCCCATTTTTTCAATTGACTTGCCTAGGATCCAGGACAAATCAACACCTTTTGGACATCAATTCCGCTTTCAAAATCCCAGTAATGTCTGGGAAAATCCAGACATATGGTAGCCTTATCATAGATGTGGAAGGAAAGGTCTCTAAATCAGTATCTAAACCAGTAAGCAGGCAACACTGCAGAATGGGGAGGTAGATTTACTGTTCATATATAAATGCAAACAGACATGCCCCTCCTCATCCTAAAGAAAGAACGGAACTAACGTGCTGCATGAAACACTAAAGCAGAGCTTTGTTTTTGTGTTTTTTTTAAAAAAGGAAAATGTGGTTCAGGTCACAGATTCCAATTCTAAGCCTATTTAACTAGAGAGAAGACCATGACCTAATAGATTTTATATATGTTTATAGTTTTACTTCCAAAAATGTTTGATTGTTTTTTAATTATTGTTTTTTTCTGTTTTAGTCATTCTCATTTTTATCCGTAAGCAGCCTTTAGTCCCGCCATGGGAAAAGGTGAGAGATAAATAAATATATAATGATTATGGTGATGGTCTAGCACAGTAGTCCAACTTTTTCAGTTCCAAGATGACCCGCCTTTAACCCGAACATGCATTTGTGGAGCAGTGTCTTTCCCCCCTTTTAATCATATATTTGTATGGTGGTGGTGCTGCTGTTCTAAACCACATTGAATCAGGCCATGGGCCAGTAGTGAGTCCCGACCCACCACTTGGGTACCAGGGGTCTAGCCAAAGTTAAGCACTTTTTTAATCTTACTGGCTCGACACTTTCAAGAATCAATGGGACTGTGCAGCTGTGACTGGATGTATGTCCCAGAGCAGGGGTCAACAAACTTTGTCAGGAGGGGGCCAGTCCACTGTCCCTCAGACCTTGTGGGGGGCCAGACCCACCCTTTCCCGAAAGCACCTCCCAAAGGACCCCGCCTGCCGCCACTCACGCCGCCGCCACCTTATCTTCGACAGTGTCGTCATTGTCCTCTGCTTCCCCGCCACCGCCACTTCCTCCCGCTTGGCTCTTGGCCGTCCGCGGCTACCTCAGAGGGAGGGAAGGGGCATCGCCCAGAGGCATCCGTGGCTTCAGATTGGCTGCAGGAGCTTCCTGCAGCCAATCCAAAGCTGTGCCAGCGTTACGGAAGTCAGTCCCCGCATGGCGAGGCCTCTGTGCCGATTTAGCGCAGGGACTGACCAAGCAGGCGGCAGGGTCCGCAAAGTTCGCAGGCCAGATTAACGAACCCAGTGGGCCGCATCCGGCCCCCGGGCCTTAGTTTGCCAACCCCTGTCCCAGAGTATATTAATGGCATTTACTCTAAAGTAAGTATGGCTTTCTGTGAAATCCTACACGTCTACTCAGAAGAAAGTTCCATTGAGTTCAACAGGGTTTACTTTCAGGTATAGGATTACAGCCTTAAACATTTAACTTTGGTGGAGTTTATTTATTTATTGAGGCATTGCTATACCCAGTGCTTTTTTCCCTGGGGGTACTCAAAAATACGCAGTATCAGCACCTTTCCACCCGGCAAAGTTTTTAAAGTGTGGCACTTACTTTAACAACTTAATGGTGAATACCAGCACCATTTTTTCTTAAACAAAAGCACTGGCTATATCACTTAATCAGCCGTGTCCCCCTGGGCACTTCACACTTTAAAATCAATAAAATGCAATCCAAAAATCTATCATGTTCTAGTGCTGATGCAGAGATCACAGCCTTATGGAACAGTTCATGCATCAAACAAAACATTGTTCCAAAAATCAACTGGGGCTCATCCATGTCAACCAGATGGCATTCTCAAAGTCTCTTTTCCACATAACAATGGAGGCAGAGAAAGGAAAAGCACAAACACACAAATACCCATGATGAGGAAAATCTGACAATGCTTCTGAAACAGAAGGAGAAGCTAATATTGAAAGTTAACAGTAGACTCTGGTCCAGAGATGTGTCAAATATAGTCACGTGTGCCTTCCAATTACATAATCTGTTGTCAATAGTTGTCATGACCCATGGGTAGCAATAGATGCACCAGTTTTAAGGCATGGCCATTTGTGCCACTTGCACTAAAATCTTCCTTTAGAATTGTTAATCCTTTTATGCATGATACTATCGGTGTTTGGCAAATGGTCTTTAAAAAACTAGCACACCCATTTTCTTCTTAATTCCAGTGCGTTTCCATCCAACAGTTAAGGATGCGGAAGAAACCTTAAATTGAGATGGTTGGGAACAGGCTGGGCAGTATTGGTTAATAGATTTTAACCTTGTTGGTATCCCAATGTGGAGGGAACAGATTGAAGCTAAAATTACTAATCTCTGATGGTCCTGGCTCCAATTTTACCAATTAACATGTTTTATTTATTGTTGAAGACAGAGGTGACTGCTCAAGCATGCAGAACTCACAGCTTTTGAAAATATGATCATTCATGTTTCCCCTTCAACTAAAGGTAAAGTTTCAGTAGTGTATAAATCTCTGAGAGAAACTGAATATGGTGATTTTTTTGCACACTAAAATTTTATGGGAGTCAGACTTGGGAATCAAAATTGCTAACGAACAATGGAGTGTTCTATGGAAAAAGAGACCTTTAAAATCAGTGTTAGCTAAAATGACAGAACTTAACTAATCAAATTAGAAGTGCCCAAGGAAATTTATTTTCCTTTTATGACACTTTGCAACCATTTCTAGAGTTCTAGAGTTCGTGGGATGATTTACTTAACTGAGCCAATACAGACATTTGGGACATTTATAACTTTTATTCTTATAGGAAGTTGTGACAACCAATGTGTTGTGATGTTCTTTGTTGGTTATATAGTTCTGATGACCGAAAAATGAATTAACACATACACATTCATGTGTTTCTTGAGCATTTCCAGCAGGGGCGTACGATGGGGGGGATGGAGGGAACGGTCCGCCCCGGGCACCACTCGGGGGGGGGTGACAAGATGGCCCACTGCCCCCCCAGCTGTAGCGCAGCCAAGGGTGCGTACGCAGTTAGTATGGGCTCCGTGTGCGTGGTGTCCGTACAGGCTGCCTCTCACACGGCAACTGTATGGGTTGTTGGGATACTTCCAAGGAAACGGGGGCAATTTGCAAGCCCCCAGGCCACCGGCCGGTAGCCCAGCAATCTCTGGTTCTTGGCTCAGCATGAAACAGTGACCCGCAGCTTCAGAAGCCTTCAGAAGCTGGAGAGTAAATAACTCTTCGCAAGAGAAGGGCAGATAGAGGCTGTGTAAAGCATATTTATGAGCAGTTTATTCAGGACAAAGGAAAAACATGTCTTCTCCCTTTCGTGTCCAAGAGCAAGCAGCATAAGCAAAAGCTATACACAAACGGAAGTTCCCAGCAAGCTGTGCTGGAGTGTAAACAGACATGGGACATACAACAATTCCACACGTCTGTTAAGGTGGAATGGAATATCGTAACATGCCTCTCGCACGGTGACCGTATGGGCTGCCATGCACGGACAGTCCTTATGGGATGCCACACATGCACAGTCTGTATGGACATTGTACATGCGCCGCCGGGCAGTTTGCCCTACCCCTCGGCGTCCCGCCCCGGGTGCCGGAGAGGGTTCCTCGGCCACTGATTTCCAGCACCGAATACACTCCCTCAACATTTTTGATAATGGCTTCAAAGATGTTCTTCTGTTCATGAATCATTGCTCTCACTCCAAAGTGACTTATTTCACATTGACTGGCGTCAGCGTCATAACATCACTGAATTCATTACATCATCCTTGAATGGCTGATGGGATTTTGAGTCCAACAACATCTGAGAGGCCAAAGGTCCTCATCTATGAGCTAGGGAAAGTAATGAACACCACACAGGATTTTAAAAGGTGGATATTCTCACAATTAAAAGTATTTTGGTTGGAAATTCCACACTCCCTCAAATGGCTCATTTTTGTTTGAAGATTAAAATGGGAGAGTATTTGGCACAGATTCTGGTCCCTGGTGGTCAGTATTTTATATATGTGATATTATGTCAGCCATAAAAATGAAAAGCAGAGTTAAACTAAGATGGGAGATTATATTCAGAAGAGGTGCTCTGTGTGTGGCAGGGGAAGACTATATTTATAGCAATTAAAGAAACACAGAGAGACAGTTTGGATACACTAAAGGCTGTGACTAATACTTTGTTAGTTCCTAATTCTCATTTTAAATAAACTGAAGATGATATACCAGAGTCAATGGAAATAGAACAACGCCCACTCTACATGCCTTGTTGGAAAGTCTGCACGGTGTTCCTGGTGTTAGCCAATGAGAACAATTGCTTTTATATACCTAAACCATGTATTTGACACACCAATTTTAAACAGGGTTTACTTTTGTTCATGCTCAGTGACCTTCCTCTACTAAATTTAGTTGTAAAACTGATTCTGAAGAATACTCTAGCAGCCATCATGTGATCAGCCAGTCTACTTTGTCTGTCTGAATATTTTGTAAAGCAATGGCTGCCAAGCTACTTCACTTGGAGACTCACTGACAGAATGTTTGCCTTTCTTGCCAGACTGGCCTTTTAGAATCTCAGATACTGATGTGCAATGAGTAAGCCTTAGATGTTAGATAATATACTTCTTTTGGCGTTGTAGCCGTACTGTTTTCAGGGCCAACCCTTCCAGGAGGCAGAGTGCTGGATGTTAGAGAAAGCATTCCACTCTTGGCCACATGACCTCTCTTGCACCCACCAAGAAGGCCTGGTGTCCTCAGGAGTGTTGAAGGATGCTATCCTGTCATCAGTAGGCAAGTGACCAATTTCTTGGGCATGGGGAACCCCCTCTGCTGCAGCGCCTCCCTCGTGCCAGGATTCAAGCTCAGTTTGTTCTTCCTCATCCATCTCACATCTACATCCAAAGCACAACTGGCTATCCTACTTTCTTTGTAAACCCTTGTCTGAGTTGTATACCGTATTTTTCGCTCTATAAGATGCACCAGACCACAAGACGCACCTAGTTTTTGGAGGAGGAAAACAAGAAAAAAAATATTCTGAATCTCAGAAGCCAGAACAGCAAGAGGGATCGCTGCGCAGTGAAAGCAGCAATCCCTCTTGCTGTTCTGGCTTCTGGGATAGCTGTGCAGCCTGCATTCGCTCCATAAGACGCACACACATTTCCCCTTACTTTTTAGGAGGGAAAAAAGTGAGTCTTATAGAGCAAAAAATACGGTACTTTCAGACTTACATGACTTGCTTTTTTAAAAAAATGAACCCCTTCTTAGAGGAAACAGGCATGATAAGGTGAAAGTTGAATGTCTTCCTCACCACTAGTTTTCTAAGTTGAAGAAACTATTGCATGGAGGACTGTTTCATTGTGTGAGTGCTCACCTGCACTCAGGTGTCAAACATCCAGAAGCTGTGGATTGATTCACACTGTGTTTGGTTTTCCCCCCAGGGGGCACTTAAGGGTATGCAGTACTGGTACCTCTTGTTGTTGTTGTTGTTGTTGTTAAAAAGTGAGTATCGCCACCTATTTTTTCTAGAAAAAAAAGCACTGGGTTCAGACATAGTGACAAAATTATGGTTTATCATAGAACAAGCAAATTTGAGTCTCATGCTCCTTATGAATCTTCTCTCCTCCTTCATGCATGAAGGGAGGAAATATAAAGCTTCCAGTTGCAGTCTGTAACAAGCTATGGTTTCCCACTTCATTTGAATTTAGGAAACTATGGTTTCTTCAAAACATAGTTTGCTAACTAACCAGGATATCAAACCAGGTTCTAACTATGATTTGCACAAACTGATTTCCTGCATTTGGAGGAAATGTTATCAACCACCAACAGAAGATCTAGGTATCCCACCCTTAGATAGAAGGAGGAGGAGCCCATTTTCATATTAAAAAGAATCCCGAACCTGGCCTATTTCATCGCATTTCTTACTTCAGGCAGCAGTTAGAGGACTGAACGTCTGAATGTTTCCCAGACGTCTTGCATAACTAAAACTAGGATGGAAGGATGAAAGTCAAAGGCTAGATTTCTCACTAACACAAACTAGTTCTGAATGGCTAGAAAGTTTGTTTATCTACATAAGGGAAGATTTTCCATACAGTATTACTTGTGGCACCAACTGAGTTGATCAAGGAGCACAACGAAAGCTGAAACTCTAACAGGCCATCTTTGTTCCGTTTTCTATCTTTTGTTGTGAACTGCCCTAAGATCTACAGATAAAGGGTGGCAGACAAATTTAAATAATAATAATAATAATAATAATAATAATAATAATAATAATAATATAATAATAATAATAATAATAATAATAATAATAATAATAATAATAAATAAATAAATAAATAATGATATATTTTCCCCCTAACATCAACACAAATAGAGGACATTGTACATTTTAAAAGAGTTATCTAACATATTGTTGATAAAAAAGAACTGCTGTTTTATTTTATTCATCTTTCTTTCTTTCTTTCTTTCTTTCTTTCTCTCTCTCTTTAATTTATGTATGTGTATGTATACACACGCCGTATTTATATCTCCAGTCATATTTACAAGAATGTTAACATTTTTCATCCATAATAAAAAATTTTTTTAAAACAGCCTAGAACAAAAAAGCCATTAAGAATGGATTAGTGGGTAGGTGAACAAACATCACTGTAAGTAATTCACCAATATGGCCAGACCACATGCACCTGTGTTATGCTTTGCCAGTAAATGTTCATTTTTATTCTACATATTAATTAAATGGGGGAAATTCCAGAGCTCCTATGTAGACCTGAAGTCTGACTGTCATATAGCACACGAAAAAGAAAGACATTGCTCTCTGTGCTGCATTTTAGTATTACTAACACTGCAGTCCTGCACACCCTGACCTGGGAGTCAGCCTGGTAGAATTCATAGGTTTGCACTGCATAATCATTTCCTCCTCTTTTCATTTTTAAGTAGGGTTACCATATGTCTGGAATTTCCCAGGCAAAGCAGACCCTTATTCACTGGAGGAGGAAAGGGAGTGTGGTGGGTGCGGTCCATCCTGGGTGTCATGCCTGGGGGGGTGACATCACTGCGCCGCCCCCTGGGACGTTTGCCCCACCCCCATGGGTGGCTAGCCCCGCCCCCAGGTTCCAGAGCAGCTAGCTCCGCCTCTGCCCTTATTAGCAGCGTCCTGGCAGAAATCACTGCAAAGCCCAGGAAAATCCAGACATACTGTATGGCAGCTCATGTTGGAAGTGTCAAAACAGCTCCACAACTTTTGTGTCTGGATTTTCACTTTTTGAGATATGGCAACCCTTTTTTCTTTTCTTGTTTTTTAACAATATCTGTAATCATTACATTGCATTCAAATTTCAATTTCCCCCTTCCCCACTGACTTCCCTCAACTTCCATCCCTGATTTATTACATCTCATATTACATCCTGCTGTTTACACATGCTTCTATATTGTCATGCTATTAGATTTCTTATTTTTTATAAGTAAAATTGCCAATGTTTATTTAAATCCTGCCAATGACTCTATATATTTTTCTTTGTTTCTGCAAATATGCTGTAAAAGGTTCCCATTCTTTTTCAAAATCGCTAGTGTCTTTTGCACGCATTTTATCTGTTAACTTTGCCAACTCTGCATACTTCATCAACTTCTCTTGCCATTGTTCCTTTGATGGTATTTCTCCAGTCTTCCAATTCTGTGCTATCAGAATTCTATGGCAACCCTATTTTTAAACCTCTTTTGGATGCCCTTTTCAATTCAGTTTGTGCCCATGCTTCCTAGTAATGATGTCAGTGCCATTAAAAGGAGGCCCTAGCCCCCAAGTGCAGATTAACTTCAAATATTATATACACAAACCCTGCTTTATGAATTTTTTCCATGCAACGAACCACTTTCATGGAAACCAAGCCATATGTAATACAGTATGTTTCAAACCAGCTGATAGATACTGGTTATTTAACTGTTTAAAACTGGAGGGAGGGGGGGATAATTCTAAAAGTAATATATGTTGCATGTTTCACCAATACGTCTGGCTACAAAACCACTAGGAAAGCTATATGGTGACAACCTGTTATGGTGCTGAAACCTATTTAAGTTAATGTAGTGCTGGTGGAAAGGAGCCACGTATAAGGCTTTAAAATGCATTTAGCTAGGATGCAAACAACCTGCGCTCTCTCTGAGGACAGAGAGCCAATCTAAACATGATGCTATATGAGAGGATTGAATTCCGGGCTATGCCACTTCAGATTGGAGGTGGGGTGTTTTTGGGCGGTTTTGTCTGTTCCCCATATAGTTAACAACTGGGCAAAGTCTTGTTCTGAAACAGTGGGAAGAGTAGGATCATGAGTCATTGTATTAAATAATAAGTTGTAATGCAAAAGCCTTTTTACCGCATTCAGGAGACTTTTTAGTTTAAGACGCAGTTGCGTGTCGAGGTCCCCAGGGCCACCCCAATAACTCACACATCACACAGAAATTTTTGTTTAAGGTTTTTGGCATAATTTTGGCCACAATTTTATTAAAATACAAAAATGTGAGTGGTTGCTTAGGCATTGGTTGCGACTATCTGCCCCCCCCATCGGGGACAGACTGACATTCCGCACGCCTGCGAAAGTCAGAAAAGGGGAATACACTTGGGGGTAGCGACAGAGCAGGGAACCTGCCCTCAGCCCTCCTCAAATGCAACCAGGAGCTCTTGCAATGGCCTGAGCCCCCTTGACAGGGTGGACAAACAATAGTTAGCCCCCAATTCCTTTAATGGAATCCCTTGCAGCAGCAGCATTAGAGGGGCAGGCACAGCCAATCCATGCCCCTCAACCAACCAAACCATAAACCAATGCCTAACCGCGAACCTTACAAGTTGTGACGATTTGCTACGCAGTAGGCAAAAACCAAATGGCCCCAGCCAATCAGCCAGATGGACAAAATTCCTACCGGGCCCCTGCCCCAAGAGCAGATGACCCCATGACAGGCATAGCAAGGTCAAGGCGAACAACCCTAAATATGGGGGGGGGAGGCAATCCGATGCACGGGCGAAAAGAGGAAGCCCTAGCCTCGTGCAAGGAGTTTTAGCATTTCTGGCTGTCAATCAACAAATGGCAACATTAACTTCTTCCCAACGACAAGGGAAGCCCAATCGCATCAGTGGCCAACGATCAATTAGCCCGCCCCCAACTTTGGAGTGCCCTGGCAGCCCCCACCACAATACGTGCTCTCCATGAAGGAGAACACGCTTAAACAACACTGATGGTACTGATTGCAAGCTATTAAGATGGCGTGTTCCCTTTTCTCCTAAACTCAGTCCCTAGAAAAACTAGAGGATGGAAATTAACATAAGTTTGATTAGATGATCACTCCTGTGTACCCCAGATATTGTTCTGGGTTAGGCATTGTATTTCAATCTTTTCTGTCATGATTTCATTAACCTTTATTGACATTCACATTAGTAAAACATGAACAAAAACAAAATCATTTCTCCTTCTTTGAGAGATGATTCTGTTGTTGTTTTTTAAATAATATTTATTAAAGTATCAAAAAAATTACAAAAATAAAGAAAAAGAAAAAAACAGAAAATACAAAATACAGAAAAAGTAAAAACAGTTAAAAAGAAATCCATCTTTCCATGACTTGTCTTTCATTTACTTATTTCCTTGACCTCCTCACACCTCCCTTTTTTGTATTCTAGTTCAATTGATTATTTCAGCAAGTCCTTTCCAGTCTTGTATTTATCTTATTAATTTATCTTAATATATTGTAACTTTACATTCTAACCTGTTAACAATCCATTCTTCCTTAACCCTATATAACATTACTGCAAAAACCACATTACTTCATTCCAACATCCTTTTAGCATTCCTTAATTTTACAATGTTTCTGTAGATAGTCTTTAAATTTCTTCCAATCTTCTTCTACCGACTCTTCTCCCTGGTCTCGGATTCTGCCAGTCATTTCCGCCAGTTCCATATAGTCCATCACTTTCATCTGCCATTCTTCCCGGGTGGGTAGATCTTGTGTCCTCCAATACTTCGCTATAAGTATTCTTGCTGCTGTTGTTGCATACATAAAAAAAGTTCTATCCTTCTTTGGCACCAATTGGCCAACCATGCCCAGGAGAAAGGCCTCTGGTTTCTTCAGGAAGGTATATTTAAATACCTTTTTCATTTCATTATAGCTCATCTCCCAGAAAGCCTTAATCTTTGGGCACGTCCACCAAAGGTGAAAGAATGTACCTTCAGTCTCTTTACATTTCCAACATTTATTATCGGGCAAATGATAGATTTTTGCAAGCTTGACTGGTGTCATGTACCACCTGTATATCATTTTCATAATATTCTCTCTTAAGGCATTACATGCCGTGAACTTCATACCTGTGGTCCATAACTGTTCCCAGTCAGCCAACATAATGTTATGTCCAACATCTTGAGCCCATTTAATCATAGCAGATTTCACCGTTTCATCCTGAGTATTCCATTTCAACAGCAAGTTATACATTCTTGACAGAATCTTAGTTTTGGGATCTAACAGTTCTGTTTCCAATTTTGATTTTTCCACCTGGAAACCAATTTTCTTGTCCAAATTGTATGCCTCCATTATTTGATAATAATGAAGCCAATCTCGCACTTTGTTTTTTAGTTTTTCAAAGCTCTGCAATTTTAATTTATCTCCCTCTTGTTCCAAAATTTCCCAATATTTCGGCCATTTGGCCTCCATATTGAGTTTTTTCTGAGCCTTCGCTTCCATCGGTGACAACCACCTTGGGGTTTTATTTTCCAGTAGGCCCTTATATCTTATCCAAACATTAAACAGTGCTTTCCTGACAATACAGTGGTGCCTCGCAAGACGAAATTAATTCGTTCCGCAAGTTTTTTCTTCTTGCGAGTTTTTCGTCTTGCGAAGCACGGTTTCCCATAGGAATGCATTGAAAATCAATTAATGCGTTCCTATGGAGACCGCCTTCAGACCAGGTCCGGGGACAGACTGTCCCCGGACCTCTTCTGAAGGCTGGCGGGGGGAGAAGGACTTTTCTCCCCACCGCCAGCCTTCAGAACAGCCTTCTGAAGGCTGACGGTGGGAAGAAAAGCCCTTCTCCCACCGCCAGCCTTCAGAAGAGTTCCCGCAGGGCTGCCTAGGCTGCGGATAGCAGCCTGCTGCCCGGCGCGAGGGGCGCTCTGAAGCAGAGCGCCCCTCGCGCGGGGCAGACATTCGCAGCTTGGGGAGCCCTGCAGGACTTCCCCGCAGGGCTCTCCAAGCTGCGGATAGGGGTAGCAGGCTGCTATCCGCAAGCTGCGGATAGGGGTAGCAGGCTGCTATCCGCAAGCTACAGATAGGGGCAGCAGGCTGCTATCCGCAGCTTGGAGAGCCCTGCGGGGAAGTCCTGCAGGGCTCCCCAAGCTGCGGATGTCTGCCCAGCGTGAGGGGCGCTCTGAAGCAGAGTGCCCCTCGCGCGGGGCAGCAGGCTGCTATCTGCAGCCTAGGCAGCCCTGCGGGAACTCTTCTGAAGGCTGGCGGGGGAGAAGGGCTTTTCTTCCCACTGCCAGCCTTCAGAACAGCCTTCTGAATGTTGGCGGTGGGGAGGAAAACCTTCCTCCCACCACAAGTCTTCAAGACAGGTCCGGGAACAGAGGAGAAGCGCTGCGCGCCTTCTCCTCTGTTCCCGGACCTGTCCTGAAGGCTTGCGGTGGGAGGAGGGCTTTCCTCCCCACTGCCAACATTCAGAATGCTGTTCTGAACGTTGGCGGTGGGGAGGAAAAACCCTCCTCCCACCGCAAGCCCCGGGAACAGAGGAGAAGCGCTGCACGCCTTCTCCTCTGTTCCCGGACCTCCCACCGCAAGCCTTCAGGACAGGTCCGGGAACAGAGGAGAAGGTGCGCTGCGCTTCCCCGCTGTCCCCGGAGATTTCCCTATGGGCTTTCGTCTTGCGAAGCAATCCCATAGGGAAATTCGTCTTGCGAAGCCTCTAAAAATCGGAAAACCCTTTCGTCTTGCGGGTTTTTCGTTTAGCGAGGCATTCGTCTTGCGGGGCACCACTGTATGGTTTTTAAACGCTTTATGTGCTTTGACCTTATCATACCACAAATATGCATGCCACCCAAATACATTATTGAAACCTTCTAAATCCAAAATGTCTGTGTTTTCAAGAAGCAGCCATTCTTTCAGCCAGCAAAATGCAGCTGATTCATAATAAGTTTTGAGGTCTGGCAGGACAAATCCACCTCTTTCTTTTGCATCGGTTAGTATTTTAAATTTTATTCTGGGCTTCTTGGCCTGCCAGACAAATCTGGAAATATCTTTCTGCCACTTCTTGAAACAGTCCATTTTATCCAAAATTTGCAATGATTGAAACAAAAACAACATTCTTGGCAATACATTCATTTTTATAGCAGCAATACGGCCTAGCAAAGAAAGCTTCAGGTTTGACCATATTTCTAAATCTTTTTTCACTTCTGTCCAGCATTTTTCATAATTATCTTTAAATAAATTCACATTCTTAGCAGTCATATTAACCCCCAGGTATTTTACTTTCTTCACCAATGTTAAACCTGTCTCCTTCTGAAACCTCTCTTTCTCAATCGCTGTTAGAATTTTCTCTAAAACCTTAGTTTTTAACTTATTCAACTTAAATCCTGCAACCTGACCAAATTCTTGAATCAGTTCCAGTACTCTTTTAGTACTAGATTCAGGCTCCTGTAATGGCAATACTAAGTCATTTGCAAATGCTTTCAATTTGTACTGTTTGGCTCCGACTTGTATACCTTTAACCAATTGGTCCCTTCTAATCATATTTAGGAGAACCTCCAGGACTAAGAAATGATTCTGCTGGTTTAATAAAAATCAAGAGACACACACTGCGCATTCAGTGTGTTTTTAGCATGCTTTCAAGGGCTTTGATGCAGGAGTTTTTCTACATTACCAGAAATAAGTTCCTCTGCTATGGATCTATTTATTAGCTATAGAAATCTGCTTCCGTTTTTTTAAAGAATGGTGCAAAGTAGCTTAAAATGTGAAATGTATTTCTGGCAAAGGGAATACAGTTTCTCTGTATCAACAGGGCAAAATCTTGTTCTTACATAGTTGATGGAAAACTACCCTTCTTTGCACTGTTACCAGATTTTTATTTTTATTTTTAGTAAGAGTGGATGAGTTCTCTGGCTCCAGGGTAGACATGTGCCCTTCTTTAAAGAGTTGAAGGGATACCAGAGAACAGCCCTTTAAGTGAAGAAATCCTCTGTTTGTAGCCCTGTCTGGTCAAAGTCCAGCTTAAATATAAAGAACCATAAGAAGGAAGAGCACAGCATGGACCTTCAAGTTGTCCATCTATAGTTAGCTCCCAGACAGAGGCTGAGCAAGCATACAGTTCACTTGGTCAATTGGCTATTATTTCTGCATTTCCAGCTCTCGATGTAAATTAGCATACGCAAATCATATGCAGATTTGTATCCTCTTACGTTCTCTTTTTTCTTCTTTATTTTGGGAAATGTGCTTGAGGCCATCCTATCCAGCTTCAGCTTTGCATAGAGGAAAATGCACAGGTAGCAAGGAATTAAAACAATAGCAACAATTTAGGAAGCAATTTGTTTCTCTAAAATTGTTTTAACCTTGCTTTCTTTGAACATTGTATTTTTAACACAAGAGAAAACAAAACTAGCACTGGGCAGTCACTTCAGTGCAAAAGGTGAAGGAAATCCCAGCCACCCAAGTACCGGTAATTACATTTCACAAAATGGCATGGCCAGGAGCTGTCTTGGTCATCCTTAGTGACATCACAGACAACAACATAAGGTAACACTTGTGCTTCTGCAGTACAACCAGAATAGCAACATAGCAATGTGCTCTCTGGTGTTGGGTAAGGGTTGAGAACGGCACTGTGCAGTTACAGAGTATAGTGATCAGGAAAATTGCTACCCCATAGGAAAATTGCATGTGTAACTATTGCATATTTCGACAAACCTAGACAGCATCTTAAAAAGCAGAGGCATCACCTTGCCAACAAAGGTCCGTATAGTTAAAGCTTTGGTTTTCCCTGTAGTGATGTATGGAAGTGAGAGCTGGACCATAAAGAAGGCTGATCGCCGAAGAATTGATGCTTTTGAATTATGGTGCTGGAGGAGACTCTTGAGAGTCCCATGGACTGCAAGAAGATCAAACCTATCCATTCTGAAGGAAATCAGCCCTGAGTGCTCACTAGAAGGACAGATCGTGAAGCTGAGGCTCCAATACTTTGGCCACCTCAGGAGAAGAGAAGACTCCCTGGAAAAGACCCTGATGTTGGTAAAGATGGAGGGCACAAGGAGAAGGGGACGACAGAGGACGAGATGGTTGGACAGTGTTCTCGAAGCTACCAGCATGAGTTTGACCAAACTGCGGGAGGCAGTGGAAGACAGGAGTGTCTGGTCCATGGGGTCACGAAGAGTCGGACACGACTAAACAACTAAACAGCACAACAATTGCATATTTCTGTTGTGCTAAACTGATCTGGTGGCAATAGTCTTGAGTTTCAGGGATGCTGACAATGGTGAACCGGTAGGATCCTGGGTAAGCGAATGGCGCAGAAGTCTGAGTGAAGAGACAAGGAATTTAAAAGCTCCATGAAGAGAAGATTTCAAAACAGCCTGTGGTGGAACTGTAACGTAGTCCTTTTCTGTATTCTGTTCTTCCATTTAGAGCTGTTTTCCCTTTTGTGGAACACAAAAACTGGCTCAAGTCCCAAGGTGGACGTTTTACATCTGCTTTATTGAAAAGGGCTCCTCCCTCTATGTTAGGTCATAAATCATTTGTACTTTGGCTCTGCTTTCTCAAAGCATTCTTTCTCTCATTCTGGGGGAGGAGGCCTGTCCTCAGATATCCAAAGTTTTAACACAGAAAGTTCTGGTGTTCCTTAGATAGTGTGCTTTGCACAATTTCCGCAGTCTGCTCCCATTTTTATGGCAATCTTAAGCCCAAGAAAGAAACAGCGCATTCTCCTCCTGCTTCAAGGCCTTTCCTCCCTGCTGTAATTTGACTCTATGAAAAGTGCTGATGTCCTGCAACTGTAATTCCACCCCCCCCCCAATACAGCCCTAATCTTTCCCTTTAACCCCTAGAAGTCTGTGGTGATGACAGCTGTTGAAAAAGACAACTGTCTTCTTGGTGAAATTGTGCATTATTAACATACTACAGTTTCTATCACCAAGAGGCTAATCAAACAGAGTTCTTTTCCCACAATGTGCAGAATCCAGATGCTTAGAGAGAGATCAAGATTCTCTTCTGGTTCAGCCCTTTGCATTAAGGTCGTATTTGTAAGTCCGATAGCATCGCAGTAGGATTTAATATCATCTTTCTTGTTCTAAGCCAAACTAATGGAACTAATGGAATTGGCAGACAGTGATAGGAGCAGCATTTCTTTTCAGCTTGGCAGTCTGGATCCTTCACTTTACTTTTGATAGGTGGCTGGGCCCTCCCACCTGTCAATCACCT